>NC_082726.1:22276268-22927018 GCF_030144855.1 Hypanus sabinus | reverse complement strand
TACAGTTTCTCCTCTTGTAGGCTTATCCACATATTGTGTCAAGAAACCTTCCTGAACACACTTAACAAACTCCACCCCATTGAAGAAATTATAGGGTTGACTATTTTCTAAATGCAGAGAGCATACAAAAAACTGAGGCACAAAGGGACTGAGGAGTGCTTTTACAGGATTCCCTTAAGGTTAATTTGCAGGTTGGGTCTATGGTGAGGAAGGCAAATGCAATGTGGAGGCCAAGACTTTATGTATATTTGAGGCAGAGGTTGACAGATTCTGGATTATTCAGGGTATGAAGGGATATGGGGAGAAGGCAGGTGATTGAGCCTGAGAAGAAAAATGGATTAGCCATCATGAAATGGCGGAGCTGAATCGATGGGCCAAATAATTAATTCTACTCCTATGTCTTACCGTCTAAACTGTTCACTGCAGTCTGCAGCCTGTAATTTCTCCTTAAGGGATGTACTTTTGAGTCATCTGAGTGAACTGGTGATTGTACGATCTCCACGGGAATTCAGTGAATTAGAATGCAGGTACAGACAGGCGGCATCACTAGAGGCAAACTCTGTATTGAAGCCTATCATTGGAAGATGAATCTGTGCCGGCTCCAATACTTCCCGCCGGTTAAAGCATCGAGCAAAATTAAAATCGTTGAGACTGAGAGTGGAAAGCAAGTAGGTCTGTCTATATTTGACCAGTCTCCCTCTCTTGTCACTTCTATCAGGCAGGAGAAGCAGGGGTCTTGGGTCCCATGTTACCAGGTTAAGAAGCAGATGTTACATTGTGGCCATTGGGCTGCTGGACCAGCTTCACTTGCCTCAGTGCTGAACTGATTCTGCAGCTGTGGACTCACTTTTGGTGGCTCTGCAGTTCATGTTCTATGTATGATTTCTTTACCGTTTTTTTACTATTTGCGTGAGTTGTCCACTTTTGTATATTGAATGCAATGTCCATAAGAGGAGAAATCATGCAAATTGTATGTGGCATTCTTTGTTGTGTGTGTGTGTGTCTTTTTTTTGTGGCTCCTATTATGTTTCTTTGTTTTGTGGGTGTCTGCAAGAAGATGAATCTCAAATTTGTATATGATATACATACTTTAGTAACAAGTTAGAGCTTTGAACTATCTGATGGGCCACATAAAATAGGATGACCCATCTGCTAGATATAATGAAATGTGACAGAGGTGAAATGAAGAAGAATAGGTATAGTAAGAGATGAAGGTGCACTATCTGCTGTGGGATCTCATCATCAGAAAACAGAGCAGCAGCACTGTTGTTTTGCATAAGCTTCTGAATACTAAAGGAGCAAGGGGAACTGAATGATTCCATGCAGTAGATATCAAAACTTGTTTTGCTTCAGAATCTGCATATTTGCTTATAGAAATGGTGCTTCCATTGTGAACGTGACTCCCAGACTTAAGGAGACTATGATATCCTGCCGAAGGGTTTTGGCCCAAAACATTGATTGTACTTTTTTCCATCAATGCTGCATGGCCTGCTGAGTTCCTCCAGCATTTTGTGTGTGTCACCATGGTAACATGCTCTTTGGGGGTGAGGTATAATCACAAGAGAGAGGATGTCACTTTGTACTGAAGATAGCTTCATAGTTCGTTATCTCGTGATGGATTAAAGATTAAATTTAGCTTTATTGTCACATGTACATTGAAACATTGAAGCATACAGTAAAATGTGTTGTTTGTGTTAAATTTAATTAGTGAAATTTAATTAGTTAAATTTAATAACTGCATGTATTACCTTGCATGTATTGCATGCCCGCAATCACTATCCCTAACCTGTATGTCTTTGAAATTTGGGTGGAAACCAGGGCACTTGGAGGAAATCCACATGATCAGGGGGAACGATGGACAAATTCCTACAGGCGTTGGCATGAATTGAACCCCAATTTGTAAGTGAAGTACTAACACTACCATTTCGTCCATCAACAATTTCAACTGATAGTTTTTGCTGGTTTTATTTACTGTGTTTCCATGAAAGTCAAATATTAACAGTTGCTACTTCAGAGTAACACTTACAAAATGCTGGAGGAATTCAGCAAGTCAGGCAGTATCTATGGAAAGGAATAGGCAGATGATGTTTTGGGCCAAGATACTTCATCAGGACTGGAAAGAAAAGGGAAAGAAGCCAAAAACCATTCTGACTTCTGTTCGTCATCTGTTTATTCCTTTCCATGCATTCAGCTTGATATTCTGAGTTCCTCCAGCATTTTCTAAGTATTACTCTGGATTTCCAGCATCTGCAGAATCTCTTGTGTTTCTGATTAGCTGCTACTGTAGATTATAAACATAAACTTTATAACCTGCTATACTGGTTGCATTAATAAAACTCTGCTGTTTTTCACTTTCTTTTCAAGAATGACTAATTTGTGTAGGTGTACAACGATCAGCAGGCAAACTATTTGAATAAACACTTGTCATATTTGTTGAATTAAGAAATACAATTTTAATAGCCTGTTAAGTGTTCCAAGTCATGAGATGGCTGGTCAGCAAAAATATCCAATTGAGTTCCTGGTCTGGGAACACTAGACTAGAAATGGGAACATCTTTCTTCCAGTCCATTTACTCTGGCTTTTTTACTGTAAAATGTGATGTATAACGCATGAATCTCTTCAGCCTTACTGAAAGGTTTGCCAAGCAGTTTTTCTTCCCCAGGAAAAAAATACAAGATGATAAACTGCACTGGAAAATTAATAAATAACGTGAGCTATGTACTTTATTGAGGACAGACAATATAACACTCTTCATTGAATATTTGCTGTGAAGGTGAAGGCACTTTTTTTTGGACTTTTGTTATCATCTTAGTAAGTACAATAATTGACCGTAGGATTAATCATTCTGTGCGTTTATTTGTTCTGTTTCAGACCTGTGTTGTTCGAGCCTGGGATCTGAAAAGGCCATTGCTGTTCTGCCCAGCTATGAACACTGCAATGTGGGAGCATCCCATCACAGCCACACAGATCCAAACATTAAAAGGCTTTGGTTACATTGAAGTTCCATGCATTGTAAAGAAACTGCTTTGTGGAGATGAAGGTGTGTGAATTCTTCTTTCTTTCTTCCAATGTAGTGGCATTTATCTGGCATTGTTGATAACCGGAAGAGTAGAGAAGTTGGAATTGTAACAGCTAATCAGCAAAATGAATCTCAGGATAGTATATGGGAATATTAAATGGCCAATTTATTAGGCACACCTATTAGATTCAACAACATCTTCTGCTGGTAGCTAATCCATTTCAAGATTTGGTGTGTTGTGCATTCAGAGCTGCTATTCTGCACTCTACTGTTGTAGGAAATGGTTATTTGAGTTACTGTCGCCTTCCTGTCAGGTTGGACCAATCTTGCCATTCTCCACTGATGTCTCTCATTAACAAGGCATTTCCACCCACAGAAATGCCACTTGCTGAATGTCTTTTTTTTGTTTGTCGCCCCATTCTCTGTAAGTTCTAGAAACTGCTGTGTGTGAAAATCCCAAAAGATCAATAGTTTCTGAGATACTCAAACCACCCTGTCTGGCACCAGTAATCATCTCACAGTCACTTAGATCACATTTCTTCCCCATTCTGGTATTCTATATGAACAACTGAACTTCTTGACCATGTCTGCATGCATTTATACATTGAGTTGCAGCCACATAATTGGTTGGTTAGAAATTTGCATTAATGAGCAGGTGTATCTAATAAAGTGGTCACTGAATTATATATACTTTAATAATAGATTTACTTTAAACTTAGAAGTTTGAACTCTTGCGCGCACGCAAATAATCTGCAGTCAAATAATCTGACTGCACTTTCTGCTAGCTGCTATGCTTTATCAGCAAAAAATCTGGGCAGAAATTTGTATTGGGTCAAGAATTTAAGTCACCAACTACCTCTACCTACATGCTCTGTCTGTTGATCTTATTTTAGAAAACAAATAAAAATTGCTAAAAATAAATATTCTGTTAACATTACTATATAATGAGACATTAATTAGAGATATTGGTTGCTCTCTCAGCGGCACTGCTTTAAGAGTGAGCATGGGAGCTCTCTCTAGTGACCTAGTTAGCATTTATCTTTGAATTAGTGGATGGCCGTTTGCTCCATTGAGATTGTGGGACTTGTTGTGCACTAATTGACTGTCATGTCATCGACAAGTAATAAGACTGATCAACAGCTCCACCCACTAATTCCACCACTATTTTCTTATTTTCTATTAGTTACCTTATGTGCAGCTTAGTGTCACTTTATGGAAGCACAATTAATCTGTATATAAATGATCTTATGTAGTTACATTTATTGTGTGATTAAAAAAATTATTAGTGCATTCTTTACCTTTTTGTGGTTTTTGTGCTGCATCCGATCTGGAGTAACAATTATTTCGTTCTCCTTGTACTTGTGTACAGGAAAATCATTAACCAATCTTCTTTTTTAATTTTTTTTGCTCAGCATAACAAAACTTTCAATTTCCAGACACACTTACATTTACATTTCTTCCCCTCACAAATATCAGAACGCTTCCATCAAAATATAATTATCACCACAACATCCGATACAAAAGCCCTTATTCGCATAGCAGACAGGTTTACATCTATATACTGCAGAAAAGGTTGTCATGTTTTATGAAAACTATTTGTTTTTGAGTGTACCATACATGTCCAGAAGTCCAAAGGAAAGTATTCCATGACTAATATATGCCAACCAAAAAGTCCAGGGGCCTTATCGGATATCCAACAAAGTAAAATGTTTTTCCTCGTTCAAATAGTCAGGATGCTAAAAACTTTTCTCTGATGTGCATTAGTAATACGACTGCTGGGTAAGCCTAAGAGAAAATGACACTGGGTCCAGTGCAAGCTCCATCTTCAGAATCCTTTCCATTTCACCCAAAATATTACTCCAGTATGCGTGAGGTTTGGGACAAGTCCAAAATAAGTGGGTGAAAGTTCCAGTATTTACATTTAGAATACATTGGAGAAACCCCCGCCTTGTATTTCGAGAGACGATCTGGATCTTTTTCATTTCTTTCAGATAAGAGATTATATACAGAGAAGAGCATCATTGTTAACTGATTTCTATAGTTCTGACATGGAAAAGAGGGTGTCTTGTTCTAAGGGTGAAGTATCCATTAGTACTTTTTACAGCATCCTGAGGGATGGTCTTGTGGAGAGGCTGAGCAGCTGGGAACGGTCTGGGAGTAGAAATTACAGCTGAAACATAGGAAGACATCTGTAATAATGCAAAGAAGATTTCAGTTTGTAATAGAACTAAAGCAATGCAGAACTAAAATTCTGCATAGAGCTCATCTAACCAATCTTTTTGTTTTTTTTTATTTATCAAGGTACAGTGTGAAATCTGCCCTTCTGTCCCTTTGAGCCGCATTGCCCAGCAGCCCCCAATTTAACCCTAGCATCATAAGACCATAAGATATAGGAGCAGAAGTAGGCCATTCAGCCCATCGAGTCTGCTCTCCCATTCAATCATGGGCTGATCCAATTTTTCCAGTCATCCCCACTCCCCTGCCTTCTCCCCATACCCTTTGATGCCCTGACTAGTCAAGAACCTATCTACCTCTGCCTTAAATGCACCCAATGACTTGGCTTCCACAGTCGCTCATGGCAACAAATTCCACAGATTGACCACCCTTTGACTAAAGTAATTTCTCTGCATCTGTTCTAAATGGATATCCTTCAATCCTGAAGTCGCGCCCCCTTACCCTAGAATCCTCCACCATGGGAAATAACTTTGCCATATCTAATCTGTTCAGGCCTTTTAACATTTGGAATGTTTCTATAAGATCCCCCCTCATTCTCCTGAACTCTAGGGAATACAGCTCAAGAGCTGACAGACATTCCTAATATGGTAACCCTTTCATTCCTGGAATCATTCTCATGAATCTTCTCTGAACCCTCTGCAGTCAGTATATCCTTTCTAAAATAAGGAGCCCAAAATTGCACACAATAGTTCAAGTGGTCTCATGAGTGTTTTATAGTGCCTCAACATCATATCCCTGCTCTTATATTCTATACTTCTAGAAATGAATGCCAACATTGCATTCACGTTCTGCACCACTGATTCAACCTGGAGGTTAACCTTTAGTGTATCCTGCACAAGGACTCACAAGTCCCTTTGGATCTCTGCATTTTGAGTTCTCTCCCCATCTAAATAATAGTCTGCCCGTTTATTTCTTCCACCAAAATGCATGACCATACACTTTCCAACATTGTATTTCATTTGCTACTTATTTGCCCGTTCCCCTAAACTATCTAAGTTTCTCTGCAGGCTCTCTGCTTTCTCATCACTACCCTCTTTGCCACTATCTTTGTTTCATCAGCAGTTTGAGCCACAAATCCATCATTCCCACCATCCAAATCATTGACGTACCTTGTAAAAAGCAACGGTCCCAACACCAACCCCTGTGGAACTCCACTGGTAACCGGCAGCCAGCCGGAATAAGATGCCTTTATTCCCACTGTCTGTTTTCTGCTGATCAGCCAATGCTCCACCCATGTTAGTAATTTCTCTGTAATTCCATGGGCTCGTATCTTGCAAAGCAGCCTTATGTGCGGCACCTTGTCAAAGGCCTTCTGAAAATCCAAGTACACCACATTTACTGCATCTCCTTTGTCTACCTTGCTTGTAATTTCCTCAAAAAATTGCAGTAGTTTAGTCAAGCAGAATTTTCCTTTCAGGATACCATGCTGGCTTTGGCCTATCTTGTCATGTGCCTCCAAGTACTCCATAATCTCATCCCTAGCAATCAATTCCAACAACTTCTCAACCACTGATGTCAGGCTAACAGGTCCATAGTCCACTTTGTGCTAGCTCCCACCCTTTTTAAATAGCAGAGTAACATTTGCAATTTTCCAGTCATCTGATACAATGCCAGAATCTATCGATTCTTGAAAGATCATTGTTAATGCCTCCACAATCTCTCCAGCTACTTCCTTCAGAACCTGAGGGTGCATTCCATCAGGTCCAGGAGATTTATCCACCCTCAGAGCATTAAGCTTCCTGAGCACCTTCTCAGTTGTCATTTTCACTGCACATACTTCACTTCCCTGACACTCTTGAATGTCTGGTGTACTGAAGACGTCTTCCACTGTGAAGACTGATGCAAAATACGCATTCAGTTCCTCTGCCATCTCTGCATCTCTCATTACAATATCTCCAGCATCGTTTTGTATTGGTCCTATATCTACCCTCAACTCATATATATACTTTATATATTTAAAAAACCTCTTAATATCTTCTTTAGTATTAGTCACCAGCTTCCTTTCATAATTCATCTTTTCCTTCCTAATGACCTTCTTAGTTTCCTTCTGTAAGTTTGTAAAAGCTTCTCAATCCTCTGTCTTCCTACCAGCTTTGGCTTCTTCGTATGCCCTCTCTTTTGCTTTTACTTTGTCTCTGACTTCACTTGTAGACATGGTAGTGTCCTACTTCCATTTGAAAATTTCTTCTTATTTGGAATACAGTGAATCTTTTTAGCACTTCCCTCATTTTTCACAGAAACTGCAGCCATTGCTGCTCTGCTGTCCTTCCTGCTAGTGTCCCTTTCCAGTTAACTTTGGCCAGTTTCCCTCTCATGTCATTGTAATTTCCTTTATTCCACTCTCCACCTGGACAAAAAAGACATATATGTTCAAATACTGTTCATAGACTTCAGTTCAGCATTCAACACAATCATTCCTCAGCACCTGATTGGAAAGCTGAAACTGCTGGGCCTGAACATCTCCATCTGCAACTGGATCCTAGACTTCCTGACTGGGAGACCTCAGTTAGTCCAGATTGGGAGCAGCATCTCCAACACCATCACACTGAGCAGGGGACCCCCCCCCCCCCCACCTCCCAGGGCTGTGTGCGCCACTGCTGTACACTCTGCTGATCCACAACTGTGCAGCACTACACAGTTCGAATCACATCATCAAGTTCTCCGATGATACAACCGTGGTGGGTCTGATCAGGAAGAACGACGGGTCAGCGTACAGAGAGGAGGTGCAGTGGCTAACAGATTGGCGCAGAACCAACAACCTGTCTCTGAATGTGAACAAAACAAAAGAGGTGGTTGTTGACTTAAGGAGAGCACAGAGCGACCACTCTCCACTAAACATTGACAGCTCCTCTGCTGAGATCGTTAAGAGCACCAAATCTCTTGGTGTTTACCTGGCGGAGAATCTTACCTGGTCCTGCAACACCAGCTCTGTAGCCAAGAAAGCCCAGCAGTGTCTCTGCTTTCTGCGAAGGCTGAGGAAAGTACATCTCCCATCCCCCATCCTCACCACATTCTACAGAGGATGTATCGAGAGCACCCTGAGCAGCTGCCTGATTTGGGAATTGCACCGTCTCGGATTGCAAGACCCTGCAGCAGATAGTGAGGTCAACTGAGAAGATCATTGGGGTCTCCCTTCCCACTATTACAGACATTTACACCACATGCTGCACGCGCAAAGCTAATAGCATTGTGAAGGATCCATGCAACCCTCACAGAAACTCTTCTCCCTCCTGCCATCTGGCTAAAGGTAACGAAGCATTCAGGCTCTCATGACCAGATGGTGCAACAGTTTCTTCCCCCAAGCCATCAGACTCCTCAATACTCAGAGCCTAGACTGATATTATAATTTGTCCCCTACTGTGCCTATTGTCTTGTTTATTAATTATTGTACTGCCCTGCAAGTTATGTAGTCCTTTTCAGGTCTGTAGTCTAGTGTAGTTTTGTGTTGTTTCATGTAGCACCAGAGTCCTGGAGGAATGTTGTTTCGTTTTTACTGTGTACCATACCAGCAGTTTATGGTCGAAATGACAATAAAAGCAAATTGACTTGACTTGAAATACCAACACATTGGAATTTAGTTTCTCCTTCTCAAATTTCAAGGTGAACTAGATCATACAGGTAGTCCCCGAGTTATGAATGTCCGACTTACGAACAACTCTTACTTATGAACTGAGGAAGGAGAATGCCGTCCACTATTTTAAGTTGAATTGCAACGCCTTCCGCCATTTTAAGTTGTTGCCGTTGACACTATGTTGAGTCTGTAACTTTGTATTTGGCTTAAATTTTTCTTCGCAAGATTCACCCTGACCTCTCTCCCCCCACCCCCTTTTCCGGTTGGCTGGTGGCACAGTGAGATCAGCGCTGGGCTTGAGAATGGAGGTTCCCGAGTTCGATCCAATGACAGACTGCTCTCGAGCTCGCAACTCGACCTCATTAAAAAAAAACACTGCCACCTCCAATTTAAATTCCCACGTGGAATATTGAGGAGGGTCAAATACCCAAACCCAGCACAGCCCCCACTTGTCCCATTTAACCTGCCTCAGTGTGATGGACTTTAGGACCTGGGGAAATTCAGTGTGGTCGTCCTTAGGACCCAGTGGACCTCGGGAGCCGGCAGAGGTCGGGACCCGCCGCCCGCAGCGTTTCTGTTCCGTTGATGGGAAACAATCACGATTGAAAATAAAGTGGAAATAATAAAACGTTTGGAAAGAGTTGAAACATCATCGGTCATTGGAAAACTGTTAGACTACAGTCGGTCAACGATCTGAACAATTTTAAAGGATAAAGTGAGAATAATGGAGCATGTGAAAGGCCCTGCGCCAATGAAAGCTACAATTATTTCTAAGCAACGCAGTGATTTAATTATTGGAATACATACATTTCTTAAATGTTTTATATGCATAGAAAGGTAAAATATATACTATATACTAAGACAAACGTTTGACTAATTGACGCTAAATAATACCGGATGTACTTTTTCCAACTTGCGTACAATTCTGACTTAAAGACAGACTCAGGAACGGAACTCGTTCGTAACCCGGGGACTGCCTATATTGTGATCACTGTTCCCTAAGGGTTCCTTAGCCTTAAGCTCTCTTATCACCTCTAGATCATTCCACAACATCCAATCCCCTAGTGGACTCAACAACAAGCTGTTCTGAAAAAACCATCCCTCAGACAATCTACAAATTCTCTGTCTTGAGGTCCAGTACTGATCTGGTTTTCCCAATCCACTTTCATGTTAAAATCCTCAACAATTATCATGACATTGCCCTTCTGACATGCCTTTTCTATCTCCTGTTGCAATTTGTAATCCACACCCTGGCTGTTGTTCAGAGGCCTGCATACAACTGCCATTAGGGTCCTTTTACCCTTGCCATTTCTTAACTGAACCCATAGAGACTCTACACCTTCCAATCCTATGATATCCCTTTCTAATGATTTAATATTATTTCTTATACACAGGGCCACACCACCCCCTCTGCCTACTAACCTATCTTTCCGATATACTGTATATCCTTGAATATTCAACTCCCAATGGAGCCATCCTTCAGCCAAGTTTCAGAGATGGCCACAATATACTTGCCAATCTGTAGCTGAATTTCAAGATTGTCCATTATATTTTGGGTGCATTCAAATATAACACTTTCAGTCCAGTATTTGTTGCTTTCTCTTTCAACTACACCACGCCTCTATTGCCTTGTAAATCATCCCACTGGCTGTGATTACGCTTCATCTCCTGCCTATCCTTTCTATCATCTCTGTTGCATGCTACCTTTGACTTATTTCTGTTTCCCCCTTCCTCAGTCCTATCACTCCGGTTCCCATCTTCTGCCAGATTAGTTTAAACCCTCCCTAACAGCTCCATTAAACCTGCCTGCTAGGATATTGGACCCCTTTGGGACAATTGATAATGACCAATTAGCCTACTAACCAGTACATCCTTCAACTGTGGGAGGAAACAAGAGCACACGAGGAAACCCACGTGGTCAGAGGAAGAATGTACAAACTCCTTTCAGGCAGTGTTAGGAATTGAACCTGGGTCACTGGTACTGTAAGTGTTGTGCTAACCACTATGCTACCATGCCGTCCCAATCTTGAAAAGTATTGTAATAAAACTTGCCCTTCTAAAGGGTTTAATTGATTGTTGATCACTTGAAAGTACCTGCCATCTGGACGGGTGTGAAAATGGATGTTTATGCTCCTTTGATAAGAACTTTTAAAGCTAGTAAAGACTGACAGAAAGTGTGTGTAAACTTTTATCAGCAAGTGCTCCAATACAAGTAAAGTACCACAAGTCCATGGTTAAACAAAAGTGTCATCTGCAGAAGGCAGTAGTATTCCTCTAAAAACATAATGACTAGTGAGCTTCTCATACATAAAATAAGGAACAAAGTAAACAGAAAAGCTGAACTTGTAAAAAACAAATTTGTTGCCACTTGTTGAGAAAACGAAGTCATCTGCTTGATCAGAAGACAAGTGCTCTGAAGCATTGATTTGCCATTTAGCCCAGGTGGTTTTCAGCTCACAATAGAAAATTGAACAGCACAGGGCCAGACCCTTCAGCCCAAGTTGTCTGTGCTGACCATTAATTTTAGTGCCAAATTGAACCAAACCTATCTGCCTGCACATGGTCTGTATCTAAGGGTTCATGTGCCTGTTGAATTGCCTTAACAATGCTATCTGGTTCCACCACCATCCCTGGCATCCTGTTCCAGACACCGAACACTCTCTTTGTTCAAAGAAACCTATCATGCACATCTCTTTTAAACTTCTCCCCTCACCTTAAAGCAACGTCCTCTTGTAGTTGACATTTCAACCCTAGGAACAAAGAGACTCTTGATAATCTACCCTTTCTATGCCTCTCATAATTTTGTAAACCTCCCTCAGTCTCCAAACTTGTGTTAGGCAAACTGGTTAGGCACAGGAGTACATTCAGCCAGAGACTCATTCCACCGAGATGTAACACTGAGCGTCATAGGAAGTCATTCCTACCTGTGGTCATCAAACTTTACAACACCTCCCTAGAAGTGTCAGACACTCTGAGCCAATAGGCTGGTCCTGGACTTATTTCCACTGGGCATGATTAATTTATTATTATTTAATTAGTTATGGTTTTATATTGCTATATTTCTTCACTATACTTGGTTGGTGCGGCTGTAACAAAACCCAGTTTCCCTCGGGATAAATAAAGTATGTCTGTTTGTCTGTCTGTTTCCTCTGGAATGTTGGAAGCTGAGGAACTGAGGGGAGACCTGATAGAAGTTGATAAAATTTCAATTGGCATAGATAGGGCAGCCAGTCAGTCTTTTTCCCTGGGTAGAAATGTCAAATACTAAAAGGCAAAGCTTTAATGTGAGAGGGAAATGTGTAGTGGAGGATCAGGATAATAGCTTCCAAGGAGTGGACATGAACCAAGCAAGTCTCTACATTTAGCATCCGCTCTTGCACTTCCAGTGGCAGATCGCTGGGTCGCAATCCAAATCTCCAGTTTGTTTCCCATTCCACCCTATAAATCAGAAGCCAATTGTTGTCTTTCTTTGAACAGGTATGGAGGTTGCAGCGAGGAAAGGGTTAAATGATGTGCTAACAGAACAGAGTGCAGGCACTTTGTACAGCCTTTTCTATATCTGGATGTTCGGTAATGCAGCAGTCTAGATGATAAGCTGACTGAGACAGTGTGCAGTCACCCAGACTGAGCACAACCTTGAAAGCCCAACTCTCCTTTGTACAGCCTTCCAGTTTAAACCTGGGAACCAAGGTCACTGAACACACCAAGACAGGATAAAGATGCAAGTGAAGGATTCTAGGGCACCACTAACTATTAGACAGTTATTTTACTAATTCTCAAGTATTATTGATCTTTAGCACGTAGATTTAGTTGGATGGTAACACCTGACTGGCTCTTAAATATGCAAATGATGGGATTCAGAAATTCTATTGGATCAATATCTGTATCCAACTGTTCAATTTCTGTACAAAAATGGCATTTCTTTGTTCAAACTTCAGAGTAGTTTGGATACAGGTGTGCGCAGGTACAAGGGGGTGGTGTGGTAGTGTAGTGATTAGCACAATGCTTTACAGTGCAGGCGATGCAGGTTCAATTCTGGGCATTGCCGGTAAGGAATTCGTACATTCTCCCCATGACTGCATGGGTTTCCTCCGGGTGTTCCAGTTTCCTCCCATAGTCCAAAGACGTGCTGGTTGGTAGGTTGATTGGTCATTATCCTGTGATTAGGCTAGGATTAAATCGGGGTTTGTTGGGAGGTGCTGCTTGAAGGTCTGGAATTGTCTATTCAGCACTGTATCTCAAAAAAAGTAAATAAAATGTGATTGAAGAATGAGTGTGGGTTGTCAGGCTCCAGTTAATCGAAGATGAGATAGGTCCTCTCTGGATTACAAATGCTCAAAGTATGTTCAGCCTCTACTGACGTACAAGATTGGGAAAGCGGTGGGATGGATTTGCTATATGCTGAGGGGCTGCAGGCATCTTCTGCTCTGTGGGAGCTCAGTCCACATAATATCTGAATGGTTGAGCTAAATGCCCTGGTTTAACCTTACATTGCCTTGGTTAGCCATGTTTTTATTTAAGTATGTTGCTAGGTGACTGTTTACTAACTGTTGACCCTTACTTTGGTTAGCTAACTTAGGTTATTCTCAATATGAGTGAGGCTGATATTCTGGAGCACGTTGATATTAAGGGAGAGGAGGTGTTGGAGTTGTTAAAATACATTAGGACAGATAAGCCCCTGGGGCCTGACGGAATATTCCCCAGGCTGCTCCAAGAGGAAAGGGAAGAGATTATTAAACCTCTGGCTAGGATCTTTATGTCCTCGTTGTCCACGGGAATGGTACTGGAGGATTGGAGGGAGGCGAATGTTGGCCCCTTGTTCAAAAAAGGTAGTAGGGATAGTCCAGGTAATTATAGATCAGTGAGCCTTACGTCTGTGGTGGGAAAGCTGTTGGAAAAGATTCTTAGAGATAGGATCTATGGGCATTTAGAGAATCATGGTCTGATCAGGGACAGTCAGCATGGCTTTGTGAAGGGCAGATTATGCCTAACAAGCCTGATAGAGTTCTTTGAGGAGGTGACCAGGCATATAGATGAGGGTAGTGTAGTGGATGTGATCTACATGGATTTTAGTAAGGCATTTGACAAGGTTCCACATGGTAGGCTTATTCAGAAAGTCAGAATGCATGGGATCCAGGGAAGTTTGGCCAGGTGGATTCAGAATTGGCTTGCCTGCAGAAGGCAGAGGGTCATGGTGGAGGGAGTACATTCAGATTGGAGGGTTGCGACTAGTGGTGTCCCACAAGGGTCTGTTCTGGGACCTCTACTTTTTGTGATTTTTATTAATGACCTGTACGTGAGGGTAGAGAGGTGGGTTGGCAAGTTTGCAGACGACACAAAGGTTAGTGGTGTTGTAGATAGTGTAGAGGATTGTGGAAGATTGCAGAAACACATTGATAGGATGCAGAAGTGGGCTGAGAATTGGCAGATGGAGTTCAACCCGGAGAAGTGTGAGGTGGTACACTTTGGAAGGACAAACTCCAAGGCAGAGTACAGAGTAAATGGCAGGATACTTGGTTGTGTGGAGGAGCAGAGGGATCTGGGGGTACATGTCCACAGATCCCTGAAAGTTGACTCACAGGTAGATAGGGTAGTTAAGAAAGCTTATGGGGTGTAAGCTTTCATAAGTCGAGGAATAGAGTTTAAGAGACGCGATGTAATGATGCAGCTCTATAAAACTCTGATTAGGCCACACTTGGAGTACTGTGTTCAGTTCTGGTCGCCTCAGTATAGGAAGGATGTGGAAGCATTGGAAAGGGTACAGAGGAGATTTACCAGGATGCTGCCTCGTTTAGAGAGTATGGATTATGATCAGAGATTAAGGGAGCTAGGGCTTTACTATTTGGAGAGAAGGAGGATGAGAGGAGACATGATAGAGGTGTACAAGTATTAAGAGGAATAGACAGAGTGGACAACCAGTGCCTCTTCCCTAGAGCACCACTGCTCAGTACAAGAGGACATGGCTTTAAGGTAAGGGGAGGGAAGTTCAAGGGGGATATTAGAGGAAGGTTTTTCACTCAGAGAGTGGTTGGTGCGTGGAGTGCACTGCCTGAGTCAGTGGTGGAGGCAGATACACTACTGAAGTTTAAGAGACTACTAGACAGATATATGGAGGAATTTAAGGTGGGGGGGGGTTCATATGGGAGGCAGGGTTTGAAGGTCGGCACAATATTGTGGGCCGAAGAGCCTGTAATGTGCTGTACTATTCTTTGTTCTATGTTATGTGAATGTCGACACAAATCCTTATTAATTCAAAATCCTTCCATAACATCATTACATCAAATTCAAATATCCACGTATTTCCTAAACTCTGTTCTGTTTGGACCAGTTCTCACCCAAACGACTTTTTACACTTGCATTCAAAATTAGGACATCTCCTGAGTGATTCTTCATTTGCTTGCTCCAGGCTCAGGGGTCTTCCTTGCAATAGATGTTTGTTGGACAGTTCCCTCTCATTAGACTCTTGAGTTCTTGCTGCTCTGCCTCTGAAAACCTTTATTATTTTTTTCCTTTGTCAGTTCTTCACCTTTGTACTTGGATTCTGTTAGCCCTGATCCATCTGTTAGTCCTGATCCCTTGCATTGACCCCTCATTGGCCCTGACCCAAGGTCTGCACGTAGCACCACCTTTACATTTTTGCTGAATCAAGCCATTTCTCACTAATTATACCCAGTTCAAGTCAGACATTGGGCTCAGGCCATTCCAGATCTCAAGCACAGACCACTCCTCTTCAAGTCAAGTCAAGTCACCTTTATTATCATTTCAACCACAACTGCTATGTACAGTATATAGTAAAAATGAGACAACGTTTTTCAGGACCATGGTGTTACATGAGACAGTACGAAAACTAGACTGAACTACGTAAAAAACAACATAGAGAGAGAAAAAAAAACAACTACACTAGACTACAGACCTTCCCAGGACTGCATAAAGTGCACAAAACAGTGCAGACATTACAATAAATAATAAACAGGACAATAGGGCACCAAGGTGTCAGTCCAGGCTCTGGGTATTGAGGAGTCTGATAGCTTGGGGGAAGAAACTGTTACATAGTCTGGTCATGAGAGCCCAAATACTTCGGTGCCTTTTCCCAGATGGCAGGAGGGAGAAGAGTTTGTATGAGGGGTGCGTGGGGTCCTTCATAATGCTGTTTGCTTTGCGAATGCAGCGTGTAGTGTAAATGTCCATGATGGCAGGAAGAGAGACCCCAATGATCTTCTCAGCTGACCTCACTATCCGCTGCAGGGCCTTGCGATCCGAGATGATGCAATTTCTGAACCAGGCAGCGATGCAGCTGCTCAGGATGCTCTCAATACAACCCATGTTGATTCTTCTGCTTTTAGCAAAGAGAATCACACAAGTTACTTCACATTTGGAAATAATCTCTTATTAGTAGGTTATTGTATGTTGAAGTACTTCAATCCAGAAAGAGTTAATTCAGAAAACTTCTTCCACTATTTGGCAAGCACTAAGACATTTGTTTTGTCTAATCATCCACTATCCTTGGCTTGTTGCAGCTATATGTTCCACTGATTTTTTAATTTCTTCAGGTCAACATGACTTGCAAACTATTTACGCTGCTTGTTATTGGTTTATTATTGTCAAATGTACTGTAATACTGTACAGTGAAAAACTTTAGTCTACATACCATCCAGGCAGATCATCCCAAACACAGAATTAGTAAAAATAAAACAGAAAGCAAAATATAATGTTACTGTTACCAGAAAAGTGCAGTGCAGGTAGGTAAATAAAGTGCTACGGGCATGATCTGGTAGATTATGTAATCTGTTTCAGTACATGTGAAGTCAGTTCAGAAGTCTGATAACAGCACAACAGAAGCTGTCCTTGCATCTGGTAGTACATATGCTTTTGTATCTTCTGTCCAATGGCTCTGGGAAGATGAGAGAATGATTGGTGTGGGAGGAGTTCTTGCTATATGTTGGCTGCTTTCCTGAGGCAGCAGGAAGTGTAGACCAAGATGACGGAGTGGAGGCTGACTTGTGTGATAAACTGGACCGTGTTACCAATTTACTGTTATTTCTCACGGTCTTGGGCAGATAAGTAGCCATGCTAAACATGATGAATCTTGTTAGGAAGCTTGACTGCAGCTATAACTATGTTGTCTTTTCTTGGGGTCTAAAGGCATTCCAAAATACTTCGTAATCTGAGAAATGTAAAAGATAAAGGTTATGAAGATTAGCTTTATTTGTCACATATACCCAAAGCATACAGTGAAATCTGTCATTTACATCAATGACCAACACAGTGCAAGGAGGTGCTGGGCGCAGTCCGCAAGTGTTGCCATGCTCTCAGTATCCACTTAATATGCCTACAACTTACTAACCCTTTCTAGCCCGGACATCTTTGGAATGTGGGGGGACCTGGAGCACCCAGAGGAAACTCACATGGTTTTCCCAGAGAGAACTCCTTACAGACATCAATGGGAATCGAATGCCGATCACTGGCACCGTACAGCAATATGGTAGTTGTACCGTACTGCACCTGCCCCACTACATTATCATGGCTGTTTTCTACTCTACTGTGTTGACCCGCTATGCTATCACATCGGTAAATGTGTGCATGGCAAGATCCCACAAACAACAGAAGAATGAATGTCCCTCTAAACTCTTTTGGAAGTTAGATATAAGTTGGCCAGAATATAGGAGCACCTTCTACACGCTTTCACCCACTGGTCCCCCCATTCAGAATAAGATTTGTAAGAGACTCAGAAGGGCAAATAACTTTCAGTTTAGAACCAAAGTGTGTTTCTTCGCTGAAGTCTCCAGGACAGCACTGAAACAAACAGCATTCTGATCCAAGCATGCTGCCATTAGGGCCAGAGACAACAATACAGAGATAACCAATAATCATTACAAAATTACTAATCAGGACTGCTGTCATGAGAGTTTCCCCAACTGGTTTCCCCATCTAAGTTAATCAAAAGTTATTTCACATTTGAAGATAACATTTACAATGTCTCATGGACATAATCTAAAACTGACTTCAGCAATTATTTCTATCATTGGTTATATATTGATAACAGCATAACTTCCATAAGTTAAAGTAGCCAACACCCAGACAACCCAAACAATTCCAGAGTCTCGGGGAAATTTAAAACTAAGGTCTCGGGGAAGTCTAAAATTGAATTATTCAGGAGTATTTAAATGTCTGCAGAAGAATCAGAATCAGGTTTACTATTACCGGAATATGTCATAAAACTTATTGTTATGTGGCACAATACATTGCAACACATGATAATAAAAAAGTGTGTGTGCATATATATAGTGAGGTAGTGTTCATTGATTCAATATCCATTCAGATATCTAATGGCAGAGAGGAAGAAGTGCTTCTTGGATCATTGGGAGTGCCTTCAGGCATCTGTACCTCCTCCTTGATGGTAGCAATACGAAGATGACATGTTCTGGGTGATAGGCATCTTTAATGTTGGATGTCACCTTTTTGAGGCATCACTTCTTAAAGATGTCCTGGATATTTGTGAGGCAAATGTCCATGATGGAGCTTACTGAGTTTACAGCTTATTCTGATCCTGTTCAATAGCACCCCCCCCCCCAACCACTTTTACCGGACGGTGATGCAACCAGTTAGAATGCTCACCACAGTACATCTGTAGAAATTTGTGAGAGCTTTTGGTGACATACCAAATCTCCTCAAACTCTTACTGAAATAAAGCCACTCTCATGCTGCCTTTGTAACTGCATCAATATATTGGGCCCAGGATAGATCCTCATAGATGTTGACACCCAGGAACTTGAAATTGTTCACTGTTTCCACTTCTGATCCCTGTATGAGACAATGCATTGTTGTTTAGTTTGATATGTACAGATTCCACAGTCTGGTTATATATAACAGTCCTGCTATTGACCAAAACAAGCTGTTGGAAAACAAGGTGAGACATTTTTGATCCTTGTGCGTTACAAACTCCTTCAAGTTGCCAAGTGATTATGTTCATTGGTACTGATTGAAGGGTAATCCTCACATTATCATGGACTTGTCCCTGGTTTTGTGCTTTTTTTTTGCACTAGTATCTTGTTTTTGCACAGTTCTTTTTCTCTGTCTCATGTCTTCTATAGAAAAAATGAACATAGAAGAGTACATTATAGTACAGGCCCTTGGGCACACAATGTTATGCCAATCTTTCAGCCTACACTAAGATCAATTCAGCACTTTCCTCCCACTACTTAGTCCTCCATTTCTCTTTCATCCGTGTGTCTAAGAGTCTCTTAAATCTCCCTGATGTATCTGCCTTTACCACCACCCCTGTTAGTGTGTTCCATGCACTTACCACTGTCTTTCTTTAAAAAAAAATCTTGCCTCTGACATTTCCCGTGTACTTTCCTTCAGTCACCTTAAAATTATTCCCCTTCATTTTACCCATTTTCACACTGGGAGAAAGGTGCTGGCTGTTCATTCTTTCTTTCGTCCTTATCATCTTACACAGCTCTATCAAGTCACCTCTCATCTTCCTACATTTCTAAGAGTAAAGCCCTAGCTCAGTCTACTTCTCCTCATGAGATATGTTCTCTAATATGCAGCATCCTAGTAAATCCCTGCACCCTCTCCAAAGTTTTCACAAACTTCCTATAATGAGGTGACCGCAACTTAAAACAATACTCCAAGTGTGGACTAACCGGAGTTTTATTGAGCTGAAACATTACCTTGTGGCTCTTGAACTCAATCTCCTGACTAATGAAGTCCAATTAAACGTGGTTTCTTAACCACCCTTCCAACTTTTGCAGCAACTTTGAGGGATCTATGGATGTGAACCCCAAGATCTCATTGTTCCTCCACACTGCCAAGAATTATGCCAATAACCTTGTGTTCCATTCAGGTGTAGCTTTCCAAAGTGTACCACTTCACACTTTACTGGATTGAACTCCATTTGCTAATTCTCATCCCATCTCTTCATCCTATCAATGTTGTATCCTAACTGACTACAATCTTTTACACGATCCACACCACAAACCTTACAGCTGTTGTATAATCTATATTCTGTACCTATATGCTACTGGAAGCAAGTTTTGCATTGTACTTGTACCTGACAGTCCTTGTACACTTGACAATAAACTCAGTTTGACTTGATATTTGCCACACAGACAGGCAAAAACTGTTTTCTGAATGGACTGTTGTATCCATTAATCTCAGTTGAGGTGAGTGGTAAATTGGGTAATCTGAAAAATGTTGGCCCCTAATTCAAACATTGCATCAGTATTAACCAAGATAATGTGCCTTAAGGAAGACTTGAATTTATGGTGCCATCGTCAATGAATAAATTGTTCAACCTTTTGAACTCTCATTCAATGTCATACAAAATTTCTTTGCCTATGAACTGTAGAATAAAGTTCTTATTACAAGTGCCAAATTTGTCAGAAGCACATACTGTATAATGTGAAACTCTTGTGGTAATTAATTCCATTTGAGTTTTTTAGTCTGTTTCTTGTTAAAGCACTGCTTAGTCCAAACTACATAAACTAACAAGGAGATGAGATACACATGTTTAAATTACATTTGTGAAATCTTGGAATTTAACATCATTTTATTGGGTGGGATTCATTACATTCCTCTTTTAGAGAGTTACTTTGCATAAAACTTGGTTGTCATGGAAACAAATACTAATCCAGTTTCAGAAGGTAAATCAAAAAGTGATAAAACACAATTTAAAATTTGTTTTACCAGTTTATTATTAATATTGCATGTGATTTCAACGCAAGAACACGTGTTTTTGTGCCTGACAGAATCTCCACATTGTAAAAAAAAACAAGCTGAGATAAGATAATTTTCAAATCTAAGGTATTTTGTTAATCAGTGTATGAGAGTTTGAAAAATACAGAAGCATCCACTGTATGTTGCTTAAAACAGGAAGGTGGTTGGGAATCAGGAATAAGAGTACTTAGCTTCATATTAGCTCTGTAGTATTGTTACTTGACAACTGGAAAGACAAAAAACATAGTGCAGTCCAAAAGACTAAGGCTTTTGCACAGTATTGTAGTTGTATCTGGTTATTCCATGCCACTTTATTAGGTACACCTAGGAATCTCGTGTGGTTTTCTGCTGCTGTAGCCCATCCAATTCAAGGCTCAATGTGCCGTGCATTCAGATATGCTCTTCTGCACACCACTGTTGTACTGCATGGTTATTTGGGTTACTGTCACCTTCCTGACAGCTTGAACCACTCTGGCACTCTTGAGGCACTCTGACCTCTCTGATTAAAAAGGCATTTTCACTCACAGAATGCCACTCACTGAATGTTTGTTTTTGCTTTTCACACCATTCTCTGTAAACTATAGAGATGAAAATCCCAGATCAGCAGTTTCTGAGATCTTCAAACCATTCTGTCTGGCACCAACAATCATTCCACGAATGAAAGTCACTTAGATCATATATCTTACACTTTCTGATCTTTGGTGTAACAACTGAACCTCTTGAACATGTCTGTATGCTTTTATACAGACATATATAAAGTTGAGTTGCAGCCACATGATTGACTGACTAAATGTTTGCATTAATGGACATGTGTACAGGCGTACCTAATAAAGTGACCACTGGGTGTAAATGTAGGTATAAATCACACATTCAGTAGTTGTAGTTGTATTCTTATCTTATGTATCTCTGTCTTATTAAGTAGCATCTTGTACATCACCACTACTATTTATGTACTGATCGTACTAATTTACAGTCATAAACTGCACAGTTTAGTAGTATTAGCTGTGTTCTAATTTGTTCTGCCTTTTATTTAAATAAATAATTTGTTACTCAGTTAACTGGCAGTTTGCCTTTTTATAGTACCTTTTTAACCATTTCCATAAAACTTAGCCAATTGGGGTATTTGCTTAATTGGGCCAAAATGTACTGGTCCCAATGTGTCCTAATTAACTGAAATCCACTGTATATATCCCCCCACCAATGCTTTCTTCCTCCTAGCTCCATTAGTAAAGATTCTGCAGCAGAATTCTTTAAAGTAATATCCTTTCTTAGCATAATATTAATTTTCCATTTTATTAACAATGTTACTCCACTATTATTGGAATTAGTTGGTTGTTTAATTAGATTTAAATCTTTCATTGCTGAATCTGTGATTTTGCTGGGACCTGCCTAGATATTTCCTTACAACATAGAAAGCCATTCAATCAGCCGTGGAATTTCCAGTGGATTTATTAAACTCCGGTGGTATGCTGGAGTCTTAGAAAAGTTAACTATCTTTTATATGAATCATTAATATGAATGAGTTCAATATATCTTTGATATGGTGGTTGAGTTTCTCTCTAGCCTTGATATTGTCAATTCTATACTTCTCTCAGAGTACTTCCATCAATCCCGTTCTCCCTCCCATTTCCCACCACTTTTCTCTTGCACATGTCCATCCTCTTAAGCACCTGCTTATACTGGGGGGTGTGGGGGTTAGCTGATTAACCTACAATAAATGTTTGGGTTGTGAGAGTAAACTAAAGCTTCCTGGGAAAGCATATGAGCATAGGAGAAGACCACGGAGAGAAATATAAACCATGCACAGACAGCACTTAGAGTGCTCACTGGAGGCGTAGAACGACAGCTACTGTATAAATAAGGATGCAATTGGCGGAACAAGGAGGTTGGGAATGTTTGGGGACAGAAGTGGAACGGTATGGTAGTCTGAAAGGGTTATATTTGGATTACAAATATGTAAAGATTATTTTGTAAAGAATAGTATGATTTTTAACACAGGAATGTGTCACTGGTAGGGCCAACTTTTAATTGTCTATTTGAAGAAAAGGGTAGTGGAGAATTATCACCATAAATTGCAACATGTGCTTCAGTCTGTCACTGCAAGTAATCTTTGCTCCAGACAATGGTGATATCCAACAAGGGAAAATTGATCTGTCTTTTCTGCTAACATTAAATGGCATTTCCACCACTGAATCCACTCTCAAAACCCTGGGGGTTAGTATTACCCCGCGGGAACCCAAGTATCCATTTGCACGATGTGACTACAACAGATTCAGAATCCCCCAATGAGAAACTCACCTCCTAACTCCCCAAGGTGTGTCCACTATTCAGGAGTATGATGGAACACCCCCTGCTTGCCTGGGTGAGTGCAGATTCAACAACGCTCAACAAACATCGTTATTCCCTGGAACATAGGAGACATTTGATAGAGGTGTACAACATTATGAAGGGTATAGATAAGGTAAATGCAAGCAGACTTCTTCCACTGAAGTTTGGTGAAATATTTAAAGAGAACATGAGGGGAACATTTTCACTCAGAGGGTGATGAGAATGTGAATCAAACTGCCAGCAGATGGTGAAAGTAGGTTCGATTTCAGCATTTAGGAGAAATTTGGATAAGTACCTGAATGGGAGGGGCATGGAGGACTATGGTTTGGGTGCAGGTCAATGGCAGAATATTAGCATGCACTAGATGGACCAAAGGGCAAGTTCTCTATGCCTCTAAGCCCATGCACAATGTAGCAGCCCACTTGATAGATGCGCTATTCACAGCCATTCACTCCACAACTGATGCACAGTAGCAGCAGTTTGTACCATCTGCAGGATGCACAACAGCAGCTCACCAAGACTCCTTAGGTAGCTCCTTCCAAACCCACCACCTCTACTAGCTGGTAGGACAAGGTCAGCAAACCACAGGACCCCATCTCCTGGAAATTGTTCACCAAGTCACACACTATCCTGCCTTAGAATTATATTGCCATTCCTTCACTATCACTGGGTCAGAACCCTAGAACTTTCTTCCCTAAGAGCATTGTTGGTATATAGCTATACCGCAAGGATTGCAGTGGTTCAAAGGGGCATTTCACCGCCACTGTCTCAAGGGCAACCTGAGATGGGTAACTAAGTACTGGTGCAGTATGGTGCTGGGCCACTTTGTAATCTGTCTATTGTTGCAGTTAGACTAGGTCAGGTAAACATGACAAATTAGTGAATTATAAAATCCCAATAGGTAGCTACATTTTCACTATGTCTGATTCTGCTATGTTCTGTTCTTTATATAGGTTACGGGGCAATGGCAGAGATATCAACAATCGTAGAGAAAGTGCAAGAGTACCTGGAACAATTACACAGCAACAGCCTTGGAGAGAAACAGTAAAATGAAAGCCATATAGCTCTGAGAAATCTGCTTTACAGTGACCTTGAATCCTCTTACTGAAGAATTGTTGTTCAATGTGTAGCTCGCACTTCCAATGAATGACTGTACCTCTGATGGTACAGCACTCATTCAATACTACACTGGAGTAATAAAATTAATCTATTTTCTATCCTTTGACCTTAATCCCAGATTGTATTGACTTGTCTGAATATATCAGCAAAAATATAAAGGATGTATCTAAAGGCACTCTTAAAGGTAAAAGTGCTAATTTGTATATATTTTTAATGAATTTGATTTATTTTAAATGATGTGGAAGCAAACTGTATAATTATGACCATCAAAACTGTATTTAACTACCTGCAGTTAATTTGTGCTTAAAGAATATAAAACCCTAATGTACAGTGAATTCTGAGAAATTGTGCCGAGAGGGTCTTCCACTGGGACTTGCTCTGAATTTCTGCTTGTGCTGAATAAAGATCTGTATCCACAGCTCTGAACTCATGGACCATTCTGTTACGTACCCCGTAACTGGGTCACTTACCAGCAAAGATAGAGAGGTCCGTTGAAGTCTGATGGTACTATTTTTAATGGTATTTATTGATAAAAATACACAAAAATAATATCAATGCAAACATACAGATAATATACGTCGTCAATACTAAATCTAAAAGCGCGGGTATAATAATAATCAATAAGAAATAGCTCTATCGTTGCCTAGTAGATAATGTATTGTCTGATGGAAATACAAGAGTCACTTTAGTTCATTCAAGCTGCAGGCTGCAGCCTTTGGTTGGAGTCAAGAGAGAGGGTTTAAACTTGCCCATTCCTTTTATGATGTCAATCCTTCGAGAGTCGGTGGGGGCTGATTGCTCCTTTGTGTTAGCTAAAGCCGTTCTTCCATGGCAAGACCCACCAATTCCAAGACAAATGGAAAAGGATGCACGTGGGCTTTTCCCCTGGCTTTCGCTATTATGCTGTTACAGGAATTCTAGCGTTTCTTCTGGTGCGTCTAAAAGGGCTGTTCCCCAGACCCTCTTTGATCCCTACTCTTGGGGTCTCAGATGTCAATCAGGGTGGAATGATGCCATTCCCCAACCAGCCCACGTTGCCTGAGGGCTTCCACGAAGCACAGTATTCAATACACAATTCTGTCTCCAAGAGACAATGACCTGTTCCGTGGCTTTGTATCACTGAGGGCCAGGACATTCCAAACGTCTCTCTCTCATTTCCTGGGTCTCCTGCCCTGACTTAATAGCGATCTTGTGATTCTCAAAAAGGAGGGGGGCACAGTCGTAACTATTCAAAGTCACAACATGCATCACAGTACATTGCTTTGTACACAATATGATGGAACAGATTTTTTTCCACTGGAAGGTCAGAAGCTGAGGTGATCTGATATTACTCTATAAAATTGTGAGACATAGACAGGTTAGACAGTCTTTTTGCCCAAATATTAGAGTGCATAGCTCTAATGTGAAAGGAGAAGAGTTTAAGAAAGATGTCAAGGGCAAGATTTTTTACACAGAGGATGGTGGGACACTGGAACGTACTGCCAGATATGGTATTGGAAATAGATGCAATACTAGTGCTTAACAGTCTTTTAGTTAGGCACATGAGTATTCAGAGGGGGAATGGGGAGGCATGGACAAGCTCTGTGTAGGCAGAAGGAATTAGTTTAATTTGGTGCCCTGGTTGATATTGACATAGCGGGCCAAAGGTCCTATCCCTGTACTGTTATATTCATTGATAAATGTGCCAACTTCTTTGCAACAATTGATAGGATTGAAAAAAAGTGAAAAAGTGAATCTAGATTTTCCTTGCATTGATAAAATAAAGTTTTTTACACTATATTTGAGTTTAGAAACCACAGTAGAGAGACATTATGTGATAATTTTTTCTTGCAGAAAAGAATATTTAATAACACATTTCTGGTCTCCCTACTGCATTAACGTAGAAATTACTGTTGCAGGAAGATGCCATGTGATAGAATGAAAGCAAGACCACTGTTTTTAAGTAGGACACATGGACGTAAATAACTGGGATTTTTGTGGTCACTGCTGTTTACTGCAGATAAGTCTTTCTGTGGTTAAGTTCTATAACTTAAACCAGTGTTTGGTTAGGAGATAAGAACTGTCAGGATGTGGGTAGGGGTATGATGCCATGTTTTAAGCTATGTGGCTGAAACTGATTACAACTTGAGTACAGAATTACCCATCTTCTGCAATATCCTCCAACATCTCTCCACTTGTAGCCTCTTGCACATCCTTTTTTCCCTCCCCCAACAGGAACTGGCCACATCTTAAGCTGCCTCTTTTCCAGGTCTCCTGAATTTTCTCCCTGTACATCATCAACCTCCAACTCTGTCCTTTAAGATGGTCTATAAAGATTGTGCTACCTATATTCAGTAATGCAGCATGGATTTTGGCCAGCTAGTCTGTAACAAACAAGATGACCATTTAAGATATTCCTATTTGTCTGCATTTGGTCTATATCCCTCTAAACCTTTCTATTGGTGCATCTGTCCAAAATAATCTTTCAGATGTTATTACTCGACCTGTTCCCCAACAGCACATTCCATACATGCAACATACTCTGTGGGGATAACATTACCCCTCAGGGTCCATAAGGACATGTGAAATGGGAGCAGGAGTAGGCCAACTGGCCCATTGACCCTGCTCCACTATTAAATAAGATCATGCCTGATATGATCATGGACTCGTTTCCATTTACCTGCCTTTCCCCTATAATCCTTAATTCCCAAAGATCTATCCAACCTCGCCTTAAGTATATTTACGGAGGTAACCTTCACTGCTTCATTGGGCAGAGAATTCCACAGATTCACCACTCTTTGTGAGGTAGTGAGAGAGGTGAGAGGTAATGTTGCAGCTGTATAGGACCCTGGTCAGACCCCACTTGGAGTACTGTGCTCAGTTTTGGTCACCTCACTACAGGAAGGATGTGGAAGCCATAGAAAGGGTGCAGAGGAGATTTACAAGGATGTTGCCTGGATTGGGGTGCATGTCTTATGAGGACAGGTTGAGTGAACTCAGCCTTTTCTCCTTGGAGCGACGGAGGATGATAGGTGGCATGATAGAGGTGTATAAGATGTTGAAAGGTGTTGATTGTGTGGATAGTCAGAGGCTTTTTCCCAGGGCTGAAAGGTTTAAGGTGCTGGGGATTAGGTACAGAGGAAATGTCAGGAGTAAGTTTTTCTACTTAGAGAGTGGTGAGTGCGTGGAATGGGCTGCCTGCAAAGGTGTTGGATGTGGATACGATAGGGTCTTTTAAGATACTTTTGTATAGGTTCATGGAGCTTAGAAAAATAGAGGGCTCTAGGTAAACCTAGTAATTTCTAGGGTAGGGACATGTTCGGCATAACATTGTGGGCCGAAGGGCCTGTATTGTGCTGTAGGTTTTCTATGTTTCTATGGTAACCAATCCTCTATCCATGCTAATACATCACCCCCAACTCTATGCATCCTTATCTTATTGATAAGTCTTTTATGTGGCACTTTATCAAATGCCTTCTGGAAAGCCAAGCAAATAATGTCCATTTGTTCCCCTCTGGCCACTGCATTCATTATAAAGAACTCCAGAAGTTTGTCAAATAGTACCTGAGTTTGCTGAATCCATACTGTGTCTGCCTGATGGATCCATTTCTTTCCAGATGCCTTGCTATTTCTTCTTTGATGATAGCTTCAAGCATTTTCCCAACTACAGATGTTAAAGTAACTGGCCTATTAAGGCCAGTTTTAACTGGCCTCTCATCTTAAACCTATGCTTTCTAATGTTTGATTACCCAGCCCTGGGAAAAAAGCAGTGCGTTCACCTTATCTATGTCCCTCATGGTTTTATATACTTTTATAAGGTCCCCCCCTCCCCACCATCTCATACATTCCAAGGAATAAGGTTCCAGCCCGCCCAACCCCTATAATTCAGCATCTCAAATCCAGGTCAAAATTCTCAATAATCTGCTTTGGACTCTTTCCAGCTTAACAATGTCTTTCCTATAACAGGGTAACTGAAATTGCATGCCATACTCCAAGTGCGGCCTCACCAATGTCATACACAACTTCGACATAACATCTCAACTACTGAACTCAATACCCTGACTAACTGCCTTTTGCAGCAACCACCTTGTGCATGTCTGCCACTCTTAGGGGAGCTATGTACTAGTACTTCTAGCCTCCTCTGTTTATGCATATCTGTAGCTACCATCTAACATAGTCCAGTCTCAACTATTGTCCTATTCTGCCCCTGTGAGGCAGCTTGTGTTTTCCAACAGTGAAGACCACCATGTAAAAGCAGGTGGTTGTATCCTCAGTGGCACATAGATGTTTCAAATTTCAAAGTAAACTTATTATCAAAGTACATGTATATCACCATATACTACCCTGAGATTTCTTGCAAGCATTCACAGTAGAACAAAGAAATACAATGGACTAAATTAAAAGCTACACACAACGAAAGACTGGCAAACAACCAATGTGCGAAAGAAGCCGAACTGTGCAAATACAGGGAAAAAAATCAGATATTAATAATAAATAATACTGAAAGCATGAGTTGTAGAATCCATAAAAGTGAGTCCATAGGTTGTGTTCAGTGACCAGTTCAGTGTTGTGGTGAGTGAAGTTATGCATGATGGTTCGGGAGTCTGATGGTTAAAGGGTAATGATTGTTCTTAGAACTGGTGGTATGGAACTTAGGGCTCTTATATGTATGTCCTTCCTGATAGCAGATATGAGAAGAGAGCATGACTCAGATGGTGGGGATCCTTGATGATGGATGCTGCTTTCTTGTGGCAGTGCTTTTTGCCAATGTGCTCAGTGGTGGGGAGGGCATTTTCATCTGATGGACTGGGCTGCATCCACCATTTTTTGTAGCTGTTTCTATTTGCCCTATGGAAGAATTTTAGCATCTAAATGCAAATATTTTGAGCAGATCTAGGATTCATCAGAGAGTCAGCTATTATTTGGGCTATGAGTCCATATCTAAATTCCCAGTGCTTCTCTTGTTAGGAAGTCATTCCTTGCCTGTTAGAAGTTAGTAGTCACAGGGGTTAGTAGACCTAAAGTTTTCCATAGGCTGCTTTTGCTCCTGACCTTAGGAAACAAATTACTTACTAAAGTATCTCTTTCTTGGTCTTGAATGCACTTGGTAAATTGGTTTATTGTCTCATTTATCAAGGTACATTGAAAAACTTGCCTTGCATACCAGTCATATAGATCAATTTATTGCAACAGGGCATTGAGATAGTACAAGGTAAACAATAACAGTGCTGAATAAAGTGTTACAGTAACAGAGAAGGTGCAGGCTGACCTGACCATAAGGTGCAAGGTCATAAGGAGATAGATGGAAATCTATTGTACTAAGTAACTGTTCAATAGTCTTATACCAGTGGGATAGAGGCTGTCCTTGAACCTGCTGGTACGTGCTTTCAGGCTTTTATATTTTCTTCATGATGGGAAGTAGGAGAAGAGAGAATGTCCAGAATGGATGAAGTATTTGATTATGCTTTATCAAGGTAGCAAGAAAAGTAGACAGAGTCCGTGGAGGTAAGACTGGTTACCATGATGTGCTGAACTGTGTTTAAAACTCTATGCCATCCCTTTGTGGTCATAGGCAGAGCAGTTGACAGACCAAGATTCAAGATTCTTTTGTCATGTGTACATTGAAACATATAGTGAAATGCACCATTTGCATTGACAACCAACACAATTATGGTCTGCAAGTATTGTTGTACATTCCAGTGCCAACATAGCATGTACCATGATGCTCAGCAAAGCAATACAGAACGCAACAAGCAACAAACAACAGCAGCAAGAGCAAACACTGTTCCTTCCTCCCACCCACACACATACATAGTCTTTTAATTCCAGGACAGACCTCCAGTTCCTTCCTCCAGGAGTGTGGTGGAAGACAGGTGTGGATGGTTTGGATCCAAGTGCTGAAGTATCTGAGACAAAAATCAAGACACAATAGGAAACTGAAATGAAGACAGGTTTGAAATTAGACGCTAGACAAGAATACAAAGTTGAGCTGATGATTGAGCACAGAACATCAGTTCAGGTACTCTTTAAATATTAAAATCCTGGTGCCTAATCATGGTCTCCAATTAGCAGGGTGGGCCTGAAACTTTAAATGAGGTGCACCAGCTCTCCATATTCTCGAGAGTTAGAGTGTCTATACCCCAGAGGCTGGCACAGTTGAGTGCATGTCATAACAGGACACCCTCCTTTATGGCCGATTTCTGACGGCCCGGGCTGCTCAGAGAGATGATGATAGCAGTTATGAATGAGTGCCAGATCCAAGCTGCCCCTTTCAAGAACACAGCACCATTCCTCAGGTTCAAACCCTCCCCAGCCCATGAAGGGTCCCAGTTTCCAGTCCACCCTGAACAGTTCCTGAATCCAAAATTCTTTTTACGGTGAGGACCTGTTCCCCATTGACAAATCTGGATGGCAGCGGGCCTGATAGTGGTGGGGCTAATGGACTGGTGCTCACAGGTTTTAATTTGGAAGTGTGTTAAGTGGAATTGATCTTGAAGGTCTTGGGGAGCTACAAGATGTAAGTCTCCAGGTTTGCTTTCTTGAGAATCTTGAAGGGTCCAATGAACTTGGGCGCCAACTTTCTAGACTCCACATGGAGAGGCAAATCCTGAGCAGACAGCCAGATCCGTTGACTGGGCTGCAAAGCTGGTCCCTGTCTTCTCTTGCAATTAGCCTTTATTTCAGCCTTATTGGTAGAGGGCTGGAAAATCTGCCTTGTCTTAGTCCATTTCTCCTTGCAGTGTTGGACGATATCTTCAGCCACAGGGACCCCAACCTCTGCCTCCTGCTTAGAGAAGAGTGACAGAGAATATGCAAGTTGGCACTTGAACAGGGCATCACATGCATAGAATGCTGTAAAATGATGTGGGTGACCTTTGCCCACATAAAATGGTTGCACCACACGTCTGTTTTCTCTGAGGCCAGGCATCTTAGAGTTCACTCCATATCCCGGTTCACCCAATCCTTCTGGCCATTGGACTGTGGGTGAAACACAGATGAAAGGCTCACTGTTTCCCCAATCAGCATACTGAATGCCCTCCAAAAATGTGATGCAAATTGTGGACCCCAATCTGACACAATATCCATCTGAAACCCATGGTGGCAGGACAATTTCAGTTGTCTAAGGCAATGAATTTGCAGGCCAAAGAATGATCTACAACTACCACGATGATGGTCTTCCTCCTGGAAGGTGGAAGACCCATGACAAAGTGCATGGATTTGTGTGCCACTGGTCTGTTTGGAACAGGAAGAGGTTGAAGGAGCCCTTGAGGTTGGATGTGGATCTCCTTTTCCTGGAGGCACACCTCGCATTCTTGCATGTATTTTTGGATCTCTCCCACCATTCCAGCCCACCAATATCTTCTCTTAATGAACTCAAGGGTCCTAGCAATCCTTGGCAATTCTTGATGTGTGTCCCCATTGAAGAACCTGAGACCTGATGGAACTTGGGTCAAACAGACAACTCAGAGGACCATTCTTGTGAATCTCCTCTTGCTCCTGGGCCTTGTGAACAAGTGTGTCAGTTCCTCAATGAACTGGTGCTGTCACCTTGGTTTGGGGCAAAATGGTGGTAGGCTGCTCCTCTCTGTCAGGTTCGTTGAAATGATGAGTCCAGTTTCTGACTCTTTAAACCTGGTCAATAGGTCAGGACGAAATTGAAGTAGTTAAAGAAAAGAGACCACTTGGCCTGCCTGGAATTCAGTCTTATAGCCTCCTGAATATAAACCAGGATCTTGTGATCTGTCCATGCAATAAAAAAATTCTTGGGCCCCTCAAACCAGTGATTGCCCAAAGGTGTCCACTGAGACAACAATGCACCCTCTCCGACATCCGATCTGTCCAGCTCCATGATGAAGGGAAGGTCCAAGTTAGATGAAACAAAAATGGGAGCTGTCATGAACCACCGTTTGAGGTCTGCAAAAGCAGCCTTCGCTTTGGTAGTCCAAACAAAAGAGCCCATGGATCTCTTGCTTAGTGCTGACAACAGAGCCATCATTGAGCTGGAATTTCTGATGAACTTACTGTAAAAGTTGGTAAATCCCAGGAGTTGTTGGACTTGCTTCCTTATTGTATTCTTGTGGCCAATATCTATCTGACTGCTTAGTAGGGTCCATCTTTGAATTACCATTAGAGATGATAAAACCCAAAAAGGAAACAGTTACTCGAAGTTCAAGCTTTTCTAGCTTAACATAAAGTCCCTGATCTCGGAACCTCTTTAAGACATGCATAATATGAGCGATGTGCTCCTCCATGGACTTCAAGAAGATTAAGGTGTCATCCAAGCAGAAGAAGATGCACTTATGGAGAGCATCCCAGAGCACATTGTTTATGAAGACCTGGAAAACCGCTGGTGAGACTGAAGGGCATGACCAGGTACTCAGAGGGCCCTGTCAGTGTGTTCACTGCAGTATTCCACTTGTCACCATCCTTTATGTGGACCAGATTGTAGGCAATCCTGCAAGTCTAACTTTGGGAATACTCTTGCTGCTTGAAGGCAATGTGCATGAATGGAAGGGAGTCATGACTTTTGGCTGTTATGCAATTTAGCCCTCAATCATCAATGCATGGCCACAGGCTCCCATCCTTTTTCAGTACAAAGAAGAAGCCTGAACTGGCTGGTGAAATGGTGGGCTAGATGAATCCCATTACTAGAGCCTCCTTTATATACTCCTCCATAGTGCCTCTCACTGGGCCTGAGAGAGCGTATAATCGACCCTATGGTGAACAAGTACCTGACAGTAGGTCTATAGCACAGTCGTAGGACCAGTGAGGTGGAAGAGTTGAGGCCTTTCCCTTGCTGAAGACCTCTTCCGAAGGGCAAGAGCAGCTTGGGTGTTGCAATTACCCCTGAACTTTCCTCCAAGGATGACTCCTGAGGCTCCTGGGGTAGTGAGGGGAATTTATCAAATCTCCGAGTCTCCTCCATAGGTTCACTAGAGTCTTTGGTTGAAACAGAGTCCAAATCCTCAGATACTGGCAGCAAGGTGCTACAAATAGCCCTTGTGCTCCAAGGACTAGGCTTTAAGGGTCTACATTTTGGGGCCTTTCCCTTAGATAGGACCTGGCAACTAAATCACTTAGGCTTGGCTGGAGCCAGCTGGTCTACACTTGGAGGTAGAACTGGGTCCCCTGAAGACTCCAAGTTACCCCCAACAAAGTCTGCCCCTTCATTGAAAGCTGGTCTTGGACGAGTCTGGGGTCAGAACACCAAGCTGAAAACATTCCCTCTTGCAATAACTTGAGCTTGAAATGATTCTCCCTTCCTTCCAGTTCACAGAAGGGCTATGCTGGGACAGCCAACGGTGCTCAAGGATCAGGGGTATGTGAGAAGAATCGACGATAAAGAAACAAATGTCCTCCATACATTCCTCTATCCCCATCCACAAAACCAGTAACTGTTGCAGGATCTGCCTGGACCCAAGGGGGTGACCGTCCAGAGCTGTTGTAGGCATGGGCTGGCTCAACTCCTGCAGAGGAATGTTGAGTCGCCTGGTGGTCCCCAATTCCGGAAATTACTGGCTGTCCCAGAATCCACAAAAGCATTCGCCTCTCTTCGGTTATTAATCCAGGAGGTCTCTGTCTTCAGTGTAACACCAGAATCCGTAGGGTTGGGAGTAGTGGCTGCTGACACTGGACAGTCTTAGTAGTATCCCGATGGCTGCAGCTTCAGACATTCAGCCCACAGGAGACCTGCTTTCCTGCAGAAATATCAGCAACCTCGACTCCAACACCAGGACCACTCATCGGCAGAAAACCTTGTGCAGCCAATTTGCATGGGCTCAATAGAATCCTGAGTAGGAGACGGCTGGTCATTGTCTGAAGACAGGAAGTGGAACTATGATGTGTTGGGATTGGCATGGGTTAGCACTCTTCAACCTTTTGTAGTAGTCCCACTCTTGCTCCGCCAGGCAATTATTGAGGCAGGTGGATTGGTCGATCATAACCTCCAAGTTCTTTCTGGGCTCTCCCAAGGCAAGAGCATCTGGGATTCTGTGGCGGTACAGAGTGGCCAAGGCCTTCCCATTGCAGCCACTCTCTTCAGCCCAAAGTTCAAAACTCAATAGAGTGGCTGGCTGCTGGCTGATTACCCTTACACACCTTCATCAGACAGTCCAAGGCTCAGTTTACTCCAGAGGGACGATGGAACACCCTCTTCCATGAATTCCTTCAGATCCAAGAAAATCTCCAGTCTTTGCTCCCAATGCACAGAGGCCTAGGCCAGGGCTCTCCAGGTCAGGAGAGAGATCATGGAGGCCACCATTCCGCACTCACTAGGGAATCAGGATGGCTGGAATTCAAGCACTAGTGCACATTGAGTGAGGAAGCCATGGCAAGAGCCTGGGTCACTTCCAAATCTCTGCAAATTTGGAAGATGGACTGGCTCCGCAGAACGATCAACAGCTTCACCTGAACGACTCTGGCTTCCTCCTTGCAATTGTTGGCACACAGTGACCTGGAGATTGTGTATCTCCAGACTCTGTCTGGAAAGTTTCTCATTGTGACTGGCTATGGCTGACGAGAGGCTCTGATACTCCACTGGGTCCATGTTAGGCTCAATTGTCATGTGACGGGAGACCCAGGCGAGGATAGTTTGGACCCAAGTGCTGGAGTATCTGAGACTAGAATTGAGACACAATACGAGAATGAATCAAAGACAAGGTTCTAAGCTAGACACTAGGTCAGAATCCAAAGCTGAGCTGATGATTGAGCCTGAACCTCAGTTCAGGTGATCTTTAAATATTAAAATCCTGGCAGTAAATTATGGCTGCTAATTAGTGGGGTGGGCCTGAATCTTTAAAGAGGTCAAGTCAGTTCTCCATATTCCGGAGAGTTAGAGCATCTATACCCCAGAGGCTGGCATGGCCAAGTGCGTGTCATAAGGAGACAAGGACTCAGATCTGAAGACACTGGGCTGAACTCTCCCCAGTGGACTCACAGGGATTTGCAGACTAGGCTGCAGACAACAGGCCTTGATCTTCAGCATTGATCTCAGGGCCTACCAACCAATGAATGCCAGGCCTCAAAATCCTGAATCACAGATCAGGCCTTGAACTCAGCTCTCACCAAATCACGCAGCCAGAGGTTTCCTGATGCATTGGAAGAGGATACTTTCCATGGTGTATCAATAAGGTAAGGTGAGGGTCAAAGTGGACGTACCAAAGTTCTTAATCCTCCTGAGGAAATAGAGGCTGTGGTGAGCTTTCTTGGCTGTGGCTTTGAACTTTCAAGGAATCAGCACCACTTGCAATGTCTTGCAATGTTGTCAGAACCCAATCCTGCATTGGCACCTCATCTGCTTAAGTGAGTAAAATGCTTAAAAATCATCAAACACTCTTGCTTCAACTGTGTAAACCACAATCATGAAGTCGGAGATGCCAATTTTAACTGCCCTCCCACAATGTCATATAATCTGAGCAGGAAATGTTGAAACTCCCCCAAAACTGCCTCCGGTTTCTTGTTTGTTATTCAGTTACCTCCTACACGGTGCAGAAAAGTTGACTGCCAGACCCAAGACCTTTTTTTAAATTAAAATTAAGAGGAAGCATTGAAACCTCCAGGACATATGGTTTTCAACTGAAAGGGAGATAAAGCATGTATAGAAAGTGTTGTGTTTATTACAATTCTGGTGCACATCAAAGCCAATAATATGACTTTAAAATTGTTAATATTATACTGTTTTCCTTTAATCTGGAGCCAAAATTCCCTTGAGAGCAAGATAGTGACTTTAATAGACCTTATAGCTTAAAGGAAGAGAATTTGCTAGACTTTAATGGCAGATCTAACTCAAATTCAGGTTCAGGGTAAGAGCAAGGTAGTTGCTTGTGCACCAAATGATGCACCTGGTACATCACTCTAAAAATGCTTCCATAGCCTGTCCTTCAACACATAACATGGAAGTATACAGACCCTCCACCCCACTGAGTCCATACAAGCCATCAAGCATCAATTTACACACTCCATTTTTTTTAAATCTCTCTAAATTTTCACAATAATTCCATTTCTTTGAAAATTCTTGCATCAGTTCTTACCAGCTTCTACCTCTCATCAATGAGGGACATCTTGCTGTGGACAATTAATGTCTAACCTGTGTGCCTTTGGCATTTGTGAGAAAACTAGAGTACACAGGGAAAAGCCACACTGAGAAACTGCAAACTCCAGACAGACCACGCCAGAAAGTAGGATTTGACCAGGTTTGCTGCAGACTGTGCTTCCCAGGAGAGGTCTTGCCACTTAAGTAAAAGTCTTCAATCCAATGCAGATGTATTTCAAAAATTATGAGGGTCACAATCGCAGAACCATAGTGGTTTGGACAGAACATGTAGTGATGGATCAACACCCTCTGTAATAAGTCCTGAACGTGACCTGAGCACATTCAAGTGGGTGGCATGGTAGCATAGCAGTTATGTAACACTTTACAGCGCTGGCAACTTAGATTCAGTTCTGCTGCTGTCTCTAAGGTGTTATTTTCTTCCCCTTGAATGCATGAGTTTCCATCAGGTGCTCTGGTTTCCTCCCATGTTGCTAAGATGTAAGGATTACGGATAAGTGTGGCCATGTTACAGCATGTTAGTACCGGAAGCCTGGTGACACTTGCAGGATGCCCCCAGCATATCCTCTGACTGTGTTGGTCATTGACACACACAATGCATTTCATTGTACACCCAGTAGACACTCTTTTAGATACACCTGCTCATTAATGCAAATATCTAATCAGCCAATCATATGGCAGCAATTCAATGCATTAAACAAGCAGTCATGTTTAAAAGGTTCATTTCTTGTTCAGACCAAACATCAGAATGGGGAAGAAATGTGATCTAAGTGACTTTGACCATGGAATGATTGTTGGTGCCAGACAGGGTGGTTTAAGTATCTCAGATAACGCTGATCTCCTGGGATTTTCACATAGAACAGTCTCTAGAGTTTATAGAGAATGGAGCGAGAAACAAAGAAAACTTTCAGTGAGGGTCTGTTCTGTGGACACAAAGGCCTTGCTAATGAGAGCGGACAGAGGAGAATGGCCAGGCTTGTTTATGCTGAGAGGAAGGTTACAGTGTTTAGAAGAGCACAACACCTTAAACTTTAAAGTTTGGGCTACAGCAGCTGAAGACCACAAACAGACAGTATGTTTCAGTGTACATGTGACAAATAAAGTTAATCTTTATCTTTAAAAAGTGGAACATAACTGGTCAAAGTTCCAATTTCTAACGTTCTAAGTAAATTTATTATCAAAGTACATACTGTATATGTCATCATATAGACCCCCGAGGTTCAGTTTCAAATAGGCATTCAAAGTACAAGGTAGCAGAATAGAATTAATGAATTTAAGATGTTGGAAAAGATTTGTAGCTCAGGTTGAGAATATTGTTGAGTGGCTTGTTAGCTTGTAGACATTTCATTATCTAGCTGGGCAACATCATCAGTGCAACTTCAAATGAAATGTTGGTGATCTACATTGCACGTCTTTTATGTGTCTTGAGATTAGTCTGTTTCTGCCGTTTCTATGGGTTGCTGATTTTGTAATCCATGATTAGTTTGTTAAAATCCAGTAAAGTAGTAATTGTTGTCTGGGCTGAGTTAGTCAACCGTTATATAGCATTAACATCATCCTCATTGATTGACACGTGTAATCAGGTGTGAATTGGTGCTTGGCTCTGGACTGGCAACTTGACGCTGAAGTGGGATGTAAACTGGGTTCATTTCTACGTGCATGTTGATAGATTTCTGTGTGGAGAACAAAGCCCGTAAGAATTCTTGGGCTTGTCTTTGATGTGCTTGGCCCAGAATAGTGATATTGGTCCAGTTGAATTAATGTGCTTCGCTGTCACAATTTATAAATATAAGGGAAAGTTGATCATGATGGTTTACGGCCAGTTGATGTTTACATTCCACTTCATTGTCAAGTCATCAGTCTACAGCCAAGAGCCGATTCACCCTTGATTACTATCAATGAGTACAGCATTAATTCTACATAATTGTCAGCCTGGACAACAATTATCTCCTTATCAGATTTTAACGAACCAATAATGAATTACATAATCGGTAACCAATAGAAATGGCACATATACCCAGACACACACAAACGGACTAATCACAGGACATGTAAAAAATAAACAATTACCAACGTTTCATTCCAAGTTGCACTGATGATGCTGCATAAGTTGCTAAATGTCTGCAAGCTAACAAACTAACTCCACGAACCACTCAACAGAATTAATGAATATCTGCACACAAGATGGACAAGTGCCAATGTGTCAAAAGCAACAACCTGTGCAAATACAAAAAGAAAATAAAACAAACAAAATAATATTAGTAACTAAATAGCAATAAATATCAAGAAAATGAGATGAAGAGCCCTTGAATGTGAGTCCATAGGCTGTGAGTGAAATTGAGTGAAGCTATCTCCTCTGTTTCAAGAGCCTGATGGTTGAAGTGATACAACTCTGCCTGAACCTGGAGGTGTAGGCCTTGAGGCTCCTGTACTTCCTTTCTAAATGGCAGCAGTGAGAAGAGAGCATGACCAGGATGATGAGGGTCCTTGATGATGGATGCTGCATTCTTACTACAGTGCTCCGTGTAGATGTGCTCACTGGTGGGGAGGATGATACCTTGTGATAGACAGTTGTATCCACTACTTTTGTAGGTTTTTCCTTTCGAGGGCATTGCTGTTTCCAGACCAGGCCATGATGCAACCAGCCAATATGCCCTCCACCATGCTTTGATAGAAGTTTGTCAAAGTTTTAGATGACATGCTGAAGTTTACCAAACTTCTAACAAAGTAGAGATGCTGCCGCACTTCCTTTGTAATGGTGGGATCTGCTGAAATAGTAACAAGGAACTTGAAGTTTTTGACCCTTTCCATCTCTGACCCTTGATGAGAACTAACATATATATCTCTAGTTTCCCACTCCTGTAGTCAATAATCAGCTCCTTGGTCTTGCTGACATTGAATGAGAGGTTGTTGTTGTGGCACCACTCAGCCAGGTTTTCAATCTCCCTCCTATATGCTGATTCAACACCACTTTTGACAGTGGTAACGTCAGCAAACTTAAATATGGCTTTCCAGCTGTACTTAGCCTCATAGTCTTCATTATAACGTGAGTAGAGTACGGGGCTACGTACACAGCATTGTGGTCACCTGAGCTAATGGTGATTGTGGAGCACATGTTGTTGCCAATCTGAACTGAGTGGAGTCTACAAGTGAGGAAATCAAGGATCCAGTTGAATAAGGAGGTAGTGAGGTCAAGGTCTTGAAGCTTATTGATTACTTTCGAGGGGATGATAGTTTTGAATGCCAGGCTGTAGTCAGTGAAGAACATCCTAAGGAATGCATCCTCACTATCCAAATGCTCCAGGGCTGAGTGAAGAGCCAATGAAATGAAATCTGCTGTTAACCTGCTGTGACAATAGACAAATTGGAGTGGATAGGAGATTCCTTGGTTATGCAACTGCTTGAGACAAACCTCAACAAGGACCCTTGCATACTTTTTCCATAATATAGCAAAGTTCAAAGTAAATTTATTATCGAAGTACAGATACGAGGGGTGATTAATAAGTTTGTGGCCTAAGGCAGAAGGAGTCAATTTTAGAAAAACTAGCACATTTATTTTTCATCATAGTCCCTTCCTACATTTCCACACATTGTCCAGCGATCGTGGAGCATATGAATCCCTTCTTTGTAGAGGTTGGTATCTTGGACCTCCAGAAGTGGTCCACAGCAGGGGTGATTGATAAGTTTGTGTCTGAAGGTAGAAGGAGATGAGTTATACAGCTCTTGTTACATGCACATGCAGTTCAACTCTTTGAGTAATTTTGCAGAAAGTTTGAAGTTAATAACTCATCTCCTTCTACCTTAGGCCATGAACTTATCAATCACCCTTGCTGTGGACACCTTCTGGAGGTCCAAGACGCCAACTTCTACAAAGGAGAGATCCATATGTTCCACGACCGCTGGACTAAGTGTGTAATTGTAGGAGGGGACTATGTTGAAAAATAAATGTGCTAGGCTTTCTACAATTGACTCCTTCTACCATAGGCCACAAATTTATCAATCACCCCTCGTATATCACCACAGATAATCCCAAGATTCATTTTCTTGCGTGCATACTCAATAAGCCCATAACAGAATAATAACCATAATAGAACCAAGCATACAATCCGCAGAGGAGAATGATCAATTCATCCACATCATAGATTCTTGATGGCAGTATGCACTGAGATTAAGTCCTTAACTGTACAGCAAGAATCTGACAAGGTCAACCCCCCGCACTGCAAACAAAGAGAGATCATGATGCATAGAGCAAGTTCTGGAAATAAGTCTTTCTGCCAAATTGTTTTGACAAGTCTGCTCAAGAAACTATCCTATGATGACACGACTGCTCACAGTTCCCTTTCTAGTTACCAAAGTTTGCTAAAAAAAAACGTTTTGTGATTCAATGCAAAATTCCCTGGTAGTTGACTGATGCAGTTCTTTCTTTTAGACCATAAGACAAAGGAGCAGAATTAGGCCATCTAGCCCAACGAATCTGCTCCGCCATTCAATCATGGCTGATCCTTTTTTATAGGTCGGCATGTCACATCCAGAATTATTTCCAGGTAGCGGACGATTTCCTACCAAGCCACTCTGACGTATTGGGAAATTGCAGTGGTTTGCCATTCCCATTGCTTTTTAAAAGAGATCACCAGCTCTTAATGGGAGCCAGCTGGATTCGAACTCAGGACCTCTCACCCAGAAGTCCAGAGCTGATGCCACTACACCACCAGCTGACACTATTTTTAAAATCTCCTCCTTAACCCCAGTTCCTGTCCTTCTCCCCTTAACCTTTGATACCATGTCCAATCAAGAACCTATCAATCTCTGCCTTAAATACACCCAACAACCTGGCCACCACAGCTGCATGTGGCAACAATTTCCACAAATTCACTACCCTTTAGCTAAAGAAATTTCTCTGCAACTCTGTTTTGAAAGGGCACCCCTCTATTCTGAGGCTGTGCTGTCTTGTCCTAGACTGTCCCACCATGAGAAGCACCCTTTCCACATCTACTCTGTCTAGGCCTTTCAACATTCGAAAAGTTTCAATGAGATTACCCTTCATCCTTCTGAATTCCAGCAAGTACAGACGCAGAGCCATCAAACATTGCTCGTATGATAACCCTTTCATTCCTGGAATCATCCTTGTGAACCCCCTCTGAACACTTTCCAATATCATACATCTTTTCTAAGATGAGGGGCCCAAAACTGTTCGCAATACTCAAGGTGAGGCCTTACCAGTGCCTTATAAAGCCTCAGCATCACATCCTTGCTCTTGTGTTCTAGACCTCTTGAAATGAATGTTAACATGGCATTTGTCTTCCTCACCACCGACTCAACCTGCAAGTTAACCTTCGGGATGTTCTGCGTAAGAACTCCCAAGTCCCTCTGCATCTCAGATTCCTGGATTTACTCCCTGTTTAGAAAATAGTCCACACGTTTATTTCTACTACCAAAGTGTATGACCATGCATTTTCCAACATTGTATTTCATTTGCCACTTTCTTACCCATTCTCCTAATCTGTCTAAGTCCTTCTGCATCCTACCTGTTTCCTCAACACTACCTGTCCCTCCACCAATCTTTGTATCATCTGAAAACTTGGCAACAAAGCCATCTATTCCGTTATCTAATTCATTTATATACAGCAGAAAAAGAAGTGGTCCCAACACTGACCCCTGCGGAACACCACTAGTCACTGGCAGCCAATCTGAAGTGCTCTAACCATGTTAGTAACTTTCCTGTATAGCTTGGTAAGCAGCCTCACGTGTGGCACCTTGTCAAAGATCTTCTAAAAATCCAAATATACAACATCCCCTGCATGCCCTTTATCTATCCTACTTGTAATCTCCTCAAAGAATCAGGAATTTCCCTGAAGGAAACCATGCTGACTTTGTACTATCTTGTCCTGAGTCACCATGTACTCCATCACCTCAACCTTAACAACTGATTCCAACATCTTCCCAACCTACTAACATTCAGAAAATTCAGACTTGTTACTTAGTAGATCTGCAGTTCAATTTAAAGTCAAATGACATTAAACAGACTACAGAGTATAAGAGCAATTTTGTGACTCGCACACACACAAGGTCAGGCTAACTGGTCTATAGCTCCTTTTCTGCTGCCTTCCTCCTTTCTTAAAGAGTGGAATAACATTTGTGAATTTTCAGTCCTCTGGCACCATGCCAGAGTCCAATTATTGTTAAAAGATCATTTCTAATGCCATCACAATTTCTGATGCTACCTGTTTCAGAACCCTAGGGTGCAGTTCCTCTTGCCTGGGTGACTTGCATAACTTTAGGTCTTCCAGCTTTTTGAGCACTTTCTCTCTTGTAACAGTAACTGCACCCGCTTCTCTTCCTTCATACACTACAACATCAGGCATACTGCTAGTGTCTTCCACAGTGAAGACTGATGCAAAATACTCATTTAGTTCATCAGCCATCTCCTTGTCCCCTGTTATTATTTCTCCTGCCTCATTTTCTAGCAGTCCTACATCCACTCTCATCTCTTTTTTTTAACATACTTGAAAAAACTTTTACTGTCCACTTTGATATTATTTGCTGGCTCGCTTTCATATTTTATCTTTTCCCTTCTAATGATTTTTTAGGCAGTTGCTCTCTGTAGGTTTTTAAAAACTTCCCAATCCTCTATCTTCTCACTAATTTTTGCTTTGTTGTATGCCCTTTCTTTTGCTTTTACAATAGCAAACACCTCCCTCGTCAGCCAGGTTTGTACTATTTTACCATTTGAGTATTTCTTCATTTTTGGAATGCACATTTCCTGCACCTTTCTCATTTTTCCCAGAAACACACACCATTGCTGCTTTGCAGACATCCCTGCCAGCAGCTCCTTCCAATTGACTTTGGTCAACTCCTCTCTCATACCACTGTAATTTCCCTTACTCCACTGAACTACTGCTACATCAGACTTTACTTTCTTTTAGTTGTACTCTCGTAATCCTTTGGGTGGCGGGATAGAAGTATGTCTCTACCGAAGGAGGAGCAAGGTGCTCCTTCCCTCTCCCAGCTTGCAGGTCACCCTTGGGCAAGGTGTATACCTGCTTAGCCCTCCTTCCCAATCAGGGTGATGTGAAGTCATGTGAGCAGGAGCTGGATGGTCATGTGAGCAGCTGGTGCATATCACAAGTCCTGGTTATGGAACCACTGATGCCCGGCTGGCAATCTCTGAAGTCACTCGTCTTGTAAAGTTACTGCTCAGAAGAAGGCAATGGCGAAGCACTTCTGCAGAAAAGTTTGCCAAGATCAATCATGGTCATGGAACGACAGTGCTGAGCCTCATCATGACATGGCTCATAACAAATGTGCAACCTTAATCCTAATTATCTGTTTTACAGTAAGTCACCAAAGATAATTAGTTGGACCATTATAACACAAAGGTATTTTGAAGGGGAAAATTCTGTATTTACCTATGTTGGAAGATTGCTGAATGAGTTTTAATCCAGTGATTTAGTCAACAATTTCAAAGGCAGTGTAACTGTGCCAAACTGACTGTCACCTGCAAGTTGATTTGCAAATCTTATAACAGACTGACACAGAACTTTAATGACCAGACAGTCATATTTATGCAAGTGCTTGACCTGACCTGCTAAGTCCTTTTTTTTGCATTTTCATAATCTTATCATGTCTCTACGTCCTTATCGATATACTCCTTGCAGTATTCTTTCATCTTACAGTTTATCTTAAATCTTCATTTAAAAGTCTTGTTGGTTTCTTGAAGTAAGCCAGAACATGAAGACTGGTCAATTTTTGTCTGTGTGTGAGTCACAAAATTGCTTTTATAGTCTGTAGTCTGTTTAATGTCATTTGACTTTAAATTGAACTGCAGACCTACTAAGTAACAAGTCTGAATTTTCTGAATGTTAGTAGGTTGATAAGATATGAAGAAGGGCTTGCATTTTTAAAACATAATAAATTTCCATATTCATGTGAAACATACACATAAATCATGCAAACTCAGAAGTTAGAGTCAATATTATTCGGTAAATACATTTCAGTTTGAACAGTACAGATCACCCCCAGGTTTTGAACGTGTAACTTATGTACGAATGAGTGTTTAGGGGACTGGTAGGATGGATGGGGATGGATTTGCCCACTGTTGTGGGGCTGCGGGCACCTTCTGCCAGGTGGGAACGGGGCAGTATCAGATCAGTTGTGAGGATATAGCAAGTGCATATCTGTTGTGTGGTGAATCGATCCGGCTCCCTGTCCATGGAAAACTTTCTTTTAGGCACGGGCTCTCGAGTGCAAATATGTTTTCATCTCAGCGAGCTCAGTTTGTAACTTACTCACTGTAAACTGTAAACCCAGTAGTTCTTGCTTATCAGAGCCAGCAGCACTGGGCTGACTCACTCACTGAGTCACTGAGGCCAGCGTGCAACTGCTCTTCCTGTGCCTGCTCACACTCCCATCACCACTGTTTCTGTGATCGTCTCACACTCACTGCAGTTATCTGTTTCTTACTTAAGTCTGATTTATACCTGTGCGTCGCATCTACGCTGTAGGTAATGCGTACCCTACACCATACCGACACTGTAGGGTGGCATGCACCTCCCCAAAAAAGTAACACACGTGTTGCAGTGATGCAGACTGCAACAACTGTGATTGGTCCGCTTGGTAGCATCGCATTTCCTCCTATGCATTTCCGGTTGCTTCTTCTCCACCATGTCTGTACACCGATGCAAGATAGATGAACCAAATCATCAAATCTACCTGCCAACATGTGAAAATGTTTGAAATGTATTTCCTCGTCCATGTCTCTCACGAAGAAACTCAACACAGTGGTATAGAAACCCCACCGCCAACTAGCGTTTTGGCGCACACCAACGCACGCTCGCTATGGTGTAGAGTGATGCAGAAGTGAAAATCAGGGCTACGGTGTAGGCTGCAGTGTAGCCTGTATGCACAAGTATAAATCAGCCTTTAGGCTATGAACATTACTCAGGAACAAAACCCAGTGGACTTTCTGTACAGAGCTTTGGTGAGAGGACAGCCCATTAAAGGAAAGATAAATAATTTGACTGGAGGGAGTTCAAAAGAGTTTAATTGCAGGGATAAAGGTGCTTCAGGTGTGAAACATTTTGATCAGGTTGATCAATGAAAGATAACAGTACAAGATTTTGAGAGGGAACCAAAATACTTGAACCACTCAGGGCATCAAAAAGAGAGGCAACATTCCAAACCAATGACTCATAATACAACCAGAATCAGAATCAGGTTTATTATCACTGACATATGTTATGAAATTTGTTGTTTTGCAGAGGCAGTACAATGCAATGCATAAAACATGCTATAATTTACAATAACAATAAGAAATATATATTAAAAATAAATAAGTAGTGCAAAGTGATAGCAAAAAGTGAGGAAGTCTTCATGGGTTCACAAACGAGAAAATCTGCGGATGCTGGAAATCTGGACAGCACGCACAAAATGCTGGGGGGGGCCCAGCAGGCCAGGCAGCATCTATGGAAAAAAGTACAGTTAACATTTCAGGCTGAAACCCTTTGGCCGAACTGGAAGAAAAGAAGCTGTGGAATAGATTTGAAAGGTGGGGGGATTCCTCCTGCAATTTGTGTGTGTTGCTTTATGGGTTCATGGTTAGTTCAGAAATCTGATGTCAGAGGGGAGGAAGTTGTTTCAAAGCATTGAGTGTGTGTCTACAGGCATACTTGTATGTGTCCTCTCTGTTGGTAGCAGTGAGAAGAGGTCAAGCCCTGGATGGTGAGGGTCATTAATGATTGATGCCCCCTTCCTGAGGCATCACCTGCTGTATATTTAATATTTAAGTCAAGCTTGATTATCTGATATATATAGGTTGACTAAGCATTCTTGTATATTTAAATAATTCATTATGGGTTAAATGCATAGATACATGAATTGCATATGTCATCACACTACCATGTGATATCTGCATGCCTCACTTAAAAGTAAACATAAAGTTAGGCTCACATTCCAGACTCCTGTGTCTTCCTTTGAATTAGTTTAATGGTTTGAAGTTACAAAACATGAGTGGCGTCAAGGTATTTCCAAAGTGAACCAGAGATGGCTACTGACATGTTGAAGTGTATTGAGGAACAGGGAGTTACACATGTTACACATGTCAAAGCAGTCAAATAAAAAATGGTAGAAAACTGAAGAAGTTATGGGTTCATAAAAAATGAGTAGCAGGTGATCATATTCACCAAAAAGAAACAGAAATAGCTGGCTATATCAGAAAGATAGACACGTTTAATTAAACAACAGACAACTGAATTTTATATGCTGAGCAAATTGAACAGTATTTTGAAGCAAATGAAATAGCCAATGAGAAACATGTACCAATTTTGCTGAGTGCATGGGGTTTCAAAACATTTAGTTTGCTCTGAAGCCTAAATGCTCCAACTAAACCAGCAGAAATGAGTTTTGCTGATACTCTGAAAATAATGCAGGAGCATTTAGAACAGAAGCCAATGTTGATTGCAGAATCCTTTAGGTTTCATAAGCAGAATCAAAAGAAAGTAGAGTCTTTTTCAACGTGCCTGAATTGAAGAGATTGTCTGAGTATTGGTCATTTGGTGATCGGCTTAATTGTGTACTGAGAAATTATTTAGTTTGTGGAATTTTACAAGAATGCATTCAAAAATGGCTCCAAACTAAAGCACAACTCATATTCAAAAGAACCAGTATCATTGGAAGCAACAAGCAGAGGTACAATTGTGTTGTAATGAGGAATGAAAGTGAGCATGAATAAAATTGCAAATCCTAACAAGAAACTAGCCTGGCCAAACAAAATGTATTATCATTGAGGCAAACGTTCACATACACCACACGAATGCAGATTTAACAGCAAAACTTGCAGAAAATGCAACACAGTAGGTCGTACACAAAGAGCATGTCTGGCAGACAAAAACAATTGGACTGCACAGAGAAGAGAAAAAGCTAAGCAGTTAAGTTGCAGTTTCAAAAAGAGCGCTAATCTGCATGCTGTTGATGAAAAATCTGATAATGATGAGAGTGACACAGGACTGTGCAGCCTTAAGGTTTACAATGTGAAATCTAACAATAGACAAGCAATATGGCTTACAGCAGAAGTGAATGTCAAAGTAATTAAAATGGAATTGGTCTCTGGCTCAGCCATTTCAGTCATTCCACAAAATGAGTTTTGAACAGCATTTCAAGGATACTAAACTGAAGCCTGCAGATATCCAACTAAGACACTGGAGAAAAGATAACTCTTGTGGGAGTGATGTTTGTGACAGTAAAATACAACAAACAGCAAGCCACAATGAGCTTGTATGTGGTAATACCAGGATGACCAGCAAAGTGGGAACTTGATTGACTGAGACAACTACAATCTGATTGGAGATCGGTCCACAATTTACATGCCACATCCTGCGATGAAGCCAACAGAAAGAAGATTATGAAAGATACTGTATGATAGCACAACTGTCTCCATGTTGCACCCCACAAACTGTTACCTAGCAGAGCTCAAACAGGTGTTGGTGTCAACCTCTGTACTTCTAGTTGGAAAGCATAAAGACTATGGAAGGTCCATGCTGTTCAGAGGAATCATGGAAATGACAAAAATAGTGGTCCAACTATAACTCCTTTTGTAGACAACAAATCTGAGAAAGATTCTGTTATGTTAAACTTGTGAAAAGTGGATTGAGTTTAAGCTGTAAAAGAGTTGAAGGGGTTTCAGGAAAGTTGCAAGCATTTGGCTTTTGTGAGTGTAAAGAACCAGAATCTACTCTGCATATATTAACATTATTGCCTGAATCTCAAGTGGGAGACAAAACACAGCTTGTAAAAGCAGATGCAAAAACCAAACCCAGCTGGATGAATGGAAGGTCAAAAAGAAGAGTCAATGGAAATATGAAAACAGAATTCATCAGAAGATGCCGTGGATGCAGAAACCAAGATTGTAAAGGGAGCAATAGAAGGAGTAGTAAGAGAATACTCCAGTGAAGTAAATGGGCCTTCCCAAGATCAAGATGCACAAACTAGAAGAGGAACAATGAAGAAGAAGTCAGAGATGTCAGAACCACATCCTACAGTCTCAGAGTCAACTCCTACAACCACCACAGAGGAGACACCAAAATCTGAAATTGTTTCACAGCCACAAGTCTCACAGCTATCCTACAAAAGAAAGAAAGCTTTCACAGTGATTAAATCTTCTCGCCTGAATAGGACAATTTGCTATGCTGTGGAAGTCTGTATATAATAGTTGTATTATATAGTATATTGTGTATATAGTTTAGATGCATTCTATACTGAGTTGGAGTTTATAGCTAAGCAGAGAGGAGTGTTGTGTATTGAATATTTCAGTAATATTTGAGTAATAATGTGCATATATTGATTGATTAAGTATTTTTGTCCATTTAAATAATTCATTATGGGTTATATGTATAAACAAGTGAATTGTATATGTAACAGACATGAAATGCTGGTGGAACGCAGCAGATAAGAGATCTCTTACTATCTTAATATCTTACTCTCTTACTATCTTACCTCTTTTCTTTCAGTTAGTCCTGACGAAGGGTCTCGGCCTGTAACGTCGACTGTGCTTCTCCCTATAGATGCTGCCTGGCCTGTTGCGTTCCACCAGCATTTTGTTTGTGTTGCTTGAATTTCCAGCATCTGCAGATTTCCTCGTGAATTGTATACACACATGACACATCCGCGCCTCACTTAAAGTAAACATGAAGTTAGACTCACATTGGACTCCCATTGCCTTCTTTTGAATTAGTTTAATGTTTTAAAGTTATAAAACATAAAATTGCCCATTGAAGATGTTCCTAGTGGTAAGGAGCCTACTGCCTCTGATGGAGCTGGCAGAGTTTACAACGCTCTGCAGCCTTTTCCGATCCTATGCATAGGCTGTGATGCGACCAGTCAGAATGCTCTCCATGGCATATCTGTAGAAATTTGTCAGCAAAGGCTCTTGCAAATTTCTACACTTGTACTGTGGAGAGCATTGTGAAAAGTGAGAAGAAAGGTTGGAGAGAGAGCAAAGAGAGCAGAAAGAATGTCTGTGACATGGTGAAACATAGAAACATAGAAAACCTACAGCACAACAGCACAGCCGAGCATGTCCTTACCTTAGAACTACTGTACCTAGGCTTACTCACAGCCCTCTATTTTTCTAATCTCCATCTACCTATCCAGGAGTCTCTTAAAGACCCTATCGTTTCCAACTCCACTGCCGCCCATTCCATGCACTCACCACTGTCTGCGTAAAAAAACTTACCCCTGACATCAAGGTTGACCAGATAACAATTCCTTTCAGTGCCTGCAGGTAAAGACGAAAGAACATGTTGAAACTACTCAGATCTGACACAAACATCAATCTGAAGGTAGTGAATTCATGCCCCAAGGGCTGTGTTGTGTCAGGGTGATTGATGAGTTAGTTCTTTGAGCTTATACTGTTGGAACAATAGAGGAGATCAAAGGCAAAGAGTTTGTAGTAGGAGTGGAATGGAGAACTAAAGTGAAATGTCAAGGCAAGTGGAGGGAATTATTGTCAAGTGCACAAGTACAGTGAGATATAGGTAAAATGAAGAATTTGCCTGCAGAGTATCACAGTTTCAGACAATACATAATATAAATAATACACAGGTATGTAATATTCGCCAGTAAGTATGAGGGGTGATTGAAAAGTTCGTGGCCTAAGGTAGAAGGAGTCAATTTTAGAAAACCTAGCACATTTATTTTTCAACATAGTCCCCTCCTACATTTACACACTTAGTCCAGCAGTCATGGAGCATACAGATCTTGGACCTCCAGAAAGTGTCCAAGCACGGGTGATTGATAAGCTCATGGCCTAGGGTAGGAGATGAGTTATCAATTTCAAACTTGCTGCATAATCATTTAAGAGTTGAACTGCATGTACATGTAATTAGAACTGTATAATTCATCTTCTACCTTAGGACAGAAACATATCAGTCACCCATCTGTGGACGCTTTCTGGAGGTCCAAGATCCGTATGCTCCACAACCACTGGACTAAGTGTGTAAATGTAGGAGGGGACTATGTTAAAAAATAAATGTGCTAGGTTTTCTAAAATTGACTCCTTCTACCACAGGCCACGAACTGATCAATCACCCCTCGCACGTTCAGACAACACACAATATAGATTATACAAAAATTATACATAAAAGTATAGCAACCAGTGAAAAAAAACTTTGCAAATGCAAGACCTTAGTGCAATTAAAGACATAATCAGAGACAAGTCCATGGTTGTGCAAGAGTTGGTTTGTTGTGTTCTGTTGCTGAGGTAGTATTAGGATCGTGCAGGTTGGTTCAAGTACATGATCTTTGATTGTTATAGGAAAGTAGACGTTCCTGAATCTGGTGGTGAGGGAATTCAGGCTTCTGGACTGGAATGAGTACATGACTCAGGAGTGGGGGGTGGATCCTTTGTCAAAATCAGAGTCAGATTCAAGTGTATTATATGACATGAAACTTACTAGTTTGCAGCAGCAGTTCAATGCAAAAACATAAACATCATTTAAAAATAACAAAATAGATATAGTGTGAGAAACAGAATAATTAAGCAGTGTACATGGGTTCATGACATCTAAGGACAGAGGGGACATGCAGGAGACTGGGGTTCAATTCCTTGACATGAAGATGTGGGGCAGTGCAGTAGCGTAATGGTTAGCTTGATGCTGTACACCGCCAGCGGCCTGGGTTTAATTCCTGCCTCTGTCTGTAAGGAGTTTGAGCATTCTTCCGTGACCATATGGGTTTCCTCCAGGTAGCCCGGTTTCCTCCCACAGTCCAAAGACATGTTGGTTGGTAGGTTAATAGGTCATTGTAAATTGTCCCGTGATTAGGCTAGGGTTAAATCAGGGGTTTCTGGGCTGCATGGCTTGAATAAGTAATTTAAAAAAAATCTGTTCCTGAAACATTGAATGTGATTTTCATTTGTTTTTTTTCTCTCTTTAATCACTGAGACAAAAGCAACAACTTTGGTCTGCACCCTAGCATTGAAACATTAGCAATTAATGTTCTGCAGTTGGTGCTCAACCCACTGAATTCTTCCAACAGATCGTTACTCCAGATTCCAGCGTCTGCATCTCCTTGTGTCTTCAGACATAGAACCTTCTGTGGAAAGAGTAGCAATTAATGGGTCAGGTCATCAGTTTAAAGTGTTCACTATTTCTCCATCAATTTCTATCTCACATGGTTTAATTTCAGATTTTCCGTATTGGCTGCCTTTTGCTTTTCCAGTCTACCTGACTTGCTGTTTCTTGTTGACTTTCGGGGAAACGTGGTGCCTACATGTTTCAGATATATAATCTGTACTGGTGACAAAAGCTTTAGCTGTCAAATTGTTGGCTGGCCAGTTGGAGAATCTAGCTCATCGATCTATATCCCTATCAGTGAAGTCTGATTAAAGGAAATCTAGATTAACGATTAACGGTTAAAGATTACCTTTATTTTTCACATGCATAGAGTGAAATGTGTCACTCTCAATGCAAACGTGCTGAGGGCAGCCCACAAGAGTTGCCAATCTTCCAACAGCAACATAACATGCACACAACTTACTAACCTTAATTGTACGTGTTTGGGATGTTGGAGGAAACCAGAGCACCCAGAGGAAACCCACATGGTCATGGGGTGAATGTATAAACTCCAGACAGTAACGTGAATTCAAAGCAACACACACAAGATGCTGGAGGAACTCATCAGAGCAGGCAGCATCTATGGAAATGAATAGATAGTCAATGTTTCAGGCCAAGACTCTTCTCCAGGGTTGAGAAGGAAGGGGGAAGATGCCAAAATAAAAAGGTGGGTTGAAGGGAGGGATGCTAGCTGGTTGATAGATGAAGCCAGGAAGGTGGGAAAGGTTAAGGGCTGGAGAAGAAGGAATCTGACAGGAGAAGAGAGTGGACCATAGGAGAAAGAGAAGGAGGAGGGGGCCCAGGGGAAAGTAATAGGCAGGTGAGAAGAGATAAAAGGTCAGAGTGGGGAATAGAGGAAGTGGGGGAGAAATAATTATTTCCCCCCCTTCAATTTACAATGGGTCTCACTGACCCAGAGGCAGCCATATCGGGAGCACCGGACAGAGTAGATGACCCCAGCAGATTCACAGCTGAAGTGTTGCCTCACCCAGAAGGACTTCCTGGGGCCCTGAATGGAGGTAAGGGAGGAGGTGAATGAGGAGGTGTAGCACTTTGGCCACTTGCACGGATAAGTGTTGGGTGGGATGAATAAGACAAAGGAATCATGGATCTCAGAAAGTGGAGAGGGGTGGAAGTAAAGATATGGTTAGTAGTAGGATCCCTTTGGAGATTGCAGAAGTTGTGGAAGTTAATGTGGGGATGTGGAGACGGATGGAGCCGTCGAGGAATTCTACCACTGTTAAGGTGGCACGAAGATGGGGTGAGCGCAAATGTATGGGGAATGGAGGAGATGCGGGGTGAGGGCAGCATCAATGGTGGAGGGAATTGAACCCTGATCTTACGGCTGATGCTGCAAAGTGTAATTAACTGCAATGCCACCACACCACTCTTTAAAGAAATGCAGTCTGAAGAGAACTGGGTAGAGTAGTCATGCTGAGTCATTACAATTGTATCTTGCTGAGATTTCTCTAATGGCAATAAGCCTTTCTGATATAGTGAATAAAGTTGACCCTTCTGCAGATGTACCATGCTGACTAGTTGCATCGCTGTCTGGTATAGAGGTGCCATTGCATGGGATTGTAAGAGGCTTCAGGTGGATGTAGACTCAGCCAGCTCCATTAGGGCACAAGATTCTCCTCCATGATGGATGTCTTCAAAAGGTGGTGCCTCAATAAGGCTGTGTCTATCATTAAAGACCCTTACCATTTGGGACATACCCCTTTCCATTAGTGCCATCAGGAATGAGGTAGGAGCCTGAAGAAATACACTCAAAGTTCTAAGAATAGCTTCTTTCCTTCCGAAATCAGATTTCCAAATAGTCCATGAACCCATTACCTCACTATTCTTATTTTGCACTATTTGCATATAAAATTTACTTAGTTATTCATTTATATTGTAACTTGTTATGTCTGCACTCTCCTGCCACCACAAAGCAATAAATTATTGCCAGTGACAATAGCCCTGATTCTGATCAAGACGTACAAACAAGCTGGATGAACTCAGCAGGTCTGGCAGCATCCGTTGAAATGAGCAGTCAAAGTTTCGGGCCGAGACCCTTCATCAGGACTGAAGGAGGAGGGGCCAGGGGTCCTATAAAGAAGGTGGAGGGAGGGTGGAAGGTGCCAGGTGAAAAACCAATCAGAGGAAAGATTAAGGGGTGGGGGAGGGGAAGCAGGGAGGGGATAAGCCGGAGAGGTGAAGAAAGAATGTAAGGGGAAAGCACTATGGGTAGTAGAAGAAGGCAAAATCATGAGAGAGGTGATAGGCAGCTAGAAGAGGAGGAAGAGAGAAAGTGGGAAGGGAGAGGGAGGGAATTACCAGAAGACTACCCAGATGGTATATGAGGTTTTGCTCCTCCAATCTGAATTTGGCCTCATCATGGCAGTAGAGGAGGCCATGTATGGACATATCCGAATGGGAATGTGAGGCAGAGTTGAAGTGGGTGGCATCCGGGAGATCCTGTCTGTTGTGGCAGACGGAGCGGAGGTGCTCGACAAAGCGATCTCCCAATTTGCGTCGGGTCTCGCTGATGTAGAGGAGATGCTGATTCTGATAATGACAGTAATATTTTGGGGAAGCCAACGTATGGAGACGAGGCATTGCTATCTTGCAGCATAGATAAATACCTGCAAGTGTGCGTTAGACCATCTTTTACTACTGGTTGTTCCCTTGGCACAGGGTACAGAGACACAACCCCTCAGCACCAGAGACTGGGTTCAATCCTGACTTCTCTTCTGCTTGTGTGGAGTTTGTACGTTATCTCTGTGGCCATGTACACTTCTTCCTACACCATAACAACATGCAGGTTACTAGGTTATTTGGACACAGTACCCTTTGGAGACCATTTAGAACTAACCTAGTGTGTCTCCAGAGTATAGGTGGGTGTTCTAAATCAGTAGGCACTTGATGAGGACAATAAAATGTGATTAATGTAGGATTAATGAAGATGCATCATTGCATAAAGGGCTTGGTAAGCAAATGCCCATCACCATCTTCAGAGCCACAAGACTAATTTCTGATTAGCTTCCTAATTCCACCACGACCCAACTATTCCAGCACTGCCCAAAATCTGTGAACTATTCCACTCCCTTAAAACTGCTCCAAGGATGTCAACAGATCTCAGCTTTCCAGTGCTCTGTTAGTGGGTCTCAATACATGACTTCCCAGACACTGCGGTTGGAATCATCCAGTGGGAATTGGTGCATCTCATTTGGCTGGTCCTCATCACTCAATCCATTACATTGGTTCTGTTTATTCCATTTATCCATCAACCCTCTCTTATCTGGTTCCTCCTATCATCTATCACATATGTAGCAACAACTGAAGCCAGGTGTGGAGGAATGGTGGACTCCATGTAGAGATGGAAGCAAGAGGCTATACATTCATATTCCAACAGAACATCAGTGGCACCACTAAGTGACTCTGCGAGACACATCACTCTCAACATAAGCTCCCCACAATGAGAATTAAATAACCATCGAATCTTAGAATGTGGAAAAACAGTGCTAGTCGCAATCAATTTGACATGATTAAACAGAAAACACAAGGGCTTAACAACTGTATGTACAATGTCCTGTGTATGTTACTCAAAATGGCTTCTTTGGTTTGTTACAAGTAGGAATGCTTCTTTGTCGGATAAGTGTTTCTCTCGCCATTGTTTTGCTTTAGAATGGCTGATATAGTAATTGTATTCATTTGTTAATCAATGGGGAACGTTATTGTGTCTTGTGCGGCTGGGAACTTGGGGGAGGGGTTTTTGCGGGTTTTTGGTGTGAGGGGAGTCGGGAGAAAGACGCCGAGGGAGGTGGACGTGCGCTCGGAAGACCACCGGGGAGTCCGGGGTGGAAGACGTGGAAGTCGGAGGCAAGCGACGAAGGGTCGAATGGTTCGATGGTTGAGCTCCAACGAGTGCACTAAACAGACTGAACTTTGATAAGTTGGTGCCTTTTGTTTTTTTCCTTATATATATATATATATTGTATTGCCTAATACTCTTTTAATTTTAGTAAACTCTTTAAAGTGTATTTCATAACAGTATTTGTTGTGGGTTTGATACTGTTGGTGGGCATGAGGCATAAACTCGATTCTCACAGCACCTGCGCATAACGAGAGGTGGGTTGGTGAGTGGCTGGATCTCCGTTTCCCCTAGACATATACCAGCTTTTTGGGTAAGTGTTACATGTAGCTAAGGCAACAATTAGTAAATGCAGATCTTGAGAAACCTGGAAGCCTAACATTCAACAACTTGCCGCAGATACACAGAGTGTTCATGTCACTCTGTGTCTACCCTTCCCCTCTGCCATTCAAAATAAATTTATTATCAAAGAATGTATATGTTATGATATACTATCTTGAGAGTCATTTTCCTGTAGGCATTTACAGGAAAAATAAAGAAATATGATAGAATTTATGAAAAAATATTCATAAACTATGACTATAAAACAACCAATCTGCAAAAGAAAGCAGATAGTACAGAAAAATTAAATAATATTGAGGAAGTGACTTGTAGAATCCTTGAATGATTCCTTTGCTCATATTCTCTCTCATTAACCATCCTCATTAAACTCGAGTTGGAGGGAGGATGGGAATCAGAATGCCAGAAGTTAGTGGAGAGGTAGTGGAGACAGATGTTGGTGAGACCTCAGACATAGACTGAGAAAGGGATCTAGGAATACAGGTCCATAATTCATTGAAAGTGGTATCACAGGTAGATAGGGTCATAAACAAAGCTTTTGTCACATTGGCCTTTATAAATTGAAGTATTGAGTACAGGAAATGGGATACTATGTTGAAGTTGTTAGAACATTGGTAAGGCCTAATATGGAGTATTGTGTGCAGTTTTGGTCAGGCAAAATGTCCATATGGTTTAAAGAGTGCAAAAAAAAATTACGTGGATGTTGCTGGGTCTAGAGGACCAGAGTTATAGGAAAAGGCTGAATAGGTTAGGACTTCATTCTCATTGTGGGGATATTTGATAGAGGTATACAAAATTATGAGGGGTATAGATGGGGTTAATGCAAGTAGGCTTTTTCCTAATTGTGTGGGACTTCAACCAGAAGTCATGGGTTAAGAGCGAAAGGTGAGAAGTTTAAGGGGAACATGAAGGGAAACTTCTTCAGTCAGAGCGTTGTGAGTATGTGGAATGAGCTACCAGCATAAGTGGTGCATGCAAGCTCAAATTCAATGTTTAAGTGAAGTGTGAAAGGTACATGAATGGTAGGGGTAAGGAGGTGGTTTCAGCATGGACTAGTTGGGCCAAAGGGTCTGTTTCTGCTTGGTAGTTTTCTATGACTCTATGAAGACATCATCTGCTATTTATCTCTGTGGCAACCCCAACCTCACCACTGAGAAATATTCCCTTTAACTTATCCATTCCTTCCCCCCCACCAACCATCTCTGCAACATAAAGGTAACATTTTCTTTCCTCTCTGGTTCAGAGATCCAGACTTTAAGGTGTAAACATTAACTCTCCTTCTCTCTCCACAGATACTGCCTGATCTGCTGAGTGTTTCTGGTACAGCTCTCACTGGTCATAACACAAATGTGATACATTGAACGTGTCAATGTGTTGAAATGAGGCATTGCTTTCAAATTACAATTCAAGTATACTAGACAACACCATTCACTACTGAGTACTAGGTGATCCAGTGCTAGAGACACAGTTGCTCAGCACCACAATCCTTACATCTGTTGCTGCCTGTGTGGAACTGCACATTAATTCTGTGTTGGGTGAGTTTCCTCCCACATTCCATTGACTGACCAATGTAAATTGCTCCAGAATGTAGATGAGTGGTAGAATCGTAAAGTTAATGAGAATATTGGAAGAATAAAATGAAATTAACATAGGATTAGTGTTAATGGGTGACATATTGTCATAAACAGCCTCACCCTTTTATGATTGATGGAAATATTAAGCAACACACACAAAATGCTGCAAGAACTCAGTGAGTTAGGCAGCATCTATAGAGGGGGATATGCAGTTGTTGTTTTGGGCCAAGACTCCGTCAGAATAGAAGAGGAAAGGAACAGAAGCCAGAATGATAAGGTGGCAGTGCAGGGGAGGCAAAGGAGAAATAGATGGTGGGCGATAGGTGAGACCAAGTGAGGGGGAAGGTTAGTGGGCTGGAAAGCTGAAAGCTGATGAAGTAAGAAGCTGGGAGAAGCTAGGTGGGAACTGTAAAGGGCTGAAGAAGAAGGAATCTCATTGAAGAGGACTGTGGATCAATGGAGAAAGAGAAAGAAGAGGGGAAACAAGAGGCAGGTGATGGGCAGGTGAGGAGAAGAACTAGGAGGAGTGGGTAGCCAATATGGGGAAAGGCAAGTTTTAGCTTCTGTTCCCTTCCTTTTCAGTCCCAATGAAGGAATGAAGCCCAGAATATTGATTGTTTATTCTGCTCCATAGATGCTGCCTGGCTTGCTGAATTACTTCAGTACTTTGTGTACGTTGACATATTGTCATTGTGGACTTGTTTTGTTATTATTTTGTTGGTCCAGAGTCTGGATTGGTATTACAAGATGAAAAGGTGCAGTTATATAAGGCAGGAGACCCCACTTATTATTTTTCACCCAACACGTTTGGGATTACCCACATGCAGGATATAACATGCATTATATAACAGAAGCCTTCAGGGGGCAGCAGATTCCATCTCGGTGAATGGTCAGAATCACCATTGTGTGATAGATGAGTTAGAAATGAGATGAGGAGGCATTTCGTCAGCCAGAGTGGGGTGAATATGTTGCCATAAAAGACTGTAGAGGCCAAGTCATTAGCTGTATGTAAGGTGGAGATTGACAGGGCTTTGATTGTTCAGAGGGTTAAGGGTTACAGGGAATGGGGTTAGGAAAATAAAATCAGCCATGGTTGAATGGCAGAGCAAGTCTCAATGGGCTGGATCGCTAATTCTGCTCCTCTATCTCATGGTTGGTTGGGAGAAGTGCGCAGACTCAGAAGATCTTCGTTACACAAGGCTGCTGAGAAGATTTCAAAAGTGTGTTTCTTTCAGCAGGGGATTCGATTGGGAGAAGTGCACAGACACAGCAGCTCGTTGCAGTGCAAAGCTGCCGAGAAGGTTCCGGGATAAAAAGGAGGCACTGCCTACCAGAGCGGTCATCAGAGTAATGTGAGGCAGAGTGGTAGGGCTTTGGTTATTCAGGGCTTCAGCGAGGGATGGGCCTAGGTGAGGTAAGTTACTTTCATATATCTTTTTTTCCTCTAATTTAAGAACAGTGGGTATGACTGCAGGGCCAGTTTTCTGCTCTGGGTGTAAGATATGGGAAATCCAGGAGACTTCCAGCCTTCCTGATGGCCACATCTGCGCCAGGTGCATTGAACTGCATCTCCTTAGAGACCGTGGTGGGCAACTGGATCTGCAGCTCGATGACCTTCTGCTTGTTAGGGAAAGTGAGGACGTGATCGATAGGAGCTAAAGGAAGATAGTCACGCCAGGGTCATAGGATACAGGTAAGGATTCAACAAGCACCTCCGCTACCTCCTCCGGTTCCGTACACTCTTTTCCACTGTCACACTTGACTGGTCCTATTCTCTCACATCTTATCCTCTTGCTCTTCACATACTTGTAGAATGTCTTGGGGTTTTACTTAATCCTGTTTGCCAAGGCCTTCTCATGGCCCCTTCTGGCTCTCCTAAGCTCCTTCCTCCTAGACTTATAATTTTCTAGATCTCTATTATTACCTAGCTTTTTTGAACAATTTGTAAGCTTTTCTTCTTGACTAGATTTTCAACTGCCTTTGTACACTACGGTTCCTGTACCCTACCGTCCTTTCCCTGTCTCATTGGAAAGTACCTATGCAGACTGCCTCACAAATATCCCCTGAACGTTTGCCTTATTTCTGTTGTACATTTCCCTAAGAACATCTGTTCCCAATTTATGCTTCCAAGTTACTGTCTAATAGCTTCACATTTCCCCTTACTCCAATTAAATGCTTTCCTAACTTGTCTGTTGCTATCATTCTCCAATGCTATGGTAAAGGAGATAGAATTATGATCACTATCTTCAAAATGCTCTCCTACTGAGAGACTTGACACCTCACCAGGTTCATTTCCCAATATGAGATCAAGTACAGCCTTTCCTCTTGAAAGCTTATCTACATACTGTGTCAGGAAACCTTCTTGAACACATCTAACAAACTCCACCCCATTTAAACCCCTCACTCTAGAGAGATGCCAATCAATAATGGGTAAATTAAAATGACAACCCTGTTATTACTGCACCATTCCAGATTCTGTCTCCTTTCCTGCTCTTCGATGTCCCTGTTACCACTGGATGGTCTATATAGAGTTATTGACCCCTTCCTGTTTCTAACTTCCACCCACAAAGCCTCAGTAGACAACACCTCCATGACTTGCTCCTTTTCTGCAGCCATGTCACTATCTCTGATCCGCAGTGCCACTCCCCCACCTCTTTTGCCTCCCTCCCTGTCCTTTCCGAAACATTTAAAGCCTGGTTCTCTAAGTAGCCATTCCTGCACCTGAGCCATCCAAGTCTCTGTAATGGCCACAACATCATTGCTCCAAATACTGATCCACAATCTACTCAGCCATGCATTTATCCTCCAGCTCACTCTATTTCTACTCTTACCGTCACGTGGCACAGGCAGTAATCCCAAGGTTACCATCTTTGAGGTCCTGCTTCTTAGCTTCTTTCCTAACTCCGTGTAGTCTGTTTTCAGGACCTCCTCCCTTTTCTTACCTTTGTTGTTGGTACCAATATGTACCGCGACCTCTGGCTGTTTAGGATATTGTGGAAGCAATCAGAAACATTCTGGACCCTGGCACCTGGGAGGCAAACTACCATCCGTGTTTCTTTCCTGTGTCTACAGAATCGCCTGTCAGACACCCCCCCCCCCCGCCCCAAACAATAGAATCCCCAATCCCTGCTGCCATCATCTTCCTTTCTCTTCTGAGCCACATGGCCAGTCTCTATGCCAGAGGTGTGGCCACTGTGCTTCCCCCAAGTAGGACATCCACCCCAACAGTACTCAAACAGGAGTACTTATTGTTAAGGGGGATGGCCACAGGGGTACTCTCCGGTATCTGACTCTTGTCCTTCCCTCTCCTGACTGTTACCCACTCATCTGTCTCCCGAGGCCCAGGTGTGACTATCTGCCTATAGCTCCTCTTTATCACCTCCTCAATTTCCCTGACCAGACAAAGGTCATGAAGCTGCACCTCCAGTTCCCTAACCCGGTCCTTAAGAAGCTGCAGCTCGACGTACCTGGAGCAGATATGGCCACCCGGGAGGCTGGGAGTGTCCTGGACATCCCACATCTGACATCCAGTACAGAACACCGGCCTCACAGACATACCTCCTGTTTCTATTCTTCACAAGTAACTTACCTCACCTCAACCTGTTATCACCAAAGCCCCATTGTGCCAAAGCCCTCCTATTCTGACTCCGACTACTTATTCTCCCACTCTATGAAGATGTCTTTTTTAAAAATTCCTTCCCACCAGTCTAACTTGCTGATGTCCACGTGCTTACACAGTCATTCCTGTTATTAGGCAGGAACTTGGGAGCATAAATTGGGAGCAGATGCTCTCAGGGAAATACATGGCAGAAATGCAGCAAATGCTCAAGGAACATTTACATGGTGTTTTGCATAAGTGTGCTCCATTGAGGCAGGGAAAGGATGGTAGGGTAAAAGAACCATTCTGTACAGAGGATGTAGAAAATCTAGTTAAGAAGAAAAGAAAAGCTTACAAAAGGGTCAAGAAACTTGGACCTGATAGAGTTCTAGAAAATTACAAGGTTGCCAGCAAGGAGTTTAAGAATGAAATTATGAGAGCTGGAAGAGGTCATGAGAAAGTTTTGGTGAGCAGGATTAAGGAAAACCCCAAGGCAGACTACAAGTATGTGAAAATCAAGAGGATGAACTATGTGAGAATAGGACCAATCTGGTGTGATAGTGGAAACATGCGCGTAGAGTCAGAGGAGGAAGCGGAGGTATTTAATAAATACTTTGCTTCAGTATTCACCAGGGAAAAGGACCTTGGCAATTGTGGGGATGACTTACAGTGGACTGAAACACTTGAGCATATAGATATTAAGAAAGAGGATGTGCTAGAGCTGCTAAAAGTTATTAAGTTAGTAAGTCACTGGAACCGGACAAGATATACCCCAGGCTACTGTGGGAAGCAAGGGAAGAGATTGCTGAGCCTCTGGCAATGATCTTTACATCATCAGTAGGGATGGGGGAAGTACCAGAGGATTGGAGAGTTGCTAGTGTTGTTCCCTTGTTCAAGACAGGGAGTAGAGCTAACCCAGGAAATTAAAGACCAGTGAGTCTAACTTCAGTAGTGGGCAAGTTGGAGAAGATCCTGAGAGACAGGATTTATGAGTATTTGGAGAGATATAATCTGATTTGGGATAGTCAGCATGGCTTTGCCAAGGGCAGGTCATGCCTTACGAGCCTGATTGAATTATTTGAGGATATAAGAAGACACATAGATGAAGGTAGAGCTGTGGATGTAGAGTATATGGATTTCAGTAAGATATTTGATATGGTTCCTCATGCGGAGGTCATTCAGAAAGTAAGAGGCATGGGATCCAAGGGGACATTGCTTTGTGGATCCAGAACTGGCTTGCCCACGGAAGGCAAAGGGTGGTTGTAGATGGTTTATATTCTGCATGGAGGTTGATGATCAGCTGTGTTCCACAGGGATCTGTTCTGGGACCCCTCATCTTTGTGATTTTTATAAACGACCTTTATGAAGAAGTAGAAGGGTGGGTTAGTAAGTTTGCTGATGACACAAAAGTTGGGGGTGTTGTGGATAGTCTGAAGGGTTGTCAGAGGTTACAGCAGAATATTGTTAGGATGCAGAACTGGGCTGAGAAGTGGCAGATGGAGTTCAAGCCAGATAAGTGTGAAGTTGTTCATTTTGGTAGGTCAAATTTGAAGACAGAATATAGTATTAATGGTAAGACTCTTGGCAGTGTGGAGTATCAGAGAGATCTTGGGGTCTGTGTCCATAGAACACTCAAAGCTGCTGTGCAGCTTGACACTGTTATTAAGAAGGTGTGTGGTGTGTTGGCATTCAGCAACCATGGGGTTGAGTTCAAGAGCCATGAGGTAATGTTACAGAGACACCAATTGGAGTACTGTGCACTGTTCTAGTCACCTCACTACAGGAAGAATGTGGGTACTATAGAAAGAGTGCAGAGGAGATTTACAAGGAGGTTACCTGGATTGGAGAGTGTACCTATGAGAATAGATTGAGTGAATTTGGCCTCTTCTCCTTGGAATGATAGAGGATGACCTGACAGAAGTGTATAAGATGATGAGAAGCATTGATCATATGAATAGCCAGAGGATTTTACCCAATGCTGAAATGGCTAACATGAGGGGGCATAGTTTTAAGGTGCTTGGAAGCAGGTACAGAGGGCACGTCAGGGGTAAGTTTTTCACACAGAGAGTAGTGGGTGCATGGAATGCGCTGCCAGCAATGATGATGGAGGCAGATACAATAGTGTCACAAGAGACTCTTAGCTAGGTACATGGAGTTTAGAAAAATAGAGAGCTATGTGGTGGGGTAATTCTAGGCAGTTTCTAGAATAGGCTACATGGTCGGCACAATGTTGTGGGCTGAAGGGCCTGTAATATGCTGTAGATTTCTATGTTCTATGTTTAATTGGCCTGTATAAATAGCCCTAAACGTGAGAACCTAGGTGCTGATGTGAATGTGGGGAGAATGATATGAGGTTAGTGTACAACTGATGTAATTAGATATTTGGACTTGATTGGACCTATTTCTGTGCTGTATGACATTGTGGCTTTGTGTAACCAGTTAACAGTGCAGCAGGCATAAATACTGAGAATATATTTAGTCAGTATGGTGAAACTCCAGGGAAGCTGACTTGGAATGCAAGCATGTGGCCCTAATAACCTCAGCCAGCAAACATCATGCACAAGGGAGCTGGATGAGGGTGGCCAAGTGAGTCATAGTCTTCACAAACAAGAGAAAATCTGCAGATGCCGGAAATCAAAGTAATGCACACCAAATGCTGGAGGAACTCAGCAATTCAGAGAAATAGACATGACTTCTAATCTCTTTTTCCAGTCCTGATGAAGGGTCTTGACCGGAAGCATCAACTGTTTACTCTTTTCCGTAGATGCTGCCAGGCCAGCATTTTGTGTGTTTGACTGAGTCATAGTCTTGAAGAAATGCAGAGGAGCAAGATTAATGACAGTCAAATAGATTAATGACATTCAATTAAGGGTGAGTAACCCTAGGGAACTGAGTGAAGGTTTATCGAAAGGTCTGACCCATTTCACCCACTGGTACAAGTCCCTTGCTCCATGACACAGTGCATAGGCGTGGCTATGTGCTGAGTAAAGTTATGAGGGGTGATTGATAAGTTCGTGGCCTGTGGTAGAAGGAGTCAATTTTAGAAAACCTAGCACATTTATTTTTCAACATAGTCTCCTCCTACGTTCACACACTTAGTCCAGTGGTCGTGGAGCATATGGATCTTGGACCTCCAGAAAGTGTCCACAGATGGGTGATTGATAAGTTTGTGGCCTAAGGTAGAAGTAGACGAGTTATACAGCTCTTGTTACATGCACACGCAGGTCAACACTTTGAGTGATTATGTAGAAAGTTTGAAGTTAATAACTCATCTCCTTACAGTTTCCCAACTCTACCCACATGGATTCTACATCTTCCAATCCTATGTCAGTTCTTACCAAAGATTTGATTTAATCTTTTACAAGCAGAGCCACTCTTCCTCCTCTGTCTACCTGACTGTCTTTTTGATAGATTGTGTATCCTTGGATATTAAGCTCCCAACTACAATTGTACTTCAGCCATGACTCCATGATATCCACAATGTCATGCCTGTCAATCTCTAACAGTGCTACAAGATGCTGCCTGGTCTGCTGTGTTCCATCAGCATTTTTTATGCGTTACAAGATCATCGACCTGATTTCATAAATTGCATGTATTCAAGTACAACAACTACAGTCCTGTATTTGTCACTCTTTTCAATTTTGTCCCCCTTTCACACTGCAATCCATTGCACTGACTGCAATTTTGCCCGTCGTTCCCAACAGTCTCACTATACACTACCTCTGCTTGTAAACCAACATCCCTATTCTCAGCTCTATCACTCCAGTTTAAACCCTCTCCAAAAGCTCTAACAACCCTGCCCACATAAATATTGGTCCCCTTCAGGTTAAGGTGTAGAGGTCATAACTTCCCCAGTAAGCATCCCAATGATCGATAAATCTGAAACCCCGCCCCCTGCACCAGTTCCTCAGCCAAGCATTCACTTGCTAAATCATCCTATTCTTTCCCTCACTAGGGCGAGGCACAGGCAGCAATCAGAGATTTCTTACCTGACGGTCCTGTTTCTCAGCTTTCTACCTAGCTCTCTAAATCCTCTCTTTCGGACCTGCTCTAATTTTCTTCCCCTGTCAATAGTACTAATATACAGGATACTAAGACAACTGTCTTCTCACTCTCCCCCCCTTTAGAATGTTGTAAACACAATACAAGATGTCCCTGACCCTGACACCTGGGAGGCAACATAACCGTCTGGGTCTCTGTATCGCATCCACAGACTATTCTATTCACTCCTCTAACTATGGAATTTCCTATCAGCACTGCATTCCTCCCCTGGTCCCTTTCCCTTCAGAGCTATAGCACCAGACTCACTACAGCTCTCCCTGATAGGTTGACCACATCAACTGTATCCAAACCAATATAGTTATTATTGAGGAAAATGGCCACTCTGTACTGACTGCCTATTTTCCTTCCTTCTCCTAGTCACCCGTTTACCTGCTTCCTGCAACCTAAGGGAGATCACCGCCCTGTAGCTCCTATCTAGTATTTCCTCAGTTTCCTTATATGAGTTGAGTTGCAACTCCAGTTCTGTAGCACATTCTCTGAGGAGCTGCAGCTCAGTGTGCCTGGTGTAGATGTGGCTGTCCAGGAGGCTGGAGGTCTCAGAGAATTCCCATATCCTGCACATAGAACAAAACACAATCCCTGGAGCCATTCTTACGCCCCTAACTATACACTTGCAGAAGAAGAGTGAACAAGAAAAAGCCTACCAGATAATTGCGTCCCCACCCCTGTTAGACCCAAGCCTGTTGAGCCAAAGCCAAAAGTTTCCCCACTTTAACACTGCCCCACTCCAACAATGGCTGCTCCACTTGCACCTGCCTTATTTTTTATTTGACCTTGCTAAAGAATCTCAAACATTGATTGCCTGCTGTTTAAGCTCCTAAAATGGCTTAAAAGCACTGATCTTTAAAGCTCTTTCCTTTACTTGGGTGAAGGCACCATTACTATTCCCCTCTGAACTCCGATTGGTCAGTGTTCAAGCTCTAATCAACCATCATTGAATGGCAGAGCAGACTCAATGTGCCAGGTGACCTAATTCTGCTCTTACATCTTATGGGTGATTGTGTCTATTGGGCTTGGAAGCTTAGCTCAGGAATATCAACATGGTCAGTTCTGCTGAGCCTCGGACACAGCCAAGGTAGGGGATGTGGTCACTTGCTTGGTGGCAATGAGATTTACAGGAAGATGTTTTCTTGCTTGGCATTGCTGCCTGCTGCATCTCCAACAGTGTCCTTAAGTCAGCCACAGGAGCATCAGCCAGGGACCACCATTCGTTGATGTTTCACCCCCTTTGAGCTGGTGCATCTCCTGGTGGTGGAGCAGTGGCAGGAACATCTCCCTACCACCCCTGCAGCTTTCAATGGGATTAGTCAGTCCCTCAATTTCTGTTCTTCCTCCTCAGCCACAGCCAAAAGATTCAACGTTGGCACAACTTTGTGGATCAAAGGACCTGTAACATGCTGTACTGTTCTATGTTCTATGAACTAGAACTGGATCTCTTATCTGGACTTGAAGAAGCTTCTGAAAGATAACAGGGATTAAAATGCAGAGCACCCCTAAGTTACCTATGCAATCAGATATTAGAGTTGAATAGGATTCAACATTTGAACCTTTCAGGTCTCTATTGACTGGTATTGGCTATCAGTGATTTCACATACTGGGCCATTAGGAGGGGCTGCAGTCTTAAACATGAGCAGAGTATGCATTGTCACCGGTTTATTTCCACACTGTAATAAACAATTCTGTACACAGCCAGTAGCAATAGACATGAAACATAATATATGCAAATGCAAAGAATAAGAAGAATGTCAGTTCTCTCAAGGAAATTTAGTGAAGCCTAATTCTGGACAGTTAATGTCACGTTAAATAGATTAGGAAACAAAGGAAAAGTTCGTTATGTTGCAAGTTTGTAGTTTGTCAGAGACGCTGCCTTAGTTTATTGCTGCAGTTGTTCTTCCAGTCATAAGCCTTTTATATGCTCAGGTACATTCACACTGTCCAACACAACTTGCAATCCAGGAGTCCATCGATATACTTCCCTGAAATAGCATATCCCAATGTTGTTTTGATGAGACGTTTGTGGATGATACAACTGTGTTGGGTTGTCCAAGGTTGGTGGTTGGAGTTTGATCCTGGAATTTGGAATGTTGCCATCAGCTAGTCCAGGGATCAGTGCCCAGGATCAAGGCCTGGGGACTGGGGGTGTGGGGCGGGTGCGGGATCGGCCGAATGGAATTCTGGAGGTTGTTGCCCAAGGGCCGAAGACTGTGGATTGGAGGCTCCAAGGCCTGTCCTGGAATTGGAGGACTGTCTGTGTGTGGGTGGGAGAGAGGAAAAGGGCTTGTTTGTTGCATTTGGTCATGCTCTGTGTTGTTCTGATAAACATTGTGGGCTTGCTATGTTGGCGTCGGAATGAGTGGCGACACTTGCAGGCTTTCCATAATGCATTCTGAGGTTGTGTTGGTTGTTAACATGAATGACACATTTCACTGTTTCGATGTTCATGTGATAAATAAAGCTGATTCTGATCAAATCGCAGAATCATTTCCCAGAACTTACTGCTTAGGGATCTGCCACTAGAATTTTTTTTTAACTATAACGTACTATTTTAATACATTCAATATTAGTAGATAAACATGTGACATTTCTTTGACATTTCCTATTTCAATCACTTAAAATAATCAGCACACTGAGTAATATACAAAGGAATGTTAACATGTACTTGCAAAACAAAAATATTGGCCATGATCAGTTACTTGGTAAAGCAATTAGAAGTAGTAAATGGTAGTCGATATCCGAGAGCCCAGAAATAGATAAAATTCAGAAAGAGCAATGGATTTTACAATGAGAGCTAACAGCTAATCTCAAATGTGAATATTGTTCATTTTCCTTTTTGTTTCTCCCTTTCCCTAATCTGAAGTGCAGGAACTAATTGTTAAACTATCTGATTGTGTATGTGCTCTGAGTCTTGGCTGGCCATTTGACGAAGAGGTACTTGAGTTTGATTCTTCCATGCCTAATGTTATTGGGAATTGCCTGGTGACCAGGCTTGTAAACTCTGACTAATATCATTTTCCATGCACTATCCCAGCTGAGATATGCAATTGCACATAACCAAAAGATGGATGAGGTAAATGTTTCCTGGTACCCATAACTGAATCACAAAACCTCCATACGCACTGGGTTGTCACTTGGACAAAATGCAAGCCACAACTCTCTAAACACTAAGGGTGTCATGGTTGAGAATGTGGAAAATTTTGCATCTCATCCCAACTTCATGAGCAAAGTACTATTTTCTGTTATTGAGGTTTTCCATTGACTGATTTATACCAATTTTCTTTGATGACATTATTAACATGATTCCTATTACAAGGTTTTGACTTGAAACATCAGCAGCTCTTTTCTTCCCACAGATGCTGCTCGACTTGTTGGGTTCCTCCAGCAGATTGTTTTTGCTCTCAAAGTTTTTAGGACCTTGATGTGCATAAATTGGCTGCAGTGTTCTGTGATTACAACACTGACTGTTCACTGGAAGTCCTAATTTGTGCTATATAAATACTAGTCTTTTCCTCTCAATATTTTACTTACAACAAAATTCTGTTTCAGTATCTCTAGTGATTCTTTTTTTGGCCTTTTATTAGTTCTCCTTTTATGGCTCATTAAGCTCATTTTTCCCAACATGTCCAGTATTCAGAAAACACATACAAGGTCTTAGACCCAAAACATCAGCAATTCCTTTTGCCCACACAGCCTGCTTGACCTGTTAGTGCCACCAGCAGATTATTTAATTAATTTATAATATTTATAATTTTCTTAATTTGCCTCCTTGAAGCAAGTGCTTTAAAGAGAATGCTTTCACAACTGGACTATCCATATACAGTTCTATACACTATATGTGTGCCGCTGATGAAAATAGTTCACTTTTAGCACCAATATGAGGGCATATCTCAACCAATGAGCGTTGTGCTGATAGTTCTGTTTTCTGGTAACCTCTGCACTGTTTAACAATTCATCAACAGAACGGTTTTGATAAGGCTACTTTGAACTATTGCTGGAGCCCATGTGTTGAAAGGGTTTCTTTTTCACTGCCGCAAGCTTATCAACACAAGGAGTAACTTCTGGGACATGCAGAGAGAAAGCACACAGGCCACCATTCTTAACAGCTCATTTAAACAGAGACAGTCTGTCTGCTCCATTTGCTCAGTTGTGTGAAGGTTCCACAATTCTCCCACAGGAAGAGAAGCTTTCACACTCCATATACTCCTTTCTCAGGACTGGAGGCAACAAATCCCACTTGTTCACCTTTAACAGCAATGCAGGCATCTTCTGTGCTTCATCACAATACGACTGTAATTACTAAACAAGATTTCCAGCCTATCATTTTGGTACTGTGGAATTCAACAGCACTGTTGCAACACTATGACCATTTTGCATTTTTGTGCTGTCGGAGTTTAGGGCAGCAATGAAGGGCCTCCATCTCTGGCAGTGTTCACCACTTCCTCTCGGTTTTCACTACAATCATTCATGCAAGTCACGTGCGGAGACACAGGACTAACATCACGTTCATATGTAGGATTTTTCACTGCTGTTTCTGTAACAATTTTGTTTGGACCAGTCAGGATTGCTATACCTAAGCCTGGAGGACCAGTGGACCATTCTTGGTCTGTCCTCTACCTTTGACCTGTTTGCATGGGTGACCCTAACAAGAGCCAAATCACAAAGGCTTGTCTCCAGCCAGCATAGCTCTCTGGGTCACTGAGAGCACCCAGTAAGCAAACTGCAGCAAAGTTGTAGTCCTTCTGGAGCCACTTTGCACTACAATGGAGTTTATTTTTGTTCTAGTTCTTTCTTGCAAAAATTATGTATAATTTTTTTATGTATGCTTTTTCTTATGTAGATCACTGGGATGGCTTCAGGGGAAGGTATGAACAGAACATAAAGGACAGAACTCGAGAGGGACTGATATCCTTGTGAGCAGGTTTGTTAGAGCTGTTGGGGAAGGATTAAACTAATTTGGCGGGGGAGGTGAGAAATGGAATGATAGGGGGCTGAGGTTGGGGCAGTTGGTATTCAAGTTGATGCATTGCATAGTGAGACTGTGAGGAAGGACAAGCAGATGATAGGGCATAATTGCAGTCAGTGGATGAGTTGATGTGTAACAAGGGTGCAAAATCAAAAGGGATGATAAATACAGGACTGAATGTGTTATATTTGAATACACACAGTATATGGAATGAGATAGGTGGTCTTGTAGTGTAGTTAAAGATTGTCAGGTATGACAGTGTAGGCATCACTGAGTCGTGGCTGAAAGAAGATCATAGCTGGGTGCTTAACATCCAAGGATACACATGGTAACAAAAGGCCAAGCAGGTAAGCGGAGGGGATGGTGGGAGGAGGGACGGCTCTGTTGAAAAAAATGAAATTAAATCCTTAGGAAGAGGTGACGTGGGATCTGAAGATGTAGAATCATTGTGGGTAAAGTTAAACCGCATGGGTAAAAAATCCCCAATTATCTTATATAGAGGCCTCTGAATAGTAGTCAAGATGTGGAATACAATTTGCAACAGGAGATAGAAAAGGCATGCAATGGTCATGGAGGATTTCAATGTGCAGGTAGATTGCCAAAATCAGGCTGATGCTGGATTCCAAGAGAAAGAACTTGTAGGATGCCTATGACATGCCTTCTTCGAGCAGCTTGCAGTTGAGCACACTAGGGGAAAAGCAGTTCTGTAATGGGTGTTGTGACATGAACCAGAATTGATTAAGGAGCTTAAGGTAAAGGAACTCTTAGGAGCCAGTGATCATAATATGCTAATATTCGCCCTACAGTTTGAGACGGAGAAGGTAAACTCAGATGTATCAGTATTACAGTGGAATAAATCGAATTACAGAGACACGGGAGAGGAGCTGACCAAAGCTGATTGGAAGGGGACACTATCAGGGATGACAGCTGGACAGCAATGGCTGGAATTCCTGAGGGGAATTTGGAAATTGCAGGATAGATACATTTCAAAGATGAAGACGTATTCTAAAGGAAGAATAGGCAACCTTGCCTGGCAAGGGAAGTCTAAGAGAGCAGAAAAGCAAATGAGAAGGCATCTAATATAACAAATATTAGTGTAAAGTAAGAGGATTTTAAAAACCAAGTGAAAAGATGAAATATGAAAGTAAGGTAGTCAATAATATATAAGAGGTTACCAAAGGTTTTTTTTCCAGATATACTACTATATGTATAAAGAGAAAAAGAGATGTGAGCGTGGATTTGGGACCACTGGAAAATGATACTGGAGAGGTAGTAAGGGAAACAAAGAAATAACAGACAAACAAAGATACTACAATATGCCAGAAGTTCAAGGGTGCTGGGGGTAGAAATGCATGTAGCTGCTATTACTAAGGAGAAGGTGACTGGGAAGCTGAAAAGTCTGAAGGTAGATAAGTCACCTGGACCAGATGGTGTATAGTCCTGAGTGCTGAAAGAGGAGGCTGAAGAGATCTTTCAAGAATCACTAGATTCTGGAATGGTTCTGGAGGACCACAAAATTGCAAATGTCACTTTAAGAAGAAGAGAGGGAGGCAGATGTAAGGAAATTATAAGCCAGTTAACCTGATCTCAGTGATCTGGAAGATGTTCATGTCCATTATTAAGGATGTTGCTTCATGGCACTTGAAGGTACATGATAAAGTAGGCCAAAGTCAGCACGGCTTCCTTAATGGAAAATCTTGCCTGAAAAATCTGGAGGAATTCCTTGAGGAAATAGTAGGCAGGATAGACAAAGGCAAATGCAATGTTAGCATTTATTTCAAGAGGACCAGATTAGAAAAGTAAGGATGTAATGTTTATAAAGCACTGGTGAGGCTTAACTTGGAGAATTGGTCAGACCACATTTGGAGTATTGTGAGTAGTTTTGGGCCTCTTATCTAATAAAAGATCTGCTGGCAACGGAGAGGGTTCAAAGGAGATTCACGAGAATGATTCAGGGAAGGAAAGGGTTAATAAGACCACAAGACACAGGAGCAGAAATAGACCATTTGGTCCATCAAGTCTGCTCTGCCATTTCATCATGGCTGATCAAATTTTCCTCCCAGCACCAATCTCCTGACTTCTCCCCATATATCTTCACGACCTGACCAATCAAGAATCTATCAACCTTTCCCTTAAGTATTCATAAAGACTTGGCCTCCACAGCTGCCGGTGGCACAGAATTCCACAGAATCACTATTCTCTGGCTAAAGAAATCCCACCTCATTTCAGTGACATTTGCAATTTTCCAGTCTTCTAGAACGATTCCATAATCTAGTCATTTTTGAAAGATCATTACTAATGTCTCCACAATCTCTTCAGGCACCCCTTTCAGAACTCTTTGGTGCACACCATCTTGTCCAAGTGTCTTATCCATCTTCAGACCCTTCAATTTCCCAAGAACTTTCTCTCTCAGTTTGGTAACTTCACACACTTCATGCCTCCTGAAACCTGGAACTTCCACGCCGCTAGTGTCTTCCACAGTGAAGAATGATGCAAAATACTTATCAGATTTATCTGCTATTCCGTTGTCCCCTATTACTACCTCTCCAGCATCATTTTCCAGTGATTTGATATCTGTTCTCAGCTTCCTTTTGCACTGTATTATCTGAAGAAATTCCTGGTATCCTTGTTAATATTATTCTCTTCGTATTCCATCTTTACATCCTTAATGACTATTTAGTTGCCTTGTTTTGGTTTTCAAAAGCTTCCCAATCCTCCAACTTTCCACTAATCTTTGCTTTATTAAATGCCCTCTCTTTGGCTTTTATTTTCTTTCCTTTAAAATACTTCTTCCACTCTGGGGTGTGTTTGATGCTTCTGGGCCGATACTCGCTGTAATTCAGAAGTGTGAAGATTGATATCAATGAAATCTATTGAAAAGTGAAAGGGCTTTTCAGTTAGATAGAGTGGATGTAGAGAGGATATTTCCTATAATGGGTGAGTCTAGGACCAGAGTGCATAGCCTCAAAATAGAGGTATGTCTTTTTAGAAGAGAGGTTAGGGGGAATCTTTTTAGACAGAGTGTGGTGAATCTGTGAAATTCTTTGCCACAGACAGCTGTGGAGACCAAATATTGAGTATATTTAAAGTGGATGTTGATAGATGGATAATGAATCAGCCATGATGGGAAGGTGGAACAGACTTGATGGGATGAATGGCCTAGTTCTGTTACTATGTCTTATGGTCTTGTGCATTCAAGTACTTGTGCATATGACAATAAACTTGACCTTGTCTTTAAATAGTGTAACACTGAATAAGGTGATCATTGGTTACAGTTGGGATATCATTTTGCTTACTTCTGCATTGCTTATTTAATTTTATATAACTATTTCTCTTGTAATTATTATATTTGGCTGAACTGCTGCCACAAAACAACAAAGTTCACAACCTGTGTTGGTGATAACAAACCCGATTCTGATTCTGTTATTACAGATTTACCTATGACAGTTAAACATCCTATTCAGAGAATAACTGCCAATGTTGTTCACCAATCTTCACTTCTACAACACTGAATTAAATATATATATATATAGTTTTGAAGCTGCTGTTGACACCATTAATATAATATTCCTCTGAACAGATGCAACAGTGAATAATCTGTTTATCTCTAGTGAATCACTCTGCATTTGTTTGCACTTTGGTAACATCCTGGGTCAGTTTACCTTCCTGGTTATTGATTCTGTTGATACATGTACTGAGCTACAGTGAGCTGCTTTTGTCTCTGTGCTATCCTGGGAGAAAATTTTGTTTTATTTTTTATTTTGAGATACTGCACAGTAACAGGCCAACTACTCCATGCCAACCAATTACTTGCTTTCCCTGAAGGGAGAAGAGGGCATGCCCCAGATAGGGTGGGTTCTTACTGAAGGATGCACTTGTACTGAACACTGCCTTTTGAAGATATCTGGTTGAGTTTACAACCTTTTATAGTCTCTTTTGATCCTGTGCATTGGAGCTTCCATACCAGGAAGAGATGCAACCAGTCAGAATGCTCTCCACTTCCACTGTGCATCTGTAGAAACTTGCATTAGTCTTTGGTGACACACCAAATCTTCTAAACTCCTAATAAAGTATAGTTGTTGGCATGTCTTCTTCATGATTGCTTCAAGGTGTTGGGCCCAGGAGCGGTCTTCCTACTTGTTGAAATGCAGGTACTTGAAGCTGCAAACCCTCTTCACTACTGACCCCTCAATGAGGTCTGTTGCGTGTTCTCCTGACTTCCCCTTCCTGAGGACCGCAATCAACCCCTTAGTCTTGCAGATGTTGAGTGTGAGGTTGCTGCTGTTGTAACACCACTCAACCAGCCAATCTATCTTACTCCTATACACCTCCTTGTTGTCATCTGAAATTCTACCAACAACAGTAGTGTCAGTGGTCGGTTTCTAGATAGCAGTGTCTGGTCACACAGTCACGAGTGTAGAGAGAATAGAGCAGTGGGCTAAGCACACGTCCTTGAGGTGTGCCTGTGTTTATTGTCAGCAGGTTCAGAACCAGAATCAGGTTTATTATCACTGGCATATACCATGAAATTTGTTAACTTAGCAACAGCAGTTCAATGCAATACATAATATGGAAGAGAAAAAATAATAAATAGGTAAATCAATTACAGTATATGTATATTGAATAGATTAAAAATAATTGAAAAGCATAAATAATACATATTAAAAAGGTGAGGTAGTGTTCAAGGGTTCAATGTGCATTTAGGAATTGGATGGCAGAGGGGAAGAAGCTGTTCCTAAATTGCTGAGTGTGTACCTTCTGCCTGATGGTAACAGTGAGAAAAGGGTATGTCCTGGGTGCTGGGGTTCCTTATTAATGGACACTGCCTTTCCGAGACACCACTCTTTGAAGACATCCTGGGTACTTTGTAGGCTATTACCCAAGATGGAGCTGGCTACATTTATGACCCTCTGCAGCTTCTTTCAGTCCTGTGCACTAGCCGTCCCAGACCAGACAGTGATGCAGCCTGTCAGAATGCTCTCCATGGTACATCTATAGAAGCTTTTGAATGTATTTGTTGACATACCAAATCTCTTCAAACTCCTAATGAAGTATAGTTGTTGTCTTGGCTTCTTTATAACTGCATCGATACGTTGGGACCAGGTTAGGCCCTCAAAGATCTTGACACCCATGAATGTGAAACTGCTCATTCTCTCCACTTCTGATCCCTCTATGAGGATTGGTATGTGTTCCTTCGTCTTACCTTTCCTGAAGTCCACAATCAGCTCTTACATCTAACTGATGCTGAGTGCAAAGTTTTTGCTGAAACACCATTCCACTATTTTGTAGAGATGTTATTACCAATCTGTACTGACTGTGGTCTCGGGATAGTGAGTCAAGAATTCAGTTACAGAAGAAGTAACAAAGGCCCAGATTTTAGAGCTTGTTCATTAGTATTGAAAGGATGATGGTGTTTAATGCTGAGTGTAATTGATAACCAGCAGCCTGATATATGATTTGCATTTTCCTTGTGGCAAGCCAGTGAGATAATATCCACTGTAGACCTGTTGAGGTAGTAGGAAAACTGCAGTAAATCCAGTCCTTGCTCATGCTATGGTTGGCCATGACCAACCTCTTAAAGCATTTAATCACAGTAGCTGTTAGTGCTACTGTGCAATAGTCATTGAGGCAGCTCACCCTGCTCCTCTTGGATGCCCTTGTCAAGCAAGTGGGAACATACAAGAGCAGTAGTGAGAGGTTGAAGATCTTCTTGAACACTCCAGCCAGTTGGTGGGCACACATTTTCAGTCCCCAGCCAGGTGGAATCAGAAGCTATCGCTGCAGTTATGACCCATTCAGATAAGTAGTTGAAGGGCAAGGTACAGAAGGATACAGACCTGCTGTTGCAAACTGGGAATAATGTACATAGGAGGAAGAATTGGAATGGACGCAAAGGGCTTTTTTCTGTGCTGTATAGTTCTATGACTCTATATCTCTGGCAGCAACAGCCAATTTGTGCAGAACAAGTTCTGCCAACAGCAGGGTGATAATGACCAGCATGACTGTACTTTGAAATGTCAGGAATGAGCTGAATATAAGCCATGGCAGTAGGGTTCATTCCTTCACCCTTCCTGAAAGTAGAGCATGCTTATAAAGGACACCAGATTCACGAAAAGCTGTTTCATGTTTGATTCAGCTGAGGAACAGAAGCACAGCAATCTGTCACTGTTATCACGTGAATTAAAGAATAATTTCAGTTTATCTTCTAGCATTCCCTTCTGCTTAAGCAGTAAGATTTACAAAAGTTCAAAGTACATTTATTATCAAAGTACGTACACATTATACAGCCTTGAGATCCATCTCCTTACTGGCAGCCATGAAACAAAGAAACCCAAAAAGAAGACCCGCGGACAGCAGAGAGGAAACAACAAATCATGAGAACAATAGAAATGCAGTGGCTATTATTAAGGACCTCCAGCACCCAGGGCATGCCCTCTTCTCACTGTTACTATCAAGTAGGAGGTACAGAAGCCTGAAGGTACACACTCAGCGAATCAGGAACAGCTTGTTCCCCTTTGACATCCAATTCTTAAATGGACATTGAACCCTTGAACACTACCTCACTTTTAAAATATACAATTATTTCTGTTTTTGCATGATTTTAATCTATTCAATACATGTATACTGTAAATTGATTTACTTATTTATTTATTAATCTTATTATTTTAATTTTCTTCTTCTTCTATATTATGTATTGCATTGAACTGCTGCTGCTAGGTTAACAAATCTGACGACATAGGCTGGTGATAATAGCTCATAGCGTTCTGAACTGGTCCCAAAGAGAGTCCCATAGCTCAGCGCAGGGCCGAGTAAACGCTGCAGGACAGTGAGCTGAACCTGAACATTGTTGCCTCAGGCACGGAAACACTGACCTTTTCAATCTGGCCTGCCACCTAAACCACCTTTACTAAGACCATAAAACATAGGAGCAGAGCCTGGTCCACCATTAAAATCATGGCTGATTTATTATTCCTCTCAACCCAATTCTCAGGCTGTCTCCCCATAACCTTTGGCACCCTTACTAATCAAGAACATAAAGTATCAACCTCTGCTTTAAATATACCCAAGGTCTAGGTTTGTATAGCCATCCACGGCAATGAATTCCACAGACTCACCATCCTCTGGCTAAAGAAATTCCTCCTCATCTCTTTTCTAAAGACCAAGAGAGTTCTCCCTCATGACTCTGACTGCAATTTACATGCAGCAAAAGGCAGATGTTAGCTAGGCAGATGTTGAAGTATTGAATGCTGCCGTCAGCAAACAAGGCAAGGTACTGAAGGATATAGATCTTCTACTCGAATACCTTTGAAATTATTGTTGGGGATGTCAATCAAGCTCATTTGAAGAAATATCTGCCCAATTATCATCAGCATATAACGTGTTGCACCAGGAATCCCAACACACTAGACCACTGCTATGCTACGATTTGGAATGCCTACAGTCCCATACCTAGACTGCATTTCAGGAAATCTGATCACTTAGGTGTCCTTCTACCTGGATAAAGACAGAGGCTAAAGAGCAAAGCTGAAGATGTAAGGACAACAAAGAGGTGATCACAGAAGGCTGAGGAGCGGATATGGGATTACTTTGAGTCATTAGATTGGGCCATGTTCAAGGACTCACCAGAAGGTCTGAATGAATATGCCATGGTTTTCACGTGACTTTATAAAAACAGTTGCAGATGAGTGTGTCCTCAGAAAATCATTCAGTCTTTGCCAACCGGAAGCCCTGATGAACCATAAGATTTGCATTCTGCTGAGGGCCACCAAGTAAGATACAAGAAGTCCAGTACAATCTCTGGAAAGCTAGCCCATGCATGAAGTAGCAATTCTGAACCAAACTTGAATCACTGCTCGACAGCAGCAGCAGGGCTTGAATACTATTACCTCTTACAACCTGAAACCAAGCAACATAGGGGATAACAAGGCTTCGCACCCAGATGAGTTCAATGCCTTCTACGTTCACTTTGACCATCAAAAATAGAGGAACCTTCACAAATATGCAATGACCCTGTGATTCCAGTCTCTGAGGCCAACATGACGGGAGGGGAGCCCATGCAAGGATCCAGCCTAGACGTGGGACCCGGCCAAGTACTAAAGACCTGTGCTGATCAACTGGCTGGAGGGGGTCATCAATATCTGTAACCGTTAGTTTCTGCAGTCTGAGGGACCCACAAGCTTCAACTAAGCTTCAATTGTATCAGTGCCTGAGAAGAACATGGTAACCTGCGTCATTATCATCCAGTAGCACTTACTTTTGCAGTCATGAAGTGTTTTGAGAGATTGGTGATGAAATATATCAATCCCTGCCTGAGAAGCAACTTGGATCTGCTCAGGTTTGCCTACGGGATCAACAGGTCCACAGCAGGTGTCATTTCATTGGCTCTTCACCCAACCCTAGAACATCTGGATGGTGAAGATACATACATCAGGATGCCCTTTGTTGACTACAACTCAGCATTCAACATTCTCATCCCCTCAAAACTAAACAATGCCTCCTCAATACCACCTTGTGCAACTGGATCCTTGATTTCCTCACTTGCAGACTCCAATCAGTTCATATTAGCAATGACATCTCCTCCACAATCACCATCAGCACAGGCGCACCACAAGGCTCTGTAATTAGCACACTGCTCTACTCACTATATACTGGGAGGTTAAGCACAGCTCCAGTACCATATTTAAGTTTGCTGACGACACTACTGATACTGGCTGAATCAAAAGTAGTGAGGAATCAGCACTTAGCAGAGAGAGTGAAAGTCTGGCTGAGTGGTGCCACAACAGCAACTGCTTATACATTGTTAGCAAGACCAGGGAGCTGATTATTGACTTCAGGAGGAGAAAATCGAGGTCCATGAGCCAGAACTCTTCAGGGATTCAGAGGTGGAGAGGACCAGCAACTTTAAATTCCTCAGTGTTACCTTTTTAGAGGATCTGTCCTGGGTCCATTGTGCAGAAAGCTTCGCAGCACCTCTACTTCCTTTGAAGTCTGCAATGATTAGACATGGCATCTAAAACTTTGACAAACTTCTAGAGATGTGTGGTGGAGAGTATATTAACCGGTTGCATCATGATCTGATATGGAAACACCAATGCCTTTGAATAGAAAATCCCATAAAAAGTATTGGATACAGCCCAGTCCATCATGGGTAAAGCCCTCCCCACTATTGAGCCATTACAGGAAAGCAGCATCCATCATCAGTGACCCCCACCAACCATGTACTGTTCTTACTGCTGCCATCAGGAAGAAGGTGCAGGAGCCTCAGGACTCACACCACCAGGTTCAGGAACAGTTGTTACCTCTCAGCCGTCAGGTTCTTGAACCAGAGGGGATATCATCACTCAACTACCAAAACCTATGGACTTGTTTTCAAGGACTCTTTGTCTCGTGTTCTTGATATTAATTGCCTATTTATTTATCAATGTATTTCTTTTGTATTTGAAAGAGTGTATTGTCTTTTGCATATTGGTCGTTCATCCATCCTGTTGAGTGTGGTCTTTCAGTGATTCTATTATTTCTTGCAGTTACTGTGTATGCCCTCTGGGCCGTATATGGTGACATATATGCACTTTGATAATAAATTTACATTGAACTTTGAACTTAAAGGATCATCCTTCTAATCTGAGTACGTGCCCTCTGGTCCTAGACTCTCCTACTACAGGGGATATCTTCTCTATGCCCACTCTATGTTGAATGGAGTCTGTTGGTCCATCAGATAATGGGGGGTTCAATTTGCCATTCCTTTGGGACTATAAACTGATTAGTTGTATTTTATAAATAAGGTCAAGGAGCAAGATATTGAGGATGTCTTGATGTGTTGCTACCTAGCGATGAGACTTAGTCGTGCATTATAGAAACGGGGATGCAAATACAAGTGAAGTGAGAAATTGCCATCAGTGATAATTTGGAGCTCTGTGTTCCAGTAAAGCTTCAAAATGGTGTCAGTGGCTCATGTACAGGTTCAAGGTTCAAAGTCCAAAGTAAAATTTATTATCAGAGTACCTACGTGTCACCACATACAGCCATAAGGTTCTTTTTCTGCAAACATACTTACCAAATCTATAGGACAGTGACTGTAAACAAACTGTGCAAATGCAGATATAAATAAATACCAATAAATAACAAGCATAAAATAACAATATAACAGAGTCCTTAAATGAGTGTCAGTATCCCCTTTTGTTCAAGAGCATGATGGTTGAGGGGTGGTAACTATTCCTGAACATGGTGATCCGAGTCCTGAGACATCTGTACCTTCTACTTGATGGCAGCAGTGAGGAAAGAGCAGGGCCTGGGTGGTGAGGATCTTTGATGATGGATGCTGCTTTTCTGCAGCAACGTTTCATGTAGATGTGCTCAAAAGTTGGAAGAGTTTTACCAGTGATATACTGGGCCAAATCCACTACCTTTTCTAGGATTTTCTGCTCAAAGGCATTGGTGTTTCCATACCAGGCTGTAATGCAGCCAGTCAGCACACTTTCCACCACACACCTATAGAAGTTTGCCAAGGTTTTCAATGACATACCAAATCTTCACAGACTTCTGAGGAGGTAGAGGTGCTGTTGTGCTTTCTTTGCAATTCTGTTTATATGATGGATCCAGGACAGATCTTCTGAGATAGTGTCACACAGGAATTTAAATCTCCTGACCCTCTCCACCTCTGATCCTCCAATGATTACTGGCTCATGGACCTCCGGTTTTACTCCTGAAGTCTTCAATCAGTTTTTTGTTCTTATTGACATTGAGTCTGAGGTTGTTGTTATTACACCACTCAGCCAAGTTTTCTATCTCTGTCTTGCATGCTGATTCATCACCACCTTTGATACGGCCCACAACAGCAAACTTGTATATGGTGTTGGAGCTGTACTCAGCCACACAGTCATAGGTGTAAAGCGAGTAGAGCAGGGGGCTAAACACACATCCCTACGATGCTCCTATGCTGATGGAGATCATGGAGGAGATGTTTTTGCCAATCTGAGCTGACAAGTGAGGAAATTCAGAACCTAATTGAACAAGGGGTTACTGAGACCAATGTCTTGGAGTTTACTGAATAATTTTCAGGGGATGATGGTGATAAATGTTGAGCTGTAATCGATAAAGAACATCCTGATGTATGCACCTTTGCTATCCAGATGTCTCAGGGTTGTGTGAAGAGAAAACAAGATAGCATCTGCTGTAGACTTGTTGCTTTGGTAGGCTAACTCCCTGGTTTACAGATGACCCACTTACTGGCAATCAGTACATGGTGGGATGGATGGGGATGGATTTGCCGACTGCTGTAGGGCCTCAGATACATTCTACCAGGTGGGAACGAAGTACATCCATGTGTCTTCTCTTCCCATACCACTGAGCCACAGTCAGGGGCTAGATAGAGCCCAGCAGAGCCACGAACACTGAGCAGACTCTCTCACTCACTCTGATCACCATCCACGACATGTCTGGTTCTCCTTACTGCCATCAATGAGGATTTACAGCACACATTCAACATTTTAGGATCAGCTTCTTCCCCTCTGAATCAGAATCAGAATCCTTTATTATTGCCAGGTATGAGGACACATACAGGGAATTTGATGCCGGTTTCCCTGAGCTCTCTCCGTACAGAATTAAAAGCAAACAAAAACAATAGTGCAAATAATCATAAACTATATACAATGAGGTCCACCTCATTGAATGTACAGGTGGACTTGATTTATAACAGACTAAAATTCAAGTGTTCATAAGACTGATGGCATACGGAAAGAAACTGTTCTTGTACCTATTTGTCCTGTCATACAGTGATCTAAAGCGCCTACCAGAAGGAAGGAGTTGGAACAGGTGATGTCCGGGGTCTGATGGGTCTACAATAATGCTGCTTGCTCGCTTCCTGACTCTAGATGCATATAAGTCCTGGATCGAGGGCAGTAATCCTTCCCGCAGTCCTGACGGTTCTTTGGAGTCTATTCTTGTTTTGTTTGGTAGCTGATCCAAACCAGACAGTGATGGACAAACAGAGTACTGACTGGATTAATTCCTGAATAGAATTGAATCAGCAGCTCCTGAGGCAGGTTGTACTTCCTGAGTTGACGTAGGAAATACAACCTCTGCTGAGCCTTTTTGATAAGAGTGTCCACGTTGGGTGTCCACTTCAGGTCCTGGGAGATTGTGACACCCAGAAATCTGAAGGTCTCCACAGCAGACACAATACTGTTGAGTACAGTGAGTGGGGGCACCTCCTGAAGTCCACTGTCATCTCCACAGTCTTGAGCGTATTTAGCTCCAGATAGTTCTGACCACACCAGAGGGCCAGCCGTTCCACCTCCCATCTATCTGCAGACTCATCTCTGTCTCAGATAAGGCCAATGACAGTTGTGTCGTCTGCAAACTTCAGGAGTTTAACAGATGAATCCTGTGAAGTGCAGTCATTAGTGTAAAGGGAGAAGAGCAGTGGGGAGAGCACACGTCCCTGGGTACTGATTGTCCGGGCACTAAAGTTGATGCTCCCCAGCCTCACTTGCTGCACCCTGTCAGTCAGGAAGCCATCAGATTTCTGAATAGTCCATGAGCTCCTGAACACCACCTCACTATTTTGCTCTCTTTTTGCACTGATTATTTATTTTTGATATATTCTTACTGGAATTTAGAGTAACTTTTTATCTATTGCACTCTACTGCTACCGTAGAACAATAAATTGCATGACACAGTATGTGTCAGTGATGATAAACCTGATTCTGATGTTCACTCCCTGCTCAGCTCTCAGGAATGCAACTCTGGAGACGACGCATAGATACCTAGAGACAAAGAGTCAAAGAACACTACAGCACAGTAACAGGCCTTTCAGTCTATCTAGCCCATACTGAACTATTCTTCCTTGTCCCATCAACCTGCATCCGGACCATAGCCCTCCTTTCCCTTCCCATCCAAGTACATATCCAAATTTCTCTTAAATATTGAAATTAACCTTCAACTTCCACTGGCAGCTCATTCCACACTCCCACCACTCTCTGAGTGAAGTTCCCCCTCATGTTTCCCTTAAATATTGTACCTTTCACCCTTATCCTATAACCTTTAGCCTCACACAACCTCAGTGGGAAAAGCCTGCTTGCATTTACCCAATCTATAATCTGTGGCGACCCACTTCCCAGCGCACTTGAACCGGCTCACAAAACTCCTAGCCTCTTCAATCTTTCTCTATAATTCTAGTTCTCAAGTCCTGGCAAAATTCATGTAAATTTTCCCTGTACTCTTTCCATCTTATTGATATTTTTCCTGTAGGTAGCTGACAAAGACTGCACACAGTACCTCACTGATGTCTAATACAACTTCAACATAACATCCTGTACCCAGTAACATCCCACTCCTGTTCAAATAGTTTGATTTATGAAGGCCAAATTGCCAAAAACTTTCTTTACAACCTTATTCACCTGTGACGCCACTTTCAAGGAACTATGCATTTGTATTTGCAGATCCCTCTGTTCTACTGCACTCCTCAGTGCCCTACAGTTCTCCTAGTAATTTTCACCCTGGTTTGTCTTACCAAAATGCAGATGAACTCCTTGTAATTTTTGTCCTCCCAATGTGCAACATCTCACATTTGTCTGCATTGAATCTCATCTGTGATTTTTCACCCCATTTTTCCATCTGGTTCAGATCCCGCTGCAAGCTTCAATAGCATTCCTTGCTGTTACTGCGTTCCCAGTCCTGGTGTCATCCACAACTTTGCTGATCCACATTATCATCCAGGTCATTGATTATAGATGACAAACAACAATGGCCCCAGTACTGATCATATTTCAAACCAGTTGCAGGACTCCAGTCAGAGAGGTAACTATCTACTACCACTCTCTGGCTTCGCTTGAGAAACCAATATCATATCCAAGTTATTACTTTATCCTGAATGCCAAGTGCCGGAATCTTCTTGACCAACCTCCCCTGAGGAAACTTACCAAAGTTGGATAAACCACATCAGAGAATACAGGGATGAGAACACAATGTGCATACATGCATTGTAGTGCTACTAGAAGCATGCAGATCAACTTGTTGGTTTGACAAAATACAGTCATAGAGTACTACAGCACAGAACAGGCCATTCAGTCCATCTAGTCTGTGCCAACATGTTCTTCTGCCTAGACCTATCTACCTGCACCCATACCATAGCCCTCCATATCCCTCTCATCCATGTACCTATTTTAAAAGTTACAATTAAACCCGCATCTACAACTTCTGGTGGCAGCTCTTTCTGCACTTGGACCACCCTCTGAGTGAGGAAACTCCCCCTCAGATTCCCCTTAAGTATTTTACCTTTCACCCTAATCCTATAACCATTAGTCTATTCTTACTCAACAGAGTCAACATTTTAGAGCTCCAGTTAGCTTCAACTTTTCACGGCTGAACATGGTCTCGGGGTTAAAGGACGACACTCATCCTCCTCCAAAAAGTCCTATCACCTCGTCTGGAGCTTTTCCATTACAAATTCTGTAGCAAGAGAGCTAATCAGTTCAGGATAAGAATCATCACACAAGTACGCTTTATTTTGAAATTCTGCATTTAATTTATTTTATTATGACATATACATCAAAACATACAGTGAAATGTGTCATTTGAGTTAACAACCAACACAACCTAAGGAAGTGTTGGGGGCAGCCCGCAAATGTCGACACACATTCCAACACTGAAAATAACAAGCCACCATTAAGTGATTAGTACAATTCTGACTAATGAGCAATAAAGCACTTACTAAGGAGCCACCCAGAGGTGAATGAAGAGCTGTAATGGTGAGTTTCACTGCCTGTCAGTAACATGCTCCTGTAGAGTCTGACTGTTAGATTAGTTCTGGCATTTAATATTCTCCAACTTCAGCAAGCATCTTTGTTTCCATTTGTGGGGCACATCAGTGACTGCCCTGTGATCAGCAAGAATGGAAGATAAGGGAGGTGTGTGGCAAGATTACCAGCCTCTGTAAACAGAGAAAGATGGGTTGTCAACATTTCAGGTGCAGATTATTTGTTAAATCATATTGCAATTCTTCAAACAACTTTGTGGGTCTGATGATTGCCACCAACCATCCAGCTACAGCTGACAAACTGCAGATAATATGCTTTCATAACATCCTTTCAAGTCAGAACGTGACTTCACCCCATTCTTAAATTAAATATTTTTTAATAAAGGTTAGTTTTATCCTATTTCCTCCCCTGGTGTCCTTCCTCCTTCTCTTCCTCCCATGGTCCACTCTCCTCTCCAATCAGATTCCTCCTTCTCCAACCCTTTACCCTTTCCATCTATCACGTTCTAGCTTGTGCAGTTTCCCCTTCCCCCACCTTCTTTTTCTGGCTTCTGCCCCCTTCCTTTTCAGTTGAGTCTCAGCCTGAGACATCAACTGTTTATTCCCTCCATAGGTGCTGTCTGACCCACTGAGTCCTCCAGCACTGTGTATATGTTGCTCTGGATTTCCAACACCTGCAGATCTCTTGTCCGTCTTTGTCACATGTACATTGAAGCATGCAGTGAAAAGTGTCATTTTCGTCAGTAGGCAACACAGTCAAAGAAACTGCTTGGGGCAGCTTGCGACAGTCATCATGCTTCTAGCACCAACTTGGCATGCCCACAATTTGCTAACCCTAACCTGCACCAGGCTGTTTCTGGCAAAGGTGTACTTGGAAAGAGGGTGGCCTTCAAAAATGAAATTTTGAGATGACAAAGCTTGGATGTGCCTGTCAGAATAAAAAGTAAGGATAACAACTGTAGACAGTCTTGGTTTTCAAGAGATATTGAAGGCTTTAACAGAAAAGGAGGTGCGTAGCAGGTATGGGCAGGTAGGAACAAATGAGGTGCTTATGGAGTACAAGAAATGCAAGAAAACACAGGAAAGAAATCAGGAAGGCTAAAAGAGGGCAGGAAGTTGTTATAGTAGACAAGGTGGAGGAGAATCTTAAGGGATTCTACAGATATGTTAAGAGCAAAAGGATTGCAAGGGACAAAATTAGTCCTCTTGAAGACCAGAATGTTAATCCATGTGTGCCGTCAAAAACAGATGGAGGAGATCTTAGAAGCATTCTTTGCATCTCTATTTACATGGGAGACAGTTGCAGAGTCTATAGAAGTGAGGCAAGGTGGCATCAACTTCATGGACCCTGGACGGGTTACAGAGGAGAAGGTGTTTGCTATCCTGAGGCAAATCAGGGTGGATAAATCCCCAGGGTCTGAGAAGCTGCTCCCTTCAAGCCTATGAGTGGCAAGTACAGAAATTGCCGGGGTCCTAGCAGAGATACTTAAATCATCTTTAGTGACTGGAAAGGTACCAGAGGACAGGAGGATAACCAATGTTGTTTTGCTGTTCAAAAAAGACTCTAAACAGATATAACACTCTCTTTGCCTTGAGGCTTAATCTTGGGGGTGATAACACCGCCCCCCCCCCCCCCCGCTGCCACCTGGCCAAACTTAATAAATCTCATTTGGTTGGATGTTGTGTGATGTGTCCTCTGTTTCACATCAGTTGTTACACGATTAAGATTTATAACTCTTATTATAAGAGTGGTTAGCAGAGAAACAAAATAAAAAAGGAAAAGGCACCAATCTTATTAAACAGTCCATACACAAATCGTGGGAGCTCACTCAGACAGATCTGCTACCCACCATTCGATCTCCTCTGAGCACCGCAGACCCCCAGACACCCGCCAGAAGTCCACTCTTTCAAGTCGCGGCTCCTCTCTTCATTCCCCTCGTGCCTTCTGGCAAAAGCCCATGAAGCCAATAGCTTCCAGACACACAAGAAAGAATAACATCCCTCCCATTGGATAGTCACCCATTATCTCTAGTTATAACCCAAACATTGCTGCTACAGAGAAACCATTACCTCAGCAGTTAACATTACAGAGAAGCCCTTACACAGAAACCAGGAAATTTTAGGCAGGCAAGTCTAACAACTGTTTTTCATTTATTCGGACTAATCTAGGATCAGGTAATGGGGGAGACAGTTAGAGCAGTGGTGTGCTCCGTATGCAGTATGTGGGAGGTCAGGGTCAACACAGTCTCTGATGACCACACCTGCATCCAGCTGCAGCTCCTATCAGACCGAGTTAGGGAATTGGAGCAGGAGCTGGATTAACTACGGATCATTCGGGAGGCAGAGGCAGAGATAGATAAGAGTTATCGGGAGGTAGTCACACCGAAAAGACAGGAGGTAGGCAAATGGGTGACAGTCAAGAGAGGCAGGGGGAGCAGACAGAGAGAGAAGAACACCCCTGTGGCCGTTCCCATCAAAAATAGTATACAGTTTTGGATACTGTTGGTGGGGATGACCTACCAGGAACAAGTTGCAGTGGTCCTGTCTCTGGCAGAGGTTGGACCCTCGACTAGGAAGGGGAGGAGGGAAGAGAAGAGAGTGGTAGTGATCGGGGATTCTATAGTCAGGGGGGCAGATAGGAGATTTTGTGGGGAAGATCGGGAGTCTCGGAAGGTATGTTGCTTCCCTGGTGCCGGGGTCCGAGACATCTCAGATCGGGTGCAGGTTATTCTCAAGAGGGAGGGCAAGAATCCAGATGTTGTGGTCCATGTAGGGACCAATGACATGGGTAGGATGAGTGAGGGGGTCCTGCGTAGGGAGTTCCGGGAGTTAGGTGTGAAGCTGAAGAGCAGGACCTCCAGGGTAACAATCTTAGGATTGCTACCTGTGCCACGTGCGAGTGAGGCAAGGAACAGAAAGATTATAAAGATTAATACGTGGCTGAGAGGATGGTGCAGGAGGGAGGGCTTCAGGTTTGTAGATAATTGGGCTTTGTTCCAGGGAAGGTGGGATCTGTTCCGAAGGGACAGTTTACACCTGAACTGGAGCGGTACTAACATTCTTGCAGGGAAGTTTGCTAGTGCTTCTTGGGGGGGGTTTAAACTAAATTTGCAGGGGGCGGGGATCCAGAATGTGAGAGAGGATAGTGAGAGGAAGAATAAAGGACAGGTGGGGGGCTACACGATTCCAGAATGTGTAGTAGAGAAAGGTGAGGCGGAACAAGTGATAAGGAGGACACATGTACAGAGGGATGGTCTGACGGAACATGGAGTTAAATGTGTTGTAAGAATAAGTAAATTTAGGAAGGACAACAAAATTCTAGGGGCGTATAGCCCGATGGGAGTTCGGGGAGCTGGGGTAAGCACAATAGGCAGTGATTCAAACAGAGAGAAGAGAAATGGGCTAAAAATTCTATATCTGAATGCACGAAGTGTCAGAAATAAGGCCGATGAGCTTGAAGCCCAGGTGCGAATGGGTAACCATGACGTTGTTGGGATAACGGAGACATGGCTGCAGGGAGATCAGACCTGGGAAATGAACGTACAAGGGTATACGTGCTTTCGTAGGGACAGAAATGTGGGCAGAGGGGGTGGGGTGGCCCTGTTGGTGAGGAATGAGATTCAGTCCTTTGCAAAGGGGGACATAGGGTCAGGAGAAGTAGAGTCTGTGTGGATAGAACTGAGGAACAGTAAGGGCAAAAGGACCCAAGTGGGTGTTGTCTACAGGCCACCAAACAGTAGCATGGATATTGGGTGCAAGTTGAATAGGGAGTTAACATTGGTGTGTTGTCTTTATGACAGTTATTTAGTTTATAATATTTTCGCTTAGTAATTCATTAGTTAGTATTTTCTAGTTAGAATTAGAAGTGTTTAAAGTATATTCATTGCCTGTAAAATATATCGGCATGCGATGACGTCACATCTGTTTTCGCCGCGTCTTGTGGGAAAATACCGGTTTGAGATCGACGCGAGGGTGGGGGCTCACCACGAGGCAGACCCGAGCAGAAGTTGTTTTGCAAGCATTAGAAATCACAGTGAGAGCAACACTGTAAGTTAATAGATAATCGATATGTTGAATTAAAATGTTAACGCCGATCCTGTTAAAAGTAACGATGGTCGATAATGTTTATGTTTTTGTTAGTTAAAGAGTTGCGGATAGTTTGCATTGAAGTGTATTTAAAGTAGTCAATGGCATAGGTAAACTCTGCCTGTATACTGCACCTTAATGTAATGTAGTTATAGTCACTTTTACAAGTATTTACAATGAAAATGTGATATTAAGAAAGGAACAAACACTGTATCAATCTTGTATTGTTTTATCAACAGTTTTCACCATATGTTAATGTGAAGAGTGAACAGTAAATGGTTAATCTTTCTGCGACCTGGTTCTCATTGACTGTGGTTTATCTCAGCGTTTAATTCGGCATTTCAGTTACACCCGAACGAGAACGCTACAATTGGCATGTGGCAAAGGTAATGTCGCAGTAGTTATGGGGGATTTCAACATTCAGCTGAACTGGGAGAATCAGGTTGGTGCTGGACCACAGGATAGGGAGTTTGTAGAGTGCCTACGGGATGCATTCTTGGAGCAGCTTGTACGAGAGCCGACCAGGGACAAGGCTATTCTGGATTTAGTGTTATGTAATGAACAGGATTTGATAAGCGATCTTGCAGTAAAGGAGCCATTAGGAGGTAGTGATCATAATATGATAAGTTTTTATCTGCAATTTGAGAAGGATAAGGGCAGCTCAGAGGTGTCAGTGTTGCAGTTGAACAGGGGAAACTATGGAGCCATGAGGGAGGAGCTGGCCAAAGTTGACTGGACGGATAGTCTAGCAGAAAAGACAGTGGAACAGCAATGGCAGGTATTCTTGGGAATAATGCACAAGGTGCAAAATCAGTTCATCCCCCAGAGAAGGAAGGATTCAAAGGGGGGAAAGGGGCCACAGTGGTTGACAAAGGAAGTCAGAGATTGCATAGCATTAAAAAAAAGGAAGTATGACAGAGCTAAGGTGAGTGGGAGGACAGATGATTGGGAAGTTTTTAAGGAACAACAGAACTTAACTAAAAAGACAATACGGGGAGAAAAAAATGATGTATGAACGCAAGCTAGCCAGGAATATGAAGGAAGACAGCAAAAGCTTTTTTAGGTATGTGAAGAGAAAGAAGATAGTTAAGAACAATGTTGGGTCCGTGAAGAATGAATTGGGTGAAATTGTTAAGGCAAACAGAGAAATGGCAGAAGAATTTAATAAGTACTTTAGATCTGTCTTCTCTAGGGAAGACACAAGCAATCTCCCAGATGTATGGATGGGCCAAGGACATAAGGTAATGGAGGAAATGAAACAGTTTGACATTAGGAAGGAAACGGTGATGGGAAGACTGATGGGACTGAAGGCTGACAAATCCCCAGGTCCAGATAGTCTGCATCCTAGGGTACTAAAGGAGGTGGCCCTGGAAATTGCGGATGCATTGGTAATCATTTTCCAATGTTCCTTAGATTCAGGATCAGTTCCTGAGGATTGGAGAATGGCTAATGTTATCCCACTTTTTAAGAAAGGAGGGAGGGAGAAAACTGAGAACAATCAACCTGTCAGCCTGACATTGGTGGTGGGAAAGATGCTAGAGTCCATTATTAAGGATGAAATAGTGGCATACCTAGATAGCAGTGATAGGATTGGGCCGAGCCAGTATGGATTTACCAAGGGTAAATCATGCTTGACTAATCTGTTGGAGTTTTTCGAGGATGTAACCAGGAAGTTAGACGGGGGAGATCCAGTGGATGTAGTGTACCTCGATTTTCAGAAGGCATTTGGTAAGGTCCCACGTAGGAGATTGGTGGGTAAAATCAAAGCTCAGGGCATTGGGGGGAAGACATTGACATGGATAGAAAACTGGTTGGCAGATAGAAAGCAAAGGGTAGCGGTGAATGGGTGTTTCTCAGAATGGCAGGTGGTGACTAGTGGGGTGCCACAGGGCTCGGTATTGGGACCACAGCTGTTTACAATTTACGTCAACGATTTGGATGAAGGCATAGAAAATAATATCAGCAAATTTGCTGATGATACTAAGCTGGGTGGCAGTGTGACATGTGATGAGGATGTTAGGAGAATTCAGGGTGACTTGGATAGGCTGGGTGAGTGGGCAGATACTTGGCAGATGATGTTTAATGTGAATAGGTGTGAGGTTATCCACTTTGGGAGTAAGAACAGGAAGGCAGATTATTATCTGAATGGTGAAGAGTTAGGTAAGGGAGAAATACAAAGAGATCTAGGAGTCCTTGTTCATCAGTCACTGAAGGTGAATGAGCAAGTGCAGCAGGCAGTGAAGAAGGCTAATGGAATGTTGGCCTTTATTACAAAGGGAATTGAGTACAAGAGCAAGGAAATCCTCTTGCATTTGTACAGAGCCCTGGTGAAACCACACCTGGAGTATTGTGTACAGTTTTGGTCTCCAGGGTTAAGGAAGGACATCCTGGCTGTGGAGGAAGTGCAGCGTAGGTTCACGAGGTTAATTCTTGGAATGTCTGGACTGTCTTACGCAGAGAGGTTAGGGAGACTGGGCTTGTACACGCTGGAATTAAGGAGATTGAGAGGGGATTTGATTGAAACATATAAGATTATTAAGGGATTGGACAAGATAGAGGCAGGAAATATGTTCCAGATGCTGGGAGGGTCCAGTACCAGAGGGCATGGTTTGAGAATAAGGAGTAGGTCATTTAGGACAGAGTTAAGGAAAAACTTCTTCTCCCAGAGAGTTGTGGGGGTGTGGAATGCACTGCCTCGGAAGGTAGTGGAGGCCAATTCTCTGGATGCTTTCAAGAAGGAGCTAGATAGGTATCTTATGGATAGGAGAATCTAGGGATATGGGGACAAGGCAGGAACCGGGTATTGATAGTAGTTGATCAGCCATGATCTCAAAATGGCGGTGCAGGCTTGAAGGGCCGAATGGTCTACTTCTGCACCTATTGTCTATTGTCTATTATCTGTTGTGGTAAAGTTATTGGAAGGTATACCAAGTATTCGGATAGACATGGGCTAATTAAGGATGGTCAGCATACTTTGTGTATGGTTGATCATGTCTAACCAATCTTACAGAGTTTTTTGAGGAAGTTACCAGAAAAGTGGATGAAGGCAAGACAGTGTATATTGTCTACTTGGTCTTCACCAAGATATTTGATAAGGTCCTGCATGGGAGGTTGGTCAAGAAGTTTCAATGTCTCTGCAACCAGGATGAGGTAAATTGAACTAGAAACTGACTTTGTCGGAGAAGTCAGAGTGTGGTAGTAGATGGTTGCCTCTCTGACTGGAGGCAGGTGACTAGTGGAGTGTTGCTGGGATCAGTGCTGGGTCCTTTGTTGTTTGTTACCTATATCAATGATCTGGATGATAATGTGGTTAACTGGATCAGCAGATTTGTGGATGACATCAAGATTAGGGGTGTAGTGGACAGTGAGGAAAGCTATCATGGTTTGCAGAGGGATCTGCATCAGCTGGAAAAATGGGCTGAAACTGGTAGATGGAATTGAATGCAGACAAGTGTGAGGTTTTTGCACTTCAGTAGGACCACCATATAGGTCTTACACAGTGAAGGGTAGAGCACTTAGGAGAGTGGTAGAACCAAGGCATCTGGGACCACTGAATTGAATTGACTTTATTACTTACATTTCCACATACACGAGGAGTATAAATCTTTACATCACTTCTCCGTCTAAATGTACGATGTGCAATTTATAGTAATTTGTAATAAATAGTATGTACAACAGAACAGTCAATATAGCATTGAAAGGCAATTGTATCAACATGAATTAATCAATCTGATGGCCTGGCGGAAGAAGCTGTCCTGGAGTCTGTTTGTTCTGGCTTTTATGCTGTGGTACTGTTTCCTAGATGGTAACAGCTGGAACAGTTTGTGGTTGGGGTGACTTGGGTCCCCAATGATCTTTTGGGCCCTTTTTACACACCTGTCTTTGTAAATGTCCTGGATAGTGGGAAGTTCACATCTACAGGTGCGCTGGGCTGCCCGCACCATTCTCAGTAGAGTCCTATGACTGAGGGAAGTACAGTTCCCATACCAGGCAGTGATGCAGCCAGTCAGGGTGCTCTCAATTGTGCACCTGCAGGAAGTCCTTAGGATTTGGGGATCCATACCAAACTTCTTGAGGTGAAAGAGGCACTTTTTCAGCACACAGCCTGTTTGTACAGACCACGTGAGATCCTTGGTGATGTGTATTCGAAGGAACTTAAAGCTGCTCACCCTCTCAACCCCAGATCCATTGATGTCAACAGGGGTTAGCCTGTCTCCATTCCTTCTGTAGTCTACAGACAGCTCCTTTGTTTTTGCAACATTGAGGGGGCGGTTGTTTTCTTTATACCACTGTGTCAGGGTGATGACTTCTTCTCTGTAGGCTGCCTCATTATTATTTGAGACTAGGCCAATCAATGTAGTATTTTCAGTGAATTTAAATAACAGATTGGAACTGTGGGTGTTGGCGACATAGTTGTGGTATATCAGTGGTTCCCAACCTTTTCTATGCCCCACACCCTTAGGAAATGTTTGATTAATGTTCACACCCCCTACAAAAGTATTATCACATTTGAAGATGAAGAAGTCTAATTTCTAATTTTTGAACCACAAATTGAACCACATACAATACTATGGGTGAACAAGTTGAACTTAAAAAAATAAGCTTTTAACTCAGTGCATAAAATGCAAATATAAATTGAGCAATTAGATTCTAATTTATTCAGAAAAATTTGTAAACAGTAAAATCAATCCCAATTGTGAAAATTCAATGACTTCTTTGCTCCTGCTTCCCATTCATGATTTTGTCAAAACGTGGAACTTTCTTGCTGACTGCAATCCGCAGGTCTGCCTGTGGATTCAGGCGATTCCTAGATTTTGTCTTGATTGACAAAAGAGAACTGAATCCAGATTCACACAAGTATGTTGTTGCAAATGGAGTGAGGATGCGGAGTGCTTTTCCACCAAGTCTTGACAGCTTATCCAGTGCTGCACACCAAAACTCCTCCGAAGTCTTGCTTTCAAATTGCATTTCAAGAGCTCGATTTGTCCGCAAATCAATAAGAACTTCCTTCAGCTCTTCATCATCTGACATTTTCGCCAAATTGTAGGAATACGGATTAATGATCCATTCTTCTGAAATCTTCAGGTCTCCAGCAGCAAAATATCCATCAAACGATTCTGACAGCATTTCCAAATGAGCCACAATTTCTTCACACACAGTAGGAGTTATGGATCCAGCATCATTAACCATCTCTTCTAGAGAAGGAAAATTTGAGAGACTGCCTCCTTCCATCCTTCGACGCCAAAGACATAACTTTTCTTCAAAGGCATTCAACTTTTCATATGTTTATCCCTTTTTCTTGAAAAGAAACACTCAGGTCATTCATATGAGTGAAAATATCAGCTATGTAAGCCAGCATTTGGGCCAATTCCTGTGATTCCATTGCCCCAACCAGATCACATTCACGCTCCTCCAGAAAAACTTAGATTTCTTCCCACAGCTCAAAGAAGCAGGTTAAAGCTTGTCCTTGTGACAACCAACAGACTTCTGTGCGGAAAAGCAAAACTGAATGCTCACTTCCCAGATCCTCACAAAATTATTTGAAGATGCGATGTTTCAAAGCACGCCCCCGATCCAGTTGATGATCTTCACACCAGTATCAAGGACTTTCTTCAAATTTAGAGGCAATGTTTTTAATGCCAAAGGATGCCAATGAAGAAAATAATGGGTAACTTGCAAGTCTGGAATTTCCTTTTTCATCAATGCAGAAAAGCCAGATTTATTTCCTAACATTGCAGATGCCCCGTCAGTGCACAGAGAACCAATGACTTTGATATCTAAATCATGTTTGGCAAAGAAGTCTTTCACCAGCTGCATCACATTCTTTGCAGTTGTGTTTGTTTTCAGATCTTTACAAAACAAGAAATCTTCCTTCACAGTACCATCATTGACATACCTCACTAATGTGATGAGTTGGAGTGTGCTTGGGACAAATGTTACTACCACTTCTCAAGGCACACTCGCAGCTGGCTGAGTGATGACTCGTGACTCGTCACTCAAGGACATAAGCCACTCTTTGTCGCACCCCCTGAAATTCCATCTCGCACCCCGGTTTGGAATCCCTGTGGTATATAGAGAAAAAAGGAGGGGGCTTAGGACACAGCCAAGGGGCACTTGTGTTGAGGGTCAGAGGGGCAGAGGTGAGGGAGCCCACTCTTACCTCCTGCTGCTGATCTGACAGGAAGTTCAGGATCCAACTGCAAAAGGCAGGGTGAAGGCCGAGGTCTCTAAGCTTCTTGTCGAGCCTGGAGGGAATTATGATGTTGAATGCTGAGCTGTAGTCCAAGAACAGCATTCTCACATAAGGATCCTTCTCCAGATGTGTAAGGACGGTGTGTACTGCAGTGACTATTGCGTCATCTGTTGATCGGTTGTGTCAATTTGTTGAATGTGGCGTCACAGGTAGATAGGGTTGTAAAGAAAGCTTTTAGCACATTGGCCATAAATCAACGTATTGAGTACAGGAGATGGGATGTTATATTGAAGTTGTATATGATGTTGGGGAGGCCTAATCTGGAGCATTTTGAGCAGTTTTGGTCACCCACCTACAGAAAACATGTAAACAGGGTTGAAAGAGTGCAGAGAAAATTTACAAGGATGTTGTTGGGGCTGGAGGACTTGAGTTATCAGGAAAGATGGAATAGGTTAGGACTGTATTCTTTAGAACATAAGAGATTGAGAGGAGATTTAATAGAGGTATACAGAATAATGAGGGTAAAGGTAGGGTAAAGAAAAGACAAAAAAAGACAGGGATAAAAGAGAAAGATCATTGTGGATAAGACTAACTTGTCATCTTTTTGTATGTGAGTGTGATTAGGGAAAAGGAATTCCAAAGTGTGAATAACTGTGAATGCGTGAGAGCCCCTGTCCTGGACCCCTGAGGAGATCCCAATAGTGTACATGTTTGTACATTTGTTTAATGTTGCAGAAAGATGAGGCAGGAGTTCTAGGGATGGATAAGAACAAAGAACACCTCTGTGGTAGGTTAGAGCCAGGGTGGCTATGGTAATGGGTTGTAAAATGAAGTAGTTAATAGGTGACAAAGAAGTGTGATGTGTTTTAAACAACTGGGTCAGGGTGTACTAATGGAGAGGAAGTCAATTTTCAAAATTCAAAGTAAAAGTTTATTATCAGAATACATACGTGTCACCACATACAACCTTCAGGTATTTTATCATTCAGGCATAATCGGCAGATCTATAGAATAGTAACTGTAAACAGGATCAATGAAAGAGCATAGAGGACAGAAAACTGTGAAAATGCAAATATAAATAAGTGGCAATAAATAACGAGCATGAAATAACAAGATAAAGTATGATCTTTGGTTGTGGGAACATCTCACCAGATGAGTCTTGTTATTCTCAGTTGTTCAAGAGCCTGATGGTTGATGGGTAGTACCTGCTCTTGAAACTAGTGGTGCAAGTCCTGTGGCAGCAGCAGTGAGAAAAGAGCATGGCCTGGGCGGTGAGGATCTTTGATGAATTCTGATGTAAACAGTGAAAACGTGTTTTTCGATCTTGAGTACAGGAGGCTATAACATGCCCTGAAGGAAGATAAGGTGTTAAGACTACATTGGTCTACACTGTAATGTTGCAAGTAGGTTAGAGTTAAATTTACTATCAAAGTACATATATGTACCAGCTTGAGATTCATTTTCTTGCAGACGTTTACAGGAAAATAACATGTGCATTAGAATCTATGAACAAAGACTGTGAAGTAACAAATGTGCAAAAGATTGAGCAAAAATAGACAGATACTTACATACATACATAAATAGTACTGAGAATGTGAATTGCAGAGTCCTTGAAAGTGAGTTTGTAGCTTGTAGAATCAGTTCCGAGTTGAGTTGAGTGGGAGTGTGGTGGAAAGTTAAAGTGGTAGATTAATGGGAAGCTCGACGGTCCTCCTGGGGACCTAAGAGTGCCTGGGTTTGAGGCCAGTACCCAACAAAGGCAGAGTGCTTTCTGCTGCTTGCAGTACTGTCAGCAGATACAGAGTGTTATCAGTTTATCAGTGAGGTCGTGGTTGGAGAAACAGTGTCAAACTAGCTAAGGATGATGTTGAAAGATAAGTGGGTGTTAGTAACCTCAGCATCTGATGTGTCCACCCACTATGATTCACATTCATAAATTAAAAATAGCATAATAGAGCTGAAGGAACGTAATTGCAAACACAAAACTGCAAAACTCACACGATCACAAGTCTTGAGATGGAATGGAAATGTTGAAATTCTGTGTGAAGACCCATGCGCCAGTGATGCGGTTGCAAGGAAGGTTTTCACTGCACCTGCACCTCACCAGACTCGCACACATGCCAATAAAGTTGACTTAGCTTGAACAATCAGAATTACAATTGCTGGATATGGGCAGGGCTGAAGAAGCGGTCACAACCTCTTAAAACTTCTGAAAGGATAATTCAGCAGGTAATTCTGGGAATGAGCACATTTTGAGTCAATTACTTCCTCAAGCTGTTAATGATTCAGAGCAGTGAGAAAGCAAAAGAGTTGAAGGGTGGTGAGATTGATTGGTGACAAGTGACTGTTGGCTAAATGATTTTCTTGTCTTTTCCAATGATGGGGTAAAAAGTGATAAGCACCCAGTCTTTGTGACATATCTCCTCAACTTCCCCTCCCCCACCCTAGTTGTACTTCTGACCTGTGAAAATGGTAGATGTAATAAGCCTCATCCTTGATATTGACTATCTTTTCCTCCCAGTAGTGATGACTTGGGTCCATTTGCTTGTGAGTGAAGAAGTTCAGATGATATTGCGTAGGCCTATAACAGATACCTACCATTGAGAACATCTTCAAGAAAGCAATTTCCATCATTAGGAACCCTCACCATCCAGGACAAGCTCTCTTCACATTATAACCCCTGGAGAGGAAGTACAGGAGCCTGAAGACCCACACTCAGTCATTCAGGAACAATTTCCTCTCTCCATCAGATTTCTGAACAGGCCATGAACACTGCCAGATTGTTCCTTTTTTTGCATTATTTTTAAAAATTATATATGGTAACTTTCTGTCTTTACCCTGTACTGTTACTGCAAAACAACAAATTTCACACCGTAGCAGATTCTGATAAATCTGAAGCTTCACTCAGGAAATAATACCTGTCCAGAAAGTTTTGGATTCATTCTTGTTTCTCTCTGGTTTGAGAATCCTTAGGTTGTTTTAACTTTTGCTTTTCTCTTCTATAACAGAAAATCAATGAGTATTATTGGTGATTGCCTCATATCTAGAATGGATGTAGAGGACTTCTCATATATTTCTGGCCCACATTTTCCAAGTGTTAACAGTCCAAGGGTTATCTTTTTCACCCAGAAGAAGATGGCGCCAGTGAACAACATAACCAAGGGGAACATCCTCCGGATGGTTCAAGAAGCTACTTTTTTACATCTTCTTTTTCTTTCAAATGTTGCTCTGCTATTGTTGAAGTCTGTGATTTACCTTTCAGTGGTGTGCTTGGCCGATTGAGTCATCTGTATACTTTGCTGTCTCCAAGAGAGCTCCTTAGTCTTCGAGCGAAGTGTACGGCCTGGAGGCTCACGCTCGACTCGATTTCTTGCTGATTAAAGCATCAAGATTGAAATCATCGAGGTGAAAGTGGAAGGCTCACAGCTGTTCAGCGCCATTTACCAGCCACTTGCTTGCTGCTGCCAGATGGGGGTGTCTGAGTGTGACAGTCTCTCTCTCCTTCCTGCGTTCTGCTTCTGAAGGAAGGTGTTTGCATTCAAATGGTCTCTCTCTCTCTCTCTCTCTCTCTCTCTCTCTCTCTCCCTCGATGTTGTTGGAGGATTGTACTGGAGATCTGGGTCTTGGGCAATGTTTAATTGATGTGGTTTGTGGATTGGATTGTGTAGTTCACGTTATGTGTTTCTGGTTTCTGGTCACTCCATTTTTTTTTGTTGTTATTCTGGGCGAATTTGAATCAGGGTGGCCTGTAGATAATGAACACTGAGCTGAACTCGATATGCCTGGACTCCTTCGATTCTGTGTCTTCTGCTTGTTTGTTTTGTTGCCATTTGTGTGATTTGTTTTTTTTTTTGTGTGGGGGCAGGAGTTTGATGTTTTTCTTTGCGTGGGTTCCATGGCTTTCTCTGTTTTGTGGATGCCTGTGGTGTTTTCCTGTGCTGAAGGCTTAGCTGAGAAGGAACAGGGGAGAATGAGATGACGTGATATCTGTGGCCGTATAGGCTACAAGGCAACAACCAACACAGCTCATGCTGCTTTGGCCAGGGTCACAAGAGACTCAGCAGATGTTGAAAATCTTGTCTAACACACTCAAACTGATGGAGAAACTCAGAATATCAGGCAGCATCAATGGAGGGGAATAAAGCAGTTGACGTTTCCGGCCAAGACCTTACATCAGGACAGCTTAAAAATAAAAATTGACTTTTTATTTCCCTTCATAGATGCTGCCTGAATCGTTGAGTTCCTTTAGCATTTTGTGTGGTTTAGAGCCTGGGACAAGGCTCTTCGTGAGTAACCAAGGATACAGGTAGATTGACCCCTCAGCTTTATTACAAGCCAGTGCATGTCCTTCCACATTGTATATGCTAGCCAGGAGATAGTTTAAAACTGAGAGAAGATCAGAGGATGCTCTTGAAAGATCAGTGAAATGCAAAGAGAAAGTATAACACATTTTAGCAAATGTCTGCAAGCTTGGAGAGCTTATTTTATTCTTTATATTGCTCTGTTTTATATAGAAGCATAGAAAACCTACAATGCAATACAGGCCCTTCGGCCCACAAAGCTGTGCCAAATGTGTCCTTATCTTAGAAATTACCTAGGGTTACCCTTAGCCCTCTATTTTTTTGAGCTCCAAGTACCTGTCCAGGTGTCTCTTAAAAGAACCTATCGTATCTGCCTCCACCACCGATGCTGGCAGCCCATTCCATGCACTCACCACTCTCTGCATTAAAAAAAAGTTACCCCTGACATCTCCTCTGTACCTGCTTCTAAGCACCTTAAAACTGTGCCCTTTCATGCTAGCCATTTCAACCCTGGGAAAAAGCCTCTAACTATCCATATGATCAATGCCTCTCATCACCTTATACACCTCTATCAGGTCACCTCTCATCATCGCTCAAAGGAGAAAAGGCAGAGTTCACTCAACCTATTCTCATGAGGCATGCTCCCAATCCAGGCAACATCCTTGTAAATCTCCTCTGCACCCTTTCTATGGTTTCCACATCTTTCCTGTAGTGAGGCGATCAGAACTGAGCACAGTACTCCAAGTGGGGTCTGACCAGGGTCCTATATAGCTGTAACATTATCTCTCGGCTCCTAAACACAATCGCACGATCGATGAAGGCCAATGCACCCTTTGCTTTCTTAACCACAGAGTCAACCTGCACAGCAGCTTAGAGTGTCCTATGGACTCAGACCCCAACATCCCTCTGATCCTCCACACTGCCAAGAGTTTTACCATTAATACTACATTCTGCCATCATATTTGACCTGTCAACATGAACAACCTCACACTTATCTGGGTTGAACTCCATCTGCCACTTCTCAGCCCAGTTTTGCATGCTATCAATGTCCCGCTGTAACCTCTGACAGCCCTCCACACTATCCAATACACCTCCAACCTTTGTATCATCACCAAATCTACTAACCCATCCCTCCACTTCCTCATCCAGGTCATTTATAAAAATCACGAAGAGTAGGGGTCCCGGAACAGTTCCCTGAGGCACTCCACTGTTCACTGACACTACTGTGTTTTGTTTAAGCAGTCTTTATCCCTCTCTCTTCACTGTTTTATTATTCAAAGATTGCCACTGTTGTATAATTACTGCTCTGTGTGTTATTTATACCCAATGTGCCTGTGAAGCTGTTGAAAGCAAGTTTTTTGTTCCATGGCAATAACAAAATGAAAGTGAGGAGAAATGTCTTCACTCCAAAGGGCAGTGAAACTCTGGAACTCTCTGCCCAGGAGGGCAGAGGAGACAAGATCATTGAAAGGCAGCAAATTTCATGACATACTCCAGTGATATTAAGCCAGATTCTGAGCAAAAAAGTGAGGGCTAAGAGGAATATGTGGAGATGAGGAGTTGAGTACATATTGATTGGCGGGACAGGCCTGGTTGATCTGGTGACCTCCACCTACTCTTGCGTAAATTTATTTCCTTTCCCACAGAATGATTATTTCTATTTCGAGGTTTTTAAAATGTTCTAAAAATTATGTGGCTTGAAGTGATTTGTAAAAACTGATTGAGTCTCTGCCAGGCACGCTGCAGATGACTGATTATTCAGGTCTCTGTTTGGGCTATTCTTTTCAACAAAATTCAAGAGCAGTGAGTGGAAACTCTACTGAACCACCTGCAGACAGAGTTTCGAAATGAACCCAAATGCGGTTGCTGAAGCAGAGGGTACCACAACAGACGGGACATTGTCACTGGCTTAGCTGAGAGATTGTTTAATAACATTTGGTGCCCTACTCTGTCAACTGTTGTGCAAGTTAGTTTCAGTGGCTGAAATGTATGGAAAATACCCATTGACTGATGCCTGTAATTTTAACCTGGGCACGTCTGTGTACTTTCTGCAGATATTGTAGAGTGAGAGTTATACAGCACAGAACAGACACTGTGCTGTCTTTACGACAGTTATTTAGTTTATAATATTTTCGCTTAGTAATTCATTCGATAGTATTTTCTAGTTAGAATTAGAAGTGTTTAAAGTATATTCATTGCATGTAAAATATATCGGCATGCGATGACGTCACATCCGGTTTCGAAGCGTCTTGTGGGAAAGTACCGGTTTGAAATTAACGCGAGGGTGGGGGCTCACCACCAGGCACACCTGAGCAGAAGTTGTTTTGCAGGCATTAGAAAACACAGTGAGAGCAACGCTTTTTCACCATATGTTAATGTGAAGAGTGAACAGTAAATGGTTAATCTTACTGCGATCTGGTTTCATTGACTGTGGTTTATCTCGACATTGAATTCGACGTTATTAGTACACCCGAAGGAGAACGTTACAGTGAAAAAGCGGCATTATCAGGTGTTTCAAGTGCTGCAATGTCAGCTCGATCCAGCATCAAGTCGATGGCGCCCAGCAACAAGGGCAGTAGAGCGACATCAAGTAAGTCCACCCAGGCAAGAGCCAAGGCAGAAGCCGCCAAGGTGCGACTGCATTACGCCAGACAAGAAGCAGTTTTGAAAATGGAACAAGCCACCAGAAAAGCTGAAATCCAGAAAGAAAAGGCTGCCAGAGAAGCCAAAATCCAGAAGGAAAGGGCCGCCAGACAAAGTGAAGAGGCCGCTAGACAAAGTGAAGCGGCCGCCAGAGAAGCCGAAACCCAGAAGGAATGGGCTACCCGAGAAGCCGAAACCCAGTTGGAAATGGCAAAAATATCGACAGAGTTGCAAGTGCTGCAGCTAGAAAGAGAAGAAGAAGCTGCCAAGGCGGAAGCAGAGTACATAGAAGAAGCTGAAGGGACGCGTGATCTGACCGAAGTAAGATCTACTTTAGAAAGGACCAGACTGGAACGCACAAGCGACTATGTACAATCTCAAATAGACAGGCAGGCTCGTCTCTCCTCTCCATACGTATTCAATAACTTCCCCAGCTACGCGGAACCTCAGAGAGGCACGATTGCATCACATCCATACGAGGAAGAAAATTTACCCTTGCGACTCCGTGATGAAGTCAAGAATGAAAGAGCTGACAACCGATACTTCTCGACACCAAACTTACAAAGTTTGATGCGAAGAGACGCGGAGGTTGAATCCAGGACGGCAAATTCCATGAGAAACGTATGCTCTCAGTCATATAGGCGCCAACGTACTTCTCCAGCCCGCATGCTGCTTACAGCCGATCCCACGATGCAGTATTTAGCACGACGGGATCTCGTCACTTCGGGACTGTACCAGTTTGACGATAAACCTGAAAATTACCGTGCATGGTACCCCACATTCACCAACGCGATCGACGGAGTCCAGCTCAGCGCAACCCAAAAGTTGGACCTTATGGCGAAATGGCTGGGGAAAGAATCACGTGACCAGGTGAGACGCATACGTTCAGCATACATCAACAAACCCAAGCTAGCTTTAAGCAAAGCGTGGGAGAGACTTCGGGAGGGCTATGGGGCCCCCGAAATTATTGAAGCGGCGCTATATCGACGTCTGGAAAACTTTCCTAAGGTGTCAGCCAAAGATCACATTAAGTTAAGAGAATTCGGAGATTTACTCATGGAGATCCAAGGCGCTAAAGAAGATGGCTACTCAGCTGGTCTAGTATACCTAGATACTCCATCCGGGATTAGACAAGTCGTGGACAAACTTCCTTTTGGGCTGCAGGACAGGTGGCTGTCCGTTGCTTTAGATTACAAGGAAGAGCACGATGATCGATTTCCTCCCTTTGAGCTCCTCACTAGGTTTGTGTGCAGGGAGGCGAAGAAGCGAAACGACCCTAGCCTCGCGGGCCCAGGAAGCAGTACGATTTACACCAAGCCAGGTAGATCCTCTTCGAATGTTTTCAACATTGATAAACCCGTGTCAGTGCTCAAGACTGAAGCCCTTACAACTAACAACGACCCTGGCAAGTATTGTCCATTGCATAACAAACCTCACCCCCTCAAAGGATGCAGAATGTTTAGGGAAAAACCCCTTGCAGAGAGGACGGCCCTTCTCAAAGAGAAAAGAATATGTTTTAGATGCTGTTCCTCAACCTCTCACCTTGCCAGAGAGTGTACGATCGCCGTAAAGTGTCTGGAATGTGATAGCACGGATCACGTCGGGGCCATGCATCCCAGCCTGTCACCGCAAACCGACAGCGCTCCTTCTCCCCCACAACAGGACGGCGGGGAGGGAGAGGCTCCCTCTAGGCCAACAGTTGTCAGCTCGAACTGTACAGAAGTTTGCGGTCAAGCTCAGTTAAGCCGTACTTGTTCCAAGATCTGCCTCACTAAGGTGTACCCTAAAGGAGCCAAAGACAAGGCCATCAAAGCCTATGTGATTCTGGACGATCAGAGCAATCGCTCACTAGTCAGTCCAGAGTTCTTTAAATTGTTCAACATTGAGAGTGAGCAGTTCCCATACTACCTCAAAACTTGCTCAGGCAACATGGAAACCCAAGGAAGGAAGGCAGAAGGCATCCAGATCGAGTCCCTGGATGGTAAAGTCGTCATCTGTCTCCCTCCGCTCTTAGAGTGCGATGGAATCATGAATAACCGCACTGAGATCCCGACACCAAGTGCGGCGCTACACCAGCCACATCGCCAAACACATCCCAGAACTGGATCCAAAAGCGGAAATACTCCTGCTATTAGGAAGAGATGTAATCCGGGTACACAAGGTTAGGCAGCAGGTCAATGGACCACACAACGCCCCCTTTGCGCAACGCTTGGATCTAGGCTGGGCGGTGATAGGAGGGGTGTGCCCTGAAGACGTACACAAACCGATGGTTAACACACTCAAGACCAATGTGCTAGAGAGTGGCCGCCATTCAATCTTTCAACCCTGCCCGAGTGTCCCGTGCATTAAGGAAGCACAACAAGACGTTAACAAGCGTAAAGTAACTGACGAGACGCTAGGTCAGTCAGTTTTCGTTCAAACCGAGCACGGAAATAAACTTGCACAATCAGCTCAAGATGCCATTTCTTTAAAAACAAAGGACACCAAGGTCTTCAGAGATGAAGCAAATAATGGGGTTGCCCCATTGCCTTTCAGAGAACCACGCCAGCGCTCACCAGATAACAAAGAGCAGGCAGTCAAACGGTTCACGTCCTTACGGAAAACCCGGAAAAGGAAATCTGAGATGCAGCAACGCACCCGATTGGCCCACGAGGTACTGTGCACCCTAATGGCAGAGGTCACAGCCATTATAAACGCACAACCACTCCTACCTGTGTCTTCTGACCCAGAAAACCCCTTCATACTTTCGCCATCAATGCTCCTTACGCAGAAGGCAGGAGCTCCCCCTCCACCAGGAGACTTCTCAGACGAGGATTTGTACACAAAGCAATGGAGACAAGTCCAGGCTCTGGCAAATCAGCTCTGGTCTCGCTGGAGACAAAAATATCTACCTTTGTTGCAACAGAGACAAAAGTGGACAGAACCCCACAGGAATCTTCAAGTTGGAGACTTAGTCCTGCTCAGGGACAAGCGAATCGCCCGCAACAGCTGGCCAATGGCCAGAATCACTGCTACATTCCCTAGCGGGGATGGACATGTCAGGAAGATCGAATTGAAGACTACCGACCAAGGCGATGTGAAAATTTACCAAAGGCCAGTTACAGATGTCTTTACGACAGTTATTTAGTTTATAATATTTTCGCTTAGTAATTCATTCGATAGTATTTTCTAGTTAAAATTAGAAATGTTTAAAGTATATTCATTGCATGTAAAATATATCAGCATGCGATGACGTCACATCCGGTTTTGCCGCGTCTTGTGGGAAAGTACCGGTTTGAAATTAACGCGAGGGTGGGGGCTCACCACCAGGCACACCTGAGCAGAAGTTGTTTTGCAGGCACTAGAAATCACAGTGAGAGCAACGCTTTTTCACCATATGTTAATGTGAAGAGTGAACAGTAAATGGTTAATCTTACTGCGATCTGGTTTCATTGACTGTGGTTTATCTCGACGTTGAATTCGGCGTTATTAGTACACCTGAAGGAGAACGTTACAGACACCTTGTCCAAAAAGTCAATAAGGTGTCTTCCTGAGCTGGTCACATCTTCCTCATTGTGCTTGTGTTGGCCCCTTGTTCACATTGTTTGGTTTTTGATTTAATTTTTAGGGCTCTGTATGTGTCCTTGCACTTGAGCAGGTAGTTTCAATATACCAATAAATTGAAAAAAAAGTTACTAACACAAATGCATGGATTTGCAATGTATCTTGCGCTGAGATAAGCTACCTTAGTGGCTTTTAACCTAAGTGTCGCACCATTTTCACATTGTACTTTCTGAGATTTGCAAATGCAAGGAGATTCTAAATACTGTCCTTGTAGGTGTCATGAATTTCTTTCAATATCATGCCTTTAATGTTGTTAGAATATCCAAATGCACATTTTAGGCAATAACAACTTTGGAACATATTAGTTCAGTAAGACCCTGGAGAGAAGAGTCTGTATCTCACTGTGGCAACTATGCAATCTTTTAGCGCAGCCAAAGGGATGAATGTCTCGTAATCCTGTTGACCTGTGCACACTTTGTAACAGTGACAATGACAAAAACATACAATCTGTAGTAGGAGCTTGAAGATGCAACAAATGCTAGTACATTCAATTAGTATAGACAGTTCCACATACACAGGAACATCTGCAGATGTTGGAAGTCCAAAGTAACACACACAAACTGCTGGTGGAGCTCAGCACGCCAGGCAGCATCTACGGAAAAGAGCGCAGTCAACATTTCAGGCCAAGACCCTTCATCACGATCCTGTCCTGGCCTTCTGAGTTCCTCCAGCATTTTGTGTGTGTGTTAGCATAGACAGTTAATTGGTAGGCTTTATTTAATTGTCTTATGTACACCAAAACATTGAAACATACTTTGGGATGTGTCATTTGTGTCAGTGACCTGCATAACTCGAGGATATGCTAGGGACAGCCCACAAGACTTGCTATGCGTCCAGCGCCAACATAGCATGTTCACAATTTATTAACATGAACCTGTCATTTAATGTTAATTCCCCATTTTCTCCTAATTCCCTTTGATGGCAGCACACCTGGTTTTCATCAAGACCTGCAGCATAAGAACCCTGGCTTTGCAACCACTAGTTGCCAGATCGCTGGTTTTGTCTGTGTGGTAATTAACGTTTCCTAGCCGCTTAGGACTGTGTATTTTAAGTTTTGCTTCAGTACTGAGAATTACCTGTACAACTCAGTCTCTCCGTGTCAAGAAAAGTCTTTTTAGTTTTACATCAGCGCCGAGGTTTACCTGTGTAACTCCATCTCTCCGTGCTAAGGAAAGTTTTGTCTGCCGCTTCCCTTTCTACGCTCTGTGTCAAGATCAGTTCTGTCTGTCTCCTGCCTTGCTGCACTCTCTCCTGTTTGCTGATTCAGCACTCATGCTCGCGTCTACATCCTAACGCAACCTCCGTGCCTGTGTCCTGCACCTGGGTTCACCTCGCTCATTCCAACAGAACCTGTACATCTTCTCAGAAGTGGGAGGAAACTGGAGCATCCGGAGGACAGCCACAAGGTACGGACATGAAGGGCCAGAGAACCTCTTTCTGTGCTGTATGACGTCATGACTCAATTAAGTGCTCTCTTACAAATAAGCCACACCCCTTTATGATTTATACAGAGTCACTGAATAATTCAGTACAGATGTTTGCTCTTTGGCTCATTTACCACCAAGTTCCCATTTACAATGGCCTCACACTGATCCCTGTTTACTTTCCTAGCTTTGCTATCTGCTCCTTACAGTTACTGTACTACTTGTACCAGTGATGCTGCTACTAACAAGTTTTTCATTATACCTGTACCTCACCATAATTATGCAAATAACAATAACTTGACTCAACTATGGACATGGGGCAATTTACTGTGGCCAATTAACCTACCAGCTTGCATGTTATTGCACTGTGGAAGGAACCCAACATGGTCAAAGGGAGAATGTGTAATCTCCACCATACATAATGTCTTAGTGTTTTTTTATGAAAACAATACAAATCTAAAAACCCAAGTAATAAAAAACATCTTAGTATTGGTAACACTGATGTTGGAAATATTGAGCAACACACACAAAAGGCTGGATGAGCTCAGCAGCTCAGGAAGCAGCTATGGATGGGAATAAACAGTTGGTGTTTCAGGCTGAGACACTTCATCAGGATCTTCTAAGTTCTTTTAGCATTTTGGTTGTAAAATTATCATTCATTTGTTATGTGCCATGTTGTATGACAGGGGTAATCATGGTCTTTCCATGACCATGATTATTCTTGGCAAATTTTTCTACAGAAGTGGTTTGCCACTTTTCAATCGGTGCCTTTACAAGATGGGTGACTCCAATCATTATCAATACTGTTCAGAGATTGCCTGGCGTCAGTGGTTGCATAACCAAGAGTTGTGATATGCTCTGACTGCTCATACGACTATCTACCACCTGATCCCATGGCTTCACGTGACCCTGATCAGCCTTTGTGGATGGGGGGGATCTAAGCAGATGCTACATCTTGCTCGAGAGTGACCTGCAGGCTAGCAGAGTGAAGGATCACCTTGCATCTCCTTTGGCAGAGACATATCTCCACCCTGCCACCCAAAACCGAAACTATAGGCTGTTATTTCACTCAAGTCCTTCAGGAAAAGTCATCTGCATTATGTGGCCTGGTTTACTAGCGTCTCCAGACCCAGCCAATTTCATTGGCCCTTAACAGCCCTCCGAAATGACCTATTAGATTGGGGTCAAGTCAGAAAAGTGATAAACCCTGATATTTTCATTGTTGTCCTGTCCCATGAATGAATAAACAAATAATAAGGCTGATCTCATTGGCCCACTGAGATCTGGAGCTGCATGACAACAACACCTTGATTGCCTAATAGAAAGTTGTGGATGGTGTATAACAACCACCCACACCCCCCCCCCCCCCCGCCCCCGTGTTAGAACTTGGAAAGGATATTCTTTTGAGTATTATATCCCAAATCTGATGAGAGGTCCTCAAGCTGAAATGTTATCTCGTTTTGTTTTTCCATGGTGTCTGCCAGACCTGAACAAGGTATTTTAGCCCACACTACTGCTGCTCACTGGATGAGTTTACTTCAGTTCTCACAGCACTCACTGGTTGTTGTTTTTTTTCCGCACCATTCCCTGTAAGCTCTAGTGACTGCTATGCATGAAAATCCGAGGAGATCAGCAGATTCTGAGATACTCAAACTGCCTTATCAGCCAACAATGATCATTCCACTGTCAAAGTCACTTAGAACACCTTTCTTCCCCATGTTGATGTTTGAGCTGAACAACAACTGAACCTTGTCTGCATACTTTTATGCATAGAGTTTCTGCCACATGATTGGCTGATTAGATACTTGCACTAACGAGCATAATAAAGTAGCCCCAGGGTGTACATCTCTATTTATTCAGAACCGGTAACCTAAAATTTGTTCCAAGCCATTGCACAGTATGGTTATTAGCAAAATCTGATACATGTTAGGAGAGATCAGCAAAGTAATGTTGGATGAAGCCCTAAGTTGTTACTTTTCTTATATTTTAACATTCTTTATGCTTGCTTATATGTTTGGGGTGGCAGAGTGTGTAGGGGGTTGATGTAATGCTTTACACTGTTAGTGATCATAGTCAAAGTTCAAAGTAAATTTGTTATCAAAGTACATATATGTCACCATATACAACCCAGAGATTCATTTTCTTGCAGCCTTATTCAGTAAATCCAAGAACCATGATAGAATCAAAACACAAAAATACAACTGCAGATGCTGTGGATCAACGGATGCTGCCTGACCTGCTGAGTTCTTTCGACGTTGTGTGCGTAACCATGATAGAATGTCTGAACCCAATAGGGTGGACAAACAGTCAATGTGCAAAAGACAAGAAACTGTGCAAATACAGAAGAAAAATGAAAAATAATAAAAAAAAGAAAGCAATAAATATCGATAACATGAGATGAAGAGTTCTTGAAAGTGAGTCCATAGGCTGTGGGAACAGTTCAGTGATAGAACAAGTGAAGTTAAGAGAAATTATCCCCTCTGGTTCAAGAGCCTGTTATTTTAGGAGTAACAATTCTTCCTGAACCTGGTGGTGAGAATCCTGAGGCCCTTGTAACTTCTTTCTGATGGCAGCTGCGAGAAGGGAGCGCAACCTGAGTGGTGAGGGTCCCTGATGATGGATGTTACTTTCCTTCGACAATGCTCTGTGCAGATGTGCTCAATGGTAGAGAGGGCTCTACCTGTAATGGACTGGGCTGTATCCACTGCTTTTTGTGGGATTTTCCATTTAAGGGCACTGGTGTTTCCATTCCAGGCTGTTATGCAACAAGTCAATATACTCTCCACCACTCATTTATAGAACTTTGTCAAAGTTTTAAATGTCTAAGGAATTAGATGCACTACCATGCTTTCTTCAGAATTGCACTTATGTACTGGGCCCAGGAGAGGTCCTCTGAAATGATACCATGAAAGAATTTAAAGTTGCTTACCCTCTTCACCTCTGATCCACCAGTGAAGACTGGCTCATGGACCTCTGGTTTCCTCCTCCTGAAGTCAATAATCGGGGTACTATTCCTGTCACTGACTGTCAGGAGTTTGTCATTTTTATTTGAATATTGAATTCATGCAGTCTATATTAGAGACACTAAGGTGGCCAATTTTGAAGTTTTTGTGTTATTGTTGGCTTTAACTTCTCAGTCTTAAGCTACACAATGAAATAAATGTTACCAAATGATTCAGCACCTTGAAATACATAAAGTAGTTTAAAACAAATTATTGCCTAGTTTTGTGATAACATTTGCTCTATAGCATGGCACAGTAGTGTAGCATTTATTGCATTGCTTTACAGTGCCAGTTATCACCGATCAGGGTTCGATTCCCACTGCTGTCCATAAGAAGTGTGTACATTCTCCCTGTGACTGCAAGCAATTTCCTCTGGTTTCCTCTTACATTCTAAGAGGTTAGGGTTAGTAAATTGTGAGCATGCAATGTTCTGCTGGGAGCATGGTGATATTTGGGTGCTGCCCCAATGCCATAATTCTCGGACTGTGCTGGGCTGGGTGAAACAACTCATCTCACCATATGTTTCTATGTTTCGATATACATGTGACAAATAAAACAAGTCTTTAGCTGTATAATCAACTGTTTGTCTGTAAATGTTGAATAGATATTTAATGATTTATTGCAGAGCTGGCTTTGTTTTTTTGTAGCTTGCTTGTCTGCAGCTTGTGACAGACCATATATCAAACCATCACATAGACTGTTGGTATTGAGGAATTTTCTTATCTGCCTAGTTTTCAATATGAGACAAGCCTGGCTTCTTTGTTTTTTGTCTTTTGTTTTCAGTGGACTCAGTTGGTTACTGTTAAAACAGTTGTAACCACAAGATTTCTGGCTCATTCTTGACTTTCAAAGAATCTGTTGGACCATATAATCTCCACATATAACAGTAAGTTTTTGAGAGCTTCTTAAAGAAGAAACGTGAGGTGGAGAGGCTTTATGAGGTAAACTCTGAAGATTAAGGTCTTGGCAGCTGAAGTCTAAGGTCATGGAAGCTGAAGTTATGATCAAGATCTACAATGGATGAGCAGAAAGCCGAAAACCGGAATTTAATGAGTTAGGTATCTCACAGAAATACAGTAGTGTCCTGCTGTAATTCAGATTAGAAACAGGCCCATTAGCTTCAAGATGCCCATCTGAGCTGGTCCCATTTGCCTGCATTTCACCCAGCAGTTTCTTAACATTTCCTATCTGTGTAGCTGTATTAAATCATATTATTCTACCCTTTCTCTGCCTCAGACTATTGTTCTATATAAACACATCACCCTCTGTGTGAAGGAGTTGCCTCTCAGATCCCTTTTAATTATTTCCCATCTCTCCTTAAACCTATCCCCTCAGATTTTAGATGTTCTTTGCCTTGGAAAAAGACTGTGTGCATTTACCCTACCCATGCCCCTCATGATTTTATGCATTTGTGTAAGGTCACCTCTCAGTCTCCTTGGCTCTGAAGTATAAATTCCCAGCCTGACCAACCTCTCCATGATAACGCAGTCCCTGTAGTCCTGGCAGCAAATTTAGTAGATCTCCCTCCAGGAACGGGAGGACATCATAGTAGGGGGAGAGGCAAGACTACAGAGACGATCTAAAACAAACTCCAAAGATGTTAAACTCAGAATGTTCTTTTGCTGAGGCAGTATGTCAGCTTGACTAGGTGAGATTAGGAAGTGGGCAGACATGTGGTCACTGTTGCTGTTTAGGAAATGTCACAGTCAATTTTCACACAGTAAACTCCCACACATTTGCTTTTCTGACGTCAGCTGGAGTTTCGTCTCCTACACCATTGCTGTATTTCTTTTGTGCTCAAGTTTCTAGAGCAGAAAGAATATATTATTATCCCTCAGAGGTTTGGGTGTTTCCCATTCTACCACAGCTGATATTAATTCATTGATTTCACTCACTGATAACTGCCTTCACCTGAAAACAATATTGTACAGGGCAACTTTTGTAATGGAAACCCCTTTTCATTGGTCTCTGATAAAAACAAGCGTTTATGTTGCAAAAGACTATCTTTGTGTCAACAATGTAGTTAATGGAGCACCATGCCCAGATGCTCTGAAAAATTTGTACGCAGGAAACCATGGATACGTCTTAATGGATTTTTTGACTGGTGCTACTGTGTCCACATTTGTACCACATCATTCACTAAGAGCTTCCTGGTGGTTAGTCCTCCATTCTGTAATGGCTGTGATCATTTTATTGTTGATATTTGTCAGAGAGAGTTGGCACGTGGCCCAGTGGTTAAGCTGCTGGTCTAGTGATCTGAAGGTTGCTAGTTCGAGCCTCAGCTAAGGCAACGTGTTGTGTCCTTGAGCAAGGCTCTTAACCACACATTGCTCTGTGATGACACCGGTGCCCATGTATTGGCCCTTGCCCTTCCCTTGGACAACATCGGTGGTGTGGAGAGGGGAATTGCCAGTCTCCCATACGACCCTGCCCAGGCGCAAATCCACGGTCTCTCAAGACTAATGGATGCCTATATATATTGTCAGAGAGAGTAACAGAGTTACCAGCAGAATGTCTTTATTGAAGCCATAAGTCTGATGAGAAGCAAACACAGGTAGATAGAGGCGTGTGTAGGTACAATACATACAATACAGTAGAATGGAGTACCAGAATGGTTAGCACGACACTATTACAGCTTGAGATGTCAGAGTTTGGAGTTCAATTCCCATGCTCTCTGCAAGAAATCTGTATGTCCTTCCGGTGTACACGTGGGTTTCCCACAGGCGCTCTGACTTCCTCCCACAATTCAAAGACCTACCAGTTAGTAGGTTAATTTGTCACTGTAAATTGACTTGTGATTAGGCTAGGTTTAAATAGTTGGGTTGCTCAACAGTGTGGCTCGTTGGGCCAGAAGGGCCTGTTCTGAGCTGCATCGCTAAATAGATAAATAAATGTAGTTCAGAATCAGGGTTGTCACTGACATGCATCATGCAATTCATTGTTTTGTGGCAGCAGTACATTGAAACTGCCATCAATTACAATAAGAATATATAGAAAAAATAAATAGTTGGCTATTCTTTATATCCAACAAAGACAGATGTGTGCAGTTCGTCTGTCATGCATGTGAAATGCACAAAGAAACCAGCTCAGGAGAGTTTTAAAGTTATAAAGACAGTGCGCTGGGGGTGTTCCACTGTCTTGACCTCGGAAGGTTGGTTCCAGTGGTACAAGTGGTAACGTTGTCTGAGTTGCAGTGTTTCTCTGTTGCACCTGCATCTGCGGCCTCTTGTGGCTCTGTTAACCCATTGTGTTAATGCCAAGACAGGAAGCATCTATGGAGAGAAACGGATGGTTGATATTTTGGGTTAAGACCTGGTGGGCTAAAGAGCTTACTTTTAAGCTATACAACTCTTATGATGTTATTACTGACAGCAGTAACCCATACCCAATGTATCAGAAACCATAGCACATGTACATAGAGTTCTTAAAATCACACTTATATGTACATGCATTACACACATGTTCCGCCCCATCAATGGCAAGTTTTCTCCACTGGCATTACCTTGCTGCTTCTTCAAGCAACTTTATGCAAGAAACACTTCTAGACCATCCATTCGGGGCAGAACTAAGAGAGATTTTTTTTTTCTCTGTCATGTGAGTGTGAACATTTGGAAAACTCTTCAGGCTAAAGCCTTGTGGATATAACTGGAAACTGATGACACAAGAAACTGCTGACACGGAAATCTGGAGCAACTCACATGCTCCAGCGGGAATCCAGCGGGTTAAGGAGCAATTGCACCCCTTCTTCTGAACTGGTTAAGTCTTGGATGGGTCATACCGATTTCCTCCAACATGTATGATTGGAAGCTGTTTGGATACATCCCAAGGTATTTCTTCACACGACTCTTTGAACGAAATGTAATCATGGCTGATGTAATAGTTGAAGTGATGAAACCAACCACAAACCAACGGTTGAACAGATGGTCTGAGGCAGGGAGGGCCCTCAATTTGGTCTTTGCTTTGAATGAGGGACATGCTGCACATGCCTTTCTCCCCACGCTCACCTCGGTGTGGGAGGAAATGGAAGGATTACTTCCACACTGAAGCATTTGTACTGCAAAAATGCATGCGTCAGATGGGAATGATCACTTCAGAGTTCAAACCCCCTCATGCAGGTTGTCTGCTTTTCTTATTTCCATAGATGCTGCCTGATCTGTTGAGTTCCCCCAACGTTTTGTGTCTGTTACTATTTATCTATCTATTGATTTATTTATCGTTGCTGTTGTTGTATATGCAGTTTTTGGTCTTGCATATTGGTTGTTTGTCAGTTTTTGTTTGTGTTTAGTTTCTCATTGATTTTATTATATTTCTTTGTTCTACTGTGAATACCAGCAAAAAGAAATCTCAGGGTCATATATGGTAACATATACATACCTTGGTGATAAATTTACTTTGAAATTTGAACTTTGTGTTAAAAATAACTGCTCTCTACCATTTCTGCTGAACTTTTCTTCACTCAACTTTTTGTGATACCATTGGCTCCAGCTTCTCAGCCTAAAGTTGCACTGTCAAATAAATGTTACCAAATGATTCAGCACAATGAAGTACATAAAACAAAGTAGTTTAGAAAAAGCTACTACTTAGGTTTATTGCTGAAACTGACAATGGAACAAATTTATGCAGCCTGCATTGGAAAAACTGACATAGCGAGTTTGGAAATTTCAGAACATGGAATGTACAACAGTACAACATAGTCCTCAGCCGACAATGGTGTGTTGAAACCCTTCATTAGGGTTTCAGCCCGAAACATCGTCACTACCTCCTCCCATTGATGCTGCCTGGCCTGCTGAGTTCAGCCAGCATTTTGTGTTTTTCAGTAAATTAGGGAATGGGTTTAAAGCTAGACAAAGCCATAGAGGGCTTAGAGAGTTGCCTTTAAAATGCCTCAGTTTATTTTGATAATGATGGTTGTTCTTTATTGGTTATTAGTAGATAGGGTTATTATTGTCCAGCTATAACAAAGGGCTGAAGATGATGGAATCTGATAGAAGACAGGGATAAAAGGGAGGGAGGTGAGGAAAACAAGCGGTGGGAGGAATGTGTGGATGATGAACAGAAAGAGATGACGGGGTGGAGAAAGTGATAGGGTGATGGATCAGGAAGATTGAAGAAAGTGGGGTAAAAGAGAGAGAATGGAAGCAGTTATTGGAATTTGTGAATTTGATATTGAGAAGTGGGTTATAAAAGAATATCATATCTGGGCATTGCAAACAGAGGACCAGTGTAAGGTCATAATAATCCTTTATTAAACACTGGTTAATAAACAACTGGAGCATTGTGTCAGTTCTGGGAACAACACTTTAAGAAAGATGTAAAGGCTTCAGAGAAGGTGCGGAAGAGATTGCTCAAAATAGTCCTGGGAATGACCATTTTTGAAGATGGAGTTGCTCTCCTTGGGGCGTGATTTGAGAGGTATGCAAAATCACAAAGTACACAGGATAGATGGAGCGAAAAACTCTTCCCACTGGTGAATGGGTCACAAAATAGATGAAGACATGGAATGAAGGTGATTGGCAAAAGAACCAAAATTGACTTGAGAATCTTTTTTAAACAGCAAAAGGGAAGAATGTGGAATGCGCTGTATGAAGTGGTGGTGGAGGCAACTTCAATTATAGCATTCAAAATGAGCTGGATAAATATCAATTAGGAAAGGATTTATAGAGCTGTGGGTAAAGCACAGTTGTATTTTGCACAGAGCCACTACAGATTCAATGGGAAAATAGCCTCCTTCAATGCTGTAACCACGCTGTGAGTGCTTATCGCCCTGATCAGGAAGGTGTTAATTTACTTTAGCACGGGGAAGAGGTGCTACGTGGCAATGAATACATCAGGCAACCAATGGTGTGGGGGCTGGACTGTTGGAGGCCAGAAATCATGTGACGAAGCCTCCTGGGGACACATCATCTAGACTGGCAACCCAAGTCATTAATCACAGGGTAAGCATCAGCGCGAATAATCAACTTGCTAGACTTTGTTGTGCATGAGCCAATAACTATTCACAAATATTTTGATAAGGTAATTGGAATACCTATATATCTGTGGAACTTGTTTAGCTGTTCTGGAAAGATGTGTGAATGGTAGTGTTGAATACAAGAGCAGAAAAAGTCTGCCATGCATCATTCCTCTGAACCCTAACATTTTAAGACACATCATTACTGAATGCACAGAATGGGAGGCACATGTATTTTACTTTAAATGACAATATCAAACCTGCCTCTACCACTTCTATTGAAAGCTCGTTCCACACAGCTACCACTCTCTGAGTAAAGAAGTTCCCCCTCATGTTACCCCTGAACTTTTGCCCCCTAACTCTCAACTCATGTTCTCTTGTTTGAATCTCCCCTACTCTCAATGGAAAAAGCCTATCCATGTCAACTCTATCTATCCCCCTCATAATTTTAAATACCTCTATCAAGTCCCCCCTCAACCTTCTACACTCCAAAGAATAAAGACCTAACTTGTTCAACCTTTCTCTGTAACTTAGGTGCTTAAATCCAGGTAACATTCTAGTAAATCTTCTCTGTACTCTCTCTATTTTGTTGACATCTTTCCTATAATTCGGTGACCAGAACTGTACACAATGCTCCAAATTTGGCCGTACCAATCACCTGTCATCCTCAGAACTGAATATAAACCTTCATCACTGACAATCTGTAACCTCTCAATAATACCTGTGTGTATCTCCCTTTATAAGTATTTCAATCAGAAATAAGCACCAGATCCTTTTTCAGAAATAATAATCTTTCACATTATAAACACTCAAATCTTTCATTCCCCTAAATTCCATTTAATTCTGTTCTAATGAGAAAAGGCATTTTTTAAAATTTCAGTACAACTACAGCAGCAATATCTCTCTTCTACAACTGTGACAAATTTCCATTGATGAAAATCAACAACATCTTTGACAGATACCTTCTAGGCAAAGTTTATTGGCCCAAGGAGATGCTGGTGCCAAACACTTCCACAACATTTGCCACAGAGCAAAGGGATGTAAATGGCATTGATTTTGATAAGTACATTGGTCCACTTGGGCATGGTGGGCTGAAGGAATTGTTTTTGTGGTGTATGACTCTGTGGATGGAACTGCTCTCAGGATTATCACAGGATGAATTTTTTCACAAAAAAATCACAAAAGTCTTTAATGATTTTCTTTTTGGTTCATGATCATTTCAAGAACTGTTTTCCACACAGAAGCCCGATGAATTTGTAACTTGCCCATACAGGCAGGGGTCCTTTCGGATAACCCATGTCCTCAAACCATCTTTGACGTACAAGTTGGTGAATTTCAAAAGCAATTTTCAATCAAAGATTTACTGCTAATATTCACAGAGCTTTTGATGATTCTCTTCACACCTTCCATGCCGGCTCAGAGCAGATGCATTATTTCATCTGCAGCTACCTCATTCCAGTGAAGTTCTCCCAGTCTAGGTTTAATAATTTTGTTAATTATCCCTCTCTTCTCCAGTCAATCATAAGCTTAAGAATGGGAAACTTCACTTATAATTGTACAATTTTTCAGCAAAAGAACCAATTTATGGTGTTGTGCAGAGAGACCTAAATAATGTTTAGAATTGGAATCAGAGCTTTTATCATTGACGTATGATATGAAAGCTGCTGCTTTGCAGCATGAGTACAGAGGAAGATATAAAAGTTACTGTAAGTTTCAAAATAGATAGAGTGCAAAAGGCAAACAATAAGGTAGTGTTCATGAGATTATGGAGCTTTCAGAAAGCTGATGGCAGGGGGAAGATGCTGTTCTTAAAACATTGAGGGTAGATCATTGGGCTCCTGTATCTCCTCCCCACTGCTAATAATGTGACAAGGGTGTGTCCTGGATGGTAAGGGTATTTAGTGATCAATGCTGCGTTCTTCTTGAGGTCCATCATAAGGGGCCCAGGACGTGCACCCTTCTTGCTGTTGCCATAAGGAAGAAGGTACAGGAGCCTCAGGATTTACACCAACAAGGTTGAAGAACAATTATTACCTGTCAACAACTATCAGGCTCTTGAACCAAAAGTGATACTTCACTCAACTTCGGTTGCACCGTTTTTGAAATGTTTCCACAACCTATGGACTCACCTTCAAAGACTCTTCATCTCATGTTCTTGATATTTATTGCTAGTATTATTAATACGACTTTATTTTTGTATTTGCACAGTTTGTTGTCTTTTGCCCACTAGTTTAACACCCTAGTTGGTGTGGTCTTTCATCGATTCTATAATGGTTGATATTCTATTATGTCTCTATTGAGTATACCCACAAGAAAATGAATCTTAGGGTTGTATATTGTAAGATATATGTTCTTTGTTAATTAATTTGTTTTCAACTTTGAAATTGCCTTTTGAAAATGTCCTAGATGGTAGGGAGTATTGTGTTTCCATAATGAAAGGATGATAAGTGCCAAGTAACATTTATATCACAGTGCAACAGTTAAAATATGAAGAATTCAATGGGTCAGGCAGCATGTATGGAGAAAAAAGGACAGTTGTTGCTTATTGATGAACAGTCTTGATGTCCATTTTCTTCCATAGATACTGCCTGACCTGTTGAGTTCCTCCAGCAGATTGTGTGTTACCCAGAGTTCCAGCATTTTCAGTCTCTCTATGTTTCCAATTTGTGTCATAATAGTGGAAGGCAACGACCAGTTCCAAGAAGAAAGAGGCTAACCTCTGATTTTACAGGCATTACCAACACCATGTCCCTGATATCAAGACTTTCAGAATCAGAAATAAAGTGACAATAAATTTCAGAATGAATAGAGAATGCAAAAAAAAAGCAACAATAAGCTAATGTTCTTGGATTATTCAGAAATCTGATGGTAGAGAGGAGGAAGCTGTCCATAAACCATTAATTGTGAGTCTTCAGGTTCCTGTACCTTAACCCAGAAGGGAGTAGCAAAAAGAGGGCTTGTCACAGATGGTAAGAGTCCTTAATGATGGGTGCTACTTTCTTGAGGAAGGGAGGGGTGTTTCTGTGAAGGAGTTGGCTGAGTCTACAACCCTCTGAAGCCTCTGGAGATCCTATAATTAGAGCTTCCATACCAGGCAGTGATGCAACCAGTTAAAATGCTCTCCACTGTACATCAGTAGAAATTTGCCTTTGGTGACATACTGAGTCTTTTCATACTCCTGACAAAGTAGAGCTGAATGCATGCCTCCTTTGTGATTGCATCAGAGTGTTGAACCCAGGACAGATGCTCTGACACATAGGAACATAAAGCTGGCCACCTTCTACTGCTACCCCCCACAGTGAGGACCACTGCATGTTCTCCTGACTTCCTCTCCCTGAGATCCACATCAATTCTTTGTCTTTGCTGATGTTGAGTGACACCATTCAAACAGCCTATCTACCTCACTCCTGTAATCCTCCTTGTCGACGTTTGATATTTTGCCAAGAATTTGTGTTCTCTTGGATAGTAATGTGATGAGTTCACAGTGGTGAATCTGTACGACTCTATAAACTCTGCATCCTTTGTACACGAAGTGTGTTTCATTGTCGCACTTCAGCATCTCCTTTGTACTTAAAGTATGATTCAAGCTTCTGCACTCATTGTTGCAACCCTTAGGTCTTTCATTATTCTTCTGAATGGAATCTGAGGGGATAACTCTACAATTATGAGATTCTGTTTCTGGTTGTACATGAACATCTTTCAGGGTGTCCTGTAGCCTTCATGGCACCTCACTTGCTATCATTCTTCTTCATCTTCTTGGGCCCTTTGATCCCAATGGAATGAAGACCACTGACGACCTCCTGTGAAAGAAAACTAAGAGAAAAAATAAATTTTGAATCAAATGTTGACTTGGTTCATGAGGGTGACAGGATGAGATGCAGCCGCTGCTTCTCTTGTGCGAGCTAACAATAGCTAGATATAGATCATGCCAGTGATGAGGTATTGTTAACCTTTGTCTGAGATTGTCTAGCTAATAGAGGGACTGACTGTGGATATGCAAATCTAATTTTGTGTATCGCACAGGAATATTTTTAGACTTGTTGATACCTAACAAGTGCTTCTTGATACCTAACAAGTGCTTCTTGAAATCGCTGAGCAATATGTCTAGCTGTTGGCTATTACCCAGAATTCACTGTATAAACTTAAGATGTAACCAGACGTTGACTGAGTTGTAAGACTCTGGCTCTCTGTGATCACATTTTAAGGAGTTACCCTGATGTTTAGGATCCTTCTCAGGCATTGGTTGATGAAAGCCTGCAGTTTTTCTAGTGTCTTCTTTGTTGCCAAAAATCTACAGTTTACGCCTTTTTGCTATGATGTTAGATTTTCCTGCCTGGCACATGGTTCTCACATTCCACTTACCCAAGGTAGATATGGACTGTGGTGGCAAAAGAGTTGTCAGCTTTGCCTGATCCTGCTGACTTCCCCTGTGCTGTGTCACGTGCTCACTTGTTAATGGGCCTTTTCTCACAAAGTCGATGGTGTGGTTGGAGTTCATCAATATTTTTGTAATCCATTGCATCCACTGTACAGGGGATTGGCCTATACAGCTTCACTAGAGCCTTGTTGGCCAACCTTTCCTGTTTCCACCTCTCACGATGGGGACGTAAGGCTGGATATTGAAAGGTACTTGCCATCATTGCTGCTTTGTTTCATTCCATATTTCTGAATGTAAGCCATTTTGACTGTTAGGGACTGTTCTTGAGCTAGTTAATCGATAATTGTTATCTTTGTGTTGAAGAAGTTTGAAACATCATGTCAGTAGAGTAAGATTGCTTTGAATTCTCCTGGACACTCTCCCTCACTCTCCAGGAGGTTTGCAGTGTGAATAAAGACTTTTATATTTCCTCAGTACAACTTCAGTATGGCTCAGTTTTAGTCAGTCACAACATTGACATGCCAATACATTTTTTGGTTAGTTTGAAGATGGCGATTTAGTGTACAGCTGTTCGAGCTCACAGCTGCAATTTCTCTATACCCACGTGGCATTGCTGTATTTTGAAGTCCTTCATTTTTCATCACTTTGGGTATCATATTTCTGGATCAAAGCCAACTTGCAGTGAGATGTCATCTTTGTACAAGCACTACAATCACACTAATGGTTGTGTTTCTTTCATTTATTCCTGAATCTCCCCATCTTTGTCAGTCTTGGCTCTGATCACACTCAGCTTTGTTGCTGTATCTTCACACCATAATCTCTCATCTCGTACTGCTGCTCTGGTGACAGATGAGATATCATATCTGCTAGCATCATTTCCTTTCCTGCTCTGTAATTCAGAGCAAGATTTTACTTCTGAAGCACAAAGAGTACATCTTGCAATATTATTGATCCTCTATGTGGCTTTTCTTCAGAGCCTAAAGATTAGATTTATTTGTCATATATATATTGAAACATGCAGGGAAATATGTTGTGTGCTGGGCAGCCCGCAAGTCTAGTATAGCATATGGTAACTACTTATTATCCCTAGCCAACACACACACACACACAATGCTGGAGGAACTCAGCAAGGCAGGCAGCATCTATGGAAAATATTGACTTTACAGGAGACCCTTCACCAGGACTGAACCCTAATCGTACGCTTCTGGATTGTGGGAGGAAACTGGAGCACCTGGAGGAAACCCATGTGATCACAGAGAGAGTGTACAAATTCCACACAAATAATGACAGGAATCTAACCACAATTGCTAATCTCTGTAAAGTGATGCTCTAAACACTATGTTATGATACCACCTGTAACTTTATTATTATTATTATTATTATTATTATTATTATTATCATCATCTTTCTTATTATTCTTATTTGCTCTAAGGATTGGCAAGGATTGGCAATCAGCTTTGACAATGAACATCCCCCATGGAGGAAGTTACGGAATTTCCCTCTTCTACCGATGGCTGTCAATAGTCCACTACGTATGTCAGTAAGTTGTTTCTGTCTATGTGAATGTTTTGGAGCATAGAACCTAGAACAGTACAGCACACGAACAGGCTCTTCAGCCCACAATGTTTTGTTGAACCAATTAAATTTGTAATCCAATGGCCAACTAAACTAATTCCTTCTGCCTACACAATGTTCATATCCTTCTGTTTCCCTCACAATCATATGCCTATATAATGTCTCTTACAAGTCCCTAATATATCTGCCTCTACCAGCAACCCAGGCAGAGAATACCAGACACCCACCTCTCTCTGTATAAAAACTTGCTCCTCACATCTCCTTTGGACTTATCCCTCTCACCTTAAATGCATGCCCTCTGGTATTAGACATTTCAAGTTTATGTTTAATTGTCATTGAACAATACATGAATACCCATAAATACAGCCAAATGAAGCAGCATTCCTCCAGGGCCAAGGTGCAAAGCACAATACCAACAGTCATACACAGCACAAAGGATGTATAGCACCTATAAGATAGCTGTAAACACAGTTACACACAAAAGCAATATAATATAGTCCAAGACCCTGAGAGTCGATGGTGCATGGATATTGTCAGCAAGAAGAAGCTTGAGGGGTCCAGTCATCATGCACTAGTGCAGATGAACACAATCCAGCTTGTCCTCCACTGAACAAACACTGGAGAGCAGTACTGAGGGGGAGGGTGGAGTTGGTGGTTGGCCAGCCCCCAAACCGGCATGGACTCCAACTCACCCACTATGCCTCTGCTCTCTCCCACACCACCTCCAGCATCTCTCCTTGGGCAGCTGCAATTGGACACCCTGCGGCACGAGAACCCAGTTTGGACAACAACCAACCGAGGCCCTGGGCAGTCCTGGAAAAAAATACTGTCTGTTTCCTCTCTCTATGCCTCTCATAATCTTATAAACCTACCAGCTGTCCCCTCAGCCTCCACTTCTCCAGAGAAAATAACCCAAGTTTGTCCAACCTTTCTTGCCCTCTAATGCAGGCAGGATCCCGATTTACTTTAGGTGCAAACACTGTGGGATTGCTAGTTTGTACTAACACTGTTGCTAGGCCTTGACATGTGCAGATGAATAGAAAGTACAGATGCATAAACTGCTGATTATATTTTGTACTGTAACCACTAGTCCTTGCTTACTGTAGGAAGAACTGATTTCATGTGAACAGATTAACATGGAAACTATCACGTACTCATTATGACTCAGAATGTGGTAATTAAACCCAATGGCACAATGACACCTCTGAGAAGAACAATTCTAATTAATCCTAGAGCTGTTCAGCATGGAAACTGGCCCTTCAGCCCATCAAGTCTGTGCCAACCATTGCACTCTGTATACTGATGCCACTTATCTGCATTGTGTGGGTCCAATGACTTCTTTGCTGTGGTGATTGAGAAGGCTTGTTGAGAATCTTCTTGCCTCTTTTCTCTCTGCTCCTGATCTACACAGATGCTCCTGCACCCACTCCCGCCTCCATCACCCTGTTTCTTTCGACTACTCCGCCCACTTCATCTGCACATCATTCCCGTGCACCCCTCCCACAGGGTACCTCTGCCATACCGTTCTCATTAGTGCACCATCCCCCTCATTTGGCTCCATGCTCCAGCTTCCTTTTTCTATCAGATTCCACTACCCAAAGCCCTTCGTTGCCTCCACCTATCACCTCCTCTGTTGTATCCCACCCTTCCGTCCACCTCTCCTCAGCTTGTTCCACCTGTCAACTGCTAGACCTTGCCCCACCCTTTCCTTCACACGGACTACCTCCCCTCTATCTTCCAGTGCAGGTGAAGGGTCTCAAACTGAAATGTCGACTTCTCATTTCCCTCCACAGGCCACGGAGTTCCTTTCGCAACTTGTACACTACTCCGTGCATCGGCTGGTTTCGATGACCCAGAATGGCTTCACCCACTCTGTCTCCTTCTAAGCTCTGCCTTTGATTCCTTTGAAGAGGGGAAGAGAAAGATACATAAGGCTGAGTTAGGACAGAGGGCTAATTTTATATGAATGGAGCAGCATAGTTGCTGTTTTAAGTTAACTATACTATAATAGTGATAAGCCTTGAAGAATGGAGAAAGAGCAAAGTGTATGGTAAACCAAAGATAGGGGAGACAATGGGATTCCTTGTTGGACCTTGGAAGATGTTACCTAGGGGCAGCTTGTCTCCAAAATGGAATGCAGACAAGATAATAAGCTGGTTGGAGTTATTCCTGACAACCCACCCACCTCCTCCTCCACGACAAGTAGTATTTGAAATTGTGCAGCACTTTCTAACTGAGTGCGCAGCAGAAACCACTGAGTGGAACGTAGGAGTCAGAGATAGCCCTCCCACTTTGGTTATGTTGTTTATCTGAAAAGGACATCCCAGTCTTCTGACACAGGATACCAGAGGTAGAGGCTGATGAAGCAGGATGGCAAAATTGAAAGTGTTGGATTACCTACAATTCTTTACTTAATTTTGCGGGAAAATAATCTTCAAAGATACTTCAAAGTAAGTCTGTTGCACTATCACAGCACCAGCTGTTCAATTCCACTGCAGTCTGAAAGGAAATTTCCCCTTGATCGTGTGCATTTCCTCCAAGTGCTCCAGTTTCCACAAAAGTACCAAAGATGTATGGCTTAGTAGGTTAATTGGACAAATGAGTGTAATTGGGTGGCACAAGTTCATTGGGCTGGAAGGGCCTGTTATTGTATGTCCCTATAAATCAAATCAAATAAAAATTAAACAACCTATATGTTAAAACATAGAACATAGAAAACCTACAGTACAGTTGATGCACCATCAATAACTCACTCTGAGACGTAAGGCGAGATATCGGCTTTTATTGACTGGAAGAAAGATCAAGCAGTAGTTGACCACCATACTACATCCTGGAGACTGAGGGCCGGACTCAGGCCTCAATCGCCTTTATACCGGGGTCTGTGGGAGGAGCCACGGGTGCAGTCAGCAGGGGGCGTGTCTAGACAGGTATATGTAGTTCACCACATTCACATTCATTTGTTTTAAAAGAGAGTCCCCATGGAGCGAAGTTTCTTACAAGTATACTTACAGGTTATGTCTATCAGGTGGTCGAATCTGTTGCTGCGATCTATGTAGCACCGGCTGTGATTGCACAGGTGCCGGTGGTGATTGCACCGGAGACGGTGGTTGTACTGGTTCTGGCCTAACTGGAGGTGTCAGCCCACTAGGCGTTAGTGATCCCTCATGCGTGTGCGAGGCGCCTGGTATATGCGTGTGCAAGACGCCCGGTATAGGAGAGTCGTGAGGAGTCTGTGTAGGGCTCGGTGTGCGCGGTGTCACCTCGGGTACAGGGTTCACAGTTACTGTGGAGTGTTAGGGGTAGTGGTCTGTTGCTCCTGTGGGCGCCAGGTCACGGACGGAGACCGTGTCCTCCCGCCCATCAGGTAAGACCACGTAAGCATACTGGGGGTTCGCATGTAGAAGGTGAACCCTCTCGACCAGCGGGGAGTATTTATTGCTCCTCACATGCTTCCGGAGCGGCACTGGCCCTGGGGACATCAGCCAAGCTGGTAGACTGTTCCCAGTGGCAGACTTCCTGGGAAAAGATAATAGGCGCTCGTGAGGGATGGCATTGGTGGACGTACATAACAGGGAGCGGATAGAGTGGAGAGCCTCAGGGAGGACCTCCTGCCATCAAGAGACCGGCAACCCTTTTGACTTAAGGGCTAAAAGTGTGGCATTCTCCCTCTCCACCTGTCCATTTCCCTGGGGATTATAACTATTGGTCCGACTAGTAGCAATGCCCCTAGCTAGCAGGTACCGGCGCAGCTCGTCACTCATGAAGGAGGACCCTCTATCACTGTGGATATAGCAGGGATATCCGAACAGAGTGAAGAGCTGGCACAGGGCTTTTATGACAGACGTGGCAGTGGTGCTGGGGCAGGGGATGGCAAAGGGAAACCGCGAGTACTCGTCGATAATGTTGAGAAAGTAGACATTGCGGTCGGTGGAGGGAAGGGGGCCCTTAAAGTCAACACTCAGTTGCTCAAAGAGGCGGGTGGCCTTGATAAGTTGTGCCTTTTCAGGACGGTAGAAGTGCGGTTTGCACTCAGCGCAGACTTGGCAGTCCCAGGTCATCGTCCTGATGTCCTCAAGGTAGTACAGCAGATTCCGGGCTTTCATGAAATGGTAAAATCGGGTGACCCCCGGATGGCAAAGATGTGCATGGAGGGCATATAGCTGGTCGAGCTGTGCGCTGGCACACGCTCCCCGGGATAGGGCATCAGGGGGCTCATTGAGCCTTCCAGGCTGGTACAGGATATCATAGTTGTAGGTGGAGAGTTTTATTCTCCACCACAAAATTTTAGCATTTTTGATTTTGCCCTGCTGTTGGTTGCTGAACATGAGCGCAACTGAGCGCTGGTCGGTCAGCAAGGTGAACCTTTTGCCAGCGAGATAGTGCCTCCAGTGCCTAATAGCTTCCACTATGGCCTGGGCTTCTTTCTCCACTGCGGAGTGCCGAATTTCAGAGCCTTGAAGGGTACGAGAAAAGAATGCTACTGGCCTGCCTGCCTGATTGAGGGTAGCAGCAAGCGCGAAATCGGAGGCGTCACTCTCTACTTGGAAGGGAATGGTCTCGTCCACCGCATGCATGGTTGCTTTGGCAATGTCCCCTTTAATGCAGCTGAAGGCTGCGCAGGCTTCGGCAGAGAGGGGAAAAGTGGTAGACTTGACCAGGGGGCGGGCCTTGTCTGTGTAATGGGGGTCCCATTGGGCGTAATAGGAAAAGAAGCCCAGGCACTGTCTGAGGGCTTTGAGGGTGGTGGGAAGAGGGAGTTCTAACAGGGGGCGCATACGGTCGGGATCAGGGCCAATGACCCCGTTTTCCACGACATACCCAAGGATAGCGAGTCAGGTGGTTCCGAACACCCACTTGTCCCTGTTATAAGTAAGGTTCAGAGCTGCGGCCACTTGGAGAAATCATTGGAGGTTGGCGTTGTGATTCGGCCAGTCGTGACCACAGATGGTGATGTTATCCAGATAGGGAAATGTGACCTTCAGTTGGCACTGGTCCACCATCCGGTCCATTTCCCTCTGGAAGACAGAGACACCATTTGTGACACCGAATGGGACGCGCAGGAAGTGGTAGAGCCTGCCGCCTGCCTCGAAGGCGGTGTAGGGGCGGTCCTCTGGGTGGATGGGGAGCTGGTGATAAGCAGATTTCAGATCTATTGTCTAGTACACCTTGTACTGAGCTATCTGGTTGACCATATCTGCGATGCGGGGTAGGGGGTACGCGTCAAGCTGTGTGAACCTATTGATGGTTTGACTATAGTCCACAACCATCCTATTTTTCTGCCCAGTCCAAACAACAACCATCTGGACCCTCCAAGGGCTTGTGCTTGGCTCAATGATCCCCTCCCTGAGCAGCCGCTGCACCTCTGACTGAATGAAGGCCCTGTCCCCCGCGCTGTACCTCCTGCTTTTAGTTGCCACAGGTTTACAGTCGGGGGTCAGGTTGGCGAACAGCGGTGGGGGAGGGACCTTGAGGGTGGAGAGGCTGCAAGTGGTGTCAGTAGCGCAGCTGTTGGCATGGTTCTGGATGGGACGTGTGGTTCGGTGTGTGTGTGTGGTCAGTAGCGGGGTATATGGCGAGGTCCCACAAAACTGAGGATTCATGACAGTGAATGGTGGGAGGGGCCCATCATATGCCATAGTCACACTTTCGAGGTGGCTCTGGAAGTCCAGCCCCAATAGCACTGGCGTGCACAGTTGAGGCGTGACCAGTAGCGCAAAGTTCCGATATTCTGTGCCCTGCACCACCAATGTCGCTACATAATCCACCCGGATGTCTGTGGAATATGACCCAGAAGCCAAGGTGATCCTCTGGCTTACTGGCCGTGTCACGAGTCCACAGCGTTGCACTGTGTCCAGGTGAATAAAACTCTCAGTGCTGCCCATGTCAAAAAGGCAGCTAGTCCTGTGCCCCTCCACCAGGATGTCCATCATTGACCTTGCAAGCTGGCGTGGGGCGCTTTGGTCGAGGGCTACGGTGGCCAGAGTTGAACTGCCGTCTTGGTGCCCGGTAAGCACCGGCAGGTTGGGGCAGGGCATGTTGGCACTGACAAAGATGGCCACCGGCATCCAGGCATGCAAGATGGCGGCCCCCATGCCTCGCACGAGGTGGGCAGGCAAGATGGCGGCCCCCACGCCTCACACGCAGCGCTGCCCGACCCCGCTCGTAGTTTAGGCTTACAGACCTTGGCGAAATGGCCCTTCTTCCCGCAGCTGGAGCAGGTGGATTCTCGGGCCAGGCAGCGTTTTCGGGGGTGCTTTTCGAGTCCGCAGAAGTAACTCTGCGCGGGCTTGCGACTGGCAGCAGCTGTGGTTGGGTTCGGGGAGTTCGTGGAATTGTGACTGGCAGCGGTGTTGGCGAATTCGCTCGCGGGAACCGGCGGCGGCAGGGTCTGAGGTGTCCACAGAACCGGTGGGGAATCACGTGGCTGTACAGCGTTAGCGTTGTGCAGAGCAGCCTCCAGTGTGTCGGCCGTCTCGATCGCTGAGCGTAAGGTAAGATCGGCATTTTCCAGCAGCCACTGGCACACATACACTGAGCTGATTCCTGTAACAAAGGCGTCTCATACGAGGAGCTCCGCATGCTGTTCCGCCATGAGTGTTTTGCAGTCGCAAGTCCGCACGAGTGTCTGTAGGGCTCGGAGAAACTCTGCGCTCGATTCTCCAGGCCGCTGCCGTCACGTAGCTAAGCGATTTCTTCTGTAGACGGTGTTCACCGGCCGCAGATACTGTCTTTTGAGGGCGTCCAGTGCCCCTTCGTAGATCGGCAGGCCTCTGATAAGTGAGTAAAGTTTCAGGGTGACCCTCGAGAGGAGAATTCAGTGCATAACAGCGGGTTCAGTTGCACTAACCTCCTCCAATTATGATTGGAAGCATGCAAGCCAGAGTTCAAAGGCAAGAGCTGCTTCAGGGTCTTGGGGGTCCAAATCCAATCTTTCCGGACGTAAAACACTTTCCATGTTTTAAAACTTCCAGTCAATAAAATTTATGCACCATCAATAACACTCTCTGAGACGTGAAGTCGAGATATTGGCTTTTATTGACTGGAAGAAAGAACAAGCAGTAGTTGACCACCATACTACATCCTGGAGACTGAGGGCCGGGCTCAGACCTCAATCGCCTTTATACCGGGGTCTGTGGAAGGAGCCACAGGAGCAGTCAGCAGGGGGCGTGTCCAGACAGGTATATGTAGTTCACCACAACAGTACAGGACCTTTGGCCCACAATACTATGCCGAACATGTACTTACTTTAGAAATTACCTACTGTGTTGCCTTTATGGCATTTATTTAGTTTATAATATTTTCACTTTAGTAATTCATTTGTTAGCATTTTTCTAGTTAAAGTTAGGATTGTTTAAAGTAAATTCGTTGTCTGTGATATATCGTGGCATGCGATGACGTCACATCCGGTTTCGCCGCGTCTTGTGGGAAAATACCTGTTTGGAGAAACGGGAAGGAGGGGGCTCACATGTGCAGGATCAGCGCGAGAAAAGTTGTCTTTCTACGCACTAGAAACATAGTGAAGCAACGCCGTAAGTTCATGAAATAATCGATATGTTGAATTAAAATGTTAATGCTGATTCTGTTAAAAGTAATGACGGTTGATAAGGTTTATGTTTTCGTTAGTTAAAGAGTTGTGGATAGCTTGTGTTGAAGTGTATTTAAAGCAGTCAATGGTGTAGGTAGATTCTGACTGTATGCTGCACTTTAATGTAATGTAGTTGTAGTTTTACTTTTGCAAGTATTTACGATCTAAATGCGATATCAAGAAGGAAACAAATGCCGTACAAATCTTGTATTGTTTTATCAACAGTTTTCACCATACGTTAATGAGGAAGAGTGAACAGTAAACGGTTAATCTTACTGCTATCCTGTTTTCATTGACTATGGTTTACCTCGGTGTTTAGTTCGGTGTTCTCTTACACCCGAGCGAGAACACTACACCTAGGGTTACCCATAGCCCTCTATTTTTCTAAGCTCCATGTACCTATCCAGGAGTCCCTTAAAAGACTCTATCGTATCCGCCTCCACCAAAGTTGCTGGCAGCCCATTCCACGCACTCACCACTCTCTGCGTAAAAAACTTACCCCTGACATCTCTCTGTACCTCCTTTCAATCACCTTAAAACTGTGTCCTCTCGTGTTTGCCATTTCAGCCCTGGAAAGAAGCCTCTGACTATCCACACAATCAATGCCTCTCATCTTCTTATACACCTCTATCAGGTCACCTCTCATCCTCTGTCGCTCTAAGGAAAAAGGCCGAGTTCACTCAACCTATTCTCATAAGGCATGCTCCCCAATCCAGGCAACATCCTTGTAAATCTCCTCTGCACCCTTTCTATAGTTTCCACACCCTTCCTGTAGTGAGATGACCAGAACTGAAATGTTGCAGGCATTTGCCAAAAAAGAGAAATGTGATAGAATTTTATGAAAAAGTAGCCATATCTTGGATGAAGATGCAATAAGGGCTATTGTATAAGGAGTGTTCAGAGGTTGCTTTCTCTGGAGTGCAAGTAGCTACGGGAGACCTGGGATTAGTTTAAATTGGTATCATGGTCTATATAGGAACTGTGGGCTGAAGGGTCTGTTCATGTACTCTGCTGATCTTTGGCCTAAGATCTCTGGAGGTGTTTATAAACCCAATCTTTGTACAGTTGAGTAAGGTGTGTAGATCATACTGGGTAAGGAGTAAAGGCTCTTCTCCCACCTGCAAGAGTAACGTCAATTATGATGAAAGCTTGTCTATTGACTTGACAACAGACAACATGTGTGGGATTTGTGCCTCACAATAAATTCACCATTTCCCTTTTGTTATTTTTCATTTCCATATCTTGATCTGGTTTGGTTGGCCTGTAGGATATCTTCACCTTTGCTGGGAACTCAAGTCATCCAATGCATGGCCTACATTTCACCAATATTCCACTTACTTGTTCCTCTTGTCTAACTGCAGCAATTCTGTTTCCTTCACCAGGAATAATCTGAAAGTTAACTTTTTATTGTGATTTCATCCTCCGACCTAAGGCATCCTATGCTCTGGTTACACCTTTAGTTCCACTCTACACAGCAAAGCTGTTTTTATCTCCAGGTTCCAAATAAGTAAGTCCTTACATCTGTGTACAGGTCTAAGCCATTTAGTCATCACCAAGTTCACCAGTTTCCTATCTCTGAATTTGTAATTTACATTCATCGATCCAATGACTTGCTTTCCATTTGAGGCTCTTGGTGTCTTTTTTCTCACTTATCACATTGGGATTTTTATCTCCTGCCCCACTAATTTTCTAACTATTCAATATAACTAATCCATCCCTCTTGCTCACAAAGGGACGTAGCTGTCCCTTTCAATACTCAAGGCTTTCAAAAATCTTCCGAATGCCGTTTTAGTTTAAATCTTCTGAAATTTGCTTTCCAGTCCTGAAATTATATGAGGGGTGATTGATAAGTTTGTGGCCTAAGGTAGAGGGAGTCAATTTTAGAAAACCTAGCACAGTTATTTTTCAACATTGCCCCCTCCTACATCTACACACTTAGTCCAGTGGTTGTGGAGCATATGGATCCCTTCTTTGTAGAAGTCGGCATCTTGGACCTCCGGACAGTGGTCCACAGTAGGGGTGATTGATAAGTTTGTGGCCTAAGGTAGAAGGAGATGAGTTATACAGCTCTCATTACTTGAATGTGCAGTTCAATTCTTTGAATGATTATGCAGAAGGTTTGAAGTTAATAACTTTTATGGTACTTCTGTTTCAGATAATTGAAAATTGCAAGTAAGCACTGTCTGAGAAAATGGACAACATCGACCTTCGTGCAGTCATCTGCTACCTCCGTATCAAGGGCTTGTCACCCAAGGAGGTTCACGAGGACATGGTGGTAACACTAGGGGAGGGTGAAAAATAAATGTGCCAAGTTTTCTAAAATTGATTCCTCCTACCTTAGGTCCCGAATTTATCAGTCACCCCTTGTACAGATCATTTCCAACAGGATCTCTAGTTAGACCCAAAACTGGCACTTTTCATTTAATGTAGGTATTTTTGTTTTTGTCACCCAATAAACCACTGCTGCCATGCTAGCATCCTGTTATTTTCGTAGGTGAAGTGGACTTCGTGACCGAAGTGGACTTCCAAAGACGTAGGGTTAGTAGGTTAATTGGTCACATCCGTGTAACAGGTCAGAGTGGGCTCGTTAGGCTGGAAGGGCCTGTTACTATGCTCCCTCCCTAAATAAATAGTAATAGTCCCTCAAAGTCTGAGGAAGATGAATGTGTTGCGCAGTCAACGTTTGTGGGCACGCATATGACTTTTGAGGCCGAAGTCCGAAGTGCAGATACGGTTGGAAATGGGGCAAGGAGCACCGCCTGTTGGGGCAGGAGCGGACGCCTTCCTGTGTCTTTCTTGACTCGCCTTGAAGCGCTGCATGTGCCAGTTGGCTCAGAAGTTATTGGCTGCCTTGGTGCACAGATTGCGCCGCTTGGACCGATCAGCAGCGGTGTGTTCGAGATCGCGGGGCTGGAGTTTGGCCCACTTAAGAATTGACTTGAGATTGTCCTTGTACCTCTTCCTTGGGCGACCTTGGGCATGGTTGCCCTGCTCCAGTTCTCTGTAGAACAACTGACACGGCATTCTGAACTCATCCATATGGATCACAAGGCCGGTCCATCTGAGCCAAGCTTTCAAAACCTCAGATTCAATCATTGTGGAAATGGTTCCGTCCAGGACTGTCAGGTTGGAGATATGGTCTTGCCAGCGGATTTGCATGATTGATCGTAGAGCGCGATTGTGGAATTGTTCAAGCTGTTTGACATGTCTGTGATACAATGTCCAGGTTTCACAGCAAGATAGAAGTGATGAGACCACAACAACATTGTAAACCTTCAGTTTAGTGGAGAGGCGAATGTTCTTGTGCTGCAGAACTTTGACCTGGAGCCTTCTGAGTGCCTGGCTTGCTTTTTGGATCCTTGATGTGATTTCTTTATCAAGGGCACCATCGCTGGAGATGGTACTCCCCAGGTATTTGAAGTTGTCAACGTTCTGTAGTTGTGTGTCATCAATGGTGATGCATGGCTGTGGCGGGGCGCTGTTAGGTACAGGCTGCAGGGGGACCTCTGTTTTACTGAGGCTGATTGTCAAGCCAAACAATCTAGATGCGGCGGAGAATCTGCTGACCATTGTTTGTAGGTGGTCCTCTTGGTGCGCCATGAGTGTGCAGTCATCTGCAAGGAGCGCTTCTATGAACAGCTTTCGGAGGGTCTTTGTGTGTGCTGCAAGGCAACGTAGGTCAAAAAGTGACCCGTTCAGGCGGTATTTGATATAAATGCCCAGGTTTAGGTCTTTGACGGTACTTGAGTGGAGAAAAGGTTGAAAAGTACTGGCGCAAGCACACAGCCCTGTTTAACGCCATTGGAGACATCAAATTTCTCGTTAGGTTCGTCAGCTGAGAGAATATCTCCAATCATGTTGTCATGGAAGAAGCGTATGAGGTTGCTGAACTTTGGAGGGCAGCCAAGTTTCCCGAGGATGATCCATAAGGCTTCTCTGTTGACAGTATCAAACGCTTCAGTCAGATCAATGAAGACAAAGTACAAGTTCATGTTCTGCTCCAGGCATTTCTGCTGCATTTGTCTAAGAGTGAAGATCATATCCACAGTACTGCGTTTAGGCCAAAAGCCGCATTGTGATTCTGGGAGGCTTCCTTCGGATAATGTTGAAATAAATCTATTGAGGATGATGCGAGCCAGGATTTGGCCGGCGATGGAAAGTAGGGAGGTGCCCCAGTAGTTTCCACAATCTGTGCGCGGGCCATTGTTTTTGTGTAGGGCGACTATTGCAGCATCCCGAAGGTCGGGTGGCATTACTTCCTCTTCCCAGATACTGACCAGGACGTCCTGGAATGCTTCGAGTGACTCCTGGTTGAGGGCTTTGAACTGTTCTGCGGGAATGCCATCCTTGCCTGGTGCTTTGCCACAGCTCATCTGTTTGATGGCTGTGCTGACCTCGGTCAGGGAAGGGGTGTTGTTGAGGTGTTCATGGACTGGGCTCTGGGGAATCTGGTCGAGTACTGACTGGTCGACAGTGGAGGGGTGGTTCAGCAGCTGACTGAAGTGTTCCTTCCACCTGGTGTTGATGCCCTTTTTGTTCTTGATAAGCGAGGATCCATCTGCAGAAAGCAGGGGAGCTATGCTTGACCTTGAGGGACCAAAGACAGACTTGATGGCATTGAAGAACTGCTTGGTGCTGTTTGTGTCAACATAGTGCTAAACCTCATCCGCCTTCTTATTCCACCATGTGTCACGCATTATACGGATTTCCCTTTGAGCGAGTGTCTGATAGGACTTGAATCTGTCCTTTTTGCAGGTGGAGTTCGGGTCATCCTGCCATTCTTTGAATGCCTTGTTCTTCTTGGTGAGTAGGTCATCGATGGTGGTGCTATTCTCATTCTCTCGGTGATTGCACTTTCTGCGGCCTAGGGTTGATTTTGCCGTTTCAGTTATAGCATTTTTGAAGTGGCTCCATTTCTGGATTGGGTTACCCGTGAGTGGCTGGTTTGTTGATAGTTACTGTTTAAGAGTATTTTGAAATTCGCATAGACACGGAGGGTGCTGAAGTTTGGAGGTGTTAAAGGATGGCCGTACTGCCTTTGGGCGCTTTTTGTGAGATTGAACGATGTGTCGCTTGAGGGTGGTGCGGAGGAGTCTGTGGTCCGTCCAACACTCTGCTCCTCACATGGCTCGTGTGATGACTACGTCTCAGATGTCACATTGACGGACAATGACATAATTGGTCAGATGCCATTGTTTGGATCTAGGGTGCATCCATGTTGTCTTGAATTTGTTGGCCATTCTGAACACTGTGTTCGTGATAGTGAGGTCACACTCTTCACATTTGCTGAGAAGCAGAAGGCCATTGCTGTTCATCTTCCCGACTCCGTGTCTGCCGAGCACTCCACTCCACTGATCGTGGTCTTGGCCGACACGGGCATTAAAATCTCCCAGCAAGATCAGCTTATCACTGGCCGGCACTGAGAGCAGGATGGAGTCAAGGTTGGCGTAAAACTGCTCTATGGTTTCAGTAGGGCTGGTCAGGGTGGGGGCATAGGCACTAATAATAGTTGCATGGTGATTTTGGCTGAGGGGCAGACGTAGCTTCATCAATCTTTCGCTGATGCCAACAGGCAGGTCAGGGAGCTGTTTCATCAGGGTACTCCTTATGGCGAAGCCCACTCCGTGGATCCTGTCTTCGTTCTGTACCCTTCCTCTTCAGAAGAAGTTGTAGCCACTGGCAAGCTCAGTGATGGATCCCTCATCTTCAACCCTGGTTTCGCTCAGCACTGTGATGTCAATGTTGTAGCGAGCAAGTTCTTTACCAATGAGAGCTGTTCTCCTTTCAGGTCTTGCAGTGTTTTCCTTATCCATTAAGGTGCGAACGTTCCATGCTCCCAGATGGAGAATCTTTTTCTTTTGATTTTGATTTTGACGGAAATGATTGGGTGATCCGTCAGTCGCGGTTAACTGGCCAGACGATCTAGGGCAGGCGATGTTTAGGCCACCTTTTCTAGGCCCCTCCCTGACTACAAGGTGGGCAGCATTGTCCTAAAATGGGCTACCTAGTCACCCTGGATGCTGCTGGACTCCCCTACTGCCCTGGGTTCAGAGGAGAATGACCATCTGTCCAAGGGCTGCCGACGTGCAGGTTTGCAACTGCAACTCAGTGGTCACCTCCACCTGTTGGTTCGCTGCTCTCCCATCGCCGGAGGACTTTTGAAGAGATAAAGAAGATGAAGATGCACAACAGAAGGACCTGTGCGTGAAAGATATTATAGTGAAAAAGCCTTAGCACGGAGACAGTCCCACTCTCTCAGCCTCGGAGGTCAGGATCTACTGGCACAAAGATCATTACACATGGTGGCCTCTTCAGCTGCAGGAGTTACCAGACAATAGATTGATGAAGTCCTCCCTATTGACCGCCAATGTGACTCTGGCTCCGGATTTCTTCTCAGGGTTTACTCCCACAGCCTTTCCCATGATCGGGTGTGGCCACAAGGCAGCAGAGGTTTTAAAATCAGAGTTTTCCTTCTCCAAGGTGGGCAGTCGACCAGGACTAATGAGTCTCACCTGCCCAAATCATCTGGTTTTGAGGCACCAGAGACCCGCCTTCTCCCATTGGTAGGAACAGTTCTACCACGTGAAGGCCGGGAACTGGACTTGGTTGACAGAGGCTATTTGAGACGCAAGCCATGTGGAAGCACTTTATAGGTAGTGAGAGCTTATCCTCATTACCACCTCCGGCTATGTCAACCTTGGAACTCTAAATAAATAAAATGCATTTGTTACGCAGAGGCAGATTCACAGATTCCGTAAATGTGTCAGAAGACACTGATTGCAAGCAAGCACGTTAACTATTTATTTACAAACATTGAAAGACTCAAACAAAAGTCTAAGTCAAATAAGTACCTATCCAACCCCCCAAGTTACAAGACTATGACACTAAACATTGAATAACACTACTAATTCAAAGAGGTACATTGTTACGCTCCCCCCTCCCTCGAGGTACACAGCAACAACACTAAACATACAACAAACAGGTACTTATCTACGTGTGCATGTGGGCCCTTCTTTCTGCAGCACACTTTTCCAGTGGTGCTTCAGCCCTGGTCGTGACCATCATGGGCAGGGTCATCATCCAGGACACTGAAGTGGTACATGTACGACACCACATACCCTGGATAGCAGGAGCCGTACCACCCCATGGGGAGCCACAGCTAGGCCCGGGAGCCACATATCCAGTAAGTGCCATTCAGTGTCCAGGGAATGCTCACCTTCACAGCATCTTTTGGCATAGACAGTCATCCCACATTCACTCCTGCCCACATTCACTGTGGTCCACTGACTGGTGGGAACTGCGTTTAACGTACCTCCTCAACCAACATCCCCTTCCTGCCCTTGTCGGCTGAGGAATCACATTCCGAGCTGGGACCTTTCAGTTAAACGTCCTGAGTAGGGAAATACCAGCACTTAAAGCACTCACTCCACCAGAAGGCTCAAGTTCTTTAAGGCTATTAGCATGTGATTGATGAGGTTTGAGACTGGATTACCCCTCTCAGCACATGAAGACAGACTCCGACGGACTGAGCAGACGAGACCAATGGAAGGTCCAATGGTCAAGAAGGCGGTCTCTGCAAGCGTCGTGGAACACGTAGAGCACAACAAGACGCAGAAGATGTCCTGGTCATCCACTGTGCCTAGTCCCATCTCCAGCTGTCTCGACTCTTGTCTTGTCACTGGATCCAGATGGGAATCGGGAAGAGAGAGTGAGGCTGACTCTCCCTCACGTAAATCCAAATCAAGCGCTAGTCTCGACACTGTCATCATCGTCATAATGGTGTCAAGGTCTTCATTGACGATGATGGATGAACAACCAAACCATGTTTCCCCCTAGTCAGTGAAGCTGGACAAGCTCCCCACTATGGTCTTTTCCCTTGTCACAGAAGGGGATCCCTTCTGCGGAGTGTGTTGGCGTCCTCATACAAATCTAATTATCTGACACGTTGGTCCTGTTTATATATTCAAACACCATCCATGGGAATGTGTTATAGGACTTTACATTGTGGATCAGTGTATTCAGCATTTCCATCAATGCCCAGTACTTCAACATTGTGCAAAGTAGAGAGTCAAGCACTCACTCTCTCCAGGTTGATCGTTGGGTATTTAGACATGTCATTGCTGGTTCCCCCGGTAACATAACCCATCATGTATTCTTGGATCCATGTCCCATAATCTCACCCTTCTGGGGGCCCTCGTTCACCAGGGGTTCCCAAACTGGGGTCCACGTACCCCTTGGTTAATGGTAGGGGTCCATGGCATTAAAAAGGGTGGGAAACCTACCGTACACAAACCTTCCCCCGATTCCTCTTCCAACTCCACCTCCTCCAGCTTTGGAGGGTGCAACGCTGCAAAATGCCGGGACGTCAATGACCCACCCAGATTCGCCAGATGAAAGGCCAGATGGTCCATCACTTGCTGCAGCACATCCAGCCACCCCTGGAAGATGCAGGTAAGGGTTAACAGCTTAATCTGTTCTTCATGCATTTGATCAGCACCACCGCCTGTGGGTAGTTTGGAATGTGAAACACCCACGAGTTGCCCGATTCTTCGGCCCAGTCCTGGACATTAGCCCCAGCAAATATGAGCCAGTGTCTGATTGAATCTCCCAGGGGACCCCATACGTAGCTGACAAACAGTGCGTTCTCTTGTGTGTAATACTGTGTCTCATTGTGTTCTGGTCAGCATGGTCACATGGCACCGCCATCAGGGCTCCGGAATACATCTCGATCACGGTCAGCATGTGCTGCTTTTTATTTTATTGTGACAGAGCCCTAATGTAATCATCTATCTGCCAGATCCGACCAGCTCCTGCACCCAATCTGATTTGTCCCGAGGGACCTGCTGGCCATCCCCTAAGCTTAGCACATTGGCAGGTTGGGCAGCTTATGGCTGCCATGTTCGCTTCATCATAAGTTAATACAACTCCTCGAGCTCTGCCCATATCCTTGTTCCTTCCATCCCTAAGTGCCCACTCTTCTGGTGTGCCCAGACTGCCAGGCAACCATGGTTCTCCTCCTTGGAGCTCTCCATGTCCATCCTGATCTGTGCTGCCCTTTCTACAACAGCATTATGTATGGCCTCCTCAGTATCCCATGAGGTGTGAACATCTACTGTTATAAACCCAGCCCCCTCCTTTTTGAGAATCGCCAGATCGCTATTAATTCGGGTCTTGGACCCAGGAAATGAGAGAGAAAGAGCAGGACAAAGCAGCGGATTTGGCCATTGTTTCTTGGAGACACCTTTGTTAATTGCAATCTTATACTATGTGCCAGCTCTCAGGTCAACGTGGGCTGGGCTACGTGCACCCCTTGGGCAATGTGGGCTGGGGGAATGCATCACCCCACCCTGATTGACATCTACAACCCTGCAAGTCCAGATAAAAGGTAGGCTGCAGTGGGCAGTCTCTCAGCGATGCACCAGAAGGACACACCATCGCTCATCGCTCCCGTGTTAGCGGGAAGCCATTCAAAGCCACGTGCATTCTGTTCTCCTTTGCCTGGGGAGCGGGTGGCTGATAACACCGAAAAGGACTTCAAACTAACAACGGGGAACCAACGTTTCCGATTCAATGGATTTGCTTCATAAACGACTGGGCAAGTTTCTTTTCTCACAAATCTCTCTTTCCAACAAGTGAAACCCAGCGATCCCTAACAGGCTGAAGCCTGCAGACTTCTGAGTGACTTTTATATTTCCAGAGGACAATATATTATCCTCTAGACAAATGATAGAACGATTTCTTAATGATGATTACTACTATACCCGCACTTTAGATTGAGTATTGACGACGTATATTATCTGAATGTTTGTATTAACCTTACTTTTGTGCCTCTTTATAAATAAAAACTTTTGAAAATAGTGCCATCAGACTTCAACGGACCTCTCTATCTTTGCTGTTAAGTGATCCAGTTACGGGATACGTAACACTACATAATCATAATCTGCTGCACGTCTGCCTCCTTCCAGATATGTTCCCATTAGGGACGCCTCTGGCGAAGTCACCCAATCACCTCCCAGTTCAGCTTGTGCAGTTGAAGCATCCATGTCACCATGCCAAAGGTCACTGGTATAGACTCTAATGTGCCCATTCACCTCTTGGTGGGGACAGGGTCACAGCCACCAATTCAGCCAATTGGCTGGACCCCCCTCTCCCCTGCGTGATGGCTTTGCTCATCGCAGGGTGTAGGGCAGCAGCCTTCCTCCGCTGCCTATGGCTGGAGCCGTCAGTGTACCACACTCATTGCTCCTGCTCAGGGGTCAGATCATCATACGACTTACCCCACTATATGCCAGGAACAGAACATTCTGACTGGGGCCCTGTATCTTATTAGGATTGTTAAACTAATCCTGTTCCCTCAGGGAGAAACCCACCTTATTCCGTGCCTGCCTCACCAAATTCTGCAAGGATCCCTGTGACAACATATTGCCGAAATAGTTGGATACGGTGATGCTAAGGTCCAGCTGTATCCCTGTAAATCTCAAGCTACTATGCCCTGGAACAACGTGGGACTATGTAGGTGCCCCTGGGAGTGGCAGCAAAAGATGAACTGTTGTCTCTCCCACGTAAAGGTGACCTAGTCCTTTGACTCTGAGCCCTGGGGAATAGAGAAAAAGGCATTGGCCAGGTCCACCGCATCCGGGACGTGTGAGGGCATTGCATGCTTGCTCAACTGTCGACAATCAACTATCATGCGACATGCCCCATCCCTCTTCCACACCAGACGCACCGGGCTGTCACAGGGGGACGTAGCAGAGCGAATGCCCCTCTCCCATAACATGGCATGCATAGTCTCCCTAATCTCTTTGGTGCTTCCCAGGATCCAGCACCGTTTGGTGCCGATCACCCTCAAGGGGAGCAGAATCAGCAAAGGGTCCCACTTGGCCAATTCTACCAGTAGCTTCAGCCGGACCAACCCAAAGGTAAAACAACTCTAACTTGTTTGCAGAGATCTACACCTCAGCACATTCACACCCAGAAAGCACTCAGGAGATGCTGCCACCAAGACAGTCATGGCTCCTGGCTGTCCTGGTTTGGTGGCCACTGGCAGGATAATCTTCTGCATGGGAAGAGGGGAGCCCTCTAAACACTCTGTTGGTGTCCAGATACCCCGCCAGCTATAAGGGTTACCTGGAATGATAGAGTGTTCAGCACTAGTATCCACCAGTTCCATCCGTTGATGCACATTTCCCCAATGCACCGCAATGGGTATGCAAGGCTTCGGGTCCTCCAGTGGGGAAAGGGCTGCTGAGCCTGTCCGCTGGTAGTCCTGACCACATCCCTAAGTGAATAGGCCAGGGGGGCACCAGACACCACCTGACCCCTGCTGCCACTGGAGGTCCAGCCGTGCCCTTTGTAACACCTCAAGCAAGGGATGGACCCTGATCTCGAGACAAGGAATCCAGCAAGGTATCAAATGAGCCCTTATCTGGGGAGGGCTTAGAAGATGAGCTCTCTCCTTTAATAGTTCCTTTTCTCAACTTCTCCTCTCAGTATTCCATCCATGTGTCATCGAGGGTGGGAGCTGACCTGCTCCTTCAGGACCCCTGTCCTAAAAACATCTCCTTACAGGTTATGCAGGCTCTCCCACTCCCTGCCCTACTGAAACTGAGGTTTGGAGCTGCACTCCATGGAACAAGAGATCAAGAGATCTACAGATGTACCTTGCCAAAAGAAAATTTTTTTTGTTCAAACTGTAGTTAGATCAACAACATTCCATAAAACGGCTCAGAATTCATCATTTATTCTTCCATATTTTTAAACCTCTTTAAAAAATTAGTCTATTCCTAACAAAATATATAAACTCAGTGGCCACTTTACTAGATGCACTGTATTTCAATAAATAAAAAGCATGCAGGCATGGTCATGAGGCTCAGTTGTCGTTAAGACCAAATATAAGAATGAGGAAGAAATGTGATCTTAGTGACGTGGGATGATTGTTGGTACCAGACAGGGTGGCGTGAGCATCCCAGAAACTGCTGATCTTCTGGGATTTTCATGCACAATAGTCTCTAGAGTTTACAGAGAATGGTGTGAGAAGCAAATGAACATCCAGTGAGTGGCAGTTCTGTGAGGGGAAAGGCTTTGTTAAAGAGACAGGTCAAAGGGAAGGAGGCAGTAACTCAAATAACCATGCGTTACACCAGTGGTGTGCAGAAGAGCATATGTTGAACTTTGAAGTGGATGGGCTACAGCACGCAGACGACTGCAAGGGGTTCCACTCCTGTGCCTAATAAAGTGGCCACTGAGTGTATGCTAAAAGAGAAAGACAGTGCAAAAATCTAAACAATTTTACGTTCCTAGTGTCCTTTGATCAATGCACTCAATAATGTTGGTGCTTTTTCATGAGTCATAGCGCTAGTGCCTCCTGGGGCAATGAACCCATTCATTGTTTGAGGGGCTTTCAAGTTTTTCTAGAACAGCAGGCAGTATCATCATTACTCTTTCCACAGTATCATTGACCTTTTCTTGTACTGAACACCCCTCCCCTCCCTCTTCCACCTCCCCAGCCCCTTTGTATTTGTTTACACTGATGCAAGTCCATTGACCTGAGCTGTTAACTTTGTCTCTTTCTCTGCAGGTGACTGCTGACCTGCTGAGTGTTTCCAGCTGTTTTGTTCATTTATTTTCTAGATTATAATGTTCCTGGAAGTAGTTTGCCTTTTATCCACAAATAAATGGTCTTCATCCTTTAGGTAGAGACCGAACCATCGAGCAGTACAGCATAGACACAGGCCCTTCAACCCAAGTTGACCAAGGTACCGACCTGAACTAGTCCTATTTGCATGCATTTGGCCAATACCCCCCTAAAACACTCCTATCAATGTGTCAGTTCAAATGTCGTTGGTGCTCTTGTAACAGTCTTGGACTATTTACCACACTCCCACAAAGTTATGTATTATACCACATCTAGTTCATATGGTCATACAGCATGGAAACAGTAAGCCCATTCTTCTTCTTCTTGTGCCCTTAACTCCTGGTGGAGTCGTTGGGGTGCCATCATGACAAGATTTTTGGTGATTGCTCATCATGCAGCCTGTCTTGGGCATCTGAAACCTGGCGGAACCCATCCCTCTCCAGGTTTGACCACAGCCAATTTCCTCCAACTAGCTGGCTCACCTTGGTCGTGAACATGTGGCTGTTATAGTTCATCTGAGAACCTTTCTGCCCCGGCCAGTGACTTCATCATGGATGTCATTCACCCAGTGGGGCCGTGTCAGCACCACCCCTTCACATGGTTTAGCCCGCCAGCTGAAGCAGTTTACCCGGGTATGGCGCTTGGAGCCAACACGTGAGAGATTTAGGAGATGGATGAGGACCAGTGATGCCTGTCCACCCTGTCTGGTAGGGAGCTGCATGCCAGACATCATGGGTACTACCTCTATCCAGAGCTCCCTATACCCGATCGAGCCCATACTGACTGTCAAAACCTCATCTACAATAAACCTGACCCTCTAACCTATTTTTATTCTCTGTGCATTCCCATCTAACCCCAACCCCCAGATTCTACAACTCACCTACACATGAGGGTAATTTGCGGTGGGCGGTTTGGTTGTGGGAGGAAACTGGCACGCCCATGCAGTCACAAAAGGAACAGGAGAACTCCACACAGACAGCATCAGAGGTCAGGATTGAACCTGGCATCTGAGGTGTAAGGCGGTGTGCTGCACCCCCCCTCGAAAGTGGCACGCCAATCTTAGGCAGTCTGTCATTGGCTACAGGGAACTTTGAGATGTCCACAGTACCTGAGGGGATTATTTTCAGCGTAACTAGCGAGATGCTGGAAGAACTCTGTGGGTTAGAACTCTGTGTGAAGGAGAAAGGGCAGTGATGTTTTGGGTCATCTGGACTGAAAGGTCTAGGCACAAAACATTGACTGTGTATTTCCCTTCCACTGATGCTGCCTGACCAACTGAGTTTCTCCTGCAGCTTGTGTGTTGCTTTAGATTCCAGCATCTGCGTCCCTTGCACTTCCATATCAAGATCAGCAAGATTAATTATGAAAGAGGAGAGCAAACATTTTAGGATACATTTATAATTCCAATCAAAATCAAATTCAAAAATCTTCTTCCAATGTATTTCTGATACCACTAATAAATGCAAAAAAAAAACAGAGAAATCCTTCACTTGATATGTCAACATGAATTCAGTTGATCAGTGAGGCTTCAAATTCCTTTAATTCATACATCATTTCTCATAAAGCAGTGTTCAACAGCACTGTTAATAATCAATATATTTATTACCACCCAGCTCATCGACTGTTTGTCCCACTCCGATTAGGGAAGAGGCTATCCAACATCCATGCCAGGACCACTAGACTCAAAATTTATTATCTTTTCTAAGTGTCAGACTGCTCAGCACCTCCACTCATTGACCAACCCCAGCACCATGGTACACTTGTATCACTTTATGTACATACAATTAGTCTATGTATATACTACATTGTGTTTTATGTCACAAACATGAGAAAATCTGCAGGTGCTGGAAATCCAAAGCAACACACACAAAATGCTGGAAGAACTCAGCAGGTCAGGCAGCATCCATGGAGAAGAGTTAACAGTCGACATTTTGGGCCAAGACCCTTCATCAGGATTGGAAAAGAATGGGAGAAGTCAGATTAAGAAGATGGGGTGAGGGAGGAAGAAGTAAAAGGTGGTAGATGATGGATGGAACCAGGAGAGAGGGAGGATGTGAAGTAAAAGATCTGGGAAGTTGAGGCAACATTTCAAATGCGAGTCCGTTGGGGTCATCTACTATATCAGGTGCTCCTGGCATGGCCTCCTGTGCATCAGTAAGACTTGCCACAGATTGGGAGACCACTTCACCAAGCACCTTCGCTCCATCTGCCACAAAAAGTGGGATCTCCTGGTGGCCACCCATTTCAGTTCTACTTCCCATTCGAACATGTCAGTCCATGTCCTTCTCTACTGCCATGATGAGGTGACACTCAGGTTGGAGGAACACCTTATATTCTATTTGGGTGTTCTCCACCCTGATGGCGTGAAGATCAATTTCTAGAACTTCTGATAATGCCCCTCTCCTCTCCTTCACTATTCCCCATTCCTGTTTCCCTTCTCACCTTATCTCCTTACCTGCCCACCACTTCCCTCCGCTGCTCCTCCCCCCTTCCCTTTCTTCCATGGTCTCCTGTCCTGTCCTATCAGATTCTCCCTTCTCCAGCCTTGTATCTCTTCCACCAATCAAGTTCCCAGCTCTTTACTTCACCCCTCCCCCTCTCCCAGTTCACCTATCATCTCTCCCTATACTTCTTCCTTCCCTTCCTCCACCTTCTTACACTGACTTCTCCTCTTCCTTTCCATTCCTGATGAAATGTCTCGGCATGCAATGGTGACTGTTTACTGTTGGATGCCGTCTGGGCTACTGAGTTCCTCCAGCATTTTGCGTTTTATATGATTACTTCTATACTTATATTTGTTGTGTTTATTTAATGGTGCATCAGATCTGGAGTAGTGATCATTTCATTCTACTTTACACTAAAGAATAAACCATCCTGAATCTTGAATATTTTCTGAACTGGCATGCATGAAACATTGTGAAAGCCAACTGCAATACCAACTGAAAAAACAACTTATTGCCATTTTACAGATGAGTTTTTTCGACCTCCTTCGCTGAGAGCTTTGAAGTGAACTGGTGCTTAATGCTGAAGCAAGTGGTGATGGATAATGTGCATCTGTCACCAGCTGCTTCAGATTCCTTTCTCGACCTTCACATTTATCTATAGAACTAGGGGGGTTGTTTAATCAATATCAGAGCACAGCAGAAATTCATCATACTCTAACAAGAAGTGAGGAATGGCGGACATAATTGGACTCTTGTTTCCTGGGCAAGCATTAACGTGCTCAGCTTAAGTGCTTCACTCTGGGCCATTGATGTTATCAGGAAGAATGCATTCCTGGCTGGAGATAATTGTCTCTGATCCAAGTATTTTTTGATACTAAAGGATTTATTGACATAATTCATTATATTGCTTATTTTCTAACTTGTAACAATGATTCTGTGCTCAGATATGTAATTGAGCATTTCATAATGTGCTATGTGACTCTTGATTCTGATCATTCTGGTATAAGGACAAAGTACATTCATTATCCAAGTGTGTATACCATAATTCCTCAAATTCATTAAGTGTAAGAGCACAATCTATGCAGATTGGAAATAACATCTCCACCTCACTGACAATCGACACTGGCACACCACAGGAATGTGTGCTTAGCCCATTGTTTTACACTCTCTACATCCATAACTGTGTGGCTCAAACGTCATCTGTAAATTTGCTGATGATGCAACCATTGTCAGCAGAATTTCAGATGGTGATGAAAGGGGGTACAGGAGTGAGATATGCCAACTAGTGGAGCGGTGGCGCAGCAACAGCCTTTCACTGAATGTCAGCAAGAGCGAAGAGCTGATTGTGAACTTCAGCAAAGGTAAGATGAGGGAACACAAACCTATCATAGAGGGATCAGAAGTGGAGAGAGTGAGCAATTTCAAGTTCTTGGATGTCAAAATCTCCGAGAACCTAACTTGGATGCAACATATTGATGCAGCTGATGCACCATCAATAACTCTCTGAGACGTGAGGCGAGATATAGGCTTTTATTGGCTGGAAGAAAGATCAAGCAGCAAATGACCACCACACTACATCCTGGAGACTGAGGAAGGGTCTGTGGCTCCAATCGCCTTTAACCCGGGGTCTGTGGGAGGAGCCACAGGAGCAGACAGCGGGGGGCGTCTCCAGACAGGTATATGTAGTTCACCACAGCAGCTATATTTCATTAGGAGTTTGAAGAGATTTAATAAGTCAACTAAAACACTTAAAAACTTCTACAAATGTACAATGGAGAGCATTCTGACTGGTATGGGGCATGGGGATGGGGTGGATCAACTGCTCAAAACTGAAGTAAGTTGTAGAAACTTATAAGTTTAGTCAGCTCCATCATGGATACCAGCCTCTGCAGTATCTAAAATATTTTCAAGGAGCAGTGCCTTAGGAAGGCGGCATCCATCATTAATGATCCCCACCACCCAGAATATGCTCTTCAGATTGTTACCATCGGTAGTTGGGTACAGAAGCCTGAAAGCACACACTCAGTGATTCAAGAACATCTTCTTCCCCTCTGCCATCCAATTTCTAAATGGATATTGAACCCATGAACATTACCTCTTTTATTTCTGTTTTTTGCACTACTTATTTAACAACTATTTAGAGGAGGTGCAGCGGCTAATGGACTGGTGCACAGCCAACAACCTGTCTCTGAATGTGAACAAAACAAAAGAGATGGTTGTTGACTTCAGGAGGACACTGAGTGACCCACTGAACATCGACGTCTCCTCGGTAGAGATCGTTAAGAGCAACAAATTTCTTGGTGTTCACCTGGTGGAGAATCTCACCTGGTCCCTCAACACCAGGTCGAATAACAAAGAAAGCCCAGCAGCGTCTCTACTTTCTGCGAAGGCTGAGGAAAGTCCATCTCCCACCCCCCCCCATCCTCATCACATTGTACAGGGTTTGTATTGAGAGCATCCTGAGCAACTGCATCACTGACTGGTTCAGAAATTGCACCATTTTGGATCGCAAGACCCTGTAGTGGATAGTGGGATCAGCTGAGAAGATCATCGGGGTCTCTCTTCCCGCCATCACAGACATTTACACTACACGCTGCATCCGCAAAGCAAACAGCATTATGAAGGATCCCACACACTCATCATACAATCTCTTCTCCCTCTTGCCGTCTGGGAAAAGGCACCAAAGTATTCGGGCTCTCACGACCAGACTATGTAACAGTTTCTTCCCCCAAGCTATCAGACTCCTCAATACCCAGAGTCTGGACTGACATTTCACTGCCCTATTGTCCTGTTTATTATTTATTGTAATACCTGCACTGTTTTGTGCACTTTATGCAGTTCTGGGTAGGTCTGTAGTCTAGTGTAGTTGTTTTTTTTCTCTGTTGTTTTTTACGTAGTTCGGTCTAGTTTTTGTACTGTGTCATGTAACATCAAGGTCCTGAAAATCGTTGTCTCATTTTTACTATGTACTGTACATAGCAGTTATGGTCAAAATGACAATAAAAGTATCTTGACTTGACTTGGCTAATTGACATATATATATCTACTTACTGCAATTTTGTTTTTTTCTTTATATTTATTTATCATGTATTTCATTGTGCTGCTGCCATAAAGTTAAGAAATTCCACAACATACGCCAGTGATATTAAAACTGATTCTGATTCTGATATACAACTTAGAGATTCATTTTCTTGCAGGCACCTACAGGAAAATAACGAAATACAAAAGAGTCCATGAGAAACCACACATAACAAAGACCTTCAAATATCCAGTGTGCAAATGAGAACAGATTGTGCAGATGAATTTAAAAAATTAAACAAATCGTGCTGAAAGCATGAGCTGCAGAGTCTCTGAAAGTGGCTGTGGAGTCAGTTGTGTACTGGTGCGAGCGACACCATCCATGCCAGTTCCAGGAACCTGGTGGGTGCAGGGCAACAACTGTTCCTGATCATTCTGATAAAGAATAGCGATCATTTAAAAAAAAAAATTACTTCCTTCATAATTCAAGACACAAAAAATAATCTTTCACTTTTTTCATGGAATACCACATCCTGTCTGCAGCCCTTGAGATATGAAGGGATATCACATTAGTGGTCAAGGCCTTGGGTGTATCTTCAGCTCTCATCTCCTTTGGCAACCTCAGGCAGTAACAAATGGATTGCATCCTCATCAATCCCCTGATAACAATCTCTGTCATCCAGATTGCATTCTTAACATTCATATGCTCCAAGTCTCCCTCCTACACCATTCACAGCCATTGACCTCACAGCCACAGCTCCCAATACGTGAAGCTTGACAACGTTTAATCATTACAAGGACATCACATGCCAGAATTCCTTCTCAGATATGGAATAAGGGGCTGATTGGGCACCTTGAGAAGTTTATAACGTTTCAAGGCATAAATAGGGTAGGCAGTCAGAATCTCTTATCCAGGTGGAAATGTCAAACACCAGAGGGCATAACTTTAAGATGAGAGGGGGAAAGCTTGAAGTTTTTTCACACAGAGAATGGTGGGTACCTGGAAAGTGCTGTCAGAGGCAGTAGTGACATTTAGGAGGCATTTAGACACACAAGGAGGAATATGGATCGTGTGCAGGCAGATAGGATTGGATAAATTTGCCATCATGGGCAATCTCTGTCATCCAGATTGCATTCTTAACATTCATATGCTCCAAGTCTCCCTCCTACACCATTCACAGCCATTGACCTCACAGCCACAGCTCCCAATACGTGAAGCTTGACAACGTTTAATCATTACAAGGACATCACATGCCAGAATTCCTTCTCAGATATGGAATAAGGGGCTGATTGGGCACCCTGAGAAGTTTATAACGTTTCAAGGCATAAATAGGGTAGGCAGTCAGAATCTCTTATCCAGGTGGAAATGTCAAACACCAGAGGGCATAACTTTAAGATGAGAGGGGGAAAGCTTGAAGTTTTTTCACACAGAGAATGGTGGGTACCTGGAAAGTGCTGTCAGAGGCAGTAGTGACATTTAGGAGGCATTTAGACACACAAGGAGGAATATGGATCGTGTGCAGGCAGATAGGATTGGATAAATTTGCCATCATGGGCAATCTCTGTCATCCAGATTGCATTCTTAACATTCATATGCTCCAAGTCTCCCTCCTACACCATTCACAGCCATTGACCTCACAGCCACAGCTCCCAATACGTGAAGCTTGACAACGTTTAATCATTACAAGGACATCACATGCCAGAATTCCTTCTCAGATATGGAATAAGGGGCTGATTGGGCACCCTGAGAAGTTTATAACGTTTCAAGGCATAAATAGGGTAGGCAGTCAGAATCTCTTATCCAGGTGGAAATGTCAAACACCAGAGGGCATAACTTTAAGATGAGAGGGGGAAAGCTTGAAGTTTTTTCACACAGAGAATGGTGGGTACCTGGAAAGTGCTGTCAGAGGCAGTAGTGACATTTAGGAGGCATTTAGACACACAAGGAGGAATATGGATCGTGTGCAGGCAGATAGGATTGGATAAATTTGCCATCATGGGCAATCTCTGTCATCCAGATTGCATTCTTAACATTCATATGCTCCAAGTCTCCCTCCTACACCATTCACAGCCATTGACCTCACAGCCACAGCTCCCAATACGTGAAGCTTGACAACGTTTAATCATTACAAGGACATCACATGCCAGAATTCCTTCTCAGATATGGAATAAGGGGCTGATTGGGCACCCTGAGAAGTTTATAACGTTTCAAGGCATAAATAGGGTAGGCAGTCAGAATCTCTTATCCAGGTGGAAATGTCAAACACCAGAGGGCATAACTTTAAGATGAGAGGGGGAAAGCTTGAAGTTTTTTCACACAGAGAATGGTGGGTACCTGGAAAGTGCTGTCAGAGGCAGTAGTGACATTTAGGAGGCATTTAGACACACAAGGAGGAATATGGATCGTGTGCAGGCAGATAGGATTGGATAAATTTGCCATCATGGGCCAAAAGGCCTGTTGCTGAGCTGCACTTTTCCATCTTCTGTGATGGAGGGGAGGGGGTGTGGTGTGTGTGCGTGTGTGTGTGTGTGTGTGTGTGTGTGTGTGTGTGTGTGTGTGTGTGTGTGTGTGTGTGTGTGTGTGTGTGTGTGTGCGCGCGTGTGTGTGTGTGTGCGTGTGTGTGTGCGTGCGTGTGTGTGCGTGCGTGTGTGTGTGCGTGCGTGTGTGTGTGTGTGTGTGTGTGTGTGTGTGTGTGTGTGTGTGTGTGTGTGTGTGTGTGTGTGTGTGTCTAAGTATACACATTATTACTCTCGCAGCCTGGTATCTGCTACCTCGGTTCCACCTGCTCCGCTTTGGCACCTTGCTCTGTCAGCTGTGTTGCAGCTGTGAGCAACATGCATCCTGCAACAAGGACTTGCAAAGGCAACTTCCACCTCACAGAACAGGACACCAGGCCCATCATATTGGTGCAATCTTGCAGAAGGCAACCACCTGCTGTACTTCACTAGGAGTCTGAGAGGATTTAGTTTGTCATCAAACACTCTAGCAAATTTCTACAGATGTACGGTGGAAAACATTCTGAGTGGTTGCATCACACTTTGGTTCGGAGGCTAAAATGCACAGGCTGCAGAAGGTTATAGACTCAGCCAGCTCCACCAGGGGCACAAGCTAAGATATTTGCAATAGGTGATGCTTCAAAAAGTGGCTTCTATCATTGAGTACTCTTACCATCTGGGACACACCCTCTTTCCGTTGTTCCAATCAGGAATGAGGTACAGGAACCTGAAGATACAATCTCCACATTTTAAAAAAAGCTTCTTCCAATCTACCATCAGATTTCTGAACTGCCTGTGTGGCGTGTGTGTGTGTGTGTGTGTGTGTGTGTGTGTGTGTGTGTGTGTGTGTGTGTGTGTGTGTGTGTGTGTGTGTGTGTGTGTGTGTGTGTGTGTGTGTGTGTGTGTGTGTGTGTGTGTGTGTAAGCTCACATGTACATGTGGCCAGCTTGCACATGTGTGTGGTCTGTACGTGGGTGGCTGTCTTCTCTGCTTACGTGTTAATGATTATTATTAGAATTGTTGAATTTTCCATGCCATGTGGGTTGGGTCCATTTATAAACTTGGCTTTGCCTTTTGTTTGTGTGGCTGAGCTGCTACTGTGATGACTGCTGGTGTCAGAAGGCAGACAAGATATGCGCTAAGCTGAATGAAGAAACAGGAATGTTGTTACTACACTTGGATGCGCCTCTGAGTTCACCATACCATTTGTCAACTGAAGTGACAGAGTGGCTGTTATTGTGTGTTTGCTGTTCTCCTATACTCAGTCTGACCACAGGAAACATCAGTTGAATGAGGGTATATTCATAGAACTATAGAACTGTACAGCACAGAAACAGGGCACACTGTCTCTAAGGCAACCATCTACACTAGTACCATTTTACTGCATTAGACCCATATCCATCCAAGCCATCCAAGCCATCTATCCAAATGGCTCTCACGCATTGTAATTGTGTCTGTCTGTACTCATTCCACCTGACCACAACCCTCTGTGTAAAAAAAAGAAACTGCCCCTCAGATCCCCTTTAAATTTACCTCCTCTCACCTTGAACCTGTGTCCTCTTGTTCTAGACTCCTCTACCCTGGCAAAAAAAATACTGTGGCTACTTACTGCGGAGGAGATTTACTAGGATGCTGCCTGGATTAGAGAGGGTGCAGAGGAGATTCACCAGGATGCTGCCTGGATTAGAGAGGGTGCAGAGGAGATTCACCAGGATGCTGCCTGGATTAGAGAGGGTGCAGAGGAGATTCACCAGGATGCTGCCTGGATTAGAGAGGGTGCAGAGGAGATTCACCAGGGTGCTGCCTGGATTAGAGAGCATGTCTTATGAGGATAGGTTGAGAGAGCTCAGGCTTTTCTTTCTCTGGAGTGAAGGAAGGTGAGAGACGGCTTCATAAGAAGAGTACAAGATGATAAGAATATAGGTCGAGTGGATAATCAGAAACTTTCTCAGGGTGAAAAAGGCTATTATGAGGGGGAGCAATTTTAAGGTGAATTGAGGAAAGTATTGGAGGGATGTAAGAGGTTTTTTTTTCCACAGGGAGTGGTGAGTGTATGGAATGCCCTGCCAGGGTTGTTGATAGATGCAGATACACTTGAGGCACTTAAGAAATTCTTAGATGATGGGAAAATGGAGAGCTATGTAGGACGCAAGGCATAGGACAAATTTAAAATAAGTTAAAAGGTCGGCACAATGTTGTGGGTCAAAGGGCCCGTACAGTGCTGTAATCTTCTTTGGTCTGTATTCTAGTGTTCTATGCCACTCATAACCTTATAATCCTCTGTAGGGACGCACCTCAACCTCCTCTGACAAACTTGACTGACCTTTCTCTGTATTTATTTGCTGTCATTAGACTTTGACACATGACCATCAATTTGAAACATTAGTTGTTTTCCCCCCCCATTGACTTGGTAAATATTTCCAGCAATAAATTCCACCCTCTGCAGTTTCAGTAGACTAAATTGACTTCTCTCTGTTTATATAAACATTTCCAGAGCACTGTTTGAAGACAATCTATGTCAAAGTATTCATTCCCCAATCAGCCAATGGCAACAAAGAAAACTGATCATCCCTCTTATGGCTGTTTTCCTGTGGGCATACTCTGAAAATCTGGAGAATCGAGGGATCAATGAAAGATCAACCAGAATGCAGGAGACAACAAATCATGCACATGCAAATATAAATAAGTAACAATAAGAAACAAGAACATGGAATAATGAGATAAAGTGAGGTTGTTGGTTGTAGGAACATTTCAATGATGTGGCAAGTGAGTGGAGTTATTCTCTTTTATTCAAGAGCCTGATGGTTCAGGGGAAGTAACTGTTCTTGAATCTGGTGATACAAGTCCTCAGGCTCTTGTACCTTCTGCCTGATGGCAGCAATGAGAAGACAGCATGACCTGGTGGTGGTGGGGATCTCTGATGATGGATGCTGCTTCCTACGACAGCACTTCATGTAGATGTGCTCAACATTGAGAGGGCTTTACCCGTGATGGACTGGGCTGAATCATGGTGGAAAAGGTAACAGAGTGAAGGAAGAAGAATGAGTGGACCATGGGAGAAAGGGAAGGAAGAGGGTCACCAGAGGGAGGTGATGGGCAGCTGTGGAGAAGAGATGGGGTAAGAGTGAAACTAGATTGGGATTGGGAAAACAGAGAAGGGGAAGGGGGGAAGAAATCACTGGAAAGTAGTGAAACCCTGGTTTCTTTGGGCTGAGTAACCTAAGGAATCTACACTCCAGTCCCGCCAATTCCATGAGAGTGGGATGGCTCTCCCACCCCAAATCATATGTAATTTGTTATCCTGTTACAACTCGGTGCCAAGAAATAACAGACAGTACATTGCATATGATTAAAGGAATTCTATTAATGAATCTTAACTAAAGGGTTGGAGAGGAAAAAAACAGAAATGGCCCATTACAATTAAACAGTCAAATGTGCATGAGTTGGAGCTGAACCCTTCCAAAAGTCATATTCACCAAGTCTTGGTTAGCAGCGAAACCTTTACGAAGATGTTAACAAATTTCATGACACATGCCGATGATAATAAACCTGATTCTGATTCTGATTCCAGAGAAACTGATGTTCACGCTATCTCGTTTGAGGCTACCCAGATGGAATAGGAGCTGTTGCTCCTCCAACCTAAGAGTGGCCTCATCATGTCATTAGAGGAGGTTGTGGAATGACTCGTTGGAATGGGAAGTAGATTTAACGTAGGTGGCCACCGGGAAAGCTCGCCTTTTGTGGCAAACAGAGTGGAGCTGCTCGATGAAGTGAATGTGCCCATCACTGTCGTATTCAGGCAGTTCATGGTTTGAAAACACTTGCAATGCAACGTAAGACCATAACTCCATGAGATATAGGAGTAGCATTAGGCCATTTGGTCCAGTGAGTCTGGTCCAACATTTCATCATGGCTGTTCCATTTCCCTCTCAGCCCCAGTCTCCTACCTTCTCCCTGTATCCCTTCATGCCCTGACTAATCAAGAATCTATCAGACTCTGCCTTAAGTATACCCAATGACTTGATCTCCACAGCTTCCTGTGGAATTCCACAGATTCACCGCGCTCTGGCTGAAGAAATCCCCCCTCATCTCTGTTCTAAATGGATACCCTCTGTTCTTAGACTCCCCTACCATAAGAAACATCCTCTCCACATTATTCTATCAAGCCCTTTCAACATTCAATAGGTTTCAATGAGAATCCCGCCCTCCCATTCTTCTGAATTCCAGAGGGTACAGACCCAGAACCATCAAATGTTCCTTATATGATAAGCCCTTTAATCATGGAATCATTTTCATAAACCTCAATTGAACCCCCTACAATATCCGCACACCCTTTCTTAGATAAGGGGCCTAAAACTGCTCACAATAGTCCAAATGAGGCTTCGCCAGTGCCTTATAAAGCCTCAACATTGTAACCTTACTTTTATATTCTAATCCTCTTAAATGAATACTGATATTACATTTGCCTTCATCTCCACCAATTCAAGCTGCAAATTAAGCTTTAGGGAAACCTACGCAAGGACTCCCAAGTTCCTTTACACCTCAGATTTTTTGAAATTTCTCTCCATTTAGAAAACAGTCTACTCTTTTACTTCTTCTACCAAAGTGCATGACCATCACTTCCCGACACTGTATTCCATCTGCCCATCCACTTCTTTGCCCATTCTCCTAAGCTACTTAAACCCTTTTGTAGCCTCTCCGCTTCCTCAACACTACCTGCCCCTCCACCTATCTTCGTATTGTTAGCGAACTTGGCAACAAAGCCATCAATTCCATCATCCAAATCATTGACATAAAACTTTTTAAAAAATTGTTCTAACACAGACTCCTGTGAAACACCACTAGTCATTGGCAGCAAACTAGAAAAAGGCTCCCTTTATTCCCATTCTTTGCCTCCTGCCAATCAGCCAATCCTCTCTCCAGGCTAGTATCTTTCTTGTAATATTCTGGGTTCTTAACTTGTTCAGCAGCCTCATGTGTGGCAACTTGTCAAAGGCCTTTTGAAAATCGAAGTGCACAACATCCACAATTCTCCTTTGTCTATACTGCCTGTTATTTCTTCAAAGAATTTCAACAGATTTATCAGGCAAGATTTTCCTTAAAGAAACCATTGCTCATAATTGCCTCCCTGCAGGGGATTTAAAACAGTGTCAATTAAGCAGAGAACAGAAATTGAACAACAGAACGCTCCACTCCTTGCGTGCCTACTAGAGCTTAGCCCCAAGGCAAGATAAGCACACACCTGTTTATCTTAGACAGCAGCAACGAAGCTAGTATGATACAGTATGGTACACTGTGACACTTAATACAATCAATCTGGCAACTTTTGATGAATTGCATAGGAAAAGGTGCAAAGGAAAGTGAAAGATATAGCATTATGATTTCATATACTCTCACCTCAGTCATCCATAATGTAGATTTAACATCATTTCTACACATACCACTCTTCTTAGTTGAAAAGATAATTCCATTCTCATAAGACATGTTTAAATTAATGATATTTAACTCATGTGTGGGAATTATCCTGAAAAAGGAACGAGCGAGGTTTTGTAATTCACACAAGAGCTTTAATCAGTTGTGCTTGATATCTTTTAGTTGGTGAAGAAATTTTGTTCTTGGGAGTCTATGACCCTAAGAATCGTGACTCTGAGAGTCTATGACTCTAAGACTCTAGGACTCTATGATTCTAAAACTCTGGGACTCTATGATTCTAAGACTTCAGGACTCTAAGTCTCTATGATTCTAGGACTCTGGGTCTCGATGATTCTAAAACTCTAGGACTCTATGATTCTAAGACTCTGGGACTCTATGATTCTAAGACTCTGGGACTCTATGATTCTAAGACTCTGGGACTCTATGATTCTAAAACTCTAGGACTCTATGATTCTGACTCTGAGACTCTATGATTCTAAGACTCTGGGACTATGATTCTAAGACTCTGGGACTCTATGTTTCTAAGACTCTGGGACTATGATTCTAAGACTCTAGGACTATGATTCTAAGAATCTGGGACTCTATGATTCTAAGACTCTAAGACTATGATTCTAAGTCTCTAGGACTCTAGTATTCTAGGACTCTAGGATTCTAAGACTCTATGATTCTAGGACTCTGGGTCTCTATGATTCTAAAACTCTAGGACTTCATGATTCTAAGACTCTAGGACTAGGACTACGACTCTAGGACTCTAGGATTCTAAGACTCTATGATTCTAGGACTCTGGGTCTCTATGATTCTAAGACTCTGGGACTAGGACTACGACTCTAGGACTCTAGGATTCTACAATTCTATGACTCTAAGACTATGATTCTAAGACTCTAGGACCCTAAGATTCTAGGATTCTATGATTATAAGACTCTGGGACTCAATGATTCTAAGATTCTAGGATTCTAAGACTCTAAGACTATGATTCTAAGACTCTAGGACTCTAGGATGCTGAGACTCCAGGATTCTATGATTCTAAGACTCTGGGACTATGATTCTAAGACTCTAGGATTCTAAGACTCTATGACTCTAAGACTATGTTTCTAAGACCCTATGGCTCTGAGATTCTAGAACTCTAGTATTTTAAGACTCTGTGATTATAAGACTCTGGGACTCTAGGTCTCTATGATTCTAGGACTCTAGGATTCTAAAACTATATGATTCTAAGACTATGATTCTAAGATTATGGAACTCTAGGACTCTAAGACTCTAGGATTCTAAGACTCTAAGACTGTGATTCTAAGACTCTAGGACTTTAGGATTCTATGATTCTAAGGCTCTAGGACTAGGGCTCTACGACTCTAGGACTATAGGATTCTAAGACTGTATGATTCTAAGACTAGGATTCTAGGACTCTAGGATTCTAAGACTACAGGATTCTAAGACTCTGGGACTCTATGATTCTAAGACTCTGGGACTCAATAATTCTAAGACTCTAGGACTCCAGGATTCTAGGACTCTAGGACTCTATGATTCTAAGACTCTATGATTCTAAGACTCTAGGATTGTAAGACACTGGGACTCTATGATTCTAAGATTCTATGACTCTAAGACTCTATGATTGTAAGACACTGGGACTCCAGGATTCTAAGACTCTAAGGTTCTAAGACTCTGGGACTCAATGATTCTAGGACTCTGGGACTCAATGATTCTAAGACTCTAGGACTCTAGGATTCTAAGACTCTAAGGTTCTAAGACTCTAGGACTCCAAAACTTAATGACTCTCAGAATCTATGACTCTGTTTCCATGACTTGGGACCCTATGGCTCTAAGACTCCATGACCCTAAGACTCTATAACTCTAGGACTCTATGATAAAAAAACTCTACAACTCTATGACTCTGACACTACATGACTCCAAGACTCTGAACTCTAGGACTCTAAGGCTATGTCCACACTAGACCGGATAAATCTGTAACTGAAGCTTTTGTCTTCATTTTGATCCTCTATCCACACTGAAACGGTGTTTTCATCCCCCAAAAATGGAGATTTTCAGAAATGCCCTGCAGCGTGCATAATTTTGAAAATGCCAGATTGCCTGGAGCAGTGCGGATGGGGTAACTGGAGAAATCTAAAAACGCTGTCATGACGAGCTGGAACAGATGGTGACGGCAGCGCACCATTTCATTGTTTTCTTGAATGTAACCTAACACTTTCAGAACAGACGGCAATGAAGAGTTAGAAATGTATTCACCAAATACTTTGACCCATAACTTACTGATAAATAAGTATACTCACTTTACCCTGTTTTCTGTCCTTGCTCGTATGATGGTGGTTTACCTATTTATGCAATTACTTCTCTGACAATAGATGTGTAACAGCCAATGTAACATTGTATGGAAATACAAGATAATACTGATGCAGACATGTTTTATACATTTAAAAAGGGGCTTTATTAATGCAACAGAGTTAGTCAGTGTTACAATGTTTGTCCTCAGCTGGGGCAATCTGTCAGTGAACTTGCTGTCAGTTGCCTCCATATGCTCCAGTATTTGTTGTTCTTTAGTTTTAAGTCCTCTTGCACGAGAGTCAACAGCTGTCCGTCATTTAAGTTTTTCTAGTCTGTAACTGCACAAACGTGCACTTTCACAGTGAGATTCGACACCAAACATGTAGTTTGTTTTCTGTAGATGTGTCTTGTGCATGCCCAGTAGGAGGAGATTTTCCCAAATACCTGGTTTAATGTGGATGGAGTTATTTTCAAGAACGTTTGGTGTGGATGTCTATCATTTTTAAGCGAAACCGGCATTTTCAAAATTATCCGGTCTAGTGCGGACGTAGCCTAAGAGTCTATGACTCTATGATTCTAAGACTCTAAAGACTCTATGACCCAATAACTCTAAGACTCCATGACTCTGGGCCTCTATGACTCTAGGACTCTGTGACGAAGGCTCTATGAATCTAACACTACATGACTCCGTGACTCTAGGATTCCAGGTTTCCAAGACTCTGAATCAAAGACTCTATGACATTAGGACACAATGACTCCATGACTCCTCGACATCTTGACTAGAAGATCACACTTTATGTGGATTGGTGATAAGATCTCTTCCTTGCCAACGATCAACACTGGTGCACCTCAGGAGTGCATGCTTAGCCCACTGCTTTACTCTCTCTATACCCATGTCTGTGTGGTTAAGTATAGCTCAAATACCATTTATAAATTTGCTGATGATACAACCATTGTTCGTAGAATCTCAGATAGAGATGAGAGGGCATACAGGGGTAAGATATACCAGACAGTTGAGTGGTGCTGCAGAAACAACCTTGCTCTCAATGTCGGTAATTCAAAAGAGCTGATTGCGGACTTCAGGAAGGGTAAGAGGAGGGAACACAAACCAATCCTCATAGAGGGATCAGAAGTGGAGAAAGAGTGAGCAATTTTGAGTTCCTGGGTATCAAGATCTCTAAGGATCTAACCTGGTCCCAACATATCAATGCGGCTATAAAAAAGACAAGACAGTGGCGAAATTTCATTAGGAGTTTGAAGAGATTTGGTTTGCTAACTAAAACACTTGAAAACTTCCATTGATATACTGTGGAAAGCATTCTGACAGAATGTCTGGTATGGAGGGGGCAGGGGTGCACTACTAAACAGGACCACTTTTACAGGAAATTTGTAAAAGTAGTCAGCTCCTCCTCGGGTACTAGCCTCTATAGTACCCAAGACATCTTCAAGGAGCAGTGCCACAGAAAGGTGTCGTCCATTATTAAGCAACCTCATCAACACAGGCATGCCTTCTTCTCATTATTACCATCTGGAAAGAGATACAGAAGCTTGAAGGCATGTACTCAGTGAATCAGGAACAACTTCATCCCTTCTTCATCTGATTCCGAAATGAAGATTGAACCCATGAACTCAACCTCACTTTTTTATTTTTGATCTAATCAATATAGAATACATATACTGACTGCAACTTATTTATTTATTTATCTGTCTAGCTATCTATCTATTTATTTATTTATTTTCACTTCTTTCTTTATTATCTAGTATTTTATTGAACTGCTGCTGCTAAGTTAGTAAATTTCATGACACATGCCTGTGATAATATACCTGATTCTGATTCTAAGATTCCATGACTCTAAGACTTTGACTCTAAGGCTCCGTCATCACTACACTGGATAAATCCGTAAGCGAAACCTTTTCTCTTCATTTTTAACTCTAGGACTCTATGACTCTATGACTCTAACACTACATGACTCCAAGACTCTGAACTCTAGGACTCTAAGGCTACGTCCACACTAGACCAGATAAATCTGTAACTGAAGCTTTTGTCTTCATTTTTACCCTCTGTCCACAATGAAACGGCGTTTTTGTCTCCCGAAAATGGAGATTTTCAGAAACGCCCTCCAGAGTGTGTAATTTTGAAAGCGCTGGCTTGGCTGTAGCAGTGCGGATGGGGTAACCGAAGAAATCTAAAAACGCTGTCATGATGTGCTGGAGCAGATGGTGATGGCAGTGGGCCATTTCATTGCTTTCTTGAACGCAACCTAACCCTTTCAGAACAAATGGCAACGAAGAGTTAGAAATGTACTCACCAAATACTTTGACCCATAACTTACTGATAAATAAGTATACTCACTTTACCCTGTTTTCTGTCCTTGCTCGTATGAAGGTGGTTTACTTATTTATGCAAGTACTTCTCTGACAATAGATGTGTAACAGCCAATGTAACATTGTATGGAAATACAAGATAATACTGATGCAGACATGTTTTATACATTTAACAAGGGGCTTTATTAATGCAACAGAGTTAGTCAGTGTTTCAATGTTTGTCCTCAGCTGGGTCAATCTGTCAGTGAACTCGCTGTCAGTTGCCTCCATATGCTCCAGTATTTGTTGTTCTTTAGTTTTAAGTCTTCTTGCACGAGAGCCAACAGCTGTCCGTCATTTAAGTTTTTCTAGTCTGTAACTGAACAAACGTGCACCAAATCTTTTACGGAGAGATTTGACACCAAACATTTCACTTGTTTTCGGTAAATGTGTCCTGCGCATGCGTAGTGGGAGGAAATTAACCGAAATATCCGTTTTACTGTAGACAGAGATATTTTTAAAAGTGCCTAGTGTGGACGCCTATTGTTTTTACGTGAAACCAGCGTTTTCAAAATTATCTGGTCTGGTGTGGACTTAGCCTAAGGCTCTATGATTCTAAGAGTCTTGCACTCTAAGACTATAGAATTGTATGACTCTAGAACTCCAAGACTCTAGGACTGGATTGGATGACTGACTGTAACTCTAGGACTCTGTATGATATGAATGTAATTATTTTCTTTGTCCTAATAATTGCCTGTACAATTCCACAGCTGATAAGCCTCAGGTCTTGAATTCTATGCTAATGGAAGTTCAGGTTAATTGAGATGTCCATTGACAATCTCACCATGAAACAGGCTGTCTGGGTTTACATAGTGCCTGATAGCAAACCCATTAAGCAGTGCAGTCACTTCTAAATATTCATCATTGTAAAATCACTAGACCAAGAACATTGAGGTCTGTTGTTTTTGAAGCTATGAAACAGTTTTGAAGCTGGTCACAGTCTTTGTCCACAGCAGATGAGTCTAAAACTAGAGAGCATGGGTTTACAGTGAAAGGTGAAAGATTTAAAAGGGATCTGAAGGGCAACTTCTTCACAGCGATATGTGGAACAAGCTGCCAGAGGAGACAGTAGAAGCGGACAAAATTACTAAGTTAAAAAAAAACTTTTCGACTGGTATGTGGATAGGAAATGTTGAGGGGGATATGGGTCAAACACAGGGAAATGGTGTTACTAGCTTAAGTAAACAACTGGATTAATATGGACAAGTTGGGCTGAAGGGCCTGTTTCTGTGGTGTTTTGTTTCTGTTTCTGTTCTGTACACTATGCCTCGTTAATCTTTTCCTAGACCTTTACCTTATCCTCTATGGGTAGAGTTATACACAGGTGGGCACAGGACCTCCCAACCAGTATATACAGTATAACTCTACAGAATAGTTACTGTATATTGGTAGAGCCAGATAAAAACCAGATTCGCTCCATTGCAAATTATTCCTTAGTGAAGGGTAAATCCAAGATAGTTCCCTTTGTTTTAGAGCACTGTAGGTCTACAGGAAAGGCTCTGAAGCAGAAAAATCAGAATGATTGTTTGGCAGTGTTTATATAACTGGAGGGTGAAAGGAAATGGATTTACAACCAGTTTTATCTCCAGGGAGAATTGTTTATTTGTTAAGTTCTTCCCAGTCCTGGTTCATTCATCAATCTGTAGGGAGGTTGTCCTTCAAAAGTCTAAGATGTAAAATGCAAGTGACTGATCACGAGTTTTGTTTGACAATCATGTGATTTGGCACCGGATCCTGCCAATCGGACTTGCTGGAAGATAAAGGAGGAACTAATGTGCTCTAATCTTCAAATAATTCTTAATTGTTAATGTAAATGTATAGGCTGTTTAGGGATGATTTAAATGCACACTTATTTGAAAGCTTCAGCGAAAAAAAGGATGATTTATGGATTAGTTGCAAGAAAGATTTATTGGAGTGAAAGATCTTAAGCACTTGGCAACCTAGGGCATGCTAACTAAACAGCTGCAGTTATAGGCCGGGGTCCTGAGTTAAAATAACCATTTCCAGCCTGGAGATTAAATTCAATGAAGTAGGCAGAACCCAGGGAGCAATAACATGTTGAGCTGTTTTTGAAGCACGAGTTGTTCTCTTAGAGGGAAGGAACCCTGCCTCTTACATCTGGTTTGGCCAATGTGATTCCATGATTTGGCCTCTCTGTTCAACAGAGAAGAGTATAAATGTGACTATGAAAAGCACATTTGACCTAGAAAGTTTGCAACACAAAGCCAGCCCTAAATAAACACTTGAATAGGTTTGTACAAACAGCATTGTGATATACGCTTGATAATACACATGCTAAAAGCTGGAGGAACTCAGCAGGTCTGGCAGCATCTATGGTGGGAATGAACAGTCGACAATTTGGCCTGCATCGGTCCTGCATTTTGTGTGTGTTGCTCAAGATTTCAAGCATCAGCAGAATCTTATATGTTTCTGAGGCTTCATTAATGTTCACTTGTATGACTGTGTCACAGATTTGAGGCATTATAGTCCAATGAACTTAACTAGAAAAAGAATTGTTTTATTATTGTCAAGTGTACTGAAGTACATTTGAAATCTTAGTTTTGCAGCCATCCATAGAGATCATTGCATCACATCAGTGCATTGAGGTCACACAAGGGACAACAATAAGAGAATGCAGAGTAACGTATTACAATTATGGAAAATGTTGGTGCGCTTTCTCAAATGTGGCGACTGCTTGATTGGACCAGGACAGGGTTTGTGTGAGGTTCACATTTAGGAATGCAAAGCTTTCAACCTTCTTGACCTCATCACTATTAATATAAACGGGAGTGCTCACACTGCCTCTTTCCTAAAGTCATTGATAAGCTCTTTTGTTGTTTTGACACTGAGGCACTTTGCATTATTCTTGTAATCGGACTCATTATTCTTTGATTTTCGTCCTGCTGCGGTGGTGTCATCAGCAAATTTGTAGACGGAGTTAGAACAGAATCTTGCCTTGCAGTTGCGAATGGATATGGAATGAAGTAGGGGGCCAAATATGCAGCCTTGCGGAGCACCAGTGTTGTGGATAATTGTGGCGGAGGTGTTGCTGCCTAACGTTATTGATTAATTGCAGTCTGATTGTGAGGATCAGAATCAGGTTTATTATCACTATCTTGTAGCGAAGTGAAATCTATTGTTTTTTCACAGCAGTAAAGACATAAAATAGCTGTAAATTACGAAATAAACAAATTGTGCAACAGTAAATGATTAATGAGGCAGTGCTCATGGGTTCATTGCCCATTCAGTAATTTGATGGCAGATGGGACGAAGCTGTTGCTGAATCATTTAGTGTGGTTCTTCAGGCGCCCATACCTCCTCCCTGACAGTAGCAACATGAAGCGGACATCTTCCAGATGTGGAGACACAATGAAGGATTCCACCTTCTTGAGACAACTTATCTTGAAGATGTCCTTTGTGATGTAGATAAGATAAACATAACTTTTATTTGTCACATGTACATTGAAATATTGAAACATACAGTGAAATGCATCATATGCCATCTTATAAAATCAGTGGAGATTGCGTTCGGCAGCCAGTAAATGTCACCATGCTTCCACCGCCTACATAAAATGTCCACAACTCACTAGCCCTGAATGCATGCCTTTGGAATTTGGGATGCCCAGGAACTTGAAGTTCAGAATCAAGTTTAACATCTCTGACATGTGTCATGAAATTTGTTAGCTAAGCGGCAACAGCAAAGCAATACATGATAATATTTTTAAAAATCAGCAAATTAATTACAGTAAGTCGATGCATGTATATTAAATAGTTAAATTAAAAATTGTGCAGAAACAGAAAGAATTTTTAAGAATTCGTGGGTTCAATGTCCATTTAGGAATTGGAGGACACAGGAGAAAAAGCTATTCCTGAATCACTGAGTGTGTGCCTTCAGGCTCCTGTATCTCCTACCTGATGAGAAGAGGGCACGTCTTGGGTGATGGGGGTCCTTAATAATGGATACCAACTTTCAGAGGCACTGCTCCTTGACAAAGGCTGGAACCCAAGATGGAGCTGGCTAATTTTACAACTTTCTGTCACTTCTTTTGATTCCCCTCCCCCCAAACCAGTTGGCGATGCAGCCATTCAGAATGCTTTCCATTGTACATCTGTAGAGGTTTTTGGGTGTTTTAGGTGACAAATCTAATCTCCTCAATCTCCTAATGAAATATAGCTGCTAACTTTCCTTCTTTATAGCTGCATCAATATGTTGGGACCAGGTTTTCTCCCCAGAAGCTCTCTCCACATCTGATCCCACTATGAGGATTGGTGGCTTACCATTTCTACCACTGACTTCTCTATGAGGACTGGTGTGTGTTCTCCTGTCTCCCTTCCCTGGACTCCATCATCTATTTCTTGTTCTTGCTGATACTGAGTGTGAGATTGTTGTTTCAATACTACTGACCCAGCTGGGCTATCTCACTCCTGGATGCTTCCTGAGTGCCAGGTGATATTGAAGTCAGGAAGACAGGAGTCCTATGCACACACTAGAAATGGGAAAACTCCCATCCCCAGGAACAAGGTCAGTGAATTTCAGGAGCGGCTGTGTAGCGTCTTGAACAATGGAGATTTCCTTTACAAATGGAAGAAAGGAGACTTTTCAACTTCTTCTCAGCGAAGATCTGGAAGCCTCTCATGGAAACTAACAGATTTTAACTGGATTTTCTATTCCTTTGACCAAGCTATTGGTATCGACAGGTCAATTTCAGTTTGGTGACTATTTTACCAGACAGCCAGTCACAGAATTGTTCCCTCTGCTAATCAGTAACAGAAAGGCAAGGATAGGGAATGTGAATGGTTTATCATTGTCACAGGTGTAAATGCTGTGTAAATTAGCTCTTTGGAGTGGCAGTCCAATACATTATTCAGCCAATAATTTTGAGAAATCCCGAAGAATGACTGCTGAAGAGAAGAGAAGACACAGGAAGGATCCTACTACCCAAGTGCCCATATCCTGCTGCTCTGTGTCCCTACTGCTCCAGAGCCTGCAGATCCAGAATTGGCCGCTACAGTCACCAAAGGTCGTGCCATCACTCCTGGGGACTCTTCTTCCCTCATGATCTTCGCAAGTGAAGATCACCTCAGTACATTACAAGATGACTTCAATTAGAATAAATTATACATAACTTACTTAAAACGACAATAATGATGCTATTTCAATATTGAGAAAAGAAAGATATAGAAAAAAATTATATATTCTATGCATTCAAGATCAGGATTGCTTCATGTCATTTCCTGCACACAATTGCAAGGAGAACTGAATAAGATGTTACTCCAGATCTGATAACAGCATAATAAACACAATAGGTAAAGAATACAATAAGAATAATAAATAAACACACAATAAATATAAATATATAAAACATCTTGTATACTTAGATTGATTATAAGTCTATAAAGTGACACTAGGCATTTAAGGTGACTGACAGGATATCATAAAGTAGTGGTGCAGTTAGTGGGTGAAGGAGTTGATCATTTTTATTTCTTGGGGAAAGTAACTGTGTTTGAGTCTGGTGGTCCTAGTGTGGATGTTATGTACTCTCCTCCCTGTTGGAGTGGGACAAAAAGTCCCTGAGCAGGATGCGTTGGATCCTTCATGATGTTACTGGTCCTTTACAGGCTCCTTTCCATATATACTGTATGTCCTTCCCAGAAATTTGTTGGCCAGTGTTTACCACTTCCTGTCTGTCACAGTACAGTTTCTGTACCAAACAATGATGCTTTTTGTAAAGATGCTCTTTACTGATGGTCCCTAATAATGGATGTCACCTTCTTGAGAGATTTAGAAATTAGAATCAGAATCAAGTTTATTATTATTGACATATGTCATGAAATTTTAAACACAAGGGATTCTGCAGGTGCTGGAGATCCGAAACAATATGCACAAAATGCTGGGAGTACTCAGCAAGTCAGGCAACATCTACGGAAATGAATAAACAGTCAACATTTCAGGCTAAGACCTTTCACCGGGGCTGAAAAGGAAGAAGGAAGACGCCAGAGTAAAAAGATGGGAGGTGGAGGGTAAGAGGGATAGTTAGAAGGTGACAGGTAAAGCCAGATGGGTGGGAAAGGTAAAGAGCTAGAGAGGAAGGAATCTGGTAAGAGAGGAGAGTGGACCATAGGGAGGTGATAGGCAGGTAAGAAGAGGTAAGAAGCCCGATGAAGCTCACAAGGAAAACAACATGCATAGTAATAACAAAGCATGGTGTGTAGTGGCTACCACAATGCTTTACAGTGCAGACGACCTGAGTTCAATTCCCACTGCTGCCAGTAAGGGGTTTGTATGTTCTCCCTGTGACCATGCGGGTTTCCTCCTTCGTTTTCCTCCCCACAGTCCAAAGACATACCAGTTGGTAGGTTGATTGGTCATTTGCGATTGCCCCACGATTCGGCTTGCACTAGATCAGGGGATTGCTGGGCGGCACAGCTTGAAGGGCTGGAAGAGCCTATTTCACTCTGTATCTTAATAAGTAAATAAACATATCAAAATATAACAAAGAATACAGTGATGAGAGCAAAACAACAGAAGAGTGGAATGATTGTAGTACAGTATGAAGTTGTACAAAAAGATATGCTGAAGTGGTAACTACGGAGGTAGAAATAAGAGCCCGAGAATGTGGCAGCTCCTCCAGGAAGGGGATCTGAACGAGATGTTAGCAGAGCTGGGACTTTTCTCTTTGGAGTGTAGAAGAGTGAGAGGGGACTTGATAGCGGTCTACAAGATTATGAGAGGCATAGATAGGGTGGATAGTCAGCACCTGTTTCCCAGGGCACCAATAGCAAACACCAGAGGGCATATGTACAAAATTAAGGGAGATAAGGGAGGGAAGTTTAGGGGAGACATCAGGGGTAAGTTTTTTACACAGAGGGTTGTGAGTGCCTGGAATGACTTGCCAGGGATGGTGGTGGAAGCTAAAACATTAGGGGTATTTAAGAGCCTCTTGGACAGGCACATGGATGAAAGAAAAATGGAGGGTTGTGGGGTAGCGTGGGTTTAGTACTTTTTTTTAGGGATTATATGGGTCAGCACAACATGGAGGGCTGAAGGGCCTGTACTGTGCTGTAGTGTTCTATGTTTCTATGGTTCTATGAGTTGCTTGGTTCCTCAAGGACAACCATCAAGGACATTTTCAAAAGGCAATGTCTCAAAAATGTTGCACCCATCATTAAGGACCCCCTTCACCCAGGATGTGCCCTCTTCTCATTATAACTAATAGGGAGGAGATATAGGACACACATTCAATGTTTTAGGACCAGCTTCTTCCCCTCTGTGAAACTTCGCCAAAGAAAGACTTGCATCAACAAAATACTATTCATGTTTGTTTATTCCACGAGCTCTGCAATTAGTGAAGTAATTCTGAGGTGTCGCAATTTTTGTAATGTAGGCAGGGCCCAGAATCAGAAGCGTAATGGCAAACAGATCACAATGTTTGCAATGGATCTGTTTGAGAGATAAATATTGACTGTACCACAGAAGGAACATTATGTTCTAATGAAAAAATCATTGACCTGAAAGATTAGCTGTAATTTGTTCCTCGCAGATGTTGAGCTTGTCAGTATCTCCTACTTTGTTGTTATGGATTACTTCTATGGATACCTAAGTAGTCCCAGGGGACCCGAAAGAGCAAGCAAGGTCATGTCATCTGAAAGAAAGAACTTCTGACAGTACTATTCCCCTAGAAAGTTTCAACTTAGTTGCAAATAGTCCAGTCTCTGGTATGTGACTTGCTCTGGAAGTTCTACCTAACATAGAAAATTTAGCAAATTAGCTATAAAATTAGCAAATTCACTAAATTTGGAGTACACCTCAGCTTCCTCTGGAGGCTAAAGAATTTGGCATGTCCCTTGACCCTCGCAATATTTTGCAATGCATCGCAGAAAACATCCTGTCTGAATGAACCTCAGGTTAGTAAGGTAGCTGCGTTGTCCAAGACAGCAAAAACGGCCAGAGAGTTATGGACATGGTTCAACAAATCACGAAAAGCAGCCTCCCCTGCACGGTCTCTGTCTACACTCATCTATGCCACAGCAGAGCAGTCAGCATAATCAAAGACCCCACACACCTCTAACATTTTCTCTTTTGCCCACACCCCCAAGATACAGAATCCTGAAAGCTCATACTAACAGGCTCAAGGATAGTTTCCATCTTGTTGTTATCATGGTGCTTAGGATGGTAAATGGACGCTTGCCCTCCCAATTGATCTTGTTGTGACCCTGCACCTTATCATCTGCACGCACTAAACTTCCTCTGTAATCACATATTCTCCATCCTGTTATTGCTGTTCCCTTGTATTCCCTCAATATACCGAAGCGAAGAAATGATCTGTATGAGTGGCACACAAAATGAAGTTTTTCACTGTACCTTGGTACATGGGAAAATAAACCAATTTACCAATTCCACTAGCAATTTCAAGGGACTCAGACTGAGACAAACATTAGCTGGTGCTGGAGTTTATCAACTCAGCTGAAGATTAACCTGTTTTTCTTATTCTCCCTAGCCCAAGATTGCACAAAACTTCAGAGAGTTGTGGGTGCAGCTCAGCACATCACAAACAACTACGCTCCCTCTCCATGGTGGCTTATATTTTCGTCAACTCTCCCAGATCCAGATTCTACTCAGAGAGAGCATCACAAAATATAAGCAGAGCCAAATGTACTTAAGAATTAGAAGCAGGAAAATGCCTTTCAGTCCATTGTTAGGGATTCAGGAATGATGAAATTTTATGACTATAACAAGCATTAATTCAACCATGAACCCATCTTCAGTTCTTGATGCAAATTGCAAACAGTTTGAAAATAAGAAACAGCTTTGCAACCAGACAGCTCAGTCAACAGAGTGTAGGCTGCTGGCCCACCGCAGAGACTGGCTGCTCAAGAGATATGGTTTGGAAGTTGAAGTGACCATGAGTTTTCACAACATACTTTCATCATAAAACTGATTCTGAGATGTTCTTTTCTGCTTCAACCAAATGTGAGACAATGAAGTTATGTAATTGAGCTACATCAAAACAGGCAACAGAGGTTAAGTTGTTTTGTGACGTTGTGACCAAGTTCAAAGAAGCTTGCAGACCATACTGATTTTGTTACTTCCCACCTCAGACATGGTCATACGTAAGTATATATGCTCGATCATTAGTTGGGTGTCTGAGATCTCTGTCTTCAGAAGCTTATAGACCATCTGTGTGAATTATGTTGTCCCAGGAATGGTGTTTGAACATTCAGATGAACTGATAAGTGAGGCTTTGGGCCTACTCTGTGCTGCTCTGAAGTTTGGATCTGAGGAGGCAATTTTGGTTCAGAATGTTGTCGTTCGCTTCAATTGTTTGGACAATTTGCATTTTTTTTCTTTCTCTTGTGCATCGAGCATTGGTCTTTTATTATTATTGTTTTTTTTCTTTAATTGGGCTCTTTTGGGTTTCTTGCTTTCTGGCTACCTGAGAGCAAGTAAATCTCAAGGTTGCATAATTTCTATATTCTTTGATAATAAATGTACTTTAATGTTGTAGATATGTAACTTAGTGGAGGTATTGTCAGGCTCAAAATATTGAAATGAATGTGTTATAGTAGCTATTGAAATTGTACTGAATCACCTGCTGTTATAATCACAACACACATCATATCTGCTCTGCTGCTCAGTTATAATTCATGGCTCCTCTTTTAACTCAGTGCCATTTCCTTGCATTGATCCACAAGACTTCATTCTCTTAATATTTTTTTTCTAGTCTCCACCACTATCCAGCCCAGTGGATGGGAGAAGGTTTCCGTTCAGTGCAGATGTGAGGATGCCTTATTGTCAGATGCAGACTAATTAGAATCTGGGTTTTGACTCCAATTTGAGCAATACATACAAAATGCTGGAGGAACTCAGCAGGCCAGGTAGCAGCAATGGAAAAGAGTACAGTCGATGTATTGGGACAAAATCCTTTGGCAGGACCTGCCGAAGGGTTTGGGCCCGAAATGTCAACTGGAGTTTTTCCATAGATGCCGCCTGGCCTGCTGAGTTCCTCCAGCATTTCGTGTGTGTTGCTCGGATTTCTGGTGTCTGCAGATTTTCTCTTGTTTGCAATTTGACCCTAATTCCGATTGTTTGCTTAGATCTCAGAAAGCCCCTCTTGAAATATTGAAATATTGCCAAAACCATCTTTTTAGTCCTTAGCCAGATCATTGAATAATTCAACAAATATTTCTTCTTTATTCCCATGATGTGACATTGCTGTTATTTTTTTAAAAACAAAAGATTCTGCAGATGCTGTAAGTAAAAATGGTACAGAAACTCAGCAATTCAAGCAGCATCAATGAAGGAGTATCCCCAGCAATTTTTTTTTGTGTGTTGGTGTGACATCTTTCTTAATGCTTTGCTTTGCACTGAGGAGTTTACTGCATTATCACAATGCTATAAATTAGGATTCAAAGTGTGGAGTGGTTAAGGATAAGAGATTTCTTATCCTGAGACCGTCATGGAGGAGATACAAAAGCTTGAAGTCCTGCACCACTTGGTTTTCAGGATTATGTACTTTCCTACAGCAATTAGACCAAACCTACACAACTCTAACTCAGCACCAGAACACTTGCAATAGTCATATAGCACGGAAGTCCCTTCAGCCTAACTGGTCTACGTTAACCAAGATTTTGTCTAAGCTAGTCCCATTTTCCTGCATTTGGTCCACATCCCTCTAAACCTGTCCTACCCATGTACTTTTCCAAGTGTAATTTAAGTGGTGTTAATAAAGCTCCCTCAACAACTACTTCCTCTGGCAGCTGATTGCACACGTTGACCAGGTTCTGTGTAAAAAATGATTGCCCATTGTGTCATCCTGCATCTGACTGTGTCTCTAATTTCACATGGAAATAGAGACATTTCACATGGAATTTGCTGTATCCGCAAAGATTCCAGGAGGCAAGGGGCCTCGAGGTCAATAATCTTAGAGCTGGGGCACAAACCCACGATCGACTCTATTTTTCACTGATCTCATGCACCGATTAAAACTTTGAGGAAGATTGAAACATTGAGGCAAGTATGGAAGGTGAGTGAGTGTTCAGCGCTATTTACCAGCTTCTCTCACTCATTGTTCCCAAGGGAAGGCCCATGCTTTCGAGTGATCTTCTCCCTTGACGCTGGTGGAGGATGATACCAAAGTTCTGAGTCTGTGATTTATGGATTGGGCTGCAGTTCAATTGGACTCTTCCAGTGTTATGGTTTTGTATTCAGTGTTTTCACACATACTTTCTTGTCATTTGGGTGATTGTTTACTTTCTGTGTTTGGGGGGTGTTCGATGTTTTCATTGCTGTATATGTGATTTGTTTTTCTTCAGTCTGGAGTGTTGATTATTTTCTTTGAACGGCTTCCATAGTTTGTTTTGTGGTTGTGTGGAAAAGATGAATCTCAGAGTTGTACACTGAATACATACTTTGACAATAAATGTACCTTGAACTTTGAATTGCCTTTTTGCTCTCATGATGGCCTCTCTTAGCACATACCTGGACTCCTTTCAGGATTCGTGATCACTAGATTTGACCTAGACCTCAGCAGACTGCAAAACTCTTGGTTCATCCATGTCTTCAGGTTTGGGCGTATTCTTAAAGGCACACACTCATTCACACAGGTCTTGAAAAAGTCAGTGACAACCATGGCATATTTTTTCATCTCCAAAAAGGAATCCCTAATATGGTCCAGTCCACTGCATCAAAGCAGTCCTGTAAGTGTTCTTCCACCTCCCTTGACCATACCTTTATGGCCAATACGTCTGGGGTAGAAGTACAGCCAGGTGATCGAATTTGCCATAGTGCAGGCACAGGATAACACTGTAAGTGTTCTTGATGGTGGTCTATCAGTGATAGAGTGTATTGGCTCCTCTGGTTCTGCAGGTGAAATATTGATGTCAACAGAATTAGAATGAAAAAAAAATCTATTGTAGTGCAAAGCAGTCATAGTGTTGCTAGACTGAGAGATTAGGGCTGTGCAAATTGTTTCAAAAACATTGCTTGAAGGGAAATATCTGTTCTTGAACCTAGTGATGTTGGACTTCAACATTCTCTATCTCCTGCCCATTGGTAGTTGTTAGAAGATGGCCTGGCCTGAGCTGTGTGTACCTTTGACACTGTCTAGCTTCTAGCTCATCCATTAGTCCAGAGCAAGAGCAGGTGGGATGATCTGGTCAGGAATGCAGATGGGGCTAGGATCCAGATTGTGAGTTGGGTGTGTGGCCATAGCCAGGGTTAGGTCTGGAACACCTGACATCGGGGGCATGGGCAGACTTACAGTCGTAGCCAGAGTCTTGCATTCTTTCTGCTCCCTTTAAACTCGCCATGGCATCATAATATTTTTGTGTAACATTAAAAACAGTGAAACAAAAATGTATTTAGATATTAATAAAAGTAACATCCAATAATCCAAGAAATCCAACTGCTCACTACTACCGAAGTCCAGCTGAGCAGATCTACCGTACTTCTGGAATGAAGTAGGTTTCACCTACACAGCCACATAATCAAGGCCTTGGCGTTTATTTATATAAAATCAGATGTGTGAACACTGCTAATTTCTGTTAAATCTTCTTTCTGAGTTTGACCACTGTGGTTAGAGTGAATGGAAACCTTACAAATCTGTGTCAAAAATTGCAAAAGTTCAGCCAAATCTACTCTGATTCCCATTAAATAGAGTAAATAACTGGGTTTAACAAATCTCAAGTGGGTATTTTATATCAGCTTTTGAACATTAGCATACCTCAACATCACTGTTCTAGATGGGCTGTTTGACCCATTGACCTCTTTTTATCTCAGAAACTCCTCTGTTTCTTTGCTTTTCTAAATTATCTTTGCCTCCCATCTGATCACATGATGTTGACTCATTTCTTGTGCCTTGTACTGTTTGCTGACAACGTAAAATAAATAAGTATTCACAAGAAAACCTGTGATACCAGTTGATTTGCCCAAAAAGAGAGGTAAATAAGTCACATTCAGACAGATTGGAGCTTAGAGCTCACTCCACACATAAGACCAGTTGTTTTACATTTAGCTATCTAGGCTGTATATTTAAAAATGTTGTTAATGGAGAGAAACAGAGTTATGGGGTGGGAGTAAAACCACTAGTGCAAGATGACAATGAATGCATCGGTAATCTAAAGAATCTCTTTCAGTACATCTTTATGTAGATAGTACTGTTTATCAGATTGATAATAAAAGAAAGTTTTCAATGGTGTGTGGTACTTCCACTGACAATATAAATGGGACAGTGCAGTTTACTGCTTAAGAACAGATGATGATTTTCTAAGAGGTTGTGAAGAAGGATAAAAGGGACCATTACTTGACTCGAGAGGACTCTGATATATGAGAATCTGTCGAGACAGACATGAAGTGTTACTGGAAGTTCAGCAACTCAGTGAAAGATGCTCATTAGTCTACACCAAAATTGTTGATCTTCCAGCACAGCAAGATGTCTGTAAGGGTATGCTACTGACTGGTTTGGAAAGAACAATCATGAATTGGAAGAATGATATTTTACTTTCCACTTGCAGACCTTACCACCCAAAGGTATGAGCAAACAATTTTCCAATTTCAGGTCTCTCCTAATGCTCCCCTTCCACCCATACTCACCTGCCCTGTTTGCTATCTTCTCCTTGCCATCTTCCCATAATCCCCTCCACATATGGTTCCAACCCCTTCCCTCTCTTGGATCCATCTGCCCATCATTTTCTCCCCACCTGGTTTCACCTATCCACTACCCAACATCCTTGTATCCTGGTAACCTTTTCTCCCCTCTCTCAGTCCTGTTGCAAAGGCCCGTCCGAAAGCATGAACTTACACGTTTAGTCTCCACAGCTGCTGCCTGACCTGCTGAGTTCTTCCATTGTTCACAACATAGTGACATGCATTCACCAAACTCTGCATGTGAATTTATATTTTATTAACTTGAACATCAGAAATGGAATTCATTGTGCTTGCATTGTTGCTCTTGTGATTTCCTCATACAATCGGAACTGTATTTCTAGTCCTAATTTCAGTTTTGTGGAGAAACCTGCCAATTTCAAACAAAAATCAATTGATCCTGATGGAAACTCCCTGCTTGATTTTTTTTCACATATCCTGCTCTTGAACATGAGCCCTCAAATTTATGTTGCAATAACCTGAAAACATTAAATTAATTTGATTACTTAAATGAACTTATACTGCAACAGGGCTGAGATTCACCAAAATAATTGTGCTATCTGTTTGATTAAGGTGTGTTCTGTCATCAATTTGATTTACATATAATGTAGGTAAATATGTACTGAGAATTAGAGGCATCAACTGTTTGAATGTTTATGTCTTGACAAGATAACACCACCTCATTTATTGAAATGATGGCACATTTCCTATGAAATTTTAATAAGAAGAACTTCCAGCTGCCTGTAATGTATGCTTCCCATGCCAAGTTTATCCAAATTGATCTGGCTGGCAAAATATTACTCCCAGTGGCCACTTTTTTAGGCACCTTCTGTATCTAATAACGTGGCCTCTGACTGTATGGTCACAGTCTTCTGCTGCTATAGCCCATCCGCTGCAAGATTCAATGTGCTGTGCATTCAGAGCTGCTCTTCAGCACTCTACTGCTATAACACATGATTGTTTGGGTTACTGTCTCCTTCCTGTCAGCTTGAACCAGTCTGGCCACTCTCCTCTGACCTCGCTCATCAGCAAGTGTTTTTTTGTCCTCAGAACTGCTTCTCTGTGGATTTTTTCTGTATCTCACTACTACGTTCTCTGTAAACTCTACAGACTGCTGTGTGTAAAAATCCCAGGAAATCCTTATTTTCTTAAGTACTCAAACTGCCGTCTGGCAACAACAATCATTCCATGGGCAAAGCCACTGAGATCACATTTTATTCCTATTCTGATGTTTCATCTAACAGCAACTGAACTCCTTGACCATGTCTGCATGCTCTTATGCACTGAGTTGCTGCCATGTGATTGACTGATTAGATTCTTGCATCAACAAGCAGGTGTTCAGGCGAGCCTGATTAAGTGCCTACTGAGTGTAGACTTAATGTATTTTGTATTTGTGTAATCCTCGTTTGAAAGTTAAAAATTATTCAAGTTCATCCTTTAACCTCAGGTAACACACCACCTAGAAAGTGGCAATCACGTATTACCTGACTGTAGCGTCCTTTATAGATATGAGCAATTCAGAAGCTTTTCCAGAATGTTCTATTTGTTAACTATTTTCATTTTGTTTTTAACTTTTAAGTTTGAAAGCTGTAGTTCATAGATTTGAGCACACCGAGGTCCTCTTCTGGGCTTATCCCAGAATCAACATTAATTTGTATTCTGCCTTAAAGTCACAGTCAGAATCCGGTTTATTATCACCGGCATGTGACACCCAGAATAGTTCATCTTAAGCAAAGTAAATACATTTCAGAGAAAATACATCGTGTTTAGCACAGAGTCAAAGAACGCTGCAGCACAGAAGCAAGCCCTACAGTCCAGTTAGTCCATGTTGAGCTATTATTCTGCCTAGTTCAGTTGACCTGCACCTGCACCATTGCCCTCATACCCTCCCAATCATGCACTCATCCATATTTCTCTTAAATGTTGAGATTGAACGTACATCCACCACTTTCGCTGGCAGCTCGTTCTCACCAACTTTCCAACCTCTGTGGAAGAAGCCTGCTTCAGCCAAACCCTATCTATTACCCTTCATAATTTTATATACCTCTATCAAATTTCCCCTCATTCTCCTACGTTCCGGTAAATGACTTCCTAACATATTCAACTTTTATGCAAACAAATCTCAAGATTGTATAATTTATTCATTCTTTGATAATAAATGTACTTTGAAACTTTCCCTATAACTCAGTGCTAGACACTTGACCCCTGTGGTTTCCTCCGCTAGGTCACCACCCCCCCCCCCCCCCCCAACCCCACGAAGTTATCCAAAGTGGTATACTTGTTATTGAGGGTTCTGCCATAGGGGTTCCCTATATTGGCTACCTAACCCCTTTCCCCTCCTGATGGGTCACCCAGTTACCTGGGTCCTGCACCTTAGGTGGAACTACCTCCCTGTATCACATGTCAATCAACCCCTCAGCCTCCCGAATGATCCAAAATTCATTTAACCCCACCTCCAGCTCCAGTCCCCTAACATGGTCTGTAAGAATCTGCAGCTGGAAGTGGGGATAATATAGTTGGCAAGGAGACTGGAGGTCGCCCTGCTTTCTCACATCCAGCAAGAGGAGCATTCCTCTCTCCTACCTGGCATTGTCACTGCTCTAACTGTGCAAGAAGAATGAAGGAAAGAAAGAAAGAAAGTTACCCAAAAATCTCCCTACAGCTTCCACCCCTCTTCTCCGAAACCTCTTTGAGCCAAACCCTCGAGCTCCTATGACCACTTCACTTAAACCTAACTTCTCTTAATTGGCCCTTGTCAAATGTCTAAATACCCCCACAATCTGTGCAGCATAGAATGTATCAACTGGCCATGTTTACTTCTACAAATCTTGTTTCCACTACTCACAATCCAATGTCTCCTACCAATCTGTTGGCTAAAAAATGAAATCAAATCCTTAGAAAGAGGTGCTACAGATTCAGAATCCTTGTTAGAAGAGCTAAGAACATGCAAAGGTAAAAAGACCCTGAATGGAGTTATATACAGACCTTCAAATAGTAGCCAAGACGTGGACTACAAATTACGATGGGAGATAGAAATCGCACGTCGGAAGTGCAATGTAACGATAATAATGGAGGATCTCAAATGTGTGTAGTTTGGGAAAATCAGGAGGGAATTTGTAGAATACCAATGAGATGGGTTTTTAGACTAGATTGTGGTTGAGACTGCTAGGGGAAAGGCACTTGTGGGTTGTGAGTTGTGTAATGCTCCAGATTTGATTAGAGAGGAACCCTCAAGAGACAATGCTCATAATATTATAGAATTCGCCCTGCAATTTAGAGGGAGGGTGATGCATCAGTATTACACTGATGTAAAGACAATTATAGAGGCATGAGAGAGGAGCTGGTCAAAGTTGATTAGAAGGGACACCAGCAGGGATGACAGCAGAACAGCAATGGCTAGAATTTCCAGGAGAAATTCAAAAGGCACTGGTTAGATACAGCAGAAGGCCACTAAAAAATTCATAAGGAAGGAAAAGATATAAGCTAGGTAATAATATCAAAGAGTATACCAAAGGTTTTTTCATATCTCTGAAGAGTAAAGGAGAGGCGAGAGTAGATATTGGACTGCTAGAGAATGACAGTAGATAGGTAATAGTAGGGGACAAGGAAATGGTAGACAAAATAAATAAATACATTGCATCAGTCTTCACTGTGGAAGTCATGGGCCATATGATGGAAGTTCGATAGTGTCGGGGGTAAAAGTGAGTGCAATTGCTATTTCTAGGGAGAAGGTGCTTGGGATGCCAAAAGGTTTTGGAGATAGATAGGTCACCTGAAACAGATGAACTACATCCCAGGGTTCCGAAGGAGGTAGATATAGGATTGTAGAAGCATTAACAATGAGCTTTCAAGAATCACTAGATTTTGGCATGGTTCCAGAGGGATGTAAAATTGCAAATGTCACTCCACTCTTTAAGAAGAGAGGGAGCATGAGAAAGGAAATTATATGCCAATTAGCCTGAACTCGATGGTTGGGAAGATATTGGAAGCGATTGTTGATGAGATTTCAGGGTATCTGAAGGCACATGTAAAATAGGCCAAAGGCAGCATGGTTTCCTTAAGGAAAAAACCTTGCTTGATAAATCTTTTGAAATTCTTTGGGGAAATAACAATCAGGATAGACGAAGGCAGAATCAGAGGCTGTTATGTACTTGAATTTTCAAAAGGCCTTTGACAGGGTACCATATATGAGGCTGCTTAGCAAGATAAGATTACAGGAGAGACTCTAGCATGGGTAGAGGATTGGCTAATTTGCAGGAGGCTAAGAGTGGAAACAAAAGGAGCCTTTTCTGGTTGGTTGCCAGGGACGACTGGTGCTCTGTGGGGATCTGTGTTGGAACCACTTCTTTTTTATGTTATATGTCAATGATTTGGATGACAGGATTGATGGCTTTGTGGCCAAGTTTGCTGATGATATGAAGACAGATAGAGGGGTGTTTGGTGTTGGGGAAGCAGGAAGGCTTCAGAAGGACATAGACAGATTAGGAGAATGGGCAAAGAAGTGGCAGGTGGACTGCTGTGTCAGGTCATTCATTTTGTTAGAAGGAACAAAAGCGTAGACTGCTTACCGAATGAACAGGAAATTCAGAAATCCAAGATGCAAAGGAACGTGGAAATCCTCGTGCAAGAGTCCCTAAAGGTTAACTTGCAGGTTGAGTGAATGATGAGAAAGCTGAATACAACTTATTGTGAGAGGACTAGAATATAAAAGTAAGGATGTAATGCTAATCTGTGTAAGGCATTGGCGAGGCCTCACTTGGGGTACTGTGAGCAGTTTTGGGCTCCTTATCCAAGAAAGGATGTGCTGACAGTGGAGAGGGTTCAGAGGAGGTTCACGAGAATGAAAAGGTCATTGCTTGAGTAGCATTTGATGGCTCTGGGCTTGTACTAGCTTCTACTACTTGCTGGAATTTAGAAAAATCAGGGGATCTCATTAAGACATATCAAATGTTGTAAGGCCTAGATTAAGTGAATATGGAGAGGATGTTTCTAATAGTGGAGGAGTTTAGGATGGAGATAAGGAGGAATTTCTTTAGCCAGAGGGTGGTGAAGCTGTGAAAATCTTTGCCACAAGTGGCTGTGGAGGCTACGTCATTGAGTGTATTTAAGGCAGAGGTTGATAGTTTCTCAATTAGTCATGACATATAAAGGTTATGGGGTTGATAGGGAAATAGATCAGTCATGATGAAATGGCGGAGTAGACACGATTGTCCGAATGATCCAATTCAGCTCCTAGCTCTGTGTATGTGTATGCATCTTGTATATGTGTGTCCATACGTACAGTTTATGTCCATGTGTAGTAACATATGACATATATCTATTTGGAAAAGTGAATATAGGTATATGTATGTGTATGCATGTATTTGCATGTTATCTAGGTTTCATAGTGTATTTTAAATTATTTATATGCGTTTATATTGCTCAAATATGCACAAGTGGTGCATTTGCATATGTATGTATAAATATGAATGTATAAATGTACACACATGTAAATATGTGTGTATAAATGCACACACAAATCTACTTGTGTGTATGTGAAAATGTATCTTTCTATATATCTGTATTTTCTTGTATATTTGTAATCATACTCAGTGACCACTTTATTATGTACCTTCTTTGCCTAATAAAGTGGCTACTGAGTGTATGTTCGTGGTAGCCTGCTGCTGTAGCCCATCTATTTCAAGGTTTGATGTGGTGTGTGTTGAGATGCTCTTCTGTTCACTAATATTGTAACGCATGGTTATTGAGTTACTGTCACCTATCAGCTTGAACCAGTCTGGCCATTCTTCCCTGACCTCTCTCGATAACCAGTTACTTTTGCCCACAGAATTGGCGCTCATTGGATGTGTTTTTGCTTTTCGGACTATTCTATATAAACTCATGAGTCAAAATCAAAGTTCAAAGTATGTTTTAGTATCAGAGTACATATATGTCTCCAGTTACAGCTCTGAGATTCTTTTTCCTGCAGACATACTCAGCAGATCTACAGAACAGTAACTATAACAGGATCAATGGAAGATCAGGTAGAGCACAGACGACAACAAACTATGGAAATGCAAATATAAATAAATAGCAATAAATAATGAGAGCATGAAATAACAAGATAAAGAATCCTTACAGTGAAATCATTGGTTGTATAGATGAGTGTAGTTATCCTCTTTTGTTCAAGGCTGTTGGGTAGTAACTGTTCTTGAATCTGGTCCTAACTAAGGCTCTTGTACCTTCTACCAGATGGGCAGTAAAGAGAAAAGAACATGGTTTGAGTGGTGAGAATCTTTGGTGATGGATGATGCTTTTCTATGACATCATTTCATGTCGATGTGCTCACCCATGGCTTTACCCGTGATGTAGTGGGCCGAATCCACTACTTTTTGTAGGATTTTCTATTCAAAGTCATTGATGTTCCCATACCTGGCTATGATGAAGCCAGTCAATACATTACCACTACACATCTATAGAAGCTTTTCAAAGTCTTTGATGTCATGCTGAATCTCCACAAACTCCTGAGGAAGTAGAAGCACTATTGTCATAAGGAGGGCATTGGAAATGGACCAAATGCAAAACACAGACATTGAACTACTAGGGACAGGACTAGGTGTGAGAAGGAATCAAGGAAAGTGGGGAAGAAAGGATGCTGGACGTGACACAGGCCCTAGACGAGACAAGGATTCCAGGCCTGGGCTAGGACTTGACTAGGATAGCGGAACCAGGACATGGAGCTGGGAACTAGGAGCCTGGGCTTGGACTCTGAGCCAGAGACTGGACAAGGACCCAGAACCTGGGTCTTGACTCGTGCTCGCGCTCCAGAACTAGGCGAGGACATGACAAGGCTACGGGACGAGGAGAGGCAACAAGATTGGACGTGAGACTCCTAGAAAGTTCAAGGGAACCCCAGCACAGGACGAGGGAATCCCAGCATCGGGCTGGGCAAGGTACTCCTGGGCTGGGCAGGGCATATGGACAAGACGAGAACACAAAGCCGTGGCTTGGACAGGACAAGGTTCTTGGATGTGGCTAGGACTGGACGGAACCCCGAAGCCTTGACTTGGTCAAAGGAAAGACAGGAATGCAGAGCCTTGGTCGAGGAAGAGACAGGAACATGGAACACAGAGCCAGGACCCCTCCTTGGGTACAGGATGTAAGACTGGGACTCATTACACAGAATGCAGAATATCACAAGACAGTTCCCAATACAAGGTACTGGCAGATGACCGGACCTACCTAGTGAAGGCGTGGACACAGACAGTTCCCACACTAAGTAGAGGCAAATGGCTGGACCCACCTAGTGAAGGTGAGGGCACAAAAACGGTTCCCAACACTAGGTAGCGGCAAACAGTTAGACCCACCTAGCGAAGGCATGGACACAGAAACAGTTCAAAACAATGAAAGACAGTTCCTATCTTGCTCTGGTGGTTGAACTTGACAGCAGTGAAGGCAAGGGTTACAGGCAAGGTGAGGCTTCAGGAGGAAGGTGAAGGGAAGGGATACAGACAGGGGGTTCAAACAGGAACAATCCAGCAGCCACAGGCTGAATCCTGAAGCTATTTATGAAGGCAGGCCAAACGAGAATCAGCTGCCTCAACAGAAACTGGGGAAAATCAGAAAACCTGGAATAAGGAACATGGACCAGACCGTGACAACTATTGTGTTTTTTTTGCAATTACATTTATATGATGGGTCTAGAACAGGTCCTCTAAGATAGTGACACCCAGGAATTGAACGTTATTGACCCTCTGCATGTCTGCCTCTCCATACAAGGGGTGATTGATAAGTTTGTGGCCTAAGGTAGAAGGAGTCAATTTTAAAAAAACCTAGCACATTTATTTTTCCTACATTTACACGCTTAGTCCAGTGGTCGTGGAGCATACGGATCCCTTCTTTGTAGAAGTCGGCGTCTTGGACCTCCAGAAGTGGTCCACAGCATGGGGTGATTGTTAAGTTTGTGGCCTAAAGTAGAAGGAGATGAGATATTAACTTCAAACTTTCTGCATTTTCACTCAGAGTTGAACTGCACATGCATGTAATGGTAGCTGTATAACTCACCTCCTTCAACCTTAAGCTACAAACTTATCAATCACCCCTGCTATGGACTACCTGGAGGTTCAAGATGCTCTTGTTACATGCACATGCAGTTCAACTCTTTGAGTGACAATGCAGAAAGTTTGAAGTTAATAACTCATGTCCTTCTACCTTAGGCCACGAACTTATCAATCACCCCTCATACACTGATAATAAATTTACTTTGAAATTTGAACTTTAAACTCGGTCTCCTCTGTTTCTTCACCCTGAAGTTGCTTCTGAGAAGAAAAGTTTCAAGGATGAATACAATATTCATTCACAACCATTCAAATGATTGAGTGAACTCAGCCTTTTCTCCTTGGAGCAACGGAGGATGAGAGGTGACCTGATAGAGGTGTATAAGATGATGCGGGGCATTGATTATCTGAATAACCAGAGGATTTTCCCAGAGCTGAAATGGCTAACATGAGAGGATATAGTTTTAAGGTGCTTGGAAATAGGTACTGAGGGGATGTCAGGGGTAAGTTTTTCACACACAGAGTGGTTGATGCATGGAATGCACTGGCAGCGGTGGTGGTGGAAGCGAATACAATAGGATCTTTTAAAAGACCTTTAGTTAGGTACATGGAACTTAGAAAAATAGAGGGCTATGTGCTAGGAAAATTCTAGGCAGCTTCTAGAATAGGTTACATGGTCAGAACAACATTATGGGCCGAAGGGCCTGTAATGTGCTGTAAATTTTTATGCTCTATGTTCTGTCTCCATATGATCTTACTAAATTAGCTCCAGTAGTTTCTTCCTGCATACTTGCAATATCTGTCAACTTGTGTTCCTTTTCTCTCTTTGCCCCATGGCCTGCTCGCTCATTCCTTTTCTTCACCTTACTCTCCCCTTTCTGGTGTGTCTTTAGTTTAATGGATGCTACCCTGGTAGGCAGCTCCACTGCTTTTAATACTTCTCGACTGTGTTTAGCCCCTAACTTGGGACCTCTTGTCATGATTCATGTGCATTGCTCCATCTCCATTCCCTGCTTCAGGCTGCTGTCTCTGTGGGCCATGTTGTCTGCGCCAGGGATCACACATGGTTGTTGTCCCTGTTTTGTCCATGTTAGCTCTCTCTTTCCCGAGTCTATGATAGCATCTGTCTTATTTAGTGTGTATACCCTGAGGAAAGTACCTGCATTGTTTGGGCACACTCAGAAATCCACAGGAAGCTGCACTCCCTCAATCTCAAATACCAGAAGCTCACTTCTTTCTGCCATCATTGATCCAGTTCCTGCACTCTAGTAGTGTAAATCATCTCTGCAGTCATGGACAAGGTTAGATTAATACTGATTACCCTGTGTCCATTAACATTTCATGTTGCGCGCCTCCAATAAATCCTTTCTGTAGATCTGTGGGTGACCACCACTGACAGTGAAGGCTGCTGCTAGCCATTTGCCTGAGCTTCATTAACTCTGTGATCTGCTGAACAGGCAACTCAGACAGAAAAATTGCTGCTGAAATTTCTGCTTGTTTTCGTGGCTGACTCTCACGACTTTCTCTCTTTTTAAGACATTGTCTCCAACCAATCATCTGCTTCACCATTCTACATCTATTCTGGCATCCCCTTGCTAGCTGACCTGGTTGCTGGCACACAGATCAAGTCCCCTGCATCTTAGCAGCAGCTATAGTCCAGTCCGTTGACTACTCATTTCAGTTAATTTCCTTTTGCCTATGTTCCACTGGGCTCCTTGATCATGGCACCTGATCCTCATTCAAACCAGCAGCAGAAAAACTCTGGCTTACATCTACTCGCTGCTGGTTCATCACCTCAGCAGTGTGGCTATGCTCGTTCTGAGCCGCTGAGAATGAGTCAAGTCGAGAGACTGGCGTCCGCTGTGCCTGAGTCTAGTCGCAAGTCTGCCGCCGCTCTTCCTGGGTCAAGTCAAGAGCCTTTTGTCGGCAGTTCTTAGGTCGAGCTGAGTGCCTGCCGTCCAGCTGAGTCACCAGACGTTTTGCTGCAGCATGAACTACTCCGTGTCTAGATTCGTATAGTCAGTCATTGGTTGATTTCGTCGTCTCATTCCCAGCTGAGTAGGTCCGGCCGTTTGCTGCTACTCCAAGTTGAAAATTCTGTCTCTTCGTGCCTAGCTGTGGATTGCTGGTTGTTTGACTCTCCACTGAGCAAGATACAAATCATCTGTCTTTGTTTAGTGTTGTCATCTCCGAGTTCCAGTTCCAGGCTCGGTGTCCAAGTTAAGTTCAAAGCTAAGAGTCCAAGTCAAGTTTCAAGTTCCAAGTCCAAGTCAAGTCATGTCCAAATCCATCTCCGCGCAAAGTCCAAATCTGTCTCCATGTCAAGTCAAGTCCAAATCCATCTCCGCATCAAGTCAACTCCAAATACGTCTCCGCATCGTCCATATCCATCTCCGCATCAAGTCAACTCCAAATCAGTCTCCGTGTCAAGTCATGCAGAAATCCGTCTCCGTGCCAACTCCAAATCCGTCTCCGCGTCAAGTCAAATCCAAATCTGTCTCCGTGCCATGGCCAAAACAGTCTCCACGTCAAGTCCACACCAAATTAGGTTCCGCGCCAAGTCCAAATGCATCTCCATGTCAAGTCAACTCCAAATCCATCACAGTGTCAAGTCAATTCCAACTCCGTTTCCGCGTCAAGTCTAGTCCAAATCCGTCTCTGCGTCAAGACAACTCCAAATCCGTCTCCACGTCAAGTCATGTCCAATTCCGTCTCCGTGTCAAGTCAACTACAAATCCATCTCCGCGCCAAGTCATCTCCAAATCCGTCTCTGCGTCAAGTCAACACCAAATCCGTCTCTGTGCCAAGTCCAAATCCGTCTCCATGCCAAGTCAACTCCAAATCTGTCTCTGCGTCAACTCAAATCCAAATCCGGCGCCGTGTCAAGTCCACTCCAAATCTGTCTCCACGTCAAGTCAAGTCCAAATCAGTCTCCGCGCCAATTCGTCTACAAATCTGTATCAGTGCCAAGTCCAAATCCGTCTCCGTGCCAATTTCAAATCCGGCTCCGCGTCGTCATATCCTAATAGATCTCCGTGCCAAGTTGAAATCCTTCTCCGCATCAAGTCAACTCCAAATAAGTCTCCGCATCAAGTCAAGCCCAAATCCGTCTCCGTGTCAAGTCAACTCCAAATCCGTCTCTGCGCCAAGTCCAAATAAGTCTCCGCGTCAAGTCAAGCCCAAATCGGTCTCCGTGTCAAGTCAACTCCAAATCCGTCTCCGTGCCAAGTCCAAATCCATCTCCGCGTCAAGTCATATCCTAATCCGTCTCCGCGCCAAGTCCAAATTAGTCTCCGCGTCATGTCAAGTCCAAATCGGTATCCGGGTCAACTGAAATCTGTCTCCGCGTCAAGTCATGCCCAAGTCCGTCTCCGTACCAACTCCAAATCTGTCTCCGCGACAAGTCATTTCCAAATTAGTCTCCGTGCCAAGTCCTAATCCATCTCCGCGCCAAGTCCAAATACATCTAAACGTCAAGTCAGTTCCAAGACTGTCTCCGTGCCAATTCAACTCCAAATCCATCTCTGTGCCAAGTCAACTCCAAATCCATCTCGGTGCCAAGACATCTCCAAATCCGTCTCCGTACCAAGTTGAAATCCGTCTCCGCATCAAGTCAACTCCAAATCAGTCTCCGCGTCAAGTCAACTCCAAATCCGTCTCCGTGCCAAGTGCAAGTCGATCTCCGCGTCAAGTCATATCCTAATCCATCTCCGCGCCGTCCAAATAAGTCTCCGCATCAAGTCAATTCCAAATCCGTATCTGGGTCAACTTCAAATCCGTCTCCGCGTCAAGACAAGTCCAAATGCGTCTCCGCGTCAAGTCAACTCCAAATCCGTCTCCGTGTCAAGTCATCTCCAAATCCGTCTCCGTGCCAAGTCCAAATCTGTCTCCATGTCAAGTCAACTCCAAATCCATCTCCGTGTCAAGTCAATTCCAAATCCGTTTCCGCTTTAAGTCTAGTACAAATCCGTCTCCGCGTCAAGTCAACTCCAAATCCGTCTCTACGTCAAGTCATGTCCAATTCCATCTCCGTGTCAAGTCAACTCCAAATCCGTCTCCGTGCCAAGTCCAAATCCGTTTCCGTGTCAAGTCATCTCCAAATCCGTCTCCGTGCCAAGTCCAAATCTGTCTCCATGTCAAGTCAACTCCAAATCCATCTCCGTGTCAAGTCAATTCCAAATCCGTTTCCGCGTCAAGTCTAGTACAAATCCGTCTCCGTGTCAAGTCATCTCTAAATCCATCTCCGTGTCAAGTCATCTCCAAATCCGTCTCCGTGCCAAGTCCAAATCTGTCTCCATGTCAAGTCAACTCCAAATCCATCTCCGTGTCAAGTCAATTCCAAATCCGTTTCCACGTCAAGTCTAGTACAAATCCGTCTCCGTGTCAAGTCATCTCCAAATCCGTCTCCGTGCCAAGTCCAAATCTGTCTCCATGTCAAGTCAACTCCAAATCCGTCTCATTGTCAAGTCATCTCCAAATCCGTCTCCGTGCCAAGTCCAAATCTGTCTCCATGTCAAGTCAACTCCAAATCCATCTCCGTGTCAAGTCAATTCCAAATCCGTTTCCACGTCAAGTCTAGTACAAATCCGTCTCCGCGCCAAGTCATCTCTAAATCTGTCTCTGCATCAAGTCAACACCAAATCCATCTCTACGTCAAGTCATGTCCAAATCCGTCTCCGTGCCAAGTCCAAATCCATCTCCGCGACAAGTCATCTCCAAATTAGTCTCCGTGCCAAGTCCAAATCCGTCTCCGCGCCAAGTCCAAATACGTCTAAACGTCAAGTCAATTCCAAGTCCTTCTCCGTGCCAATTCAACTCCAAATCCATCTCTGCGTCAAGTCAAGTCCAAATCGGTATCCGGGTCAACTCCAAATCCGTCTCCGCGTCAAGTCATGCCCAAATCCCTCTCCGTGACAACACCAAATCCATCTCCGCAACAAGTCATCTCCAAATTAGTCTCCAAATCCGTCTACGCGCCAAATCAAAATACGTCTAAACGTCAAGTCAACTCCAAATCCGTCTCCGTGCCAAGTCAAATCCAAATCCGACTCCACGTCAAGTCATGTCCAATTCCGTCTCTGTGTCAAAGTCAACTACAAATCCGTCTCCATGCCAATTCATCTCCAAATCCGTCTCCGCGTCAAGTCAACACCAAATCCATCTCTGTGCCAAGTCCAAATCCGTCTCCATGCCAAGTCAACAACAAATCCGTCTCCACGTCAAGTCAAGTCCAAATTTGTCTCCTTGTCAAGTCATGACCAAATCCGTCTCCGTGCCAACTCCAAATCTGTCTCCGCTTCAACTCAAATCCAAATCCGTCTCCGTGCCAAGTCCACTCCAAATCCATCTCCGTGTCAATTCAACTCCAAATCCGTCTCTGTGCCAAGTGCAAATCCATCTCCGCGCCAAGTCATGTGCTAATCCATCTCCGCACCAAGTCCAAATAAGTCTCCGCGTCAAGTCAACTACAAATCGGTCTCCGCGTCAAGTCCACTCCAAATCCATCTCCGTGTCAATTCAACTCCAAATCCGTCTCTGTGCCAAGTGCAAATCCATCTCTGCGCCAAGTCATGTGCTAATCCATCTCCGCACCAAGTCCAAATAAGTCTCCGCGTCAAGTCAACTACAAATCGGTCTCCGCGTCAAGTCAACTCCAAATCCATCTCCGTGTCAAGTCAACTCCAAATCCGTCTCTGTGCCAAGTCCAAATCCGTCTCCGCGACAAGTCCAAATACGTCTAAACGTCAAGTCAATTCCAAGTCCGTCTCCGTGCCAATTCAACTCCAAATCCATCTCTGCGCCAAGTCAAGTCCAAATCCGTCTCCGTGCCAAGTCAAGTCCAAATCCGTCTCCGTGTCAATTCAAATCCAAATCCGTCTCCGTGTCAAGTCATATCCTAATCCGTCTCTGCGTCAAGTCATCTCCAAATCAGTCTCCGTGCCAAGTCCAAATCTATCTCCATGTCAAGTCAACTCCAAATCCATCTCCGTGTCAAGTCAATTCCAAATCCGTTTCCGTGTCAAGTCTAGTCCAAATCCGTCTCCGTGTCAAGTCAACTCCAAATCCGTCTCCACGTCAAGTCAACTCCAAATCCGTCTCCGTGCCAAGTCCAAATCCGTCTCCATGTCAAGTCAACTCCAAATCCATCTCCGTGTCGTCAATTCCAAATCCGTTTCCGCATCAAGTCAACTCCAAATCCATCTCCGTGTCAAGTCAACTCCAAATCCGTCTCTGTGCCAAGTCCAAATCCGTCTCCGCGACAAGTCATCTCCAAATTAGTCTCCGTGCCAAATCCGTCTCCGCGCCAAGTCCAAATACGTCTAAACGTCAAGTCAATTCCAAGTCCGTCTCCGTGCCAATTCAACTCCAAATCCATCTCTGCGCCAAGTCAAGTCCAAATCCGTCTCCGTGCCAAGTCATCTCCAAATCCGTCTCCATGCCAAGTTGAAATCCGTCTCCGCATCAAGTGAACTCCAAATCAGTCTCCACGTCAGCTCAACTCCAAATCCGTCTCCGTGTCAATTCAAATCCAAATCCGTCTCCGTGTCAAGTGCAAATCCATCTCCGCGTCAAGTCATATCCTAATCCGTCTCTGCGTCAAGTCATCTCCAAATCAGTCTCCGTGCCAAGTCCAAATCTATCTCCATGTCAAGTCAACTCCAAATCCATCTCCGTGTCAAGTCAATTCCAAATCCGTTTCCCTGTCAAGTCTAGTCCAAATCCGTCTCCGTGTCAAGTCAACTCCAAATCCGTCTCCACGTCAAGTCAACTCCAAATCTGTCTCCGTGCCAAGTCCAAATCCGTCTCCATGTCAAGTCAACTCCAAATCCATCTCCGTGTCAAGTCAATTCCAAACCCGTTTCCGCGTCAAGTCTAGTCCAAATCCGTCTCCGTGTCAAGTCAACTCCAAATCCGTCTCCACGTCAAGTCATGTCCAATTCCGTCTCTGTGTCAAGTCAACTACAAATCCGTCTCCGTGCCAATTCAACTCCAAATCCATCTCCGCGTCAAGTCAAGTCCAAATCGGTATCCGGGTCAACTCCAAATCCGTCTCCGCGTCAAGTCATGCCCAAATCCATCTCTGTGACAACACCAAATCCGTCTCCACGACAAGTCATCTCCAAATTAGTCTCCAAATCCGTCTACGCGCCAAGTCAAAATACGTCTAAACGTCAAGTCAATTCCAAATCTGTCTCTGTGCCAAGTCAACTCCAAATCCGTCTCTGCGCCAAGTCAAATCCAAATCCGTCTCCGTGCCAAGTCATCTCCAAATCCGTCTCCATGCCAAGTTGAAATCCGTCTCCGCGTCAAGTCAACTCCAAATCCATCTCCGTGTCAAGTCAACTCCAAACCCGTCTCCGTGCCAAGTCCAAATCCATCGCCGCGTCAAGTCATACTCTAATCCATCTCCGCGCCAACTCCAAATCCGTCTCCGCAACAAGTCATCTCCAAATTAGTCTCCGTGCCAAGTCCAAATCCGTCTCCGCGCCAAGTCCAAATACATCTAAACGTAAAGTCAATTCCAAATCTGTCTCTGTGCCAAGTCAACTCCAAATCCGTCTCTGCGCCAAGTCAAATCCAAATCCGTCTCCGTGCCAAGTAATCTCCAAATCCGTCTCCGCATCAAGTCAAGTCCAAATTCGTCTCCTTGTCAAGTCATGACCAAATCCGTCTCCGTGCCAACTCCAAATCTGTCTCCGCTTCAACTCAAATCCAAATCCGTCTCCGTGCCAAGTCAACTCCAAATCTGTCTCCGTGTCAATTCAACTCCAAATCCGTCTCTGTGCCAAGTGCAAATCCATCTCCGCGCCAAGTCATGTGCTAATCCATCTCCGCACCAAGTCCAAATAAGTCTCCGCGTCAAGTCAACTACAAATCGGTCTCCGCGTCAAATCAACTCCAAATCCAACTCCGTGTCAAGTCAACTCCAAATCCGTCTCCGTGCCAAGTCCAAATCCGTCTCCGCGACAAGTCATCTCCAAATTAGTCTCCGTGCCAAGTCCAAATCCGTCTCCGTGCCAAGTCATCTCCAAATCCGTCTCCGCGTCAGCTCAACTCCAAATCCGTCTCCGTGTCAATTCAACTCCAAATCCGTCTCCGTGCCAAGTGCAAATCCATCTCCGCGTCAAGTCATATCCTAATCCGTCTCTGCGTCAAGTCATCTCCAAATCCGTCTCCGTGCCAAGTCCAAATCCGTCTTCATGTCAAGTCCACTCCAAATCCGTCTCCGTGTCAACTCAAGTCCAAATCCATCTCCTCGCCAAGTCATCTCCAAATCCGTCTCCGTGCCAAGTCCAAATCCGTCTCTGCGTCAAGTCAACTCCAAATCTGTCTCCGTGCCAAGTCAACTCAAAATCCGTCTCCTCGTCAAGTCATGTCCAATTCCATCTCCGTGTCAAGTCAACTACAAATCCGTCTCCGCGCCAAGTCATCTTCAAATCCGTCTCCGCGTCAAGTCAACATCGAATCCATCTCAGTGCCAAGTCCAAATCCGTCTCCACGCAGAGTCAACTCCAAATCCGTCTCCGTGTCAAGTCAACTCCAAATCCATCTCCGTGCCAAGTCCAAATCTATCTCCGTGTCAAGTCATGTCCAAATTCGTCTCCGTGCCAAGTCAAGTTCAAGTCCGTCTCTGTGCCAACCCAACTCCAAATCTATCTCCACACCAACACCAAATCCGTCTCTGTGCCACGTCCAAATCCGTCTCCATGCCAAGTCAACTCCAAATCCGTCTCCACGTCAAGTCAAGTCCAAATTTGTCTCCTTGTCAAGTCATGACCAAATCCGTCTCCGTGCCAACTCCAAATCTGTCTCCGCACCAAGTCAAGTCCAAATCCATCTCCGTGCCAAGTCATCTCCAAATCTGTCTCCGCGTCAAGTCAACTCCAAATCCGTCTCCGTGCAAAGTCATGGCCAAATCCATCTCCGCATGAAGTCAAATCCAAATCCGTCTCCGTGTCAAGTCACATCCAAATCCGTCTCCGTGCCAAATCCAAATCTGTCTCTGCGTCAAGTCAACTCCAAATCCGTTTCCGCATCAAGTCAATTCCAAATCCGTCTCCGTGTCACGTCCTCTCCAAATCCGTCTCCGTGCCAAGTCAACTCAAAATCCATCTCCGCGTCAAGTCATGTCCAAATCCGTCTCTGTATCAAGTCAACTTCAAATCCGTCTCCGCGTCAGGTAATCTCCAAATCTGTCTCCGCGTCAAGTCATGTCCAAATCCGTCTCCGCGTCAAGTAATCTCCAAATCCGTCTCCGCGTCAAGTCATGTCCAAATCCGTCTTCGCGTCAAGTCAACTCCAGATCCGTCTCTGTGTCAAGTCATGTCCTATTCCGTCTCCGTGTCAAGTCAACTACAAATCCGTCTCTGTGCCAAGTCATCTCCAAATCTGTCTCCGCGTCAAGTCAACATCAAATCCGTCTCCATGCAAAGTCAACTCCAAATCCGTCTCCGTGTCAAGTCAACTCCAAATCTGTCTCCGTGCCAAGTCCAAATCTATCTCCGTGTCAAGTCATGTCCAAATCCGTTTCCATGCCAAGTCAAGTTCAAGTACGTCTCCGTGCCAATTCAACTCCAAATCTGTCTCCGCGCCAACACCAAATCCGTCTCTGTGCCAAGTCAACTCCAAATCCACCTCCGCATCAAGTCAAGTCCAAATTCGTCTCCTTGTCAGTCATGACCAAATCCATCTCCGCGCCAACTCCAAATCTGTCTCCGCGCCAAGTCAAGTCCAAATCCACCTCCGAGCCAAGTCACCTCCAAATCCGTCTCCGTGCCAAGTCAACTCAAAATCTGTCTCCACGTCAAGTCATGTCCAAATCCGTTTCCGTGTCAACTGCAAATCCATCTCCGCGTCAAGTCCAAATCCGTCTCCGCGTCAAGACATGTCCAAATGAGTCTCCGCATCAAGTCAATTTCAAATCCGTATCCGGGTCAACTCCAAATCCGTCTCCGCGTCAAGTAATCTCCAAATCCGTCTCCGTGCCAAGTCATCTCCAAATCCGTCTCCGCGTCAAGTCAATTCTAAATCCGTCTTCGTGTCAAGTCATGGCCAAATCCGTCTCTGCGTCAAGTCACATCCAAATCCGTCTCCGTGCCAAATCCAAATCTGTCTCTGCGTCAAGTCAACTCCAAATCCGTTTCCGCGTCAAGTCCAAATCCGTCTCCGCGTCAAGTCACATCCAAATCCGTCTCCGTGCCAAATCCAAATCTGTCTCTGCATCAAGTCAACTCCAAATCCGTTTCCGCGTCAAGTCAACTCCAAATCCGTCTCCATGCCAAGTCAACTCCAAATCCGTCTCTCTGTCAAGTCAACTCCAAATCCATCTCTGCGTCAGGTAATCTCCAAATCCGTCTCCGTGCCAAGTCGAAATCTATCTCCGTGTCAAGTCATGTCCAAATCCGTTTCCGTGCCAAGTCAAGTTCAAGTACGACTCCATGCCAATTCAACTCCAAGTCTGTCTCCGCGCCAACATCAAATCCGTCTCTGTGCCAAGTCCAAATCCGTCTCCATGCCAAGTCAACTCCAAATCCATCTCCGCGTCAAGTCAAGTCCAAATCCGTCTCCGTGTGTAGTCATGTACAAGTCTGTCTCCATGCCAATTCAGCTCCAAATCCATCTCTGCGTCAAGTCAACTCCAAATCGGTCTCCGTGTCAACTCAAGTCCAAATCCGTCTCCGTGTCAACTGCAAATCCATCTCCATGTCAAGTCAAGTCCAAATCCATCTCCTCGCCAAGTCATCTCCAAATCCTTCTCCGTGCCAAGTCCAAATCCGTCTCCATGTCAAGTCAAGTCCAAATCCATCTCCGTGTCAAGTCAACTCCAAATCCGTTTCCGCGTCAAGTCTAGTCCAAATTCGTCTCTGCGTCAAGTCAACTCCAAATCTGTCTCTGCGCCAAATTAACTCAAAATCCATCTCCGGGCAAGTCATGTCCATTTGTATCTCCGTGTCAAGTCAACTACAAATCCGTCTCCGCGCCAAGTCACCTCCAAATCCGTCTCCGCGTCAAGTCAACATCGAATCCATCTCAGTGCCAAGTCCAAATCCGTCTCCATGCAAAGTCAACTCCAAATCCGTCTCCGTGTCAAGTCAACTCCAAATCCATCTCCGTGCCAAGTCCAAATCTATCTCCGTGTCAAGTCATGTCCAAATCCGTTTCCGTGCCAAGTCAAGTTCAAGTACGACTCCGTGCCAATTCAACTCCAAATCTGTCTCCGCGCCAACACCAAATCCGTCTCTGTGCCAAGTCCAAATCCGTCTCCATGCCAAGTCAACTCCAAATCCATCTCCATTTCAAGTCATCTCCAAATCCGTCTCCACGTCAAGTCAACATCAAATCCGTCTCCATGCAAAGTCAACTCCAAATCCGTCTCCGTACCAAGTCCAAATTCATCTCCGCGTCAAGTAATCTCCAAATCCATTTCCGTGTCAAGTCATGTCCAAATCCATCACCGCGTCAAGTCAAGTCCAAATCCGTCTCCACGTCAAGTCATGTCCTAATCCGTCTCCGTGTCAACTCCAAATCCGTCTCCGCGTCAGGTAATCTCCAATTCTGTCTCCGCGTCAAGTCATGTCCAAATCCGTCTCTGCGTCAAGTAATTTCCAAATCCGTCTCCGTGTCAAGTCAACTTCAAATCTGTCTCCGCGTCAAGTCATGTCCAAATCCGTCTCCGCGTCAAGTGAAGTCCAAATCCGTCTCCGTGTCAACTCCAAATCCGTCTCCGCGTCAAGTCATGTCTTAATCCATCTCCGTGTCAACTCCAAATCCGTCTCCGCATCAGGTAATCTCCAAATCTGTCTCCGCGTCTAGTCATGTCCAAATCCGTCTCCGCGTCAAGTAATCTCCAAATCCATCTCCGTGTCAAGTCAACTTCAAATCCGTTTCCGCGTCAAGTCTAGTCCAAATTCGTCTCTGCGTCAAGTCAACTCCAAATCTGTCTCTGCGCCAAATTAACTCAAAATCCATCTCCGGGCAAGTCATGTCCATTTGTATCTCCGTGTCAAGTCAACTACAAATCCGTCTCCGCGCCAAGTCACCTCCAAATCCGTCTCCGCGTCAAGTCAACATCGAATCCATCTCAGTGCCAAGTCCAAATCCGTCTCCATGCAAAGTCAACTCCAAATCCGTCTCCGTGTCAAGTCAACTCCAAATCCATCTCCGTGCCAAGTCCAAATCTATCTCCGTGTCAAGTCATGTCCAAATCCGTTTCCGTGCCAAGTCAAGTTCAAGTACGACTCCGTGCCAATTCAACTCCAAATCTGTCTCCGCGCCAACACCAAATCCGTCTCTGTGCCAAGTCCAAATCCGTCTCCATGCCAAGTCAACTCCAAATCCATCTCCATTTCAAGTCATCTCCAAATCCGTCTCCACGTCAAGTCAACATCAAATCCGTCTCCATGCAAAGTCAACTCCAAATCCGTCTCCGTACCAAGTCCAAATTCATCTCCGCGTCAAGTAATCTCCAAATCCATTTCCGTGTCAAGTCATGTCCAAATCCATCACCGCGTCAAGTCAAGTCCAAATCCGTCTCCACGTCAAGTCATGTCCTAATCCGTCTCCGTGTCAACTCCAAATCCGTCTCCGCGTCAGGTAATCTCCAATTCTGTCTCCGCGTCAAGTCATGTCCAAATCCGTCTCTGCGTCAAGTAATTTCCAAATCCGTCTCCGTGTCAAGTCAACTTCAAATCTGTCTCCGCGTCAAGTCATGTCCAAATCCGTCTCCGCGTCAAGTGAAGTCCAAATCCGTCTCCGTGTCAACTCCAAATCCGTCTCCGCGTCAAGTCATGTCTTAATCCATCTCCGTGTCAACTCCAAATCCGTCTCCGCATCAGGTAATCTCCAAATCTGTCTCCGCGTCTAGTCATGTCCAAATCCGTCTCCGCGTCAAGTAATCTCCAAATCCATCTCCGTGTCAAGTCAACTTCAAATCCGTTTCCGCGTCAAGTCTAGTCCAAATTCGTCTCTGCGTCAAGTCAACTCCAAATCTGTCTCTGCGCCAAATTAACTCAAAATCCATCTCCGGGCAAGTCATGTCCATTTGTATCTCCGTGTCAAGTCAACTACAAATCCGTCTCCGCGCCAAGTCACCTCCAAATCCGTCTCCGCGTCAAGTCAACATCGAATCCATCTCAGTGCCAAGTCCAAATCCGTCTCCATGCAAAGTCAACTCCAAATCCGTCTCCGTGTCAAGTCAACTCCAAATCCATCTCCGTGCCAAGTCCAAATCTATCTCCGTGTCAAGTCATGTCCAAATCCGTTTCCGTGCCAAGTCAAGTTCAAGTACGACTCCGTGCCAATTCAACTCCAAATCTGTCTCCGCGCCAACACCAAATCCGTCTCTGTGCCAAGTCCAAATCCGTCTCCATGCCAAGTCAACTCCAAATCCATCTCCATTTCAAGTCATCTCCAAATCCGTCTCCACGTCAAGTCAACATCAAATCCGTCTCCATGCAAAGTCAACTCCAAATCCGTCTCCGTACCAAGTCCAAATTCATCTCCGCGTCAAGTAATCTCCAAATCCATTTCCGTGTCAAGTCATGTCCAAATCCATCACCGCGTCAAGTCAAGTCCAAATCCGTCTCCACGTCAAGTCATGTCCTAATCCGTCTCCGTGTCAACTCCAAATCCGTCTCTGCGTCAGGTAATCTCCAAATCTGTCTCCGCGTCAAGTCATGTCCAAATCCGTCTCTGCGTCAAGTAATTTCCAAATCCGTCTCCGTGTCAATTCAACTTCAAATCTGTCTCCGCGTCAAGTCATGTCCAAATCCGTCTCCGCGTCAAGTGAAGTCCAAATCCGTCTCCGCGTCAAGTGAAGTCCAAATCCGTCTCCGCGTCAAGTCATGTCTTAATCCATCTCCGTGTCAACTCCAAATCCGTCTCCGCATCAGGTAATCTCCAAATCTGTCTCCGCGTCTAGTCATGTCCAAATCCGTCTCCGCGTCAAGTAATCTCCAAATCCGTCTCCGTGTCAAGTCAACTCCAAATCCGTCTCCGCGTCAAGTCACGTCCAAATCCGTCTTCGCGTCAAGTCAACTCCAGATCCATCTCCGTGTCAAGTCATGTCCTAATCCGTCTCCATGTCAAGTCAACTACAAATCCGTCTCTGTGCCAAATCATCTCCAAATCCGTCTCCGCGTCAAGTCAACATCAAATCCATCTCCATGCAAAGTCAACTCCAAATCCGTCTCCGTGTCAAGTCAACTCCAAATCCGTCTCCGTGCCAAGTCCAAATCTATCTCCGTGTCAAGTCATGTCCAAATCCGTTTCCGTGCCAAGTCAAGTTCAAGTACGTCTCCGTGCCAATTCAACTCCAAATCTGTCTCCGCGCCAACACCAAATCCGTCTCTGTGCCAAGTCCAAATCCGTCTCCATGCCAAGTCAACTCCAAATCCATCTCCGCGTCAAGTCAAGTCCAAATTCGTCTCCTTGTCAAGTCATGACCACATCCGTCTCCGTGCCAACTCCAAATCTGTCTCCGCGCCAAGTCAAGTCCAAATCCACCTCCGTGCCAAGTCAACTCAAAATCCGTCTCCACCTCATGTCATGTCCAAATCCGTCTCCGTGTCAACTGCAAATCCATCTCCGCGTCAAGTCCAAATCCGTCTCCGCATCAAGTCCAGTTCAAATCTATCTCCGCGTCAAGACATGTCCAAATCTGTCTCCGCATCAAGTCAATTCCAAATCCGTATCTGGGTCAACTCCAAATCCGTCTCCGCATCAAGTCAACTCAAAAATCCGTCTCCGGGCAAAGTCATGGCCAAATCCATCTCCGCATGAAGTCAAGTCCAAATCCATCTCCGCGTCAAGTCAATTTTAAATCCGTCTTCGTGTCAAGTCATGGCCAAATCCATCTCCGCGTCAAGTCAAATCCAAATCCGTCTCCGCGTCAAGTCACATCCAAATCCGTCTCCGTGCCAAATCCAAATCTGTCTCTGCGTCAAGTCAACTCCAAATCCGTTTCCGCGTCAAGTCAAGTCCAAATCCGTCTCTGTGTCAAGTCATCTCCAAATCTGTCTCCGCGTCAGGTAATCTCCAAATCCGTCTCTGTGTCAAGTCATGTCCAAATCCGTCTACGCGTCAAGTGAAGTCCAAATCCGTCTCCGTGTCAACTCCAAATCCATCTCTGCGTCAAGTCATGTCTTAATCCATCTCCGTGTCAACTCCAAATCCGTCTCCACATCAGGTAATCTCCAAATCTGTCTCCGCGTCTAGTCATGTCCAAATCCGTCTCCGCATCAAGTAATCTCCAAATCCATCTCCGTGTCAAGTCATGTCCAAATCCATCTCCGCGTCAAGTCAAGTCCAAATCCGTCTCCGCGTCAAGTAATCTCCAAATCCGTCTCCGTGTCAAGTCAACTCCAAATCCGTCTCCGCGTCAAGTCACGTCCAAATCCGTCTTCGCGTCAAGTCAAGTCCAAATCCGTCTCCGCGTCAAGTCAACTCCAAATCCGTCTCCGTGTCAAGTCATGTCCTAATCCGTCTCCGTGTCAACTCCAAATCCGTCTCCGCGTCAAGTAATCTCCAAATCCATCTCCGTGTCAAGTCACGTCCAAATCCATCTCCGCGTCAAGTCAAGTCCAAATCCGTCTCTGCGTCAAGTCATGTCCTAATCCGTCTCCGTGTCAACTCCAAATCCGTCTCCGCGTCAGGTAATCTCCAAATCTGTCTCCGCGTCAAGTCATGTCCAAATCCGTCTCCACGTCAAGTAATTTCCAAATCCGTCTCCGTGTCAAGTCAACTCCAAATCTGTGTCCGTGTCAAGTCATGTCCAAATCCGTCTCCGTGTCAATTCCAAATCCGTCTCCGCATCAGGTAATCTCCAAATCCGTCTCCGCGTCAAGTAATCTCCAAATCCGTCTCCAAGTCAACTCCAAATCCGTCTCCGCGTCAAGTCAACTCCAAATCTGTCTCCATGTCAAGTCATGTCCTAATCCGTCTCCGTGTCAACTTCAAATCTGTCTCCGTGTCAAGTAATCTCCAAATCCGTCTCCATGTCATGTCATGTCCTAATCCATCTCCGTGTCAAGCCAACTCCAAATCCGTCTCCATGCCAAGTCCAAATCCATCACCGCGTCAAGTCAAGTCCAAATCCGTCTCTGCTTCAAGTAATCTCCAAATCCGTCTCCGTGTCAAGTCATGTCCAAATCCGCCACCGCGTCAAGTCATGTCTAAATCCGTCTCCGCGTCAAGTAATCTCCAAATCCGTCTCCGTGTCAAGTAATCTCCAAATCCGTCTCCGCGTCAAGTAATCTCCAAATCCGTCTCCGTGTCAAGTAATCTCCAAATCTGTCTCCGCGTCAAGTCATGTCCAAATCCGTCTTCGCGTCAAGTCAGGTCCAAATCCGTCTCCGCGTCAAGTCAACTCCAGATCCGTCTCCATGTCAAGTCATGTCCTAATCCATCTCCGTGTCAAACCAACTCCAAATCCGTCTCCGTGCCAGGTCCAAATCCGTCTCCGTGCCAGGTCCAAATCCGTCTCCGCATCAAGTCAAGTCCAAATCCTTCTCCGCATCAAGTCAACTTCAAATCTGTGTCCGCATCAAGTCAAGTCCAAATCTGTCTCCGCGTCAAGTCAACTCCAAATCCGACTCTGTGTCAAGTCATCTCCAAATACGTCTCCGTGCCTGTGTTCTGCACTTGGTTCTACTTCCAGTTGCCCCCATTGCCACGCAGTCACTACAGAACCTTATGACCTTTCTTCCCCCTCCTTCTGTCTACCTCTCTGGGCAATGATACTATTGGATCTCACGGTTGATCTCACCGTTATCCCCAAATCTACAACTTCATGTTGAGCTGAATTCAGACCTTGCTTTAGCATTATCAGGGTCACTGGATCATCCCTGTCCAGACTGTACATCTTGAATATTCTTCTAATGTTCGATATTTATACTATGCATAATCCATGGCAGACTCATTCCCCAGTTCCTCTCATCTCCCCCAGTTGCTGCCTCACCTCCCCCTTAAAATAGCAAAATCTCCCCTCATTACTGCCATTCCAGTTAGTTGTCCATGTACCTTCCTGCACTCACAGGCCCATGTGTGGCCTCCATCAGTCATAGTTGACCATGGGTACTACACCCCTGGTAGCCACTGGTTTGTCAAGCAGTGTTGACTATGGCTATTGAAGCCATTTCTGGAATGGCAGGCTCTGCCACAGTTGCTGCATGTGTAGGGCATCATGGAATTTCCTCTGTGCTCTCCGTTTAGTTCTCTGCTCCTCAAACTGACTGAGGATCACTCTTTCTCCTTGCTCTAGGTGTTGCTGAAGAGTACCTTACCATTTGTTATGGTCACCTGCTGTATCCTCCCAGAACTCTGTGTTGATTCTAAGGCTTTCATGTTGCACTTGCAGAGGTCCTTGAAGCGAAGCTGGGGTCTACCAACCTTCCTCTTGCCTCTTGCTAGTTCTCCATACAGGATGTCCTTTGGTAGTCTACCATCCTTCATACGATGGACGTGGCCCAGCCAGCTCAGTCTGTGTTGTCTTAAAAATGTGAACATTGTGGGAAGTCCAGCGCTGGAGAGGACCTCAGAGTTCGGGACTTTGTCTCTCCAGATGATGCAGAGGATGCGGTGAAGGCTGTGCAGGTGAAAACTATTGAGTTTCCTCTCCTGTTTGGAGTAGATGGTCCAAGTCGCGGTACCATTCAGGAGGGTGCTGATAACACATGCATTGTACAAGACAGTCTTGGTCTTTGTAGCGAGTTTCAGATTCTCCCAGACCCGCGAGGAGAGTTGAGCAAGAATCAATGTTGCTTTGCCAATAGGCCTATTGATTTCAGCATCAAGGGAGAGAGTGTTGCTAATGGTTGGCCCCAAGTATGTGAACTTGTGGACCACTTCTAGATTGTAATTATCGATGGTAATGACTGGTGTCTCCATTATGTTCTGGGCAGGGACATTTCTTTTCTTTAGGCTGATGGTAAGCCTGAAGTCCTTGCAAACCTTAGAGAAGTGGTCCATGAGAGTTTGTAGTTGCTGTTTGGTGTGCATGGTTATAGCAGCGTCATTGGCAAAGAGCATATCATATATTAAGATCTTTCTTCTTGCTCTCAGGCACACAGGGGCAGCTCTCCACTGTGTACTTTCATACTTCAAGCACCCATGCTCGTTTACCTGAACAGACCTAAGCAAAGGTGCTACTCTTAAAATTACTCATCCACTTAGACTGCTTAAGTTCATGACCACACAGTATGTCATGATTGATTCCCGGTCAAGCCCCCAAATGTTATGACTGTGATCGAAGTCACTGGAGAGACACTGTAGCTGGTGATATAAAAATCTTAATTCATCACAACAAGCAGGCAAAGTTCTAGAGACACTTGTGGTAGATGCTCACATTTTATATCCTTAAGATCAAAGGTAACAGTAGGCAATTCAATGCAATTTCAATAGTTACAATGACATTGTTTACTTCAGTACCTTGGATTGACAGTGCTTTCTGTGAATTGCATGTATACAGTGGGAGATATCTCTGAATCTTCAAATGCCTCTGCTGGGACACTTCTCTGAATTTACTTACAATAGCACAAACTACAAACTACAAAGTACAAAGTAGTTATTTTAAACCCATTGTTATCTGGTTTGCTGCAAAGCATTTAACATAACCACATTGTTTTAACGTTTGGTTGATGCATCTGCAATCTCTTAGTCTGTGCGCCAGCCTGTGCTTTTAACTTCAATTTACTGCTTGCAATTTACAATATGAACTGAAGACTAATTCTTGCCTGAATTAATATCTGCATTATTCACATAACTCCAGAATACTCCCTGATAAGATTAATGATGTTTCATCAGAATTGTTCTACTCAGACCTTGGGGATTTCTTGGATAACTAACAGTTCTACCATCACTTCCATCTAGTGCAATGGCTTGAATAATATTTATTTCATCATACTCTATATTAATCATTTTAAGGGGAAATTTTTGAATTCTAATCATTAACACCGACTAGTAATCAGCAGAGGACCTAGAAATTGTTCTGCACTATTTTCTTCTGACATTAAGACTTTGCTGTGAGACATCCTGAATCCGTATGTGAAAGTTTGCACCAAAAGTGATACTCACAGTGCAGAGTGGCTGGGTTTCCTATGTAACACCTTGGTGGAACTGTCATTTCAGAACTGCAAAGTGCTGCAAATTCTCACAGCTTTTTATCTGCAACATGAGAGGTGTAAGATTTGTAGGCAGCTGTTGAAGAAACACTACACCTCATGAGTAGGAGTGTACTGCTGAATAAGAAAGGTGTTCAATGAGCGTGACAGTCACAAAGTCTATAAAAAGTGGTAGATACAGCCCAGTCCAACACAGGCAATGCTCTCCCCATCTTTGATTATATCTACAAGGAGCGCTGCCACAACAAAGCAGTATCCATCATCAAGGATCCTCACCAGCCAGGCCATATATTAGAAAGCCTACAGCACAATACAGGTCCTTCGGCTCACAAAGCTGTGCTGAATTTGTCCTTAATTTAGAAAATATATAAGGTTACTCATAGCCCCCCATTTTCTAAGCTCCATGCAACTATCTAAGTGTCCCTTAAAAGACCCTATTATATTCATTCCACCACCTTTGCCGGCAGCCCATTCCATGCACTCACCAAACTCTGTGTAAAAAAACTTACCCCTGACATCACCTCTGTACCTACTTCCAAGCACCATAAAACTGTGTTCTCTTGTGCTAGCCATTTCAGACCTGGGAAAAAGCCTCTGACTATCCACACAATCAATGCCTCTCATCATCTTATACATCTCTGTCAGGTCACCTCTCATCCTCCATCTCTCCAGGGAGAAAAGGCCGAGTTCACTCAACCGTTCTCATAAGGCATGCTCCCCAATCCAGGCAACATCCTTGTAAATCTCCTCTGCACCTTTTCTATGGCTTCCACATCCTTTTTTTAGTGAGGCGACCAGAACTGAACATGATACTCCAAGTGGGGTCTGACCAGGGTCCTACAAAGCTGCAACATTACCTCCTGGCTCCTGAACTCAATCCCACGATTGATGAGGGCCAAAACACCCTATGCCTTCTTAACCGCACAGTCAACCTGCGTAACAACTTTGAGTGTCCTATGGACTCTGACCCCAAGATCCCTCTGATCCTCCACACTGCTAAGAGCCTTACCATCAATACTATATTTGACCTACCAAAATGAAGCACCTCACACTTATTTGGGTTGAACTCCATCTGCCACTTCTCAGCCCAGTTTTGCATCTTAATGATGTCCCACTGTAACCTCTGACAGCCCTCCATACTATCCACAACACCCCAACCTTTGTGTCATCATCAAATTAACTAACCCATCCCTCCACTTCCTCATCCAGGTCATTTATAAAAATCACAAAGATTAAGGACCGCAGGTCAGATCCCTGAGGCACACCACTAGTGACCAACCTCAGTGCAGAATATGACCTGTCTACAATCACTCTTTGCCTTCTGTGGGCAAGTTAATTCTGGATCCACAAAGCAATGCTCCTTTGGATCCCATGCCTCCTTACTTTCTCAATAAGTCTTGCATGGGGTACCTGATCAAATGTCTTGCTGAAATTCATAAACACTACATCTACTGCTTTACCTTCATCAATGGGTTTAGTCACATCCTCACAGAATTCAATTAGGCTCGTAAGGCACAATTTGCCTTTGACAAAGCCATGTTGACTATTCCTAATCATATTATGTTTCCCCAAAGGTTCATAAATCCTGCCTCTCAGGATCTTTTCCATTAACTTACCAACCACTGAGTTAAGACCCACTGGTCTATAATTTCCTGGGCTATCTCGACTCCCCTTATTGAATAAGAGGACAACACCTGCAACCCTCCAATCCTCCAGAACATCTCCGATCCCCATTGATGATGCAAAAATCATTGCCAGAGGCTCAGCAATCTCCTCCCTCACCTCCCACAGTAGCCTCGGGTACATCTTGTCCCATCCCGGTGGCTTATCCAACTTGATGCTTTCCAAAAGCTCTAGCACATCCTCTTTCTTAGTATCTATATGCTCAAGCTTTTCAGTCCACTGAATGTCATTCCTACAATTGCCAAGATCCTCTTCCTTAGTGAATACTGAAACAAGGTATTCATTAAGTACCTCTGCTATCTCCTCCGGTTCCATACACACTTGATTGGTCCTATTCTCTCATGCCTTATCCCTTGCTCTTCATATACTTGTAGAATGCCTTGGAGTTTTCCTTAATCCTGTCCGCCAAGGCCTTCTCATGGCCCCTTCTGGCTCTCCTAATTTCATTCTTAAGCTCCTTCCTGCTAGCCTTAAAATCTTCAAGATCTCTATCATTACCTAATTTTTTGAACCTTTCGTAAGCTTTTCTTTTCTTCTTGATTAGATTTACAAGAGCCTTTGTACAGCATTGCTCCTGTACCCTACCATCCATTCCCTATCTCATTGGGATGTACCTATGCAGAACTCCACACAAATATCCCCTGAACATTAGCCACATTTCTGCCGTACATTTCCCTGAGAACATCCAAGTTTCTGCCTAATAGTCTCATGTTTCCCCTTATTCTAATTAAACGCTTTCCTAACTTGTCTGTTCCTATCCCTCTCCAATGATATGGTAAAGGAGATAGAATTGTGATCAATATCTCCAAAATGCTCTCCCACTGAGAGATCTGACACCTGACCAGGTTCATTTCCCAATACCAAATCAAGTACAGTCTCTCCTCTTGTAGGCTTATCTACATATTGTGTCAGGAAACCTTCCTGAACACACCTAACAAACTCCACCCCATCTAATCCCCTTGTTCTAGGCAGATGCCAATCAATATTTGGGAAATTAAAATCTCCCACCATGACAACCCAGTTATTTTATACCTTTGCCGAATCTGTCTCCCTATCTGCTCCTCAATGTCCCTGTTAGATTGGTCTATAAAAAGCACCGAGTGGAGTTATTCACCCCTTCCTGTTCCTAACTTCCACCCATAGAGACTCAGTAGACAATCCCTCCATGACTTCCTCTTTTTCTGCAGCTGTGATACTATCTCTGATCAGCAGTGCCATGCCTCCACCTCTTTTGCCTCACTCCCTGGCCTTTCTGAAACATCTAAAGCCTGGCACTCTAAGTAAACATTCCTGCCTCTGAGCCATCCAAGTCTGTATTTATCTCACCACTGCCAATACTCCATGCATGCCTCGGTCACTATTCTTCTCACCGCTGCCATCGGATAAGAGCTACAGGAGTCTCAGACCCCACACCACCAGATTCAGGAACTCTTCAACCATCAGGCCCCTGAAATGATATGGATAACTTCATTCACCTCAACATTGAACTGATTCCGCAACTTATGCACTCACTTTCAAGGACTATACAACTCACGTTCTCAGTTTATGTATTTATGTATTTGTTTATCTATGTATTTCTTAATTTACTTATTCATTTATTTATCAATCTCTTTATTTGCACAGTTTGTCTTCTTTTGTACGTTGGTTGTTTGTCATTCTTTGTGTGTAGTTTCTTTGAACTTAGTGCTTCAGAGGAACATGGGCAGGTAGCACGCAGGCCCCCTGGTGTGTGGACATACTCTGGTGCTTGTGAACCAGATGCCTAGCAAAGGATAACTAGCCCCACTGCCTTGTGGGTAGCCTCAGGAGAGACAAAGTATACGGGAGTAAACCCAGGCAGAAAGTCCGGAGGAGAGCCCCTGAGGTGACTGAGGTCACTGAACATCATTCCGGCAGCTCCTGCAGCCAATCTGCTACCAAACATATTGCTTCGCTTTTCTTTGGACTACATCAGTGAGGCTGAGGCAATCTTGTCAACCGGGCACCCCAGGATCTCCATATTTTCCACACAGTCTTGTATCCCGTAGAGATCACTCCAGTTCCAATTCCATTGTCCTTTCAGACAGAGGGATGTCATCATCATCATCATCATCATCATCATGTGCCTTAACCACCCTCTGTGTGAAAAAGTTGCCCCTCAATTTCCTCATTCACATCTCTCGAGCTTTAAGTTATGATTTCCTGGGTGAAAGACTATGGATGCTCACCATGTCTATGCCCTTCGTGATTTTATACACCTCTGTAAGATCACCCCTCAACCCAATGGAGTCCAAAGAATAATGTCCCACCCTTCCGAACCTCTCCCCTGACTCAGGTCCTTGAGTGTAGGCAGCATCATCATACACCGGGCATCATGGTAGTGTAGTGGCTATCCTGCCGCTATTGCAGCTCAGGGCATTGGAATTCAGAGTTTGATTTCAAACCCATCTGTAATGAGTTTGTACGTCGCTCCCCATGAACGTGTGGGTTTGCTCCAAGTTGCTTCCCATAGTCTGATGATGTACTGGCTAGTAGGTTAATTGGTCAGTGTAAATTGTCCTGTGGTTAGGTTAGAGTTGAATAGGTGGATTGCTGTGTGGTGAGCCTTGTTGGACTGGTAAGGCCTGTTCCACGCTGTGCCTCTAAATAAATAAAAATATAAAGTATATAAATCTACTCAGATCTCTCTCCAATTTAATGATATCTCTCCTGTAACAAGATGGTTAAAACAGTGCTGGAGGAACTCAGCTGGTAAGGCAGCTTCTATGGAGGGGAATGAAGAGTTGACATTATGGGCTGACTTGTAATGAAGGGTTTCAGCCTGAAACTGACTGTTTATTCACTTCCATGGATGCTGCCTGATCTGCTGAGTTCCTCCAGCATTTTGTGTGTGTTCCTTTGGATTTCCAGAATTTGCAGAATCTCTTGTGTATGTGATACTCCAAGTTCTTTGTGCAGGAGCGACAAGGAGACCCTCCAGGGGCAGAGCTAAATTATTACAGTGAGACGTTGCTAAGGAAACCTGTTTATGGACATCATTTGCAAATACACTGTGCTGATAAAGGCCAATTTTCATGGCATTTACCCTGCGTGTGTATATCTATGAGATAGAGTTGAACTTGCATTCATTCTCAGAATCCCTACACTTTGGGAATGTCTGCAGTGCAGTCTCCTCTCCTTGATTATGAAGATTGGATGTCCATACTGCGGTAGGCAAGAAGGACCCTGAGGCAGTGAAGCTGGATGTAATCTTGACCTGACTTCCAGTGGGGAAAGCTATCAACCCACACTTGAGGTCATATCTGAGGTCACAGAACTCAGTGGTGTTAAAAAATGTACTTGGGTTGGCACAGTGGTGCAGGAACCCAGGTTTAATACTGATTTTGAATGCTGTCTGTGTGGAGTTTGCATGTTCTCCCTGTGACCGAGTGGGTTTCATTCAGGTGCACCACATTGCAAAAACAAACTGTGCAAATAAAGAGATTGATAAATAAATAAGCAAATAAATGAATAAGTAAATTAAGAGATACATAGTTAAGCAAATACATAAATACATTTAATACTGTTAATATTCCACTGTATGTTGCCCATAGTGCGGGGGTGGCAGAACTTTTTTGAAATCAAGAGTCCAAATTGGTGATAAAAATTTCCCTGCATTTCATGGAAATTCTGAGCAGAGATTATCATATATTAATGAATTAGTAGCAATAATTATGGACTTTTTAAATGAAAAGGGCTAAGTGCTATTTACATGTATTGATTGTTTTACTATCAATAAATGTATAACAAAAACAGATTCCAATACATGAAATGTTTTGAAAACCTGTTCAAAAATTACTGATATTAATATTTTAAAAGACAATTGAAAAATAGCTCCATTTCTGAGCAGTTTTGTCACTGTAACCATTTATTATCCAAATACTGATGTGTAGCCCAGGTCTGTGTGGATTTCAAAATGAATCATTCAATGTCACATGTTCTTGCAACTTTTTAACTGGCGCCAAATTGGTGTGAGATGTTTCCCATGAAAATAGCTCTTCTCTCAGGTTGTAAAAAAAAATTTGCTGGTTCATTTGGGAGTAAAGATAATCGGTATGTATCTTTCTGTTATGGGTGTGGTTTAAATGATCAAGGGATAGCACGGCACTGCCAACAACGTTTTTGAACATGCCATCCTAGGTATAGATTCGTCATCCTTGCCCTAGTATTTACTGGCTACGTTTACTGGAAACGTTAATTCCTTTGAACAGAAAATCCTACAGATGGTAGTGGATTTGGCCCAGTACATCATGGGTAAAGCCCTCCCAACCATTGAACACATCTACATGAAACGCTGTCATAAGAAAGCAGCATCAGTCATCAGAGATCTCTGCCACCCAGGTCATGGTCTTCTCTCACTGCTGCCATCAGGTAGAAGGTAAAAAAAGCCTCAGGACCCGCACTTCCAGGTTCAAGAACAGTTACTACTCCACAATCATCAGGCTGTTGAACAAAAGGAGATAACCACACTCACTTGCCCATCCATTGAGATGTTCCAACTACCAATGAAGTCACTTTAAGGAATCTTTATCTCGTGATCTCATGTTCTCGATATTTATTGCAATTTATTTATATTTGCATTTGCACAGTTTGATGTCTTCTGCACTCTTTCATCGATCTTGTTATAGCTGTTATTTGCTGAGTACGCCCGCAGGAAAATGTACCTCAGGTTTGTATATGATGACATATATGTACTTTCATCATAAAGTTTACTTTGAACTTTATGTGAAGGCAGGTGATAGAATCAATGGGAATTAATGGGATTAGTGTAAATGTGTGGTTGATATTCAGTGTAGATTGGTTAAATGACTTGTTTCCATGTCATAAAGTACCTCCCTATGACTTTATGACTCTATACATAATGTGTCTCCAAAACAGGAAAGCAGAGTTCTTAAAACCTGGTTGTTTTTTGAATAAGTGTATACAGTTGTTTCTCAAATCAATAGGAGTTCAAATCTGACTGCTGACAAATTGCGCAATGCATGACAGTTGACATCATTTGGGAGGGGCATTGAAAAAGAAGTGTGTAATAATCCCACTGGAACCCGTGATTTAAATTGATCAATGTGTACACCGGCATTAGATGTCACAATACTCCACGTAATCCTATATCCTACTGCACAGCACTGCTTCTTTGGAATTCTAAATTGTGATTTCAAAAACACGTTGGGATTTGAAACATGGTTACATGAAGGTTTTGGGCCACCTCTAAAGCCACGCTGAGGAATTAATTAAAACGTTTAGGGGTGTAAACAAATCCTTTGATTAGGAGTAAAATTATTGAACAATGATTACCCTGTAAAATTTGTTTAACCTTTGACGTACTAAAATGTATTAATGTATTTACTGCTATGATCTGATATGAGATGCTAAAATTAACTCTGAGCTGTCCTGTATAATCAATCCCATTATCATAGCTGCATCCCCTCTCTCTTCAGATTCCAATACAGTGCATGAACCCATGAATACTATCTTGTTATTCCTCTTTTGCATTATTTATTCATTTGTAATTTATCATATATGTTATGTATTGCACTGTCCTGTCCACGAACACAACAAATTTCATGCCAGTCTGTATATCACAGCTGATTCTGATTCAGAGATTGATAAGCTCTTGACCGGTAAAGAGCTTAACGGTTACGGAGGGATGCTGGGAAAAAGGATTTGAAAAAAATACAACAGTTGTTGAATAGTGGAGCAGATTCAATGGGCCAAATGGCGTAATTTTGCTCCTCTATCTTATGGTCTTAGTTTTTATTGGTAGTGTCAAGTTCATTAAAGTTTTATTTTACCCTGTGGTCACATCAGCATCATTAAGGACTGAAGTGACACAGAGTATATTATTTACAGTGATTCAATTAGGCCACATGAAAATGATGTGATTTCAAAATAAGCGTCACAAATAGATCAATAACTCATTTAAAAATGACGGTATTCTTAACTTTGCTAGGTACAACTTAACAGAACATGATTTCAGTTTTGGTATCATAATTGTGAATTGTATTCCAGTGCATATTTCTCGTTAAGAAGCTAAACTTTTAGAATGGCTTCTGATCCCTCTGTATTTACAACAGTTTGAATCAATTAATCTCAGAAAGGCTCAATTACCACTGACAGCAGCTAGTGGGATCCTTTTGTTTATCTACCGTGCATTAATAGTAAGTTGTACCACTGAAACAGATGGCCTTGAATTTTTGAACACCTTTCCATTTACAAAACACGTTGATGAAAGAGGGCTGTTAATCAAATGTTGACACTATGCATTAAATAGACCACAGGGCTCAGTAGATCTGTTCTCTATCAATGTCTGTTCCCATGTAGGCAGAATTGTGGCCTTTATCTCTTTGAGAAAGCTTTATCAGCGTTTCTTTAAAGGTCATATTCAGTTCAGTCAGCAGCTCTTCTATAGATACCAATATGTTAAGGAAATTATAATTCCATTTACGAAAATTTTCCTAATACATTATTTTGTTTGTTCCAATCGAGTTATAGAATCAAAGAGCAATTCAGCATGGATACATGTCCTTCGGCCCAGTCAGTCCATACTGGCCACACTGTCAACCAACTAGTTCCAATTTTTGGTGTTTGGCCCATATCCTTCAAATCCCCAACCCTCCATGAACCTACTCAAGTACTTCTTAAATGATACTATTGTACCTGCCTGAAACACTTCCTCTCGTAGCGTATACTCACCATCCCCTGGGAGAACAGTTACCCCTCAGGTCCCTTTTAAATATTTTCCTCTCACTCTAAACCTAACCACCCCCCCCAGTTTTGGACTCCTGGGACTGTTAGCATCCAACTCATCAGAGCCTCTCATAATTTTAAACATTTCCATGTGTTCAAAATTAATGATGGCCCTACAATCCAAGAAATAAAGACCTACCCTGGTGAAACTCTCCTTATAGCTCAAAGCTTAAAGTTCAAAAGTTCAAAGTAAAATTTATGATCAGAATATTGACACGTCACCACATACAACCCTGAGATTCTTTTCCCTGCAGGCATACTCAGCAGCTATATAGAACAGTAACAGTGAACAGCATCGATGAACAACACACTATGCAAATGCAAATATAAATAAATAGTGATAAATAACTAGGGTGTGAAATAACAAGATAACAAGTCCTTAAAGTGAGATTATTGGTTGTGGGAACTCCAGAAATAGAATGAGTGTAGTCATCCTCTTTTGTTCAAGAGCCTGATGGCTGTGGGGTTCTAATTGTTCTTGAATCTGGTGGTGCGAGTCCTGAGACTCTGGTTCCTTCTACCTGATGGCAGCAGTGAGAAAAGAGCATGACCTGGGTGGTGAGGATCTTTGATAATGGATGCTGCCCTCCTTCAGCAACATTTCATATAGATGTGCTCAATGGTTGGGAGGGTTTTACCCATGACGTACTGGGCCAAATCCACTGCCTTTTGTAGGATTTTACACTCAAAGGCTTTGGTGTTTCCATACCAGGCTGAAATGGAGCCAGCCAATACACTTTCCACCACAATTGAATCAAAGTTTGTTAAGGTTTTTGATGACACACTGAACCTTCACAGACTCCTGAGGAAGTAGAGGCGCTGTCATGCCTTCTTTGCAAGCTCAGACACTCCAGTCCTGTCAACATCCTCACAGATCTTTTCTCCATTCTTTCCAGTTTAACCACATGTTTCCTATAAGAGTGTGAGCCAAACTGCATATAGTACACCATGTGTTGCATTCTTCAGCACCTTTTAACTAGATAAGCATTTAAAATATGCTTACAAGGGCCTCCAGTAAGATGGCAGTGTGCTCAGACGTAGCCGCTTCTACTGGGGGTGGGGGGGGGGGGAGGGAGATATCAACCAAAGATGTTACTGAAGTATTATTGCCTATTTTAAATGGATTCTTTATGATCACAAGACCCTGCTGGACACTAAGAACTTAAAGTACTGCAGGTCTAAGCCATCAGCAAGTTGCTCATTGGCAGAGAAACTGATGGAGCTAGATTGGATGTGGACCATAACACTGCCTGCGACGGACAGACACACCTCCTTTGCACACATTTGCACAGAGCTGCAGCTCCCTGAGAGAACACATTAAGGAACTGGAGCTGCAGCTCGATGATCTTCAACTCAAATGGGAGAACGAGGAGGTGATGGGTAGGAGCTACAGGGAGGCAGTCACCAGATTGACAGTGCTGAGGATGAGGTAGTTGTTTTATTAAGAAAGGCAATGTGAGAATCTTAGCAGGAGTGACCGATGATAGGGCAAAATTGCAGCCAACAGGGTGAGTTGAAATGCAAAAGGTGGACAAAATCAAAAAGGGTGAATACAAGACCGAAGGTGTTGTATTTGAATGTGTGCAGTATGTGGGAAAAGATTTATGAACCTATAGCACTGTTATAGATTGGCGCTCAGTGTCATGGTCCACATCCAGTCCAGCTCCTTCAGTTTCTCTGCCAATGAGCAACTTGCTGATGGCGTAGACCTGCAGTACTTTAAGTTCTTAGTGTCCATGATCGGTGCATCGCTGAATCATGGCTGGTAGAAGATCATAGCTGGAAGCTTAACGTCCAAGGATACACATTGTATCAAAAGGATAGACAGGTAGGAGAGGGGGTGGCATTGCTCTGTTGGTAAAAAATGAAATCAAATCATTAGAAAGAGGTGACATAAGGTCAGAAGGTGTTGAATCATTTTGGATAGAGCTGAGGAACTGCAAGGGTAAAAAGACCTTGATGGGAATTGTATACAGATCCCCAAACAATAGTAAGGATGCGGCCTACAAATTACAACGGGAGATAGGAAATGCATTCCAAAAGGGCAATGTTACAATAATCATGAGGAATTTCAATACGCAGGTAGATTGGGAAAATCAGGTTGGTGCTGGATCCCTAGAGAGGGAATTTGTAGAATGCGTATGAGATGGCTTTTTAGTACAGCTCACAGTTGAGCCCACTAGAAGATCAGCTATTCTGGATTGGGTGTTGTGCAATGAACCGGAATTGATTAGAGAGTTTGAAGTAGAAGAACCCTTAGGGAAAGTGATCATAATCTGATCAAATTCACCCTGAACTTTGAGAAGGAGAAGCTAAAGTCAGATGTTTCAGTATTATAGTGAAGTAAAAGGAATTACAGAGGCATGAGAGAAGAGTTGGCCAGAATTAATTGGGAAAGAACACTGGCAGGGATGACAGCAGAGCAGCAACGGTGAAGTTTTTGGAAGCAATTTGGAAGGCACAGGACATATGCATTTCAAAGAGGCAAGATGATACAGTTGTGACGAACAAGAGAAGTCAAAGCCAACAGGAAAGCGAAGGAGAGGACGTATATACAGCAAATATTAGTGTGAAGTTAGAGGATTGGGAAGCTTTTAAAAACCAACAACAAGCAACTAAAAATGTCATTACGAAGGTGTACACAAGGGTTCTGAAAGAGGTGGCTGAAGAGATTGTGGAGGCATTGGTAATGATCTTCAAAGGATCAATAGATTCTAGAATGCTTTCAGAAGATTAGAAAATTGCAAATATTACTCTGCCATTTAAGAAGGGAGAGAGGCAGAAGAAAGGATGTTATAGGCCATTTAGTCTGACCTCAGTAGTTGGGAAGATGTTGGAGTCAATTATTAAGGATGTGATTTGGAGTACATTGAGGCGCATAGTAAAATAGGGTGTAGTCTGCATGGTTTCTTCAAGGGAAAATCTTGCTTGTCAAATCTGTTGGAATTCTTTGCAGAAATAACAAGTAGGATAGATAAAAGAGTATCGATTAATGTTGTGCACTTGGATTTTCAGAAGGCCTTTGGCAAGGTGCCTCACATGTCATTGCCGATACAAAAATATCCAAAGTAACTGGGCCCGCAACACACACACTCTTACACCTCAAGCATTCTTTTCATTTTTTTCTGCCCAAGAAGAACAGCATGGGTCTCTGTCACCCACACTGTTCTGAAGCAAGGACATAAAACTATTATTTTTGTGCAGGATTGGCCTAGCAGTTATTATTGTAAAATGTGTATGTTTAAATTCCTTACTCACAAGACGAACTGACATTCACAATAGAGGTATTAAAGTCAATCAAAACTTCAAGCAGACGGTCAATGATATTTTGAAGTTAGCAAAGGCAACAGAGCCTTAGTTGGTGAGTATGTTTCACATCCTTCTGTTATCTCATCGTTCTCTGGCATCCCTTGTTGTGTAAAGGGTGCTATGTCTTAGGAAGACATACATTTCTGGAAACATCTTACTGCAGAGGCCTCACTTGCTTGGCTTTAGTACACACTGCCATAGCATATCTGTTGTAAGCAGAGGTCTTTGGCAGTCTTACTTCAAAGATCTCACTTGACTACAACAGATCTGGGCTATAATTGACTTCCTGCAGCTTCCACACTTGCATTTATGTACTGGGCCCTGCACAGCTTCTACCAAATATTGACACTAGTCTCACTGCTCTGACTAGATCTTACTTGACCTAGAATGCAGTGATGTAATTATACAATATAATTAGAACAAGAATACACAAGAGATCGCAGATTTTGTTAGCCACAACAAAGTTGGTGATGAATAAGCATACAGGGGCAAAATTGAAAACCTGGTTGAGTGGTAGCACAACAAAAATCACTGGCTCAATGTCAGAAAAAACAAAGAGTTGATTATTTATTACAGGAGGAGGAAGTCTGTGCCAGTCCCTGTTAGGGGAACAGAAGCGGAGAGGGTCAATAACTTTAAATTCCTTGACGTTAACATATCAGAGGATCTGTCCTGGGACCAGTACATAAGTGCCCTCACAAAGAAGGAATGACAGCACCTCTTCTTTCTCAGAAGTTTACGAGACTCAATAGGTCAAAAACTTCTGTAGGCACACAGTGGAGAGTATCTTAATTAGTTGCCTCACAGACTAGTATGGAAACTTCATTGACTATGAATGTAAAATGCTACAGAAAGTGTTGTATACAGTCCAGCCCATCACAGGCAAAGTACTCCCAATGAGTGAGTACATTTACACAAAGCACTGCCACAAGAAAGCAGCATCCATCATCAAAGATCTCCTTCATCTAGGCTATGCTGTCTTCTTGCTGCTACCATTGGGCAGGAGGTACAGAAGCCATATGCACCACCAGGTTCAAGAACACTTATTACCCTACGACAATCAGGCTCCTGTACCAGCATGGATAACTTTACTCACCACTGTTCTGAACTGATTCTACCACCTATAGGCTCCCTTTCAAGAACTCTTTACAACTCATGTTCTCAATATTATTTTTACTTGCTGATTGGTTGTTTGTTGATCTTTTTCTGTTTATGTATAGTTAGTAAAATTCTGTAGTATTTTTTCCCGTAAATGTCTGCAACAAAATAAATCTCAAAGTAGTATATAGTAGAACATTCATACAGTACTTTGATAAAAAATTTACTTTGAACTTTGTGATACTGGAATCCAGAGTAACGAGAAATCTGCTTGAGAAACTCAGCAGGTCAAATAGCATCTATGAGGGGAAAAAAAATGTCCTGATGCAAGGTTTTGACCAAAGCACTGACAATACTTTTCCCCCTATACAGATTCTGCTTGGCCCACTGAGTTCTTCCAGCAGATTGCTTGCTGCAACTAGAACAACTATGTGACTCCTGATATCACTGTTAACTCCAAAGTGACAGTTCATTGCATTTTGAGTGCAGCACATAACGTTTGTCCAATGTGTTCAAATTTCTAAGCCCTCTTCACAAAGGTTCAAAGGTTCATTTACTATCAAAGTGTACAACACTGGTGGGATCCCGTTGAAGATGGTGAAGGTTAGGTTGAATTATGTGCTGGACACAAAGGCTAGTGAAGTTATAGGTGAGCACAAGAGAAACCCTATCCATGGTTGGATGGCAGGAGGATGGGCTGAGGGCAGACATGTGCAAAATGAAACAGTTGTGGTTGAGGGCAGCTTTGATGGTGGAGGAATGGAAGCCCATTTCTTTGAAGTGTTACGTATTCCGGCAACAATAAATATATGAGTTCGGCAAGGGTTTCTTATAACAAACAACACATTTATTAAACACAGAAAACAAACCCCCCTAAAGTAAACTAACACTACCGTAACTGGAAACAGCTGCTGAGCAGCAGCCCAAACAGTTCTTACAGTGATATTCCAAAAACAGTTCTTAAAAGTGGTATTGCCAAAAGTTCGATATGCTCATAGTCCATTTAAAAGGAGAGACTTTATAAGACGATTTATAAGATGTCGCTTGCTTCGATCCCCGACGTTGAACTTCCCACGAAGAATTCACAAAACAGAATGGCTTAAAGGCACTGACCTTTCCTTCTCCACTACTTTCAATCCTTTCTAGTTAAACCTAGGGATTAACACAAAGATAGTCAACGAAATCCTTCCAAATAAGGATCAAACAAAGGTCGCGCCCGTTTCACCGTAGAAAGCGATTCTCCTCGATCTTTAACTTCCAACTTCCAATCTTCACTCTCCACTAATTTCGAACTAACAGAATCATAAAGAACCTGCTGGCAATGACCTTTTAAACTTTAGTATTAAATAAAAACTTCATCCTTCAGCTAAACTGTGTCATCACTTCAAACACGCAGTGGCATGAAGTCAACCTGGCAAATCCAGCCACGGACTGCCCCTCCTCACAGGGTGGGGTCTACCTTTTATAACCTGTAAAAAAAAACCGTCACATGATCTCTACTGGTGGGAAAATGATGTCACCACCATCACAAGACCATCACCTCAAGTCCAGTACAGCTTCAACCCCAGTCACATGACAAGGGCTCCACTGTCATGTGTCACGAGTACGTAACACCTCCCTCCAAAAAAACATTTTTGGTCTGACAAGAACAAAAATTTTTAACAATTGCTTACAAGAAAAACAAAGGTATAAATTTTATAACATATACAATACACAACACCATCATATAACAGCTTATAACTCACAATACAGTAGGAGTGTTACAATTGAAAAAAACACTCCATAAAAAAAATTACAGTGTACATTCAACATCGAGATAGACAATCAGCAACCACATTATCTTTACCTTTAATATGAGTGATCACAATATTGTACTCATGTAACATCAAACTCCAATTTAATAATCTTCTGTTTTTGTTTTTCATCTTACTCAGGAAAACTAACGGATTATGATCAGTGTAAACAATAAGTGGTTTTTGAGTTGTACTAACATATACCTCAAAATATTCCAAAGCTAAAACAAGAGATAACAATTCTTTCTCTATTGTTGAATAGTTTCTTTGATGCTTATTAAATTTCTTAGAAAAGTAAGCTACTGGATGATCAACCTCATCACCCTCATTCCTTTGCATTAATACTGCTCCTGCAGCCTCATCACTAGCATCCACAGCCAATGAAAAAGGTTTTCCAAAGTCAGGTGCCTTAAGCACAGGTGGCTGACATATCATTGTTTTCAATTTTTCAAATGCTTCTTGACAAGGCACCGTCCATACAAACTTCTCATTCCTCCGCAGAAGGTTAGTTAATGGAAGGGCAACATTAGCAAAATTCTTACAAAATTTCCGATAATATCCTACCATTCCCAAAAACCTTCTGAGAGTCTTTTTCCCCGTTGGAGTGGGAATCTCTAAAATTGCCTGAACTTTTGCCTGAACAGGAGCTACCTTACCTTGACCCACAACATAACCAAGGTAAGTCACAGTGGCATGTCCAAATTCACTCTTAGCTAAATTAATAGTTAAGTTAGCTTTTGAAAGCCTTTCAAACAATTTCTCCATCGCAATAATGTGTGCTTCCCAAGTATCATTTCCTGTCACTAAATCATCAATATAAGCATCAGTATCTTTCAATCCCTGAATCACAAAGTTAATCATCCTCTGGAAAGTACCTGGGGCATTCTTCATCCCAAATGGAAGAACATTATACTCATATAACCCAGATGGAGTTACAAATGCAGAAATCTCTCTACCTCTGTCCGTTAATGGAACACACCAATACCCTTTCAATAAATCAATCTTTGTAAGGAACTTTGCTTTTCCAACTGTATCTACACAATCATCTACTCTAGGAATTGGATATGCATCCGTTTTCGTTACAGCATTCACCTTCCTATAGTCCGTACAAAACCTAATACTACCATCTGGCTTTGGCACCATAACACATGGCGAACTCCAATTCGAGTTAGAATGTCTAATGATATTATTCTCTAACCTATATTCAATTTCTTTCTCAGCAAGTTCACATTTTTCCATGTTCATCCTATATGGATGTTGTTTAATAGGTTTGGCATCCCCAACATCTACATCATATGAAGCTATAGTAGTCCTTCTCGGAACATCTGGAAACAACTCCCTATATTTAAAAATCAACTCCTTCATCTGTTGTCTCTGCTCTAACTGTAAATGTGCTAATTTTTCATCAATATTTTCCAGAATGGTTGAATTTGGTAACCTAACAGAAACAATGTTGGATTTAGAATGTAAGTCAAATGAATCAGCTATCATGTTCCTAGTTTAATCAAACTCATTCTCACTAACCACAACAGTCACAGTATCAGATTGTTTCTCAAAATATGGTTTCAACATATTTATATGGCAAAGTTGTGTTGACCTTCTACGATCTGGAGTTTTTACCACGTAATCCACATCATTGATTTTAGACACAATTTCATAAGGACCATGAAATCTAGCCTGTAAAGGATTTGTCTGCACTGGGAAAAGAACCAAGACCTTATCTCCAGGCTTAAGCATCCTCATCCTAGCTTCTTTATCATACCAAGTCTTCATTTTTTCCTGAGCCAACTTTAAATTTTCCTTAGCTAAGCAACAAGCTTTATGTAACCTGTCCTTAAATTTCAACACATAGTCCAACAAATTAGTGTGTACTTCCTTATTAATCCACTGTTCTTTCAAAAAAGCTAAAGGTCCTCTAACTCTATGCCCAAACACAAGTTCAAATGGACTAAAACCTAAAGATTCCTGTACCGCTTCCCTTACTGCAAATAAAAGTAAGTTTATACCCTCATTCCAGTCACTTTCATTTTCCACACAAAATGTCCTAATCATATTCTTGAGGGTAGAATGAAACCTCTCCAAGGCACCCTGCGATTCTGGATGGTATGCAGACGAAGTGATTTGCTTAGCTCCCAATTTATAAACTATCTGTTGAAACAATCCAGACATAAAATTACTGCCTTGATCAGTTTGAATCTCCTTAGGTAATCCAAAATAAGTAAAAAAATTTATAAGGGCTTTTGTCACAGTTTTAGCTTTTATATTCCTAAGTGGTACTGCCTCTAGAAACCTAGAAGAAGTACACATGATAGTCAACAAATACTGATAACCAGTTTTTGTCTTTGGTAATGGACCAACACAATCTACAATAACTTTAGAAAATGGTTCACCAAATGCTGGGATAGGTTGTAATGGAGCTACTGGTGTAACCTGATTTGGTTTACCCACAATTTGACAAGTATGGCACGTTTTACAAAACATCGCCACATCTTTTCTTAGACCAGGCCAGTAAAAATGTTTTAAAATCTTGTCCACAGTTTTCCTTACCCTTGATGTCCACCTAAAGGCACACTATGAGCTAAAGTCAAAATCTCATTTCGATAAACTTTTGGAACAACTACCTGGTAAACAACATTCCAATCCTCACTTGCAGGAATTGTAGGCGATCTCCACTTCCTCATCAACACTCCTTTTTCCAAGTAATATCCTACTGGCACCTTATCAATTTCACTATCTAGTAAAACCTGCTCTCTTAATTTTATAATCTCAGAGTCTCTATTCTGCTCTGCTATCATCTCCTTCCTAGACAAAGATAAATCTTTATAGTCAGACTTACTCCCAGAATCTTGTTCAAACAACGAAGATAAGAAAGCTGTGTAAACTTGTTGTGCTTTGCCTTTAATTACACTCTGTAACAACACTGACCATTTATCTTTCGGCCACTCCGACATCCGAGCAATAGTTTCAAAATGTTGAAAATACCTTTCCACTTCTGTTTCACTAAATGGAGGGACCAATTTAATTTCTTGACTAGAAACAAACGTTTTTTTAGAACCAGAAGACTGATTTCCAGACCTTAATTCCTCTATTGCATATGCAAATTCTCTCTTCTTTTGTTCCGCCTCCAATTTACACCTCTCCAAATCAGCTTTACTTTGTTCCAATTTCATTTGTTCGATTAGCAACTGCATCTCCAGATTACTTATTGGAAACGACTCTAAAATCGATTCATCAAAAACACCCGAGACCACATAGTGTGACGCAATTTTTCTCTGTATTACAGCCTTAGAAGTAGTCTGCAAAATACCCTTAAGTTGCAATCTACTAGCTATCTCAAACACCTCAGTTTTTTTTCGCCTTTGCCAACACCTCCGCAGCTGGCGAAGCCAGAAACTCATCAATATTCATTGCTGCCGAATACCACAACAAGCCAAACAAAAGAACCGAGTAATCCCCATTTCCAAAACACCGATTTAAAAGTTAGCAAGCATTTAAACTCAAATGATTCAATCCCGGACGAGCCCCCATATTTAATGTTACGTATTCCGGCAACAATAAATATATGAGTTCGGCAAGGGTTTCTTATAACAAACAACACGTTTATTAAACACAGAAAACAAACCCCCCTAAAGTAAACTAACACTACCGTAACCGGAAACAGCTGCTGAGCGGCAGCCCAAACAGTTCTTACACTGATATTCCAAAAGCAGTTCTTAAAAGTGGTATTGCCAAAAGTTTGATATGCTCACAGTCCATTTAAAAGGAGAGACTTTATAAGACGATTTATAAGACGTCGCTTGCTTCGATCCCTGACGTCGAACTTCCCATGAAGAATTCACGAAACAGAACGGCTTAAAGGCACTGACCTTTCCTTCTCCACTACCTTCAATCCTTTCTAGTTAAACCTAGGGATTAACACGAAGATAGTCAATGAAATCCTTCCAAATAAGGATCAAACAAAGGTCACCCCCGTTTCACCGTAGAAAGTGATTCTCCTCAATCTTTAACTTCCAACTTCCAATCTTCACTCTCCACTAATTTCGAACTAACAGAATCATAAAGAACCTGCTGGCAATGACCTTTTAAACTTTAGCATTAAATAAAAACTTCATCCTTCAGCTAAACTGCATCATCACTTCAAACACGCAGTGGCATGAAGTCAACCTGGCAAATCCAGCCACGAACTGCCCCTCCTCACAGGGTGGGGTCTACCTTTTATAACCTGTAAAAAAAAAACCGTCACATGATCTCTACTGGTGGGAAAATGATGTCACCACCATCACAAGACCATCACCTCAAGTCCAGTACAGCTTCAACCCCAGTCACATGACAAGGGCTCCACTGTCATGTGTCACGAGTACGTAACAGAAGACAGAGGACATTTACTTAATTCTGGAAATAAAAAATCTCATCCTGAGAGCAGGTGTGGTGAAGATGAAGGAACTGAGAGAAGGGCTGGCATCTCTACTTAATTAGAAGTCCTTAGAACAATGCGTCTACAAAGAGTGGTGGACTTAGCCAGTTCCATCATGGGCTAAGTATGTGTTACTATATACTAATTCGAGATTCCTTTTCTTGCAGGTGCTTACTGGATGTCACGGAAAATATTACTTGGACCCGAAGGGAAGTTGCTTTAGAAAGCCTTTATTATAGCATGATATCATGGAGAGTCTAGACACCTAAAAGCAGAGTTCTGAGACTCTGCCCAACAGAAGATTACAGTCATATGTATAGTCAAAATCTATGTAACAAGAAGCACTTAATCACACAAATAGAATAAAGAAGTTTCACAGCATGTCCTAGGCGATAACCTGAAGCACCAATCAGCTTAAAAGTTACTCTGCCGGTAGTGTTAGGGCAGATTACGGAACAATGATTTCCAAGAAAAACAAGATAACCCATCATTCTTAAAGTACAAGCAAGCATGTGAGTCAGTTATTTATAGCTAGGAACAGTTAGTTGGTAATTTACCAAGAACAGTAGGTACTGCTGTCATGGCAGAAATGGCTTAACCCTCTGGTCCCTAATCGGTAATAAAGCTTTAAATTTTCTTCCACAGTTCCCTCCTTGTTGATCTTTTAGGTCAATATTCCTCATATGGTATTTCCTCCCTTCCTCATATCCTATGGTTCATATCCACAGGGGGAGAGTTTTTCTTTCTTTGGGTACATCTCTTCACCCCACCAGTGTTCCTAGCTAGATTATAGGGACTTCAGGGCCAGACAAAACTTTCTTCATTAGCTGACTACAGCATAACCTCAATGCTCTGCATGTGCAACACCCTAACACACATATCATGGCCACTATTATAATTCCATGTGTGATCAGCTTCCCCAGCTGGAAAACCATCCCCATATTCCTTCCCACCAAGATCCTCCACTCTTAAAGTTTTCCAGCTGTTCTGCCAACTTCCTAATCTCCTTAACCCTCTCCATAATGAGCTGGCCTAAGTCAGTTATATTCTCCAAGGCATGAGGAATATAGGTAAAATATTCTTTCCCTATCATGGCACAGGTTCCCCCTTTTTCAGCTAATATAAAATCAAGGGCCATCCAATTTGGCAAAACTGTCTGTCATATGGCAATCATTTCAGTAGTTATGCCAAGTACTTGAGACTGAGTTTCTTCAAGAGCTTCAGCAGTGCTATTGGCTAATTCTTCTAATGCAGAGGTCAATTTAATTATTTCTGTGGCAGTTCGACCCATCCCATATATAGGAAACATTATCATCTCAAGTTGTTTCATCTCTGATATCAAGTCACGTCAAGTCAAGTCAAATCAAGTCACTTTTATTGTCATTTTGACCATAAATGCTGGTACAGTACATAGTAAAAATGAGACGTTTTTCAGGACCATGGTGTTACATGACACAGTACAAAATCTAGACTGAACTACGTAAAAAAAACAACACAGAGAAAAAAAAAGCACAACTACACTAGACTACAGACCTACCCAGGACTGCATAAAGTGCACAAAACAGTGCAGGCATTACAATAAATAATAAACAGGACAATAGGGAAAGGTGTCAGGTCAGGTGCTGGGTATTGAGGAGTCTGATAACTTGGGGGAAGAAACTGTTACATAGTCTGGTTGTGAGAGCCCAAATGCTTCGGTGTCTTTTCCCAGATGGCAGGAGGGAGAAGAGTTTGTGTGAGGGGTGCGTGGGGTCCTTCATAATGCTGTTTGCTTTGTGGATACAGTGTGTCGTGTAAATGTCTGTAATGGCAGGACGAGAGACCATGGTGATCTTCTCAGCTGACCTCATTATCTGCTGAATGATCTTGCGATCCAAGATGGTGCAATTTTCGAACCAGGCAGTGATGCAGCTGCTCAGGATGCTCTCAATACAACCTCTGTAGAATGTGATGAGGATGGGGGGTGGGAGATGGACTTTCCTCAGCCTCTGCAGAAAGTAGAGGCGCTGCTGGGCTTTCTTTGCTAGGTAGCTGGTGTTGAGGGACCAGGTGAGATTCTCCGTCAGGTGAACACCAAGAAATTTGCTGCTCTTAATGATCTCTCCCGAGGAGCCGTTGATGTTCAGTGGGGAGTGGTCGCTCTGTACCCTCCTGAAGTCAACAACCATCTCTTTTGTGTTGTTCACATTCAGAGACAGGTTGTTGGCTCTGCACCAGTCCGTTAGCCGCTGCACCTCCTCTCTGTGAGCTGATTCGTCGTTCTTGCTGATGAGGCCCACCACGGTCATGTCATCGGCGAACTTGATGATGTGGTTCGAGCTGTGTGTTGCAGCACAGTCGTGGGTCAGCAGAGTGAACAGCAGTGGACTGAGCACCCAACCCTGAGGAGCCCCTGTGCTCAGTGTGATGGTGTTGGAGATGCTGCTCCCGATCCGGACTGACTGAGGTCTCCCAGTCAGGAAGTCTAGGATCCAGTTGCAAAGGGAGGTGTTCAAGCCCAGTAAGCTCAACTTTCCAATCAGTTTCTGAGGGATGATTGTGTTGAATGCTGAACTGAAGTCTATGAACAGCACTCGAACATATGTGTCTTTTTTGTACAAGTGGGTTAGTACCAGGTGGAGGGTGATGGCAATGGCATCGTCTGTTGAGCAGTTGGGACGGTACGCAAACTGCAGGGGGTCCAGTGAGGTGTGCCTCTTCTTGTCCTAGTCCAATGGGGGTGTTCCTTGGGATGACCCATAACCCTTAAGTGGGGCTTAATAGCAGCACCACTCCGTCCCATATCCTCTTGGTGGGTTACTATTCTACCCGTCCCTTCAGAATCTGGCCGCTCCCCTGGTAACCATGGGTAGGCTCGATTTCCACATACCCAATAGGCCTCATTCACGGACCTGAGTCCTCCTCTGGGAAAATCCAGTGTCTGTCTGCGGGGCACAGGTACTATTCCCCAGCTGATAAGGGGCACTAGAGTTGTGATTACAATAACAAGTGGCATCCACGGGTTCAGGGGAAGGATCTACTTTAATTCCAAGTTTCAATTTTGAGGGATGCTTTGGGGGTGGCCAGAGATTCCATCCCTCAAAGCAACAGGGCCTCTATCCTGGCTCCTGGTATAATTATCATCTTTCCTAGTTCCATTCTTCCCACTTGAGTACACATAATAGACCTGGTTTCATTTTGAGTAAAGGGAACCACAGACATCGGTATCATGGTTTTACCATGCTGTGGGACTTCAGCACATAACCAACAGGCTCCCTGCTTTACTTGCTTAGTATAAGTATGGGAAAAGGTATTAGAATGACTACCACCCACAACCTGAATTAGCCCTTCTATGAACACCAACCTCCCCCCCGCCCCCGACCAATCCATCCTTGGTCCTTTCCGACTCTGTCTGTTGTTAGCCACTCATCGACTCAATTGCCCCTTCATATTCTACTTTCGGCGGGTGATGTTTTTTGCATCTAGCTGCATGAATCCAATCTTCTCTTCCATCGACTTTCAGAGCCATCCAGGTTGTTAGCAGCACAGTGTAGGGCCCCTTCCACCAGGGAGAGAGAGAATCTTTGTTTAAATTTTTTACATATACCTGGTCTCCCAGTAGGAATGCGTGTACGGCGGCATCTCCCACAAGGGCCTATGCCTGCCTCATCCTCTCATGCAGTTCAGCCGCTGTTTCACATATGGCCTGTGCATAGGCCAGAGTTTGCTCATCATTCCATATCAAAGCCAATTTTTTAGCACACACTGGGGGTCAGGCCCCTGTGGTCATTGGGCTTCATGAGGTGTCATTCCTGTAGCTCTATTCTTCCTATTTCACATAGCGTACAACACTATGGGGAAAGCTTCTGGTCATGACAAGCTATTGTCCTGACACACTTTGGATAGGGCATTCTTCAATTCCCCATTCACCCTTTCCACTTCCCCCGTGGACTGAGGCTGGTAGGGAATACGCAATTGCCATTGAAACCCCCTAGCCTGCATTAAATCTTCCACTATCCTGCTGGTAAAGTGAATACCTCGGTCACTGTTTATTCCCATGGGTATTCCATATCTAGGTATTATTTCCTTCCACAATATTTTTACCACTATCCGAGCATCATCTTTTCGTGTGAGGTAGGCTTCCACCCATTGGGTGAACATGTCCACAATTACCAACATATACTTATATCCCAAGGCCGGGGGCATATGTACAAAATCAATGTGCAAATTTTCAAAGGACATTTTAGGCATCGGAAGGTGATCATACTTGGCTGCCCCCGGTCCCTGATTGTTTTGCTGACAAATCAGACAGGATTGAGTGGTTTTCTGTATGGTTGGGGTTATGCCAGGTGCATACCATTGTTGATCAATTGCATTTTGCGTCCCTCCTTTGCCCATGTGTACCTGTGCATGCACTAGGTGACCAAGGGGCAAAAACAGGTTTCTCGGACATACCAGATGCCCATCTGGGTGAAACCAAAATCCATCCTTATAGTGGCATTATGCCTTCTCCCACGTCCATTTTTCCTGTGGACTCGAGTTTTGCTGTGCTGCCCGTAATTCAGAAGGCTCTGAAACAGGAATGGGAGGGTTACTTGAGGCACACAGAGCTTGCAGAACTGGCTTCTGTGTGGCTGCCACCTTTTTGGCTGCTTGGTCAGTGCGGGCATTGCCCTGGGAAATTTTGTCTGTTGCACTGGTATGTGCCTCCCACTTAATAATTGCTAGTTGCTTGGGCAACTGAATTGCCTCGAGCAAGTTTAACACCATCTGGGAATGTTTGATGTACTTTCCCGCGGATGTAATGAAACCTCTATTCTTCCATATTTGGCCGAAATCATGAAACGCCAAAGGCATAGCGAGAGTCCGTATAGATATTGGCTGCCTGATCCTTTGCCAGTATACAAGCTCGGGTTAGGGCGGAAAGTTCTGCTGCCTGTGATGAAGTGCCCTGATCTGCACCGGTGCACCAGATCTACCATGGCATAGCCGGCAAGGAGTAGGTTGTCTCTTGGTTTATGTGAAGACCCGTCAGTAAAAATGTTCAAGTCCAGATTTGGCAAAGGGTCCATCCGCAGATCAACTCTGGGGGAAGTGGAGCGCTGTACCACAGCAAGGCAGTCATGCTTGTCTTCCTCGGAGGGTTCCGGAACAAAAGTAGCAGGATTTACTGCGGGCGATCGGCAGTAAGTATAATTGGGGTGTGACAGCAAAATCACTTTGTATCCTGTGCGTCGAGAGGCAGTAAAATGTTGTGTCACGGCTGAGCTTAAAAGCAGCATAACAGCATGAGGCACTCGCAATTCACAGGGGTGGTCGAGAACCAGCGGCAAAGACTTCTCGACCATGATGGCAGTTGCCACCACTGCGCGGAGACGTGCGGGCATTACCAGGACCACTGCAGGGAGGGCTGTAGAGTAGTGGACGACTGGTCTCTTCCTGCCCCCATAATTCTGGGTGAGAACTTCCGTGGCGAACCCTCCTTTTTCGCAGACGTCTAACTGGAAAGAGCGTTCACAGTTGGGGAGCCCCAAAGCTGGGGCTGTAGTTACAGCTGCTTTCAAAACTTGGAATGCGCTTTCTCTCTCAGAGCTCCGCTCTACTTGCGCAAGTGCCTCTGTTGAAGTGGCAGCTCGGAGGACTGCATCGTGCAGGCGATACTCATGTATCCATTGCCGACAATCGTCAACCATCCCCAGGAAGGAAAGGACCTCTTTCTTTGTTTTAGGTGGCGGTATCCGTAGGATGGCCTGTATTCGGTCCAGTCCTATTTCTCAAGTTCCAGCTTTTAGGGCAAATCCAAGACACTGTACTTGTGGCTGACAAAGTTGTACCTTAGTTCTAGCCACTCTATGACCCTGGGCGGTAAGGAACTGGAGTAGGGTCACTGAGTGTTTTACACAATCTGCTAGGGTAGATGACATCACCGAAAGGTCATCGGCGTATTGTATCAATATGGAATTTCCTCGCAGGTGGCACTCATCTCAGTCATGTTTAACAGCAGTGGCATACATGGCTGGACTTTCAGTATAGCCCTGGGGCAGTCAAGTCCAGGTATACTAGGCAGAAAAATGGTTCGGCACAGCCAGCGGCCACCAGGGCTCGCAAATGAGTGTCTCCTATTCTAAGGGTTACCATGGGTTACGTTTTGGAGTCTTGGGAAAGTGATATAACCGCTCCCTGCACCACCACCTCCCCTAGGCCCCCCAATTCTTGCGGAAAAGGGTTGCCATAAGTGAAGGAGGTTACTCCTCTCTCATTTTCTTCAGTCAGTTTTACGAGCCCTCTGCAGGGGGCACTTCAACACTCCCAATGCCCCTTCTTCCCACACTTTTGGCATATATCCTGGGATTTATCCCTCCTTTGTCCCCGAGTCTGTCCCCCTCTTCCATTTCCCCTTCACTGCTCCTGTCGGTAAAATTGTGTCTTATGTGTTTTAGGGCCGTCCTGAGGGCTGACAAAGAGTCCATGTTTACCAGGGTAGTCACTATCTGAGCCCAAGGCATAGCCTGCCAATTTAGGTTTCTCATCTTAAAAGTCTGTGCCTGTTGGGGCAGCATGCAGTTGAGCAGTGTCTGTATGTACAATAGCCCATTTCCTTCCAACGGGACCCCTGCATATTCCTCCCACATATTTCTAAACTGGCCTATAAAATCAGGGGCTCCTTCATCTTTTCTCTGCAGACCTCTCCTAAATCCCCGGGTCGCTGCGCTGCCCTCATAATGGCCTCTATTCCTCTATGCCTCAGCCAATGACCCAAGGATTCATTACCTTGTTGAAGTTGAGAATCATTTGCGCACCAGTCCCCATTCTCCTCGGGCAGAACCTGCATTGTGTCCTTCTTCGCTGCCCAGGGACTTCCATAGGCACATTTCAGCAGGGTTTGGAAGTCACCCGGGAGAGGTTTACAGATTCACACAAGGAACGCTGCTGGTCTTTTTATAGGATTAGGGGCTTCAACCACCATGTCTCATGCTTCTGCAGGAGTCCACTGTTTTAATATTGCTGTTTTTCCTATCCTTATCTTTGGAGCCTGAACTGTCAGAGGGGTGGAGGAATCAGTGACTGCTTATTGAGCCCTACTTCTGATTAGTACCCCTTCCCTCAATTCTGCCTCCCGACTTTCCCCATCCCTCACCCCTTGTTCAGGTTCATCAGCTCTTCTGACGCTGCTTGTCCCTGAGTGTGGTTATTTTGTTGATGCCAGGCAGCTACCATCTCTATTACCTCGTCCATCATTCCATCTGGACCATAATCTCTCCTTCCTTGAGATACACTTTGGGGTATCTGGGTGCATAACGGTATGGGGACCGATGTCGTGGGATAGGATGGCGGAGCGGTTGGTGGTGCCCAGCCTTGCTTCTCATTGGGGCCTGGTGCAGCAGGAGGCTCCTCCTCCTTTTCTTTCTTTCTCTTTTGTTTAGGGGGTTGGTGCCTCTTTGCCACCTCCGACCATTTCTCAAAACATCCCATCATATATTCAAATTCGCACTTAAAGTCCCCATTCACATTCGCTACCTAATTCCACCAGCTCTGTATCAAAGGGATTTTAAGCTTCCCCCGTATGGCCAGTCTCCCTGCGACCAGCCATACAGGTTGCTACTAAAAGTTACAGCATATCAGTTGTCATCTGTTTCCTGAATTACTGTATCTGCTGGTGACTCCAGAGGTACCAGAGGATCTGCTATCTTCTGCCAAGCTTTCTTCACAGTTTTCATCCATTTTCTTACTTATGTTCAAGGCCCCTTGTGATCTCGCTCATTGGGGTGGGGCCGCAGGAGCAGCAGAAGCCGCTGGACTGCTGACACTTCCCATTGTCTGAAAGAGAACACAGTTACGCTGCACGCTCAATTATTTCCCCCAATAGCTTATCTACAGTGCTCACCAGTGTTTAGAATTTTCTCTGCAGTTCCTCCGTTCCTTTATCTTCTTAACAGTAGCTACCCTTTTAAATTCTAGTCCCCTTTACAGCTGGGACATTGAAATGGCCGTCCTCCTTTCAGCTAGGATCCCTCCCTTTCCTAACTTGGAACGTCTCTTTTTCTGCTCGGGTTCTTTTCAGGAATCCTGCAATCTAGTGTCCGTGCAATGGCTTCCCTTCCAACTTGAGAGGTGTTAGGACACTAAGATGATCCCATCCTTGTCGCCAATCTGTTGCGGTAAATAGTACTCGGACTGGGAAAGCCTTTATGAAAGGCTGAACTGTCCATGAAAGCATGCTATCATGGACAGTCCAGACACCTAAAAGTGGAGTTCTGAGACTCTGCCCAACAAAAGATTACACTCATAGTTATAGTCAAAATCTACGTAACAAGAAGCACTTAATCGCACAAATAGAATAGAGAAGTTTCACAGCATGTTCTAGGCGTTAACCCAAAGCACCAATCAGCTTAAAAGTTACTCTACCTGCAATGTTAGGGCAGATTACGGAACAATGATTTCAAAGAAAAACAAGATACCCCATCCTTCCTAAAGTCAAACAAGCATGCGAGTCAGTTGCATACAGCTAGGTATGTTGGCAATTAGTTGGCAATTTACCAAGAACAGACAGTCCTGCTGTCTTGGCAGAAATGGCTTAACCTTATGGTCCCTAATCAGTAATAATGCTTTAAATTTTCTTCCTCACTGGAAAATAAGAAATACAATAGAATTTACGAAAAACTATATACAGGCAGACAAGCAACCAATTTGCAAGTGAAGACAAACTGCAATTAAAAAATAATACTGAGAACATGAGTTTGTGGTGAGTCCTTAAAAGTGAGTCTGTAGGTTATAGAGTAACTTCAGAGTAGTGGTGATTGAAGTTATTTATGCTAGTTCAGGAACTTGATATTTTCAAGCATTACCAATTTTTATTCCTAAATCTTTTTTTGATATTATTGACTCCAAAATATCTTCTTATCTTTGGCAGAATAAAAATCCTAGACTAGGCAAAAAATATTTACAGAAGCCTAAGAAGGAAGGTAGTTTGGCTTTGCCAAACTTGAGATTTTATTGTTGGGCAGTTAATATACGATATTTAATATTTTGGACACAAGAATTGACTACAGCTGCCTGCCCACAATGGGTAAATTTGGAATGTAAATCTGTACAAGACTTTTCATTGTTTTCAATCTTAGGATCTTCACTTCCTTTTTCTTTATCTAAATTGAATAAACAAATAACTAATCCTATAGTCAAATACACATTGCGAATCTGGTTTCAATTTCGTAAATTTTTTGGTTTGAATAAGTTTATTCTATCATGCCCTATAGTATCTAATTATTTTTTTCGGCCTTCCTTTATGGATCAAACCATTTTTTTATGGAAAACAAAAGGTATAACATGTTTTCGTGATTTGTTTTTAGATGATAGCGTTATGTCCTTTGAACAGTTATCTAATAAATATAATTTACCTAAAACTCATTTTTTTAGATATTTGCACGTTAGAAATTATTTGTATAATGAGTTACAGTCTTTTCCGAAACTAGATCCATTGGGCATTACGGAAAGAATTTTAGCTCCGAATCCTTGTCAAAAGGGCTTAGTAGCTGTCATTTATAATATGATTATGAATATACAGCCAGATGTATCAGAAAAAATTAAGAAGGAATGGGAAGAAGAACTTCATTGTCTTATATCCACTGAGCAATGGGAGAAAATGTTACTATTAGTTAATTCGTCCTCTATTTGTGCTAAACATGCTCCAATACAATTTAAGGTTGTACATAGAGCTCAAATGTCTAAGGATAAACTTGCTTGATTTTATTCTTATGTTAATTCAACCTGTGACAGATATCATTTTGATGTTGCCTCATTAACCCATATGTTTTGGTCTTGCCCTTGTTTACAAAATTACTGGAAAGATATTTTCAGTATTATTTCAAGAGTTTTGAATATTAATATCCAACCACATCCTTTTACTGCAATATTTGGTTTACCAATGGTGGATAATAGTTGTTTACCCTCTTCATCTCGACGAATGATTGAATTTGTTACACTAATGGCTAGAAGATCTATTCTATTAAATTGGAAAGAATTTAATCCTCCAACTATATTTCAGTGTTTTTCTCAAACCATTTCTTGTTTGAGCTTAGAAAAAATTAGAAGTGTTGTTTTTGACCCTTCAGTTAAATTTGAAGAAACTTGGAGACCATTTATTCAACATTTTCATATGAGTTGAATTGTCTTTTCCTAAACCTTACTTATATTATCCTTAATTATTTGGATGGAGGTTCGGAGTTATTGGCACTATTATATATGTACTTAACATTATTCAATGGCCCATGTTGGTTAGTGTTTTTTTTTCTTCTCTTTTTTTTCTCTTTTTATTTCTTTGTTCATCAATGCTATGAGTTTGGGAGGTTATATATTTTTATTATTGTATGAATGTCTATTTAAACTATTAATTACATTCTCTCAAACATTTTGTATTCATGTTTCATTTATGTTTGTTTAAAATTAATAAAATGATTTTTTAAAAAAAGGAACTTGATATTTGTAAGGTAATAACTGTTTCAAACCTGATGGTGGGGGACCTAAGGTGCAGATCTCAACACCATCAAGGCTGAAGGGCCTGTACTGTGCTGCAATGTCCTATGTTCTATGAAGTGTGCAAGGGTGAGTGGGAAGCAAGGTAAAGTGAATGGAGAAGGTAATGTGTCAGAATTCATGTTTGATGGGTATTTGTGTGTGTGTGTGTGTGAGAGACAGAAGCCAGTGCAACAAAGCCAGGTTTCCAACCATCCTGTACCTCCTAGCCATTGGACCAAGACGTTGTCCTGTCAAGCCTGTGAGGTAGTTACTGGGCAAGCTTCCCCAGTCAGACTCATTGCATTGCACTTGTCACCTAATAGATTATCATAGCCGGCACCTGGCAAGCTATCATAGCTGGTTTACTCAATACAAAAAACAAGACACCTGCTGAACAACGCTTCAGTGCATTGACTCTTCCAAGTGATCCTTTTATTTTTCTGTGCCTCTGTTGTTGCGTAAATGAAATCACAGGAGAAAAGTACTGCTAGATATAAAAGCAGCCCGCTTATTTGACAAAACAAGATTCAACAAATAGCATATGGAGAAGCTTTCAGTGGAAAGGTTAGGCTGGCCCAATGTGGGGCTTGATATTTTATGTGCTAAACATCAAACGACAATCTCATACCTACATTGTATCTACAATGCTTTCTTTGAAACCACACACGAACTTCACAGCTGCCGATTCACACTCACACCACAGATATTCAAATGAATTTTAATCAGCATTGTCTGGTCTGGGATTCATGGCTTTTAGGATCCCATTGTTCAGAGCTGCTCTCCAAATTAAATCCACAGTTTATAATCAGATTTGAAGACAGGTGGCCAAAGTCATTTGCTAAACGTATATGTGCTTAACCCAAAAAAATTGCTCCAACAATCCCTCCTCTTGGCTCTCCAGGACAAAAATAAATTTGTATCAGGAAAGAAGGATTTATTCAAATAGAGCAACAGAAATGCCCTGCCTCAAAATTCCCCCAGTAACATCTACCCTATCATCCCTGATCACTATCGACAAAGTGCTAAGCAGAGAGATTGTTCCAGAAATTTGAACAACAGTCTTTAAAAATGCAGCTTCATTTGTATGCCTGTTGGCTCTTCCCCTGCTGGCCGATTGTAGCTTAATCACCATTCCTCGTCTTCACTCCTTCATTCTCTGGTAGCTAAAACGCTCTCATTCTAGGAGCACCAGCAAGGTAAGTGCATCAGGCTCACAGGCCCTCTCATTGGTGTATAGGAGGGGGTTGGGGTGGTCTCTATTTGAATGAAAGCAAGGACCTCACCCTGGTGGCACTCCCTTCCGAACTGTTCAGTCGATACCTGGCTCCGAGCCACTGAGGGTGTCCGGCTCATTTGTATTCACTCCCATTTCAGGCTGCGGGTGTCAGCCGAGTGTGATCTTTCTCAGTCTGAAATGCCATGAAAGTTGTGGAACTTGCTGTCTGTGCTCTAATCCCCCACAATCTAGTTTCCCCAATATCTTTTCTGTTCCATGATGTTCAATTAATCATCTACTTTCAGCAACCAGCCTTCATTACAGAGTACCATTTCCATTACACTATAGCATGCTATTTAAGGCTTTCTGTCATGTTCTTAGTGTTTTCTGCCTTTGTGTTTGCTGTGGGTGTGTTTCCATCACTGTTGTCAGGTCTGGTGTGGCCAGCTGGAGTTCATCTCTTATGTTCCCTGCAATTACATAGTTACTGGGGACACTTGATCCCCCGCTCCGTCTGTGGGAGCAACCAGAAGGTGAGTTGTATGGTTTAACCTGAGTCCAGTGCTTCCATTGGCTGTCCTGTCGAGTCTGCACACAAACGAAAGTTTCACTTGTTAAAGTACCATCTGTGGCCCTATCCATCTGGGAGCAAACCCTGCCCTTTCAGGCAGCACCCTCAACATGACTTGGTCACCCGGCTGTGGGAGGACTATCTCCTTTCCCTCCAGCTCTGTCAGATCAGCAAAGTACTGTTATTGATTTGTTTGGTCCTTCAATACTAAGTTGGTTAAAAGTGCCTTTCACATACTGTGTCATTCTATCCCAGTAAGCCCCAGGTCCACCACAACCCATAATTACCCCATAAGGGAGTTGCATTTCTCACCCCATCAATAATTCATAGAGGCTGAAACCACACGTGTAGTTTGGGGTTGCTCGCAATCTCATCAGGATTCCTGGTAATACATCAACCCATGTCTTTCCCGTCTCAGCTATAGTCTTGCCTAAGGTGTTCTTGATTGTCCGGTTCATCCTTTCTACCATTCCTGAACTCTGAGGGTAGTAGGTACGTGGAACCGTCGCCGAATCCCTGACGATTTCCTTCATCGCCTTCCCTATGAAATGTGCTCCCTGATCCCAGTCCAGCCGAACTGGAGTCCCCCACACTGGGAAGATTTCATAAACTAGAATCCGTGCAGCGTTGTTGTCGGTGCGGTCCCTTGCTGGGAAAGCTTCTACCCAAAGAATGAAGTGATCCATATTTACTAAAGAGTAGCTTTTACCCTCCTTTTTGGCAGGGGACCCATGAAGTCTATCTGGATGTTTTCCCAGGGTCCCCTTGGCAGTGGCTGGTTTGCCAGCTGTAGCTTTATGCCCTTACCGGGTTATGCTGGGCACAAATGATACAAAGGCGACTGAATTTCTCAACATCCCCGCCCATCCCTGGCCACCACCAGTCCAGCCGGAGGGTTGAGATCATGCTCTGCCTTCCCTGATGCATCACCCTATGGTATAACTACAGTAGTATCTGCCTATTACATAGTGGGGCTCCTTCGTGACTCCTTCCTCCCCATGTGTCCAGCTCCCATCTGGTCCCTCCTTTGCTCCCTTTCTCCTCCATACCTCCTTCTCTCCTGCCTCCACATCTTCATGCAATTTTACTAAATTGGCTTCAGTCTTTTCTTCCTGCACACTTCCAATTTCAACTGCCTCTTGTTCCTCTGCTGCCTTCTTCGTACTCATTGCCTTTCTGCTCCCTACTCTCCCCTTGCTGGGGAGCTCTTACTTTCATCACTGCCACCTCTGCTGGCAGGCTCGCTGCTTCCAGCAGTTGTTGTATTAGGCGCCTGTGTCGAATACCTGGCCCTGTCGAGATTACAAATCCTCATCGAGCCCATGCCATCAGATAATCCTGTACCAGCCTATACAAAGGCATATCGGCTGCTTGAATATACAGTATATTTACATGTCTGCCGTCACTGTAGCTCAGTGCTTCTATCCGATACGCCAGTTCCACCACCTGAGCAGAGCAACCTCCTGCCAGTGCTCCTGGAGCTAATTCTTCACCTGTTCCCTTCGCCACGGCCTACCCAGTGAGTCGCTTCCCATCTATGTACTTCTGAGACCCATCTATAAAAACCTCCTCTGCTTGCCCTTCCAGGGGTGGTTCCTTCACATCAGTATCTTCTTCCTGCTCTGTTTCCATTTGGCACTCACTTGCCTCACCCTCTGTTAGTATAGTGCTCGCTGGATTCATTCCAGTATCTCTAACTATCATTACTGACACGTCTTTGGGGAAGAGGACTGCCTCCCAAGCTGCCCTTTTGCTGTCGGTGACTGCCCTCAGCCTCGTTGTGTCCAGGAGCTCTACAATGGTATGGTGTGTGTGTGTGCAGTATGAGCTGTCCCATCATTACAACTTGTTCACTTAGTCGCACTGCCCGCGCGGTGCAGTCTAAAGCTGTTACACAGCAGGGAAGTCCTGCTTGCAAAGGGAGTCTGTTTTGATGAATAATGTGGCACTGGACTTCTTGTGTCTCCATGGTCATGCACCACTACTGCGTTGTAATACCCTCCTTTAATCAAGGTGTGTATCAGGGCCACTAGTGCCGAGAACCTTGGCATGAAACTACAGTAGTAATTGAATAGACCCATTACCTTCCTCATTCCCCTTACAGTTACCAGGCAGGGCATGAAGCTGATTGTCAAATACCGTCAGACTAAGACTGGGTCGTCCCTCACTGGATTATCCACAGTATTTACGTTCTGCTTAATCCATGGCTGTCTCATTAGCTCTTTGATTCACTGCCATTATCGTTCCCCAGTAATTCTCACCTCACCCCAGTCGCTGCCTCACTTCCCCTTTAAAAGAGCGATATCTTTCTTCATTGCTAGTGCTCCCGGTAGTTGTCCAGGTACCATCCTGCAACCCCGGACCATCCTGTCCCACGTATTCCTCAGGCATTTCAGCTTTACCAGCATCTGTATATCTTCAGGGTGCATCTGGTGAATTTTAACCATTTCCCTGAGCTTGCACCAGAATTCCAAATTCTCACTTGTGTCTTTAAGTGAGGACAGTTCTGACAAAATGCTCTATTTCTCCCCAGGGGTGGACGGCTCATGAATGGTTGTAATCAGAGTCACGGGCTGGCTCAGATCATCAGGGTTCTCAATCCGTCGTTGCCTGATCTCAATAGGTGTCATCCTGACAGATATGTCTGGGCAAAACCTCTCCCTGAAATATCTGCACACTAATTCCCACACTGCGCAAAATATAAATGATGGGTATTAGCTAAATGACACAAACTCAAAACTGCAGAGTAGGTACTCTGCAATCTGTCACTGCTGTATTCCCTTGAATCTAACTGTTACACCAATGTGCGCGCGTGCACACACTCATACTTGCAAAAATCTGTATCCTGAAATGCAGCCCCCAGAACAAGTAAGCACAGTTCCACTGATGTCCCAAAACTTTAATAACAACCCTTCACAACTAGTGACTCTGTCACACCAAATTAACACACTAAGATTCATCTTTTACATTATCACACTTGCACACAAACACACTACTTTTATATCTACAAGTATAGATCTCTATGTTCGTGATACCTCATGTTACCATTATCACCAACCCAAACAGATCCAAGTGCGAGTACTGACTTGAAAAATACGCACCCACTTAAACTGCTAAGATCACTGGCCACCTGATGGGATGCATGAAGGTATCCCATTCTGGACACTAAATGTTGTGTGAATGAAGTCACCGGAGAAAATTACTGGCAAATATAAAAGCAGCCCCTTTATTTGACAAAACAAGGTACAGCAGGCATCATATGGAGAAACTTTTGGTGGAATGGTCTGGTTGGCCCAAAGTGGGGCTCAATGTTTTATATGCTAAACATCAAAGGACAATTCCATATTTACAATGTATCTACAATGCTTTCCTTGTACACAAACTTCACACCTCCTGATTTGCATCCATACCACAGACATCCAAATGAATTTTAATCAACGTTGTCTGGTTTGGGATTCACAGTTTTAAGGAACCCATTGTTCAGAGCTGTACTCCAAATTAAATCTACAATTTACGAGTCATAAATTCTCGTGTGCGAGTCGTATATTTAGTCCTGAAGAATAGTGGCCAAAGACATTTGCTAAATGTCAATGCATTAAACCCAAAAGCTGCTCTAACAACTCCATTGTCACTTACAGAAAATTAATCCCCAAGGCAGCGAGCATCGTGATTTTGATGCAGTTTTCTTGCTGGTAATAGTCTGACCTTCTTGCAGAAATCTCATACAAAATGCTGGAGGAAAACAGCAGGTCAGGAAACATCTATGGAAAGGAATAAAGAGTAGATGTTTTGGGCAGAGCCCCTTTATCATGACAGCATATTGTGTCTGTTACTCTGAATTTCCAGTTTCTACAAAATCTCTTCTGATACTGAAATCTCACTTTGTTAAGCAGAAGTTAAAATAAAATAACATTTATTCTTCTCACGTTTATATTAGCACATGTCAGATGACCTTATCTAAAATCCAGGATAAGGTGTTCCCCAACTTCATGTGCACAATGGAAACTTTGTATAATTTGCTTTGCAAAGTGACAACCGTTGTCTTCTGCAATGGGATTGTTTTCATTTGTTACACAATTTGCATCAGTGTTTCTCAAAGTTAATATTACTGAAAAAGCTCAATCAAAATTTTGCATAAAAGAAAATTGCAATCATGCAAAATATTTGTCACGAAGGTATAGACATGATTTGTAGACAATGAAAATATTTGAAGGCAACATTGAGGAAAAGGCAAACTGCTGGAGGAACACAGAGGGTCAGGCAGCATCTATGGAAGAAAACAAAGTCAATATTTCAGGTTGAGATGCTACAACAGAACCTTTCACCATGCTTTTTGCTCTGGATTCCAACATCCGAAGTCAAGTCAAGTCGCTTTTATTGTCATTTCAACCATAATCTGCTGGTACAGTACACAGTAAAAACAAGACAACGTTCCTCCAGGAGGATCCTGGTGCTACATGAAACAACACAAAACTACATTAGACTTCAAACCTACACAGGACTACATAAAGTGCACAAAACAGTGCAAGACAGTACAATAATTAATAAACTCATCAGTTAATAACTCATCAGGAGTGATTGATAGGTTCATGGCCTAAGGTAAAAGGAGATGAGTTATTAATCACTCAAAGAGTTGACTTGCATGTACATGTAACGAGAGCTGTATAACTCATCTCCTTCTACCTTAGGCCACAAACTTATCAATCACCCATGCTGTGGACACTTTCTGGAGGTCCAAAATCCGTATGCTCCATGACTGCTGGACTAAGTGTGTAAATGTAGGAGGGGACTATGTTGAAAAATAAATGTGCTAGGTTTTCTAAAATTGACTCCTTCTACCATTGGCCACGAAGTTATCAATCACCCCTCATATTTTACAAATAATCTAATGCACTTTAATATCTAATGTCATGCATTTTACAATATTGCTTACCAAACTATACAAAGGCACTGTCTGAGATTAGGATTGAGCTCAGGCCATTACAGCTGTGACGTCTGACAGGTGGGACTGGGCAAAGCCCTTTATCTCCAAACCTGGTATGGTCCAATACATTGTTATTACACAAACATAAAATGGCAAGTGAACAGCAAACAAGAGCTGCACCTGGAAAACCATGGTCAAATCCATTTAAGGTCACTGGTTTTAAAGGTTCTTAACAACAAGGGATTATATAATCCACTGCTACCTTGGGGAAAGGCAATGAGTTGTATAAACCCTCATGTTTAAGAGTTAGGAAAATTGATGCCAAAAAAGGTGTATTAAACAATTGATCAGGATCAATCTGTTGACCTTCAACTTTTACATCAATCATTTTTTATTTTAAACTAGATATGGTAAAAATTTGAAATATACATCTAACATTGAGGAAGAGTTCTATAACCAAGATTGGTTGACTTTTTTTCAATAAAATGAGAATACAAATATTTGGAAGCTTCATTTAATTTTTGACAACTGGAAGAGGCATAAAAAAATCTGCCAGAGGAACTCAGTGATTTGAGTGACATGTGTGGGAGGAAGAGAACTGTCAATGTTTTGTGTTGAAACTCTACATCACACACAAAATGTTGGAGTAACCCAGCAGGTCAGGCAGCATCTATGGAGGAGAATGAACAATGATCTTTTGGGAAGAGACTTTTTATCAGGATGAAAAGGAATAAAGTTGACAACGTGCTTCAAGACCACCACCATTGTCCCTGTGCCAAAGAAGTCTTCAGTGTCCTGGACTACATCCATCTACTGCACTCACATCCATCATCATGAAGTGTTTCGAGAGGCTCGACATGAGGCACATCAAGACCCTGCTGCCCCCCTCACTGGACCCCCTGCAGTTTGCGTACAGTACCAACTGCTCAACAGATGACACCATTGCCACCACCCTCCACCTGGCCCTAACCCACCTGGACAAAAAAGACACATACATTCGAATGCTGATCATAGACTTCAGTTCAGCATTCAACAGTCATCCCTCAGAAACTGATTGGAAAGCTGAGCTTACTGGGCCTGACCACCTCCCTCTGCAACTGGATCCTAGACTTCCTGACTGGGAGACCTCAGTCAGTCTGGATCGGGAGCAGGATCAACACCATCACACTGAGCACAGGGGCCCCCCAGGGCTGCGTGCTCAGTCCACTGCTGTTCACTCTGCTGACATGACTGTGCTGCAACACACAGATCGAAACATGTCATCAAGTTCACTGATGACACGACTGTATCAGCAAGAACAATGAGTCAGCTTACAGAGAGGAGGTGCAGTGACTAATGGACTGGTGCAAAGCCAACAACCTGTCTCTGAATGTGAACAAAACAAAACAAATGAGATGGTTGTTGACTTCAGGAGGGCACAGAGCGACCACTCTCCGCTGAACATCAATGGCTCCTTGGTAGAGATCATTAAGAGCACCAAATTTCTTGGTGTTCACCTGGTGGAGAATCTCACCTGATCCCTCAACACCAGCTCCATAGCACCGAAAACCCAGCAGCATCTCTAATGTTCTGCAAAGGCTGAGGAAAGTCGATCTCCCACAGCCCATCCTTATCACATTCTACAGGGGTTGTATTGAGAGCTTCCTGAGCAGTTGCATCACTGCCTGGTACGGAAATTGCATCATCTCTGATCGCAAGACCCTGCAGCGGATAGTGAGGTCAGTTGAGAAGATCATCGGAGTCTCTCTTCCCGCCATTACAGACATTTACACTACATGCTGCATCCGCCAAGCAAACAGCATTATGAAGGACCCCACGCACTCCTCATACAAACTCTTCTCCCTCCTGCCATCTGGGAAAAGGCACCGGAGCATTTGGGCTCTCACAACCAGACTATGTAACAGTTTCTTCCCCCAAGTTATCAGACTCCTCAATACCCAGCACCTGACCTGACACCTTTTCCTATTGTCCTGTTTATTATTTATTGTAATGCCTGCACTGTTTTGTGCACTTTATGCAGTCTTGGGTAGGTCTGTAGTCTAGTGTAGTTTTTTTTTTCTGTGTTGTTTTCACGTAGTTCAGTCTAGTTGTTTTGTACTGTTTCATGTAGCACCATGGTCCTGAAAAACCTTGTCTCGATTTTACTGTGTACAGTACTAGCAGTTATGGTCGAAATGACAATAAAAAGTGACTTGACTTGACTTGATTACAAGCTGACAGGTGATAGATTCTGATTCCCATTCCTCTTCTGACATGTTGGTCCTTGGCATCCGCTTGTGCCGAGATGAGGCTACCCTCAGGGTGGCGAGCAACAACTTACATTTCGTCTCACTAGACTTCAACCTGATGACATGAATATTGATTTCTCCTTTTGGTAAAAATTATCTTCCCTCCCCCTCCCCTCTTTCTCTATGCCTCACTCTGGCTACTTACCTTTTCTTCTCACCTGCCTATCACTGCCCATGGATCCTCTTCTTCTTCTCTTTCTCCGACAGTCCACTGTCCTCTCATACCAGATTTCTTCCTCCCCAGCCCCTTTCCTTTCCTACCCTCCTGGCTCCACCTAACACTTTCTAGCTGTCATCCTCCCTCTCCCCCCACCTTTTTATTCTGGCATCTTCCCCTTTCTTTTCCAATCCTGAAGAAGGTTCTCAGCCCAAATCGTCAACTGTTTATTGATTTCCATAGATGCTGCCTGACCTGTTGAGTTCCTCCAGCATTTTGTATGTATTTTAGGTGACAGATGAATCCAGGTGAGAGGGGGAAGGTGGGTGGCTGGAGGAGGTGGGGGGTGGGGGATGAAAGGGAATGATGTGAGAAGCTGGGAGGTGAAACTTGGAAGAGACAAACGGCTGAAGTACAATGTGATCGGAGAGGAGAGTAGGTCATGGAATAAAGGGAAGGAGGCAGGGAACCAGAGTAAGGTGATGGGCAGGTCCTCCAACCTGCATCTGGCCTCATCATGGTGGGAGACAAGCATGTCAGTATGGGAGTAGGAAGTAGAATTGAGATGTGTAGCTAGCAGAAATGCCTTCTTGTTGCAGTGGATGGAGCCAATATACTTATTGAACGAGTCCCCAGTCTCCATTGGGTCTCACTGGTGTAGAGGAGGTCACACCAGGAGCACCAGATGCATTTCAGGATGGTTTCTGCTCCAGATTCCAGCATCTACATTCTGTGTCTCTGAGCATACAGGACATGTTGTAATTCATTTCACTGTCAGTTGTAAACAATAAGACAGATTTGCTGAAATTCTTTCAGAAAGATAATTTGTCAGATGCTGAATATTTTGCAGAACAAAAAACAGAAAATCTAAGAAATGCCCAGCAGAACGGACAGCGAACGGGAGAGAGAAGCCTAGTCTGTTTCAGTTAGTGGTGCCTTTGATATGATGCAGAAAAACCAGTTCACCAAGTTTTCATTACCTGCGGTTATAGTTTCAGTGCCTAGTGAACACCATTTCCCGCAGTGCTTTCAGCCCTTATGCAAGCTTTTCCATCAGTTTTAAATAATCTTCGCTACTTAAGGGCTTGTATCTCTCAAGTGGCTGTTGCATTGGAGCCACAAAAGGTTTTTCAAAGCCATTGTGTAGGTGATTGTGACGGCCTAAATACTTAAAACACAACAAGGCAGAGCAGTGGAAGGATTTTCAAACCCTGATCCTTGTAAAGTCCAACTGCTTTAGCCCTTATACTTGTGATTCACTTTACAGTACAAGTCCTCCACCAGTGAGTGCATCTACAACAAGCACTGTCTCAAGAAACCAGTATCCATCATCAAGGACACCCAACATGTTCTCTTCTCACTGCTGCAATCAGGAACGAGGTCCCATACCACCAGCTTCAGGAATAGGTATTACCCTTCCACCATCAGGCTCACTTTTAAGTACTCATGTTCTCAGTATTATCTATTTATTTATCTATCTATTCATCTATTTTTTGTATTGGCACAGATTATCTTTTGAACATTGGCTATTTGTTAGTCTTTGAGTGGAGTTTTTCATTGTTTCCATTGTATTTCTTTTATCTACTGTGAATGCCTACAAGCAAATGATTTCAGTCTCTGAGGTTGATGTGAGAGCATCCTTCAGGAGGGTGAACCCCACAGAAAGCATTCGGCCCAGACAGGGTACCTGGCCGAGTGCTGATCTACTGGCTGGAATCTTTAACCTCTCAATTCAGCAGTCTGAGGTACCCACCTGCTTCAAGCAGGCTTCAATCACAGTAACCTACCTCAATGACTAATGTCCAGTAGCACTTGCATCCACTGTGATGAAATGCTTTGAAAGACTGGTGATGAAATATATTAATTCCTGCCTGATAAGCAACTTAGATCTGCTCCAATTTGTCTACCGGCATGACAGGTTCACAGCGGATGTCATTTCATTGGCTCTTCACTCAACTCTGGAACATCTACACTGCAAAGACGCATACACCAGGATGCTCTTTAATGACGACATCTTGGCATTCAATACTATCATCCCCTCAAAACTAATCAATAAGCTTCAAGACCTTGGCCACAATAACTCCTTGCACAATTGGATCCTCAATTTCCTCAGTTGCAGAACTCAGTCAGTTTGGATTGGCAACAACATGTACTCCACTATCTCCATCAGCACAGGCTCACAACAAGGCTGCGTGCTTAGGCCTCTGCTCTGTTTGCTTTATACTTGTGCAATAAAGCTTGACAGCACCTCTACTTCCTTTGAAGTTTGCAAAATTTAGCATGAGATCTAAAACTTTGACAAACTTCTATAGACTTGTGGTGCAGAGAATATCGACTGGTTGCAACATGGCCAAGTATGGAAACACCAATGCCCTTAAATGGAAATTCCTACAATAAGAAGTGGGTATGTCCCAGTCCATCATGAGTGAAGTCCTCCCCACTATTAAACACATCTACTCAGAGGGTTGTCGCTGGAAAGCAGCCTCGAACATCGAGAACCCCACCACACACGTCCTGCTCTTTTCTTGCTCCTGCCACCTGGAAGAAGGTACAGGAGCCTCAGGGCCAATGTCACCAGGTTCAGAAACAATTATTACCATCAACAATCAGGCTTTTGAACCAGAGAGGATAACTTCACTCATCTTCACTTACCCTATCACTAAACTGTTCTCATAATCTGTGGACTCACTTTCAAGGACTCTTCCCCTCATATTCATGATATTTATTGCTTATTATATTTTATTATTATTTATTTTCATTACCTTTGTACTTTTCAGTTTGTTGTCTTTTGCACATTGGCTGTTTGTCCATCCTGTTGGGTGCGGTCTTTCAGTGATTCTGTTGTGTTTCTTGGAATTAATGAGTATTCCCATGGGAAAACAACTCTCAGGCTTGTATGTGGTGCCATATATGTACTTTGTTAATACATTTATTTTGAATTTTGAGCTATTAATTATTTAATTGTATATTTGTTATCTTTATGGTTTTTTTGCATTTTCATAGTCTGTCCTCCTTTACATATTGATTGTCAGCCTTGTGTGTTGTTTTTCATTGATTCTGTTGTATTTCTTTGTGCTACTGTGAATGCCTGCAAGAAAATACATCTCAGGATAATATACGGTGGCATATATGTACTTTGGTAATAAATCTATTTTGGCTTTTGTTTATCTTCTTTGCCACTCCTAATACACAAGGCACAATATGTATGCCCAAAGGATAGACACGTACTGTGTTATTAAAAATGAGCTAATACTAATGTGACAACATGCCAGCAGTTTTACAGTGTTCCAAGGAATTTGCAATGCTGATGACTGTTGCATTTCCAAGAAGCCTAACATATAGGTGTGTATAACAACTGAGATCTTAGTAGATAAACCAGCCCTTATACAACTCTGCTTCCTTAAGGTTGTTACAGCTGGGGGTGGTAACGGGGTCAAGCCCCCACTACCTATTAAATGCTCCCAATGCATGCAACTCAAATAGCCTCTGACAACCAAGACAAGCTCCTGGTCTTCATGTGCGGCTTAGCTACTAAACCTGGTGGAGCTATTTCTACCGACAGGTGAGGTGGCAAAGGGGGGTTACTGGTGCCTTAAAACCAGTCACTTTGGGCAGATGGGTCTCGTCAGCTGTAGTACAGCTCACCTGGGAGCAGGAAACTCTGATCTCAAACCTCCACTGCCTTGCTGCTATACACACACGGAGAAGGCTTCGGGAGTAAACCCCGAGGGAAAAATCCGGAGCTGGAGTCCCTAAAGCAGTTCAATGCTGACTGGCAACTCCTGCGATGCTACTGGTAACAAACTGTGTCGGTCTCTTCCATTCCTTTGGACTTATCGGTTGTGAGGAGAGGCGGTCCAGGCTTGCACATCTAAACTGCTAGGACGCAATATCCGTGGTGAACTCTGACTGACGGGAGACTTTGACTCAGACCATACAATTCTGCAGTCAGAATAGTGATGGAGCTCAGAAAAAAAACTGTAATGAGAGACAGACACCACTTTCTTGCTGCTAGGTAGAAGTACAGATAAAAGACTTCCAACCCTGAAGTCGCTGCATAGACAATACTGGACTGGAATTGGTTTATACTTGTCACATGTACTGAGGTACAATGAAAACCTTGTCTCACACACTGTTTATATAGTTCAAGTCATAACGCAGTGATTTGGTCATTACACCATGGGATCAGCTTAGCTTTTCTTGAGTGGAATGGATGCCAGATGGTCATTAATTTCCTTTGCTTCTACCTTGTTCTTATTTATCTATCTCTCTGTCTATCTATCTACTTACCTATCTGTTTATTTATTTATTATTTATTGCCATTCAGTGTGAAATAGGCCTTTCAGGCCCTTTGAGCCATGGCACCCAGCAATTCCCCTGATTTAATCCTATCCTAATCACGGTACAATTTACAATAACCAATTAACCTACCAACCGATACATCATTGGATTGTGGGAGGAAACCAGAGCAACCAGAGGAAGCCCATGCAGTCCCGGGGAAGAAAGTACGAACTCCTTACAGGCAGTGGCAGGAATTAAACCTGGGCTGCCTGTACCGCAAAGCTAACCACCGTGCTCTTTTTCTGGAAGAAGTTCTTGCCTGGGATGTTATCCTGCTCTGCAGCCCCTCTCCAATTTTTCACAGTTATGGTGAACTTCAAGGGAATGTAAAAACAGAGAGTGCTGGTAAGACTCATCAGGTCAATCCAATAACCATGGAAAGAGAAACTGAGATAGTGCCCCCTTTTGAAAACATTTCATCATAGAGTCATGGAGAGGGACAGTATAGAACCAGACCCATCAGTACATCTTGTCCATGGTGATCTTTTTACCCATCTGCACTGATCCATTGAGTGCCCACCTCAGTGTCTCTTAAACATATGAATGTAAATGATTCCACTGCCTTATCTGACACTGAGTTCCAGATATTGGCAACTCTGCATAAAAAGCATCCAAAGTTTGAGTTTTACTAAGTTTAAAAGGCATTTAGACAGATATAGAAGAGGATATGCAGACAAATTGGGTTAACATTGATGGGGAAAAAAAGATCAGCATGATGTGGTGATCCAAAGGGCCCATTTCTGTGCTGTATGACTCTATGACACTAACGCCACTACCGAGATACCCCTCTGCAGCAAAATGTTGGAGGAAACACTCTGGTTTGTTGAATCACTCTCTGAAAGTGAACAATCTGCTGTCAATCCTTAGCTATCTAGCTTGGTCTTTCGATGTTAGCAGAGGAATCCTGTAACTAGTGTAAAAATAAGCAAACTAGCACAATGACTCCCGAAGGTTATTGTCTGGAGGAAAGAGCTACAATTTACATTGACATAAGCAAAACCCAGTATTAAGTAAATAATGATGCCAGGAAGGGTGAGGCTGGCTAACACAGAATTGTGCACAGAAGTTGTCTGTCTACCTCTACCATTGAAAGGCTCTTGAACCAAAGGGGATAACTTCACTCAACTTCACTTGCTCCATCACAGAAATGTTCCCACAACCTATAGACTTATTTTGAAAGACTCTTCATCTCATGTTCTTGATAATTATTGCTTATTTATTTATTATTATTCTTTTTGTATTTGCTCAGTTCATTGTGCTTTGCCCACTGGTTGAGTGTTCAAGTTGGTGCCGCCTTTTATTGATTCTATTAGGTTAATATTCTATTATGGATTTATTGAGTATGCGTGCAAGAAACAAATCTCAGAGTTGTGCATGGTGACATATATGTACTTTGGTAATAAATTTACTTTGAATTTTCTTTTAACTTTGAGAAGTCTGCTCTTGCAATCTATTTTGTGCATGAACTAATTACGCATGATTAGTGCCTAAATTTAGAGCTGGGTGCTCTGTTTCTTTCCCACATCCCAAAGCCTTACCTATCCGCAGAAGAATTGATACTCAAGGTGTACGGGTGGCAGGAAACAAAGGGGGAGTTGATGGGCACGTTGGAAAGAATAGGCTACTCGGAAAAAGTGGAAAATGCACAGCGCATACAAAATGCTGGAGGAACTGAACAGGTCAGGCAGTATCTATGATGGGGAATAAACAGTCAAAGTTTAGGGCTGAGGCCCTTTATCGGGACTGTGTGGAAGAGAGGTGGGTTCTCTGAGATACAGCAGAGACTCAATGAGACAAATGGTTTCCTTCAGTTTCTTAAAATGTGAGAAAATATGAGGAATGAACATAAGAAAATACAGACAGAGCACAGTTCTTTTTTTGCATTTTACTGTTTCTCCCTCCAGTGATACTGTCTAGCTTCGTTTTATCTCTTTGTATTTCAGTTCTCAAAATCTACAGTACACAACTTTTGTAGAGCCCCCAGAATGCTCTTTTAGATAACATGAAAAAGCAACTTTCACTTTGAAGTTAGCTTTGATAAGAAGTCAAAGTAAATTTATTATCAAAGTATGTTACCATATACATATGAAATACATTTTCTTGCGGGACATTCACAGTAAATACAAAGAAACGCAATAGAATCGATGAAAAAACTAGACAAAAAGATGGGCAAACAGCCAATGTGCAAAAGACAACAAACAGTGCAAAGACAAAAAGAAAAATATTATTATTATAGTAATTACAAATATTGAGAACATGAGTTGTAGAGCCTTTGAAGGTAGATTTAGTGCCAATTTGAAGATCAGCAGAGTTGATTCATCAGTGAATTTTTGCTTCTTATTTGAGTTATTATTTCAACTTCTTGAAAGATATGATTAAGGATTCTCACATTGTTATTGAAGTTGTGTTCCTGCCAAAAATACAGTAGCACTAAATTTCCAAGGGTCACGTCAGTTGTAATCCCTTTGCCTTCCACCACCCAGTTCCATGTGCTGACAAATTTTCAAGTGATCTCATGTCACATATATATTCCTTGAAATATGATGAATTCTGTGGCAATTAAACTCAAGGTGACAGGATATATCATAAATTATATCTCTCATTTCTTTTTCTTTAAAATGTGTGATTTCTAAAAATCATCCCTGATTGCTTGAGCTGGATTGCAATACAGTATTGGTTGTATGTTTTACTTCCATTTTAAAGTTTGGTTTTGATAAAATTAGTTGCAATGATAATTAACAATTTATACTCAGTGTAGCTGAGTAGTATATTGTGCAATTTGTAGCATGTAGGGTTGATATGGTCTCCCTTGGTTAAGGAGACTAGACCAGGTTGTCGTGGTTACAATCTAAAGGGTATGCTATTGAAGAATGAGATGAGAATGGATTTCTTTCCTCACACAATGGTGAATTCTCTACCTGGAGGATACTGAGACACAGTTACTGAGAGGATCCAAGAGATCAATAACAGTTGGGAGGACTCATGTGGATATTGAATGGGCCAGGGAAGTATTGTTGAGGTAGAATGTTGGCTTTATTCTGGTTGAACTGCCTACTCCTGCTTCTTCTATAGTAGGAGTTCCCAACCTATTTTATGCCACGGACCAGTACCATTAAGCAAGGTCCACTGACCCCCAGTTAGGGAACCCCTGTTCTATGGAAATTGAAGAACATGAGGCATTGGCATAAAAGAGGAGTCGAGGCTTGGGGCAGATTAGGCATTATTATATTCACAGTGGGGCAGGCTTGTGGAGCCAAATGGCCTACTCCTAGTCTTAGTTTCCTATCTTCCTGTTCTCTTGTCTTTCTGTGTTTCTCCCAACCTCACAGGTGGTGCTGACATATATGTTTAAAAGAAAAGAACACTGCATTTATATAGCACCTTTCTAGATCTTTAAAGTTCTGAAAATGAGATAGAACAATTGAAGTACTTTTGAACTTTAGTCACTTTTGCAGCTTAGACAAGGCAGCCAATTTGCTCTTTTCAATCTTGGATGACGTGTAATACAATACTGACCATATGCTTACACCAGCATAGAAAGTGACCAGTTGGCCCATCAGATGGATAGCAGCTCCCAGCAGGATGATTTCATCAACTTCACTTCCACCCCCCCTTCATTTCCCTACAGTTCTGAATCTTCAGTGGTTCAATCTATGATTCAGTGGTTCAAGTTAATATCTGACAATGAATACAGCATAGCTAAAATCCTTACTCTTTGCAGACATCCGCATAATAGAGAGAAAAAAAGCCAAGAATGAATTACAGAAAGTGATGAGAACCCCAGTGCTCCCCTCTACCTCTCCCACACACACGCAGCAGCAAAACCATCTACCCTCACCCCTCCCCTCCCTCACTTACTCCAGCAGAAGCATTCAGCACCCCCCACACCACTGACCATCCAATGCCCATGATCTAGTCCAGGCATAGGCAAACTACGGCCCGCGGGCCATATGTGGCCCGTTAAGCTTTTTACTCCGGCCCACAGAACTTGATGAAATTATATTAATAAACCTTGTTAATGTTTTTTCCCCGCAATTCTGGCGTTTTCCCAATAGATGACGCACTCTATATATATTTGTGGCGACCTATTTCCTGGCACATCCGAACCGGCTCACAATTAGCCAGCGTTCCGGCTAAGGCAGATAGCCTGCGGGGGTTTGTGAGCACAGAGCTTTGGAGCCTCTGCGCCACGGGGGGGGGGGGCAGTTTGAGGGAGGCTTAAAAGTGAGGCTGGGGATTTCGAATAAAGTTTTTTTCTTCGACTGCAGTTACCGACTCCGTGTCATAATTTTAGCGCTGCATGTAGCACACCGCTACACATTGACCTTTGTTGAGGTGCAGCGTATTACTCCACATTTGCGCTTTACTCTTTGTTCGGCTCGACTTATTTGTGTGAACAGGCGTTCAGCGTCATGAACATCAACAAAGCCAGCCACAGATCCAAGTTAACTGACCAACACCTCAGATCCATCCTGAGAATCGCCACAACAAAACTAAATCCAGACTTTGATGCGCTGGCTAAAAAGGGAGACCAACAACACTGTTCCCACTGAAATTAAAAATAAGTTTCTTTGTTGTGTTATGTAAAAAATGCATTTGAAAATATTTTTTTCAATAAGCCTTACATGTTACATGTCATTTCTGTTAAGTGATGGACATGAGTAGTGCGCAGGTGCACGTACATTCTCAAAATAAAAAATGCGCTCCAGATCAAATAACGTGCTCCGCATACTGGCGCGCTGTCAGTGTTCTCTCTTTGTGCTGGTCGTTGTTGAGTTTTGGCACAGGGGACAATTGAATAAGAAGGAGCAGGACAAGTAGACCTGCATCTCCTACCGTTTTTGAAATAAAGACAGTCAGGAGGAGAGTGATGATGATAATATCTTGAAGGATAACAGAATTTTCAGTGCTTTAAAATAATGACTGTTACTATTAAAAAAAGCTGTATTTTATTCATTTAATTTTCAGTGTTTTAAAAGTCATTTCAATAAATAGCTAAATACCATGGGACTTCAAAGACAGATATTTTGTTGTAATGCATTTGTTCATTTTCAATTGAAATTAAAGCACATGTTTTCTACATATCCCATGATATTTTATTTTCTCTTATGAGGTGTATCACCAAAACACTCCGTCCATCTGCTCCTGGTCCGGCCCCCCTGTCAAATTTTAGAACCCTTTGTGGCCCACAAGTCAAAAAGTTTGCCCACCCCTGATCTAGTCCATCAAAAATTACTGTCCATCCAACACTTGTTAACACTTCGATGTTAATATTTTGACATCTCAACAGGCTCTCTCTCTCACTAACAAGGGACAGAGAGATATTGCTCCTGCCACCGTGCGAGGGGAGGCCTATAGCTCACGGTTTTGATATTACAATCTGCAACGTCACTTATTTGAGTTCCTCCGACTCAAGGACCAGAAAGCTCTCTATTACCATGCCCAACAGCTCCCAGTTTGATTTCTATTGCCTCTTACCTACACTAAAGAGAGATTTGCAGACCCTGAGCATCCTCCCTATATGTCTTTGGGATTTGGGAGAGAACAGGTGCACTCAGGGAAAACCTATGCATTCATAAAGCACAGTTGTTGAAAGACAACTGTTGGGAGAACCTTTGGATAAAATGCAAGAGTTCCTGCACTGGTAAACAAACTGGAACCTGATTCCATTTGGTATGTTTTCTAATTGAAACAAACGTACTATATTTTGAAGTAGATCGATGAAGAAAGGGCAGAACGGTAGCATAGTGGTGAGCACAATGTTTTGCAGTACCTGCGACCAGAGTTCAATTCCCACTGCTGTCTGTAAGGAGTTCATATGTTCTCCCCATGATCGTGTGGGTTTCCTCCAGGTTCTCCAGTCTAAAGACGTACCGGTTGGTAGGTAGATTGATCATTGTGAATTGTCCTGTGATTAGGCTAGGGTTAAATTAAGAGTTGCTGGCAGCACGGCTCGAAGGGCTGGAATGGTCTGTTCCATGCTGTATCTCAATAAAATAATCGAAATACCATTGTCCGAAACTACTCTCTCTCTCCACAACTCTAACCGTTTGCAGCATTTACCCAGTAGTTTTGTTTTGTACAACTTTTTTTGACCAATGGTGGCATTGTATATATATACAATAATGATATTGACTCAATTTCAAAACCTACAGTGTAAGTCGGTTCATTCAGTCCCAGACATCTGGGAGACCCTAAGTTTTGGGAACATAAGGAATCATGGAGCGAAACTCATCTGATCCCCACCAGGCATGCTTAACAACCATAACATGTCTCCAATGCATGGTATCTCAAGATCATATCCCAAGATTGATCTATTTAATTTGCACTTGGTTCATTGATAACGAAAGTGCTTCTATTATCTCCTCAAGTTTGGCCACTGCATTGATAACATCAATGGAAAATTCCCTTTACTTACTCTGTTTTTATCAGGGAAACCTTGAGTTTTATCATTACAAAATCATTTACAATATGGCAGAATACACTAGATGTCTAAGATACATTTGTAAGGGAGAGAATAAACCCCAAACTCCTAAAAACATAGCACAAATTCTGTCTCATCAAACATATATCAAAGGATATATATATCCTGCTATTATATATATCCCTTATATTTCTTCAATCCACATGAATGTACCAACAGCTAAGTTATAGGCCCAAACATAATTTCCTATATTATCCATTTTCAGAAGGAATCAACTTAGGTTGGGCAATGGGTGGTGTTCAAAGCTCTTGGCCTTTCTTTGGATTAGTTGGGGATGGCAGAGCAGACTTGATGGGCCAAATGGCATAATTCTGATCCTGTGTCTTATAGTTCTATTATAAATGGCAATGAAATCAAATATTGTCTCTGCAAATAACAAAACCACCTGTCAGGTCATTCAGCTGAACTATCATGCCAAATTTCTTCATATTCTCTGCATGGATTGCATTTGGTATCAAGTTCAAACGAGCCCTTAATTCCTTGGAAGTGAAACAATTATAGGCTGTACTCTCACCGCAAATGTACTGGGTAAATCCGGTTTGTGTTTTTGTTCAACTACTCAGTTGACATTGTGCCATATGGTTTCATGCTTACAGAAGTCAAGCCTCCAAAGACTGCAACTAATTCCATGTCTAATCTAAAGTATGTCCTCTAATTCTCCTGGGTTAAACAACAGCCAGCTACTGTCTGAATTTTATTGTAAATGACACAATATATCTATGAAATTAAAGTTAGGAGTGAGCGGTGAAGTTTTCTGCTGACTCATCAAAGGAAACGGAACAAACATTTTACACCAGATAAACAGAGAAACGATTAATGGGATGTGCAGTCAGAGGCGTTATTTGATGGACAAAGCCAGTTCACAAAACAAATGAGAGTTCTGCCATAATATCCACCTTCCCCACCATTGATTCTGGCTACCCCTCCTGCTACCTTGGGAAAGCTGCCAACACAATCAAGGATTCTTCCCCCCCCCCCCAGTTATTCTCTCCTCCCCTCCCACCCCACATCCACTGAGCAGAATATCAAGAACACGTACCACCAGACTCAAAGGTCAAAGTTTAAAGCTTCGTAAAAGTTAACTTTACTTGTCACGTATATGTCGAAACATAATGTGAAATGGGTCGTTTGCGTGAATGATCACTATAGTCTGAGGATATGCTTGGAGAATTGTAAATACCGTCATGGTTCTTGCGCCAGCATAGCAAGCCCACAACTTGCTAACGCTAACCCGTAAGTCTTTGAAACATAGGAGGAAACCAGAGCACTCTGAGGAAACTCACATGGTCATGGGGAGAATGTACAAAATCTATACCCACAGTGCTGGGAATTGAACCCTGAACACTGGCGCTGTAAAGCAATATGCTGAATGCTATGCTACCAGACCACCACAAGAACAAGAACCTTATAAGAGCTTCTATTCTGCTCTTGTAAGATTGCTGACCTTCTGTATGATGAACTTTTGATCTCTCTATCTACCTTGTCATGACAATTGCTCCTCATTTATCTACTTGCACGGAATGTTCTCTGCAATGGTAACACTATATTCTGCATTTTGTTATTGATTTTCCTTTTTGTACTTTCTCGAGGAGTGATCTGCCCAGAAGTCAGGCAAACAAAGCTTTTCACTGTATCTCAGTGGATTCTGTTGAGGGAATCCACTGAGGGACATCAAAGTCAGTGATAAAATGTTCCTTCACCTCACTTCCTTCCATCTAGGTAGAAGTTTGTAAGTACCTCAATGCACGTACATTGGCTTCTGTTAAAGCCCAGAATTAGCTACAGGAACAACCCAGATCTGAAACATTGGTTCCACGGAATCTAAGCCAGGACAGAGACAATAACTTCAACCAGTCCATTCCGTAGCTTCAGGCACATGTAATGTTACGTAACTTGCATCTACTCCATTGCTGAGATCTATAAGGCGGGTTGATGTTTTATTCCTGCTGTGATTTATTTATTTATTGAAATACAACATGGAACAGGCCATTCCAGCCCTTCGAGCCACATTGCCCTCAACCCCCAATTTAACCCCAGCCTAATCAGAGAACAATTTACAATGACCAATTAACTCTCCGGTCTCTACATCTTTAAACCATGCATGAAAATGGAGCATACAGAGGAAAACAACATGGTCACGGGGAGAATGTGCAAACTCCTTACAGACAGTGGTGGGAAATGAACTTGGTCACTGGTATTGTAAAACATTGTGCTAATCGTAATGCTTCCATGCCGTCCTAATTATAAGATCTCTTTTCTCATTTAAAGTTTCCCTTAAATTAAAACAATATATGAGAACTGCCGGGACAGTGTTGTTAATACACAGACAGAAATTCTCTCATTCATGTAAAGACAAACCTTTCATTTGCACATAGATGAGAACATTGCTGGCAACCCTAAGGATGGCATAAACATTCTAGCTTATATCCTTATTTCAAGCTGAGATCTCTTTATGAAGGATTGAGTCAACATGTCTAGGCATAGAGTCTTGTATTGGCACCAATTTGGTTTGGATTTCTACCAAAGATCAAAATATTTGCTTCTGATTTATGTCAGCCTCTGAACAAGTGTAATCATGAAAGAGTAAACATGAGAGATCCTGCAGATGCTGGAAACATTGAGAAACACATATTACATGCTGGAGGAACTCAGCAAGTCAGGCAGCATCCATAGAGGGAATTCAACAGTTAATATTGCAGGACAAGACCTTTCAACAGGACTGGAAAGGAAGTAGGGAAAAGTCAGAATAAGGAGGTACAGTGTACCTTCCACTGCTCGCATCTACTTATTCCGGCTTCTTCCTACTTCCTTTCCATTCTATGGAGTGAAATAATATCGTTCACTCAGTGTCATGAAGACCAGAAGGGTCTCGGCCCATAACTTTGACTATTTATTCCCCTCTATGGATGCTGCCTGACTTGCTGAGTTCCTCCAGTGATGGATAAAAAATGAAAGCATCTTTATACTTCATTAGTTAGTATAAAGTGATTTAAGTTCTTATCACCTGTTTGAAGGGTATCAATGTTGCTATGGAGTCGAAGTTTAGCTTGTAAACTGGGACAATGGCTCCTCAATAAGGAACACAATAAAGACAAAACATTTTGAAGGAATTATCCTGGAGATATTAATGGGTTTGTATAGTATCATCAGTGTTAATTTAGAAAAACTTTCAGGTCAAAATTGATGCTGTCATGAACTAGTAGGGAACTTTGATTAGCTGAAATATTTTGTCAGCCATAAATGTAACAACTGTACCAGTTTACAAGCCAAACCTCTACGCTATAGCAACATTGACACCCTTCAACACTGAATAAAACACTTTGGTATCTTCTTTTGCCAAGTTTACCTGGCAGATGCTTAAGTTGAAAGTAATTTTCATCAGCAAAGTTGAAAGCCTGTTTCCCTCAATATGAACCACCAGCACCATCAATGTCTCATCTCTGCTCCATGCCTGCAGCCTCAAAGCAGATAAACAGCTGGATTGCAACTTGATAGCACATTGCAGCTGCAAAGCTTTAATTGGCTTCTTCCCATTCAGGTGCCAGATGAGATAACTGCAGCTTCCAATTCATTGGCTCTACCATTGCTCCCAAAATAAAATCAAAATTGATCAAAATTGGTTTATTGTTGTCACACGTACTGAGGTACTGTGAAAAACTTTGTTTTACACTCCATCCATACAGATAATTTCATCATATCAGTACATCAAGTGCTACAAGGGGAAGGCAATAACAGAATGCAGAATATTGTGTTACAGTTATAACAAAGTGTGGTTCAGGCAGACAGTAATGTGTAGGCCATAACAAGGTACTAGGGGATCATTTAACAGGACTGTAACAGTGGGGTAGTAGCTGTTCTTACCCTTACTGGTATTTGTTTTCAAGTTTTTGTACCTTCTGCCTGCTGGGAAGGAGAAGAAAGAATGTTCAGGATGGGAAGATACTTCAGCACACTGGCTGCTTTTCTGAGGCAGCGAGAAGTGGAGAGCAGAGGAAGTTGGTTTTCATGAAGTGTTGAGCTGTGTCCACAGCTCTCTGCAGTTTCACCCATAATACCATTTCATAAGAGAAGAAATGTGAATATTTGAGGGCCACTATACCTTTGTATATAATGCTAGACTGTTGTAAGCAAAATTCCGTTTGGCTCTTCAACAGATATTTGTAGGATTAGACCATTGGGTAGTACCATACCAAACTGTAAGATCTTGTTTGAAGAAAGATTAAGCATACTACACCTGTAGACACAAACAGCTACAGTTCCAGAGAACAAACAAGCTGCTGGAGGAGCTCAAAGTAATTTTTGTTATCAAAGTACATAGAGCATGTCATAAACACGAGAAATTCTGCAGATGCTGGAAATCCAAGCAACACACACAGAGCGCTGGAGGAGCTCAGCAAGTCAGGCAGCATCTATGGAAATGAGGCCAAGTGTGTGGGAAAGGGCTGGAGAAGAGGAATCTAATAGGAGAGGTGAGTAGACCATAGAAGAAAGGGAAGGGAGAGGGGATCCGGGGAGAAACAATAAGTAGGTGAGAAAAGGTAAAAGGACCGGGTGGTGAATAGAAGATGAGTGGAGAGGGAGGGAATTTTTTTTTACCAGAAGAAGAAATTGATATTCATGCCATCAGGTTGGAGGCTCTTCATGTTGCTCCTTCACCTTGAGGGTGGCCTCATCTTGGCACAAGAAGAGACCATGAACTAACATGTCAGACCAGGAATGGGAATCGGAATTAAAATGTTTGGATTACGGAAAGTTCTGCTTTTGGCGGATGGCGCTGAGGTGTTGGATGAAGCGGACCCCCAATTTACGATGGGTTTCACCAACAGAGAGGAGGCCCCATTGGTAGCACCGGACACAATAGATGAGCCCAGCAAATTCACAGGTGATGTGTTCCCTCATTTGGAAGGACTGTCTGGGGCCCCGGATGGTGAGGAAGGAGGTGAATGGGCAGTTGCAGGGATAGGTGCTGGGAGGGAGATTAGTGGGGAGGGATGAGAGAATCATGGAGGGAGCAATTCCTGTGGAAGGTGGAAGGGGGAAGTAAAGATATATTCAGTGATAGGATCCCTTCAGAGATGGGAAAAATTGCAAAGGTTGATGTGTTGGATGCGGAGGCTCATGGGGTGGTAGAGAAGGACAAGAGTAACTCTATCACTGTTAAGGTAGTGGAAAGATGGGGTAAGCATGGAGTATCTGGGAAATATAGGAGGCACAGGTGAGGGCTGCATCAAAAGTGGAGGAGGGGAAACCCCTTTCTTTGAAAAAGATATATGTCACCATATACTATCTTAAGATTCATTTTCTTGCAGGAATTTACAGGAAAATAAAGAGATATGTCAATAACAAATAAAATAATAAATGAATACATACTGAGAACATGAGTTGTAGAGTTTTTGAAAAAGAGTTTAGAGATTGTGGGATCAGTTCAATATTGCTACATGGCTAGTATCTCTGGAGGCAAAGGGATACAGGAACCAGCCTCAGGAATACACTTGGGGTTAGATTTGAGATAACCTCTCTGAACCATGCAAAATTCAGAAGGGGCTTGCCAGGATAGATGCAGATTTAACCCTTTCCCCGGCTGGGGTGTCAGAGGTTCAGCCCAAAGGACATTCAGGAATGAAAAGAGAAGAAACTTCTTCACCCAAAGGGTGGTGAATATTTGAAATTTATTATTTCAGGGCTCTGGAGTATGTTCAAGATGGAGACAGATAGACTTTGTTTTTGATATTGAAGAAATAAAGGCATATGGATCAGTGCAGGTAAGAGGCACTGAGTGGTAGACCTTGCACAAGAGTTTCAATGGCCTCCTCCACTGCTTTCTGTTATTTTCTAATGTATTGAACTGTGCAACAAAATCCACCTTCTGGGACAACGTATGAAAAATAAGGATGGCACTGATGTGCACCACGCTGTCAGCGACATGGACTTATGGAGGTGTGGTAAAGGTGATTCTCTTTTAAGTTAGCTTCAAAGAGAATCAAGATAGCAGAAGTTTCTCAAGGTCCTGGCAGACATTTATCCCTCAACCATTATCCCTAAAAAGATATCATTTTGCTATTATTGCAATGCTGTGTATGGGAGTTTACTATGTTCAAAGTCTATCAATCCTAAACCACACACAAAAGGTGCTATAGGAACTCAGCGGCATGGAAATGAATAAACAAAGGCAGAAGATGCCAGTGAAAAAGTGGGCTGGGGGGGGGGGGGGTAGGGGAAGGAGGACTAGCTTGGTGATAGGTGAAGCCAGTGGGTGGGAAAGGTCAAAGGCCGGAGAAGAAGGAATCTGATAGGAGAGGAGAATGGATCATGGAAGAAAGGGAAGAAGAAGGGGCACTGAGAGCGGTGAAGGGCAGGTAAGGAGAAGAGTTAAGAAATCAAAGTAGAAAATTGAAGAGGAGAGAAGGGGGTGGGGAGAAAAATAAACAAATTACAGAAGGAGGAATCAATGATCATGCCATCAGGTTGGAGGCTACCTATACAGAATATGACATACTGCCTCTCCATCCAGAGAGTGGCCTCATTGTGGCAAAAGAGGAGGCCATGGGTGACATGTTGGAATGGGAATGGGGAAAGGAGTTTCTATATTGGGGTACACAATTTGCAAATACACATAGTATGTCTGTGTTTGTGTGTGTGTGTGTGTGTGTGTCTAAGTGTACACATTATTACTCTCGCAGCCTGGTATCTGCTACCTTGGTTCCACCTGCCCCGCTTTGGCACCTTGCTCTGTCAGCCGTGTTGCAGCTGTGAGCAACATGCATCCTGCAACAAGGACTTGCAAAGGCAACTTCCACCTCACAGAACAGGACACCAGGCCCCTCATATTGGTGCAATCTTGCAGAAGGCAACCACCTGCTGTACTTCACTAGGGATCTGAGAGGATTTAGTTTGTCATGAAACACTCTAGCAAATTTCTACAGATGTACGGTGGAGAACATTCTGAGTGGTTGCATCACATTCTAGTTCGGAGGCTAAAATGCACAGGCTGCAGAAGGTTACAGACTCAGCCAGCTCCACCAGGGGCACAAATTTCACAACATATATTAATGATAATAAACATTATTCTGCTCACGATTCTGAGATTTCCTCACCAGATGACACTAGTTATACAGGATCATGAGCAGGTACCGATTTTACACATGTCCATAAGTCAATTTGGTTCATACGTTGGGAAGTACTGACTATATCTCCACAATATTCTAATGAATGGTGTTGACGCAGTCAATCAGTATTTCTTTACTGCCTCCCCTGCCTAGTTGCGATGGTACAGAGTCAGGATGGCCTACACTCAATGGGTGGTCTCCATGAGCATGAAGTATTAATGAATGTTTTCAATTTTTATATCCTAGATTCCCTAGATTTGAGGAAGGATCAATGAGGTATCATAGGGAAAGCATTAGAAGGTAGTATTAAAGTAATTTTTACAGAGTACTTAGATGAATCCCAGAAAATTGACCATGTCAGTATCGTTTTATGACAGGGAAATTATATTTAATTATGATACTTCAGTACGTTTAGAATCGGCAGGATTCTGACAGTGGTGCTCAGTCATAATCCCATGGTTGTAGGCTTTGCACTGTTTTGTCCCCTCAGCCAAGCTCAAACACTAAATGTCCAAACCTACAATTCCTCTAATACTGAAGAGTAGTATGATTTCTGTGTGTAAACAGGAATCAGTAGATGGACTACACTTAAATTTCTGGAACAAATTTGATAAGGATCCATACTGAAGGTTATTAAAGAAAATAAATGCTAATGGTATAAGCTGTGTATTTAATATTTCAATAATATTTGGGTAATTCCATATATATTGTTTGATTAAGCATTCTTGTTTGTTTAAATAATTAATTATGGGTTATATGTAAAAAATAGATTAATTATATATGTCATCACACTACCATGTGATATGCGTGTGCCTTGCTTAAATTAAACTCAAACCAGACATGTATTTCTAATCCCATCTTCATCTAAATTAATTTAATATTGTGAAGTTACAAAACACAACATTGGTGAGGTGTTATTCAAATTAATCTGAGAGGGCTGCCAACCGGAGCATAGTGTGGTGTTCGAACTATGTAAGTCAGCTTAGTACTGCCCAGCACGTGAAGAGACAGTTTTTGGAAGGAAAGATATGATCAAGTTTTTTTAAAGGAAAAAAAGAATTCTGGGTTCATAAAGACTAAGTGATACTAATCATTAATAAAACAGAAATTGATGGATACATTGAAAAGATAGATGAGTTTGATTACACAATAGGTAATTGGCTCATGTATACTGAGCTATTGGAACAGTAATTTTGAACCAAATGAAATAACCAATGAGAAGTGACTGCCATATTAGTTAATTCGTCCTCTATTTGTGCTAAACATGCTCTAATACAATTTAAGGTTGTACATAGAGCTCATATGTCTAAGGATAAACTGGCTCGATTTTATTCTTATGTTAATTCAACCTGTGACAGATGTCATTTTGATGTTGCCTCATTAACCCATATGTTTTGGTCTTGCCCTTGTTTACAAAATTACTGGAAAGATATTTTCAGTATTATTTCAAGAGTTTTGAATATTAATATCCAACCACATCCTTTTACTGCAATATTTGGTTTACCAATGGTGGATAATAGTTGTTTACCCTCTTCATCTCGACGAATGATTGAATTTGTTACACTAATGGCTAGAAGATCTATTCTATTAAATTGGAAAGAATTTAATCCTCCAACTATATTTCAGTGTTTTTCTCAAACCATTTCTTGTTTGAGCTTAGAAAAAATTAGAAGTGTTGTTTTTGACCCTTCAGTTAAATTTGAAGAAACTTGGAGACCATTTATTCAACATTTTCATATGAGTTGAATTGTCTTTTCCTAAACCTTACTTATATTATCCTTAATTATTTGGATGGAGGTTCGGAGTTATTGGCACTATTGTATATGTACTTAACATTATTCAATGGCCCATGTTGGTTAGTGTTTTTTTTCTTCTTTTTTTTTCTCTTTTTATTTCTTTGTTCATCAATGCTATGAGTTTGGGAGGCTATATATTTTTATTATTGTATGAATGTCTATTTAAACTATTAATTATGTACTCTCAAACACTTTGTATTCATGTTTCATTTATGTTTGTTTAAAATTAATAAAAAGATTTAAAAAGAAAAAGAAAGAGAAGTGACTGCCAGTTTTGCTGAGTTCATTGGGTTTAAAGGCAATCAGTTGCTTGGAAGTGTTATGTGTGAAGCTGAGCAGAGCTGCAGAACGGATGCTGCTAATAAGAGCAAGATAAGGGAGAGCCATTAAAAATGCTAATAAGAGAGAGATAACGAGAGAGAGAGAGAGAGAGAGAGAGAGAGAGAGAGAGAGAGAGAGAGAGAGAGAGAGAGAGAGAGAGAGAGAGAGAGAGAGAGAGAGAGAGAGAGAGAGAGAGAGAGAGAGAGTGAGAGAGAGAGAGAGAGAGATAATTCAGTATTTTGACATCTGCACTGATACTGCCACGGACATTTGCTTTGAACATGAACTATTCTTTAACACTCCTGCTGAGCCAACAGGAAGGGGTGAAGTTTGATGGACAGGTGATACCCCATCGGGGGGGGGGGTAATAAAATAGCAGGTCTGTTAAGACACAGGAGACATGCCACGAGACCCTGAAGAGAGCATTGTGCCCCCACAAGTTGGTGGGAGTTTGGAGAACCGATTCACGGGAATCGGCCAGAGGCTCATGGGGTATAAAGGTACAACCAGTGGGGACCTGTTGTGTGTCCACCCTTGGCTGGGTGACGGGTTCACCACGGAAGAACAGTCGCATCTGGAACGGAGGGGTCACAGTTGGTGACCACAACGGGTCAAGAAGACAATAGAAGTTTTGCCTGAAATTTCAGCTGTATCTCTCACTCTCTCTCCAATGGTACCACAACAACTACCTCAAACTACACTAAACTTAACTGAACTCTGCTTCAGTTGAAGACTGATCATTTATCCCTAGACTTCAATAGAGCTTGGCTGATTCCTATTCCTATATTTCTGTGAAATGTGTATATTACCATTGCGAACCAGTTGCATTTATATCCTTGCAATTAGTGTACTGTATTACTTTATTAGTTTCTAGTAATTACAGACTCCAACGAGTGTTCCATTTCTGCTGGTTTGACAACCCAGTTACGGGGTACATAACAGAAGTTTGACTGCTCCAACCAAACAATCAGAAATTAGCTTTGCTATTATTATAAAAGTGATGCAGGAACACATAGGACTGAAGTCATTGTTGACTTCAGAATATTTAGGTTTCATAAGCAGAATCAAAAAGAAGGGGAATCCATTTCAACGTAAGTGACTGAATTGAAGAGATTATCTTAGTACAGGTAGTCCCCAAGTCATGAATGTCCGACTTATGGACAACTCGTACTTACGAACCGAGGAAAGAGAATGCCGTCCACCATTTTAAGTCATTGCCGTTGACACTATGTTGAGTGTTCAACTTTGTATTTAGCTTAAATTTTTTTTCATTCCGGTCGGCTGGTGGCGTAATGAGATCAGCTAGAGAACGGAGGTTGACAGACTGCTCCCGTGCCGGGTTGATGTCGAGCTTGCAACTCAACCTCATAAAAAAAAACACTGCCACCTCCAGTTTAAATTCCCACGCGGAATATTGTGGAGGATCAAATACACAAACCCAGCGCAGCCCCCACTTGTCCCATTTAGCCTGTCTCAGTGCGGTGGTCCTTAGGACCCAGCGGACCTTGTGAGTCGTCGCCTGCAGTGTTTCTGTTCCATTGATGGGAAGCAATCACAATTGAAAATAAGTGGAAATAATAAAGCGTTTGGAAAGAGGTGGAATGCCATCGGTCATTGGAAAAGCATTAGGCTACAGTCGGTCAACGATCGGAGCAATTTTAAAGGATAAAGTGAGAATAATGGAGCATGTGAAAGGCCCTGCCCCGATGAAAGCTACAATTATTACTAGACAATGCAGTGGGTTTAATTATTGGAATATGTATGTTTCTTAAGTGTTTTATATGCATAGAAAGGTAAAATATATACTATATACTGAGACAAACGTTTGACTAACTGACGCTAAATAATACCAGATGTACTTGTTCCAATTTACGTACAAATCCAACTTAAAGACAGAGTCAGGAACGGAACTCATACATAACCCAGGGACTGCCTGTATGGTCAATTTAGTAATGGGCTTCATGATACACTAAAAATTGTTTAGTTTGTGGAAGCTTAAAAGCAAGCATCTAAAAATGGCTTCTAACTAAAGCAAGGCTTGCATTTTAAAGAGCAGTGGAAGTCACTGTTTCAATGGAAACTGCAGAAAGAGACGTGACTGAGTTGCAGTCAGAAATGAAAGGGAGTGTGAACAAAATTGCATCATCTAAACAGACAATGACTCCCATCCACTCCATAATGCACTGGTTAGGCACAGGAGTTCATTCAGCCAGAGACTCATTCCACGGAGATGTAACACTGAGCGTCATAGGAAGTCATTCCTACCTGCAGCCATCAAACTTTACAACTCTTCCCTCGGAGTGTCAGACACCCTGAGCCAATAGGCTGGTCCTGGACTTATTTCCCCTTGGCATGATTAACTTATTAGTATTTAATTATTTATGCATTTATATTGCTATATTTATATTGCTATATTTCTTCACTATTCTTGGTTGGTGCGGCTGTAACAAAACCCAATTTCCCTCAGGGTCAATAAAGTATGTCTGTCTGTCTGTCTGAAACCAGCCTGGCCATACAAATGTGTTACATTTTGGAAGGGGCTCTCACACCCGGCAGAGCAGGTTTAAAGGTGAAATTTGAGAAAATGCAACGAAGACAAAAAATGTGGCCTACTCAGGCACAAGAAAAAACTAAAGAGTCAGGTTGCAGTTTCAAAAGGAGCACTAATCTGCATGCTGCTGATGAAAATCTGATAATGATGACACTGACAAAGGACAGTGTAGCTGCAAAATTTATGGTGTCAAAATGTACAATAAACAAGTAATATGACTTACGCCAGAAGTGAATGGCAAATTAATTGAAGTTGAATTAGACACTGGTTCAGCTGTTTCAGCCGTTACACAAATTGAGTTTGAATAGCATTCCAAAGATATTAAATTGAAGCCTGTAGATACCCAACTAAGAACTTATACTGGAGAAAAGATTACTCCTGTGAGAATGCAATCTGTAACTATGACAAAACAACAAACAGCAACAAGCCACATTGAGCGTGTATGTGGTAAAAACAGAAGGACCAACACTGAGGGGGCCATGATTGGTTGAGACAACTACAACTTGATTGGAGATCCTTCCACTATTTGCATGTCACATCCCCCTGCAATGAAGCCATACGAAATTGAATTAAGAAAGATACTGAGTGTTCAAGGATGGCACTGGAAAACTCAAACGTATCAAGGGTAAAAGATTGTCAAACGAAAATGCCGCTCACAAGTTTTGCAAAGCCCATCCGGTTCCTCATACCATCCACAATGAAGTAGCCAGTGAGCTGAATTGCATGGAGGCTAAAGGAATTCTTTCCAAGGTTGAGTGGTGCCCACTGACAATGCCGATGGTCCCAGTAGCCAAGAAGAATGGATCTGTCAGGATTTGTGGTGATTTTAAGGTTACTATCAACCCAGTACTGAAAGTAGATAAATATCCTCTGCCCAGAATAAAGGATATCGTTGCAAACCTTTCTGGAGGAAAAGGCTTTAGCAGAGTGGACTTAGCTGAGACCTACTTCCAGCTGGAGATGGAAGAAGAAGGTGTTTTTCACCCTAAACATTCACAAAGTGCTTTATTGCTATAATAGGCTTGTCTTTGGAGTGGCATCTGATCTGTACTCTGGCAGAGAGCTATGAATAAGGTGCTGCAAGGCTGCTCAGGCACTCAGTGTTACATGAATGACATCATTGTTACCAATGAGGAACATCTCCAAAACCTCAAGACAATGTGAAAAAGATTAGAATACTATGGGTCGAGCATGATGCAGCAAGTCTGAATTCTTTAAACCAAGCATTACTGTGGTCATACGATTCATGCACAAAGGTTACACAAGTGTGCTGAGAAAAGTCAAGCAGTGGTAGATGCCCCAAGACCAAAAGATGTGTCACGGTGCAGTCCTTTTTAGGATTTGTCAATTATTATAACAGGTTTGTGCCAAGCCTGGCTACTGTGCTCCACCTTTTGAATGCATTACTACAGACTGGGAAGAAAAGCAGTGTGAGGTGGCTTTGAAAAAGCTAAAGGAAATGGTGACATCCGATACTGTACTCTCACATTATAATCCACAACGTCCAGTGAAGCTTGCCTGTGACACCTCGCCTTATGGTATAGGGCTGTCATGTTGCATGTTATAAGTAATGTTAGTGAATGCCCCATAGCCTTTGCTTCACGTTCTCTTACTGCTCCAGAGAAAAATTATACAGAGATTGACAAAGGGGCCTTGAGTCTGAGTTGGGGCATAAAACGTTTGAACGAGTACTTGTATGGGAGAAAGTTTACCCTTGTTACTGATCATCAAACACTAGTGTCCATTTTCATTCCACAGAAGCACGTTCCACTAATAGCAGCAGCACAAATGCAGAGATGGGTTCTGTTTCTTGGAGGATACAATTACAAGATTGAATTCAAGCGGATGACTAATCATGGAAATGATGATGGATTGTTCTGTTTACCCTTGGATAAGGAAGTATCAGAAAAGTTTACTGTGAAAGACACTCCTCTTGATGTATTCTCTCCAACACAAATCAAAAGTCTCCCTATTATGGCAGAAAAGATCCAAAGGGAAGCAATAAAAGACCCCACCCTGTCTCAGGTCTACGTAGCCAAACAAAATGGCTGGAATATGCCACAGGAATGCCACTTTCCCATTTTTACCAGTGCCAGGTTGAACTTGACCGTGACCAGGGGATTGAGGATTGTTGTACCATCCAAGCTCAAAGCTGAAGAGTTGAAGGAGCTACATCTAGTTACATGCCGGTCATCTATTTACAGTCTGGTGGCTTGGGATAACTGATCAGATCGAGCAGCTTGCCATGCTCTGTACAGGATATCAAGAGTTGCACCTCTTCATCTCTGGGAATGACCTACATACATTGTCCCAGCAGAGGATTCACGTGGATTTTGCCAGACCGTTTATGGGCACAAATTTCTTGTTAGTAGTGGATGCGACCACAAAGTGGCCAGAAGTGTTTCCAATGGCCTCCTCTAGAGCCTTGCACACTGTTAATGTATTGAGAGGACCCTTTGCAAAGAATGATGTTCGGGAACCCTTAGTTGGTGACAATGGACCACAGTTTGTAATGGAGTAAGACATATTACATCTGCAAATGCAGCTGCAAATGCCTTAATGGAAGGGTATGTCCAGAGTCTAAAGAATCATCAGAACACACAATACTAACATGAGTGAGAAGCTCGCCAATTTCCTCCCTGCATATTGCAATGCAGCACACTCCATAACCAACAATTCACCAGTTATGCTGTTCCTGGGTCATCACTCGCGTACCTGCGTACGCGCTTGGATATCCTTAAACCCACTCTCAGAAGGAGGATGCAGGATGAACAGCTGAGACAAATTGAAGGCTCCTCAGATAAGGAGGTCTGATGTTTCACTCTGAGACTAACAGTCTTAGTGAGGGACTACATAGGTGATCAAAAGTGGGTATTTGGAAAGATTAAGGACAGAACTGTACCACACTCCTATACGTGGAGATTGAGTCTGATATAACCTGAAGGTGATACTTGATCAGTTGAGGAGAGCAGTCAATTGATAGAGAGGAAGGTTGTCTACCGCTTTCAGCACCACTTCCTGCAGTCTCAGAGTCAACTCCTATGACCACCTCAGAGGAGGCCCCAGAACCAAAGATTGTTTCGCAGCTACAAGTCTCACTAGCCAGGCATAGTGATCCCCTTGTCAGGAAAGACGTTATCCCACATGAGTAGAATCCTCCACATTATTAAATCTGTCAGGCTGAATGGGACAATTTAAAATGTACTATGCTGTGGATGTCTGTATAGTAGTTGTATAATATACTATATATATAGTTGAGGTACATTCTATCTTGAGTTTATAGCTTAGCAAGGAGGTATTGTGCGTTCAATATTTCAGTAATATTGTAAATATATTGCTTAATTATGCATTCTTTGTTGTTTATGTAATTAATTACGAGTTATATGTTACAAAATGTTAACTGCACATATCATCATTCTACCACATGATATGTGCATGCCTCACTCAAAGCAAACTTGAATTGGAGCCGTATTCCTGGACTCCTCTCTTCGCTTGAATTAGTTTAATGTTTTGAAGTTACAAATCAGAACAGTGTAGGAGTTAACATGGGTGTGGACAGAGTTTGGCTGGCTCACAGGAAAAGATGAATCAGCATAAGTACCATGAATTTTCCAGTGATTTAGGTTTTCTTCGCCTCACGGCAACCTTGTTTTTTTTTTATTTCAAAGATAAACTTTATCAATAATAAACAGTGTAATGCACACAACATGCTGGAGGATCACAGCAAATCAGGCTACATTTGTGGAGGGAATAAACATTCAACATTTTGGGCCATAACCTTGATGAACATATTATGAAGATTCTGTATACTGTGACAGCAGATAAAGTGTTTGCAGTGGAGGGATGGTCATTTAGTAGGACAAATGCGGGAAATGTTTGGGATCTAGTCTTTAGGCCCTGTTGCCCATTCCAGGCCAAGGGCCTAGAGTTGGGACTGCTTTGAGGGAAAAAATATTGAAGGCTGATGATTCGTAAATAGGAACGTTCAATACGCTGATATGGCAACAAGGTATGACAGACAAAGGACAAAACTAGAGGCATGGAATGCATCAGTGATGACTTCCAAGTTTCAGCAACTTCATTAATTATGTTATAGCGTGCGCACATTGCTGTAAATAAATAATTTCTGTATTCACCATTCTGCCATCAAATCCTAGCTTTATTGTTTGTCATTTTTTTGTGTAGTCTTGTCAGCTGAGAATACGAAAGCTGTACTAAATTCATCCCTCATGCAGATCAGTGCTCAGTAGTCTCCTGGTGCACGCTAGTTTTAATAAATCACCCAGTATTTTAAATTTCAAAATTCGAAATTCAAAGTTCAAGGTATATTATCAAAGTACATATATATCACCATATACTACCCTAAAATTCATTTTCTTGCTGACATTCACAATAGAACAAAGATATATAATAGAATCAATGGAAAACTACTGATATCCAATTGAGGGGCAAAAGAAGGTAAACTGTGCCAATACAAAAAGAATAGTAATATTATTATTATACAAACACTCCACCTTGCATCTATAGAAGGTCATCAAAGTTTTAGACGACATGCTAAATCTGTGAAATCTCTAAATAAGTAGAGGCACTTTGGAACTTTTTCGAAATGGGTCTTATGTGCTGGTCCCAAGACCAATCCTCTGATAGGAAAACACCAAGGAATTTAAAGTTGCTAACCCTCACCACCTCCAGTCACCTGATGAAGGCAAGCTCATGTCCCACTGATTTCTTCCTCCTGTAGCCAATAATGACTCTTCCATTTGAACGCCAATTTCACGTGTCCTTTCCGTTTGCTCCTACAATAGTTACTGACCATTGGAAATTGTCCCTAGTGCATAGGTGAGTCATAGTATCTTGGGGATTTGAGGAGAATGTGGGGTGAATAAAAATTGAGATTAACGTGGGAATAGTGTTAACGGGTGGTCGATTGTCACCATTGACCAGATTAGCCGAAGGACCGGTTTACATGCTATATCTCAACATGACGCTTAGACCGAAAGTGGGCGATGAATTTCCAGTGTGATTGTCCAGGTAATTAATTCTGGTTAACTTTGATTTTCACATATCAAAGAGTTGCTGACATTTCTTCAATATGGATTTCCTTCCTTTAGGCTTCACAGTGCCACAACTAGTAGAGCTATTGCCTCAGTTTGAGAGATCTGGTTTCAATACCTATTTCAGTTGCTGTCTATGTGGCATCTGTCAGCTCTCATTGTGACCACATGAGCAGCTCCTGGATTCTAATATTTCCTCCCACATCCCAAAAACCTGTAAGTCATTAGGTTAAAATGCTGTTTGTAAACTGCCCCTAATGTTTACGGGAATGGTAGAATCTGGGTGGGGAGGGGAACTGAAGGGAATGTTGGGAAAATGAAAAAGCTTAATGGTTAATTAGCATAAATAGGCATTTGATGGTTAGTATGGAGTTAGTGGTTTGAAGGACCTATTTCTGTACTCTGACACAAACACTTAAAACTGCAACATGTACACAATACTTTTCACAACTGCCAGATATAAGTCGCTAATGAAGTACTGCTCAAGGTTGTTTCGGGGCATCTGTGCTCGGTCAAGAACAGGAAAGTATTTATTTACCAGATTTAAGAGAGAGAGAAAGCCCTTTCGTCAAGAGAAAATTCCTGTTGGCTCTGCTGTAGTACTAAAGAAGTTAACTTTATCATCATTCATCATTATGGTAACTACACCCACCCACTTTGCCCCCAACCTGATCTCATCTTTCACTTGCCGGCTTGAACTCCACCCTATCCCCTGAACTTTTTATCCTGGCTTATCCCCCCTTCCTTTCCAATCCTGGTGAAGGATCTCAACCTGAAATATCAACTGTTCATTCTTCTCCACAGACGCTGTCTGACCTGCTGAGTTCCTCCAGCAGTTTGTGCGTATTGCTCACTGTGGTAAAGGTCTCTCTCTTCCTTTTTCAATCGAACTGCATCTGTTCTGGCATTGGTCCAGTTCCCCATAATCCTCAATTCCTCAATCATCCTGATATATATCTGTCTAATGATCTGACTATCACTCCCTCGTAAAGTATTCAAAAGATTAATAATAATAAATATTTTACTGATCCCAAGTGGGAAATTATTTTGTTACAGCAGCAACATTTAAAAACACACTTAGCTGTGTACAGATATAATTAATAATAAAGTACAGAATAACAATACATACTATAATAATTTACCAATGTGCAATAATTTGCAATAATGTGTGTTAATAATGTACAAAGATAAAACAGACAACTGTACTATGGTGTGTGTTCTCCTGTCACACAGAGATGAACTGTTGTAAATGCTTATTGCATGAGGTAGGAACGATTTTCTGTAACGATCCTTGTGACAGTGGAGCTATATGAGTCTTTTCAAAAGGTGCTCCACTGCTTGTTCAGTAAGTCATGGAGAGGATGTGCCTGATTGTCTATGATGGATTACAGTTTGCTTAGTGACCTCCTCTCCACCACTAACTCAAAAGTGTCTGGGTTGTAGCCGAGGATGAATTCAGCCTTTTTGATGAGTGTATTTAGTCTTTGCATCACCAGCACCGATGTTGTTCTCCCAAAGTAAAGTCGCAAAGAAGACAGCACTTGCTACAACTGACTGGTAGAAGATATCCATCATCCTGCTGCACACATTGGGATCTCAACTTTCTTAGAAAATATAGTCTGTTCATCCCCTTCTTGGGAACAGCCTTGATGTTGGTTTTCCACTCAAGTCTGTTGTCGAAGTGAACACCCAAGTATTTGTCCACTTCTTCTCCTAGAATGTATACAGGACTCATCACAGTCCCCATCCTCCTAAAATCAATTGTCCATTCCCTGGTTTTGGCCATATTCAGAAGCAAGTGATTCCTCCCGCACTACTCCACAAACTTGTCTACCAGTCCCCTGTACTGCAACTCCTGCCCATCTCCGTTACACCCAACCACCGCAGAGTCATCAGTGAACTCCGCAAGTGATGACTCAAATTTGTACTGCAAGTCGGAGGTATACAGTGTGAACAGAAACAGAGACAGGACAGTCCCTTGCGGTGCTCGACTGCCACTCACCACCATCCCAGACAGAGAACTACCCAGCCGTACAAACTGATCTTTGTGAGAAGAAGCTACTGTAAACCTCAGGTTTGAATGAATAGCTTTTGGTGACTCACTTTCTGCGCAGGCGAACCGGCTCACAAATAGCCAGCATGCGAGGGGAGACTTCGGTAATGTACCTCTGACGTCATTTCTGCCCGGAGAGGGCGGGCGCTAGGGATTAAATGCCAGTGCCGCGAAGTTTGAATAAACTAGTCTCGAAATGGCTTACCGACTGCGTGTCGTCTCTAGCTCTGTGTGTAGCACATCGCTACATTGGTGACCCCGACGGTCCAAACAGGATTTGGACCAAAGCTGACCGACTCTTCATCTGTTCAAGTTCGCTAAAACTGCCGACTTTCTGGACGCTGTGACCACTCGTGTGGTTTAGCCAATCAGAAGCCCAGTTCCAGATTCGGCAGATATCCTCTGATTCCACTCGTCACTACCACGTGGTGAGCACCCTCGACCAGGAGACGGCCGCCCAGGTTGCGGATTTCATACAGTTGCCCCCAGAAGAAGGCAAATATGAAGCATTCAAGGCGCTGCTCATGGGGACCTTTGGCCTTTCATGGTGTGAGCATGGTGCCCGCCTGCTTCACCTGGATGATTTGGGAGACAGGCTGCCGTCAGCATTGATGAACGAGATGCTGGCCCTGGCTGACGGACACAAGCCCTGCCTCATATTTGAGCAGGCATTCCTAGAGCAGTTACCCAAAGAACATACATCTGTTGCTGGCCTAAGCAGATTTCAGCGACCCCCGGAAGGTGGCGGCCTGGGCAGACATGCTGTGGGAGAGGGAGAGGGAGAGCATGGCATCTGTCGGTCAGATTATCAGGCCACATGCCCAACAGCAGACCAGACCAGGCCCGGCAGGGGGGCGCTCACAACACAGAGGCAGGAGTGAGGAGGACAGTGAACAGTGGTATTTCTACCACCAGCGGTGGGGCACAGAAGCCTACCATTGTCACCCGTCCTGCAAGGGCCAGGGACAGGACCAGCTACCGCTGATGACTATGGCAGCTGGCTGCCAGGACAGCCTCTTGTACATCTGGGACAAACAGTCGGGACGCCGCTTCTTGGTCAACACCGGAGCGGAAATCAGCTTCTTGCCCCCGACGGGGTACGACACCCGCAACAGGAAACCAGGACCCACCCTGAGGGCCGCAAATGGCAGCACGATATGGACCTACGGCATCCGCACAGTGCAGCTGCAGTTCGGCGCCAGCTGGCTCACGCGGGACTTCACACTGGCCACCGTGGCCCAACCACTCCTGGGGGTGGACTTCTTGTGAGCTCACAGCCTGCTGGTCAACTTGCAAGGGAAAAGACTGGTACATGCCGAGACTTCTTAGAAGGCAGGCCGCTCACTGTGTTCACGGACCACAAATGGTTGACCTTCGCATTTAGGAAGGTGTCCAATCCCTGGTCGGCTCGCCAGCAGTGACATCTGACCTACATCTCGGAGTACACGACGGACATCCAGCATGTCTCGGGAAAGGACAACGTCGTGGTGGACCCACTCTCCAGACCAGCTATCCTGGCCCTGTCCCTGGGGGTGGACTATGCAGCACTGGCGGAGGCGCAGCAGGCAGACAACGAGATGCCCAGCTACAGGACCACAGTCTCGGGTTTGCAGCTGCAGGACTTTCTCGTAGGCCCAGGTGAGAGGACTCTCCTGTGCGACATGGCTACCGGCCAACCTCGCCCCATCGTTCCGACAGCCTGGAGGCGGCGAGTTTTCGACTCCATACACGGTTTGGCACACCCATCTATCAGGACAACCGTCCGGCTGGTCTCCAGCAAGTTTGTGTGGCACGGACTTTGAAAGCAGGTCAGTGAATGGGCCAGATCGTGCGCGCAGTGCCAAACAGCCAAGGTGCAGTGGCACACTAAAGCCCCGCCGCAGCAGTTCGAACCCACCCACCGGAGTTCGACCACATTCATGTGGATATCGTGGGACCCTTACCAGTGTCCCAAGGAGCGCGGTACCTCCTAACTATGGTAGACCGGTTCACGAGATGGCCAGAGGCGGTCCCGCTCACCGACACATCTGCCGATTCCTGCGCCCGAGCACTGATCACAACCTGGGTAGCACGTTTCGTGGTACCAGCCCACATTACCTCCAACAGAGGTGCCCGGTTCACCTCCAGCCTGTGGTCAGCTGTGGCCAGCCTGTTGGGAACACAGCTACACCACACTACTGCCTACCACCCACAGTCGAACGGACTAGTGGAGCGTTTCCACCGTCACTTGAAGTCGGCTCTCATGGCTCGCCTGAGAGGACCTAACTGGGTGGACGAGCTTCCCTGGGTCCTGCTTGGAATTCTCACAGCGCCCAAAGAGGATCTGCACACCTTGTCGGCCGAGTTGGTGTATGACGCACCCCTGGCCGTCCTGGGAGAGTTCATACCAGCCCCAAGGGGGCAAGAGGAAGAACCCGCAGCAGTCCTGGACAGACTATGCGAAAGGCTCAGCAACCTGGCCCCCGTACCGACTTCACAGCACGGACGGACGCCAACCAATGTACCCAAAGACCCGCAGAACTCTAAGTTTGTGTTTGTATGAAGGGGCGGACACCAGGCACCACTACAGCGGCCATACAAGGGGCCATTCAAGGTAATCAACAACGGGTCCACGTACATTCTGGACGTTGGGGGGAAGAGAAGGTTTTCATGGTGGACCGACTCAAACCAGCCCATGTGGACTTGGTGCAGCCGGTTGAGGTTCAGGCACCATGGCGCAGAGGCAGACCTCCCAAACAGAGGCTGATCCAGACTGTGGACATTGGGAGGTGTATTGACGGTTCTGGGGGAGGGGGTGGTTATGTGGCGACCCACTTTCTGCGCAGGCGAACCGGCTCACAATAGCCAGCACGTGGGGAGAGACTTTGGAAATGCACCTCTGTTGTTATTTCTGCCCGGAGTGGGCGGGCGCTAGGGATTAAATGCCAGCGCCGCGAAGTTTGAATAAACTAGTCTCGAAACGGCTTACCGACTGGGTGTCGTCTCTAGCTCTGTATGTAGTACATCGCTACAAGCTCCTTATTTTGTAACTGTGAACCCTTGTTCACAATTCTCACACTATTTAGAACAGCTCAGCAGCTGTCTTGTTAAGCCCCTTTAGGATCATATGTGCCTGAACAGGGTCACTTCTCATTGTTCTCGGGAATAAAAAGTCTACCCTCTCTCAACAGGACAACCCTCTTATCCCACGATTTAGTATGGTAAATTGCCTTTGGACCTCCTCCAATGCCATAATATAATGTTTAAGTAAGGGTATGTAGTATACTAGATGTGGCTTCATCAACAACTTGTAAAACTCTAACAAAGCTTGCCTATTCTAAACTTCAGTTCATTTGCAATAAAGGCCAATGTGTCATTTGCCTTCTTAATTACTTGCTGGAACTGTCTGCTAACCTTTCCTGATGGACAGAATCACGTTCAAGAGGTGATATTAAAAATGTCTAATTACACACCATTTCCAGTTTAGTTAGCCAAACATGCAATTACCTCTGCTCTGTCATTCCAAATTAATAGTAGGTGTGTCAATTCCATTCAATCAGATCAGTCCTCTCATTTGCTGAATAGTAGCACTGAATTAATTAGAGAGTTGTATGTCATAGAGTAAGTTAGAGAGTTGTAAGTTATACAGAATAGAAACAGGCCATTCATACCTCAGTACCTGTGACAATAATAAACTAATTTTACCTGTTTATCAATTTACAAATCAAAATGCATTGAGCTTTATACTCTGCAGTTGATGGAATAAGATTTGTATTATCACAATTGCAAAATTCTCTTCAATATTTGCATATAGACAAGAGTTCCACTGTAATATTATGTACAATGAGGGCACATCTCAACTGTCAATGCTATCAAACCCCCTTGTTTAAACAAAGAAATTCACATAGATGGTTTAAAAACCTTCTGAACTCAAAAGGCCAGATAAAAAAAGTCACAGTCTTGTGATGGATAATTCTTTGGGTACACAAGCACCTCAATTATCAATTGCCAGAACTGATATAAAACCATAAGATATAGGTGCAGAGTTAGGCCATTTGGGCCATCAAGTCTGCTACGTCATATCATTGCAGCTAATCCAACTTTCCTCCTGCCTTCTCCCCATATCCCTTCATGCCTGCACTAATGAAGAATCTATCAACCTCAGTATTCCCAAGGACTTGACCTCCACAGTCACCTATGGCAAAGAATTCCACAGATTCACCACTCTCTGGCTAAAGAAATCCCTCCTCATCTCTGTTTTTCTGCATTTCTATGTTACATTGACTATCCAGTTGTACACACTATTTATTATAAATTACTATAAATTGCTCATTGCACATTTAGACGGAGAAATAACGTAAAGATTTTTACTTCTTATGTATGTGAAGAATGTAGGAAATAAAGTCAATTCAATTTTAAAAGGACTCCTTTCTATTCTGGGGCTGTGTACTCTGCTCTTAGACTCCCCCACCATAGGAAGCATCCTCTCCACATCCACTCCAGGCCTTTCAACATTCAATAGGTTTCAAGTGGTCACCCCTCATTCTTCAGAATTCTAGTGAGTGGAGGCCCAGAGCCATCAAACGGTCCTCAAATGACAAGCCTTTCAATCCCAGAATCATTTTCATGAAGCTCCTTTAAAATGTCAGCACTTCCTTTCTTAGATAAGGGGTCCAAAACTGCTCACAATACTCCAAGTGAGTCCTCAACAGTGCTTTATAAAGCCTCAACATTATATTCTTGCTATTATATTCTAGTCCTCTTGCATTGCATTTACCTTCCTCACCACTGACTCAATCTGCAAATGAACCTTTAGGGAATCCTGCACAAAGCTCCCAAATCCCTTTGCACCTCAGATTTTTGAATTTTCTCTCCATTTGGAAAATAGTCTATGCTTTTCTTTCTTTGGCCAAAGTGCATGACCATATATTTCCCAACATTGTATTCCATCTGCAATTTCTTTGCCCATTCTCCAAATCTGTCTGTCATTCTGTAGACTTCCTACTTCCTTAAAGCTACCTATCCCTCCACATATCTTTGTATCATCTGCAAACTTGGCCTTAAATCCATCAATTCTGTCATCCAAACCATTGACATATAATGTAAAAAGAAGCGGTCTGAAAATAGGCCCCTATGGAACACCACTAGTCACTAGCACCCAACTAGAAAATTTTCCTATTCTTCCCACTCTTTGCCTCCTGCCAATCAGCAAATGCTCTATCCATGCTAGACTCTTTCCTGTAATACCATGGGCTCTTAACATGTTAAGCAGCCTCATGTGTGGCACCTTGTCGAATGCCTTCTGAAAATCCAAGTACACAACATCCACAGATTCTCCTTTGTCCACCCTGCTTCTTACTTCTTCAAAGAATTCAAGCAGATTTGTCAGGTAAGATTTTTCCTTAATGAAACCATACTGACTATAGCCTATTTTATCACATGCCTCCAAGTACCCCGAAATCACATCCTTAACAATTGACTCCAACATCTTCCCACAACTGAAGTCAGACTGACGGGCATACAAGTTTTGTCCTTCTGCCTCTCTCCTTTCTCGAAGAGTGGAGTGACTTTTGCAATTTTCCATTCCTCTGGAACCATGTCAGAATTGATTGATTGTTGAAAGATCACTACTAATGACTCCACAATCTCTTCAACCACCTATTTCAGAACTCTGGGGTGTACACCATCTTGTTCAGGTGACTTATCTACCTTCAAACCTTTCAGTTTCCCAAGAGCCTTCTCCCTAATAATGGCAACTTCACACACAACTGCCCCCTTGACTATTTGGAACTTCTGGCATATTGCCCGTGTCATCCATGGTGAAGACCAATAGAAAACACTTATTCAGTTTCTCCACCATTTCCTTGTCCCCCATTACTACCTCTCCAGCATCATCTTCCAGACTGCTACTCTTGCCCCTCTTTTACACTTTATACATCTGAAGAAACTTTTGGTATCCTCTTTACTTAACACCGTACTCTATCTTTTCCTTCTTTATGACATTTTTGCTGCATTTGTTGGTCTTTAAAAGCTTTCCTGTAACTTCCTATTAACTTTTGCTCTATTGTACGTCCTCTCTTCACTTTTTTTTTTTGGCTTTGACTTTTCTTGTCAGCTACGGTTGTGTCATCCTGCCTTTAGAATACTTCTTTGTGATGTATTAATCCTGTGCCTTTTGAATTGCTCCTAGAAATTCCAGCCACTGCTGCTCTGCCGTCATCCCTGCCAGTGTTCTCTTCCAATCAATTTTGGCCAGCTCATCTCTAATGCCTCTGTAATTCTCTTTAGTCCACTGTAATACTGATATATCTGACTTTAGCTTCTCCTGAACTTACAGGGTGAATCCTATTATATCATAATCACTGGCCCCCAAGGGTTCCTTTGCCTTGGGCTTTCTAATCAATTCCAGTTCATTGCACAACACCCAGTCCAGAGTAGCTGATCTCCATACACCTGTGCTTGATGTGCTCAATGGTGAAATAGTCAGCAATTTTTCCTTGATCTCTGGCGTAATGGTGAAAGTCTCTTAGCTCAAGATTCAGATGCCTGGTTTACTATAAGCCAATTGTAACTGTGTCCAGATGAAAGTTCTCAGCCTGAAATGTAAAATGTTTATTTCTCTCCATAGATGATGCCTGAAACATTGTTTTGTGTGCTCTGTGTTGCTCAGATACCATCTTCTGCAGTCTATTGCAGCAAGAGACATTCAGCCAATGTATTTGAGAATGTCTTTCAGTCATTGCCAGTTTCCTAGTTATGGCTCTCCACTGGCTTCCTGCTTGAGCTAGCAGCCAGCTCACTTCACAATGTCGAACATCAAACAGTGCACCCAAGGACAGGCCCTTTGGTCCACAATGCTGTACTGAACTAACAAAACTAGTAACTAACTGCCTTGGAAGTCGAGGGAATCAGTCCTCATCAAAGGATCAGCAGCAGAAAGAAGGAGTAGTTTCAAATTCCTGGGTGCCAACATCTCTTGAGATCTATACTGGGCCCAACATATGGATGCAATTAGAAAGAACGCATGAGTTTGAGGAGACTTGGTACGTCACCAAAGACTTGCAAATTTCTACAGATGTGGTCTGGAGAGCATTCTGACTGGTTGCATCACCATCCAGTATGGATGGTGCCACTGCACAGGATTGCAAAAAGCTGCTGCAGCAAGTGGCAAAACCAGCCAGCTGCATCATAGGCACTATAGCCTCTGCAGTATCAAGGACATTTTCAAAAGGTGATGCCTCAAAAAAGCAGCATCCATTATTAAGGACCCCCATCACCCAGGACAAGCCCTCCCCACATTACTACTCTCAAGGAGGACGGACAGAATCCTCGCCTTTGTTAGTCATGGCACTGAGTTCAGCAGTTGGGAAGGTATGATAAAACTTCATGAAGCTCCAGTTGTGCCATATCTGGAATATTGCATTCAACTCTGGTCACACAATAAAAGGAAAGATGTAGAGGATTAGGAAAGGGTGCAGAGTTTTACCAGGGTGCTGCCTGCATTAGATGATATCTGCTAAAAGGTTGGATGAACTTGGCTTGTTTCCTCTAGAGCAGCAGGGACTGAAGTTTATAAGACTATGAGAGACACAGAGTAGATAGAGTAGACAGCCTGTATCTTCTTCCCCAGGGTCTAAACATCTAACTACTAGCTCAGTGCCTCAAATAATAAAGGTAAGCTTTTCATGTACCTTCTTTACCATCCTATCAACCTGTTCAACCAGTTTCAGGAAGTTGGACCCCAAAATCCCTCTGTACATCAATACTGTTAGGATTTGTCATCAAAAGTGTACTGTCCTGTTACATTTAATCTCCCAAAGTGCAGCATCTCATCTTTGGCCAGAGAAAGCTCCAACTGCCATTTCTTTTCACAGTATCTTAAAGCATGTGACAATTCCAATTTCAATTTCACCCATATCTGTATGCCACAGTATCCTTCTGCAACCTTCTACACAATTTGCAGCAGAAGCAATCTTTGAGCTGCCTGTTGTCATGGTTTTCATGATATTTGATTTCTGCACAACAAGATTGCATTTGAAGTAACTTGAAAGCTGGATTTTGGCCCGAAACATTGATTGTGAACACTGTTCGTGGTTTTGCACTACGGTAGATTCCAGTTAATCAGGACGCATCGCGACCAGTACATTTTGGTCCCATTAAGCGGCTGCCCCATTTAACCGAATTTTCATGGAAATAGTTAAAAAGATATACACTTTAACTGAATAACTAATGATAAGACCATGATACCATAAGACCATAAGACATAGGAGCGGAACTAGGCATTCAGGCTGATCTATTTTCCTCTCAGACCCATTCTTCTACCTTCTCCTCAAAACCTTTCACACTCTGATTAATCAAGAACGTATCATCCTCTGCCTTAAATATACCCAATGACCTGGCCTCAACAGCTGCCTGTGGCCATGAATTCAACAGATTCACCACTCTCTGGCCAAAGAAATTCCTCCTCATCTCCAACCTAAAAGGATGCCACTCTACTCTGAGGCTGAACTGTCTGGTTCTAGACTCCCCCTGACATAGGAATCATCCTCTCCACATCCACTCTATCTAGACCTTTTAACATTCAAAAGGATTCGATGAGATCCCCTTATTCTTCACTGTAGCGTGTGCAGACTCATGGCCATCAATTTTTCCTCATATGATAAACTGTTCATTCCCAGAATTATTCTTTTGAATCTCCTCTGAACGTTATTCAATGTCACACATCCATTCTTAAACAAGGGGCCCAAAACTGCTCACAATACTCCAAGTCAGGCCTCACCAATGCCTTATAAAGCCTTAGCAATACATCCTTGCTTTTATATTCTAGTTCACTCAATATGAAATGCTAGCATTGGATTTGCTTCCCTCATCACCAACTCAACCTGCAAATTAACCTTTAGGGAATCCTGCATGAGGATTCCCAAGACCTTTTGCACCTCACGTTTTTGAATTTTCTCCCCATTTTGAAAATAGTTTATGCTTTCATTCCTTCTTCCAAAGTGCATGATCATGTACTTCCTGATATTGTGTCCCATCTGCCACTTCTTTGCTCGTTTTCCTAATCTGTCCAAGTCCTTCTTTAGCCTCTCTACTTCCACAACACTACTACCCCTCCACCTATCTTTGTATTGTCCACATACTTGGCCACAAAGCCATCAAGTCCGCCATCCAAATCATTGACATGGAACATAAAAAGAAGAGGTCTGAACCTTGACCCCAGTGGAAAACTATTAATCACAGGCAGCCAATCAGAAAGCCTCCTTTTATTGCCTCCCTTTGCCTCTGTGAATCAGCAAATGTTCTATCCATGCTGGTATCTTTCCTGTAATACCATGGGCTCTTAACTTGTTAGGCAGTCTTGTGTGCATTTCAATGAAATACAGACCAAATTAGAACACTGCCAATACTACTGGTGGTTGTCTGTTGTATCCGAGGATGACTGAAAACCTGTGCAGAAGAGTTTTTAAAGAGGAAACGTTTTGCACTGGGGTGGTTTCACTCTCTTGAGTTCAAAAGTCCTGATCCAGTGGTACGAGTAGAACTCACAACTGTGGCCTTACCTGGATGCAGTGGATGACCATGATTTCTTCTGAGCCTTGTCACATCTTTTGTTCTCCATGCGACTTTGCAAAAACGCCATCCTGGCGGTTAGATCTCACTGTAAATATTATTTCCCCAGTCTGCTGGAGTGGACTTCACATTCCTATCTCTCTTGGGTATGAGACCCACGGCTACCCTTGCCAGGTTTTCCTCACCTGTCGAAGCGGTGTACCGGACAGTGGCTGCTGTCACATGCAAACAGCTACTTGGAGCCACAGATGGGCGCTGAGCGTCCAGTTGGGATCAAAGGTAACATTCAACATGATTGTCAGTACCTCCAAATTCTTCATAGTTCATGAAATAGTTGAATTGTTTCATTTTCAATCCTGGCAATTTGTGGAATTTCCCAGTACGAATGGTTGAAACTGCAGTGAGCAATGCAGTTCTGAATTGTCATGCTGCTTGTTTCTTGCCGATCACTGCTTTTCAAAGTACATTTATTATGCTTACAGAATGCAGCTCTGAGGTTTGCCCTCCCACGGGTCAACAAGAAACCACAAAACACCATGGAACTGTTCAAGAAAACATCAAACACCAAATGTGTGGGAAAAAAAAGAACATATCGTGCAAATGGGCAAAAAGCAAGCAAACGACAATGGAATATCAAGCATCAAACTAGGAGCCCAGTAGTATTTAGTAGTATTTTGATCACAAACTCACAGAACTGTCACTATTTGAAAACCATTTCTCTAAGCACAGTGTAGTGTCTAACTGCCAAAGAAGCGCATGTGACTGACACTAGTTAGAAACTGTTTGGCAACAGTTTCCTGTCCCAAATAAGCAGCATGGTGTCCCAAATAACCAAAGGGAATCCTGGCTATTTTCTGGATTAGTTTTTGTTCTTAAAGAGTCGTCCCAAATAAGCAGCTGCCCTGATGGCCCAATTAACCAGAATCCTCTGTATTTATTTATTTTTGTAGTCTATAGACTTCTATGTTTTTGTACTGTATTGTTCCGTAAAGCAGCAAATTGTATGTCATCTCATTGATAATAAATCTGAATCTGATACTCCTTGCCCCTGTTTCAGCTCACCTGCTGTTGAAACTTCCATCTGCTTCTTTCCAATGTGCAGAATTAATTAATTTTTCTAATCTCACATGGTCAGTCCCACTTATTTCTCCCAATAGGCCAGCTAGAGTTCTTTCATCCATGTGCAATTCACCAATAGCCATGCTCTGCCCTACACAGCTGTCTTTAGATAAGCAAACCCTTGATAATAAACCACTTACCTTGTGTTTAGATACCTTGATGGTCACACTCCTCCTTGCTCTCTTTTATTTTTGTACTCTTGCTCAACGTCGAGTTTAATCATCCCTCTGTCCTTCCTTGCTCCAAATCAGTGCGGCACTAGAAAGCAGCAGGCTGTCAGATGAAGTGTGTAACTTAAATCTGTGTAGCGATTAATTGTATTTCTAAAGACAAGATGATCTTCTCCCTGAACCTGCAGCAAAATTCATTCAGGTCGTAGGCACCACAGAGTCATACAATGGGTAAGAAAATTAATTTCAGGTTAATATATAATGACATATACGATATGTACTTGGAAATTAAATTTACTTTGAACATTGAAGAGCATTTGGCCTATCGAGTACATGCTGGCCATCTGGCACCCAGCTACACAAATACTGCAGAGATCCCATGTTATTCTCCTCAATGTCCCAGTAACTCACCCAATATTTTACCACTTACCTGCACACAACAGGTAATCTGCATTTCTTTGGCTAATGGGAGGAAATGAGCATATTGGGGTAGTCACAGGAAGTAAGTGCAAATTCCACAGAAACAACATCGGAGATCAGGATTGAACTCGGGTCTCTGGGGTTGAGATGTAGCAGCTCTACTAGCAGTGACAGATCGTTGTCCTCAGTTATTCTGAAAGGTAACAGCCACTTCAACTGTTGCACTCCATGCAATGTTCAGTCAGGATCAAAACCTGTGGGTCGGAGTCACTGTTAATTACATCACTCAAGCAAAGTCAGCAAAATCAGATTCACTGACCACTTATCTCATTACTGCTTAGAAAGAATCGCTGAGCACAAATTGACTACTTTGTTGTCAATGCAGCATTTAAGAATGGTGAAATGATCTTGATGTCTTTTGCAAAGTCCTGACAGCATAGAAAATCTCAAACGAAAGTAATTTAATTTAATTTAATTATTTAGAGTAATAATGAATATTATTTATTCAATTGAAAGGTCAGTCAACCCAATGAGGAGAAGGTGTTGTGAGCAGTTTTGGGCCCCTTATCTAAGAAAGCATGTGCTGGCATTGCAGAGGGTCCAGAGGAGGTTCACGAGAATGATCCCAGGAATGAAAGGGGTAAGCGGTGTAAGGACTACAACCTGGTCCTTAACACTTCTAAAATAAAAGAGTTGATCATTGACTTCAGGAGATCAAAGGACAGAGTACACCCCCCCCCCTCCATATACATGGAGAGGTAGTGGAAAGTGTGGAAAACCTGAAGTTCCTTGGAGTTATGTTGTCAAAGCAGCTGACATGGACCTCCGATACCTCACTGACATGGACCACCAACACCTCGATGCTTGTAAAAAAGGCACAACAGACACTCTTCTTCCTCAGAAAGCTGAAACAGGCCAAACTCCCACAAAAGCTGTTGCTCAACTTCTACAAAAGCACAATTGAAACCCTCTTGACCAACAGTGCCACAGTGTGGTATGCCAGCTGCACAGCCGCTGAGCAACAAGACCTGCATCGTGTGGTGAAGGCGGCCCAGCGAATTGTCAGGATGGAGCTCCCAGGACTGGACACCATCTAATCCAGCAGACTCAGGAGGAAAGCAATCAGCATAACCAGAGACACCACACACCCCGGACACTCCCTGTTTGACCCGCTGCATTCCAGCAAAAGGTTCAGGACACTAAAAGCCAGAACAAATAGACTGAGGAACAGCTTCTACCCCAGAGCTGTGGCCTCCATCACACCACTCCCACAGAACAATGACTGAAACTGTGAGCACACACACGGACTCAAATACTTGCACTAACAACACTTTGTGTGTTACTGTGATATTCTGGTGCTGCTGCAACTAATTTTCTGCAACTTATCTATTTAATATTGTTTTTCTATTACCGTCTTGTTTTTATCTACCACTTTATTTAATTGCTTGAGAGGAAGCCAAACAGGATTTCATTGTACCTATGTATAATGACAATAAAGATCATTCATTTCAATTCAATTCAATTCAATTACGACACACACCTGACCATACTACCTTCCAGGGTTTAGTTGCTCTAACTCCACAGAATATGGATAGCAGGTGCAGCCCCTTTAAAGATTCAGGCCTGACCCACTAATTAGCGGCCATGTTTTGTCACTAAGTTTTAATATTTAAAGAGCGCCTGAGGTGCTAAGGAAGTGAGGTTCGGTGCTCAATTGTCAGCTCTACTTGGATTATAATCTAGCGTCCAGTTTAGGACCCTGTTCTCATTTCAGTTTCGTATCATGTCTCGATTCTAGTCTCAAATACACCAGCCCTGCAGTTGGGCCCTGAGCACCCTCACAGGGGTTGACAGCTCTGGGCCTTTGCCTACTGAAGTTTAGAAGAATGAAGGGAGATCTCATTGAATGTATCAAATACTGAAAGGCCTAGACAGAGTAGATGTAGGGTGGATGTTTCCAGATGCTGGGGAGTCTAGGATCAGAGGGCTCAGCCTCAGAAGAGGACATCCATTTAGAACTGAGATGGGGAGGAATTCCTTCAGCCAAAGGGTGCTGAATACATGGAATCCATTACCAAGGATAGCTGTTGAGGCAAACACTTTGAATATATTTAAAGTGGTGATAGATAGATTCTTGATTAGAAAGGATGTCAAAGTTTATGGAGAGAAGGCTGGAGAATGGGGTTGAGAGAGGTAATAAGTTGAATGATTTCTTCTCTTCTCTTTGGTATTCACTAAGGAGAAGGATATTGAATTGTGTAAGGTGTGGGAAACAAGTACGGAAATTATGGAACCTATGACAATTAAAGAGGTGGAAGTACTGGTGCTTTTAAGAAAGTTAAAAGTGGATAAATCTCCGGGTCCTGACAGGATATTCACCAGGACCTTGAGGGAAGTTTGTGTAGAGATAGCAGGAGCTCTGACGGAGATCTTTCAGATGTCATTAGAAACGGGGATTGGCGTATTGCTCATGTGGTTCCATTGTTTAAAAAGGGTTCTAGAAGTAAGCCTAGCAATTATAGACCTGTCAGTTTGACATCAGTGGTGGGTAAATTAATGGAAAGTATTCTTAGAGATAGTATTTATAATTATCTGGATAGACAGGATCTGATTAGGAGTAGCCAGCATGGATTTGTGCGTGGAAGGTCAGGTTTGACAAACCTTATTGAATTTTTTGAAGAAGTTATGAGGAATGTTGATGAGGGTAAGGCAGTGGATGTAGTCTATATGGACTTCAGCAAGGCCTTTGACAAAGTTCCACATGGAAGGTTATTTAAGGAGGTTCAGTTGTTAGGTATTAATGCTGGAGTAATAAAATGGCTTCAACAGTGGCTAAATGGGAGATGCCAGAGAGTAGTGGTGGATAATTGTTTATCGGGATGGAGGCCGGTGACTAGCGGGGTGCCTCAGGGATCTGTTTTGGGCCCAATGTTGTTTGTAATATACATAAATGATCTGGATGATGGGGTGGTAAATTGGATTAGTAAGTATGCCGATGATACTAAAGTAGGAGGTGTTGTGGATAATGAGGTGGGTTTTCAAAGCTTGCAGGGAGATTTATGCTGGTTAGAAGAATGGACTGAATGTTGGCAGATGGAGTTTAATGCTGAGAAGTGTGAGGTTCTACATTTTGGCAGGAATAATCCAAATAGAACATACACAGTAAATGGTAGGGCATTGAGGAATGCAGTGGAACAGAGAGATCTAGGAATAAAAGTGCATAGTTCCCTGAAGGTGGAGTCTCATGTAGATAGGGTGGTGAAAAAGGCTTTTTGGAATGCTGGCCTTTATAAATCAGAGCATTGAGTACAGAAGTTGGGATGTAATGTTAAAATTGTACAAGGCATTGGTAAGGCCAAATTTGAAATATTGTGTACAGTTCTGGTCACCGAATTATAGGAAAGATATCAATAAATTAGAGAGAGTGCAGAGACGATTTACTAGGATGTTACCTGGGTTTCAGCACTTAAGTTACAGAGAAAGGTTGAACAAGTTAAGTCTCTATTCATTGGAGCGTAGAAGGTTGAGGGGGGATTTGATCGAGGTATTTAAAATTTTGAGAGGGATAGATAGAGTTGACGTGAATAGGCTGTTTCCATTGAGAGTAGGGGAGATTCAAACGAGAGGACATGATTTGAGAGTTAGGGGGCAAAAGTTTAAAGGAAACACGAGGGGGTATTTCTTTACTCAGAGAGTGATAGCTGTGTGGAATGAGCTTCTTGTAGAAGTAGTAGAGGCCAGTTCAGTTGTGTCATTTAAGGTAAAATTGGATAGGTATATGGACAGGAAAGGAGTGGAGGGTTATGGGCTGTGTGCGGGTAGGTGGGACTAGGTGAGATTAAGAGTTCGGCACGGACTAGGAGGGCCGAGATGGCCTGTTTCCATGCTGTGATTGTTATATGGTTATATGGTTATATAAGTCAGCCATGATGGATCGGTGGTGCAGATTTCATGGGCTGAATGGCCTAACTTTGCTCCTTTGTCTTATCATCTTATGGTCTTACTTGGAAGGTTACTATCAAGTCCTATATGAAAATATTTCTATCTTGTTTTGCAGATGGAAATGTTTATCAAGCTTTTGAGTAACCTTGATACTGTTATAGCTTTTCTTTTCATTCATTTGTCTTAGTGCCCTTATGCTTTGCATGGAGATTCTTCAACACCACAGAAATCAACAAGATTGTAGGAGACTAAAAAGGGCGTGAGAAAGTTAGAACAGTGCTATTTAGTCCTCATGTTGGATTGAAATAAATCAGTTATGTGTCAGATCTCACAGAGGGCAGTTAAGATGTCTCAAATTATTACACTTATATAGCCCCTCTATAAACTCAGGCTGCCAAAGTATGCTTTATAGCCAATGAAATACAGCTGAAGTATAGTCAATGTGGTGGTGTGGGAACTTGGCAGCTAACTTTCAGACAGTAGTGTGATACAACTCATGACCTCATGTCCAAATATCCAAATATAAAATTCAAATTTTCATTCCTTTAGTCTTACTGCCAGAACGTATCATAAATTATTTGTATTGGAGCCAAGGACAAGGGCATACTTTTAAATAAATGCAATAACAGAGATTTTAAAGAATTTTTGCTGAGTATATATAGCAAAAGTGCGGCACCCCTGGTCAAAATTTCTGTTACTGTGAATAGTTAAGTGAGTAAAAGATGGACTGATCTCCAAAAGGCATAAAGTTAAAGATGAAACTTTCTTTTCAACATTTTATGCAAGATTAGTGTATTATTTTTGTTCCGTATGATTTTAGAGTGAAAAAAAGGAAAGGAGCAGCATGCAAAGGTTTGGGCACCCCAAGAGATTTGAGCTCTCAGATAACTTTTACTAAGGTCTCAAACCTTAATTAGCTTGTTAGGGCTATGGCCTGTTCACAGTCTGTTAGAAAAGGCCAAGTGATACAAATTTCAAAGCTTTATAAATACCCTGACTCCTCAAACCTTGTCCCAACAATCAGCAGCCATAGGCTCCTCTAAGCAGCTGCCTAGCACTCTGAAAATTAAAATAAATGATGCCCACAAAGCAGGAGAAGGCTATAAGAAGATAGCAAAGTGTTTTCAGGTAGCCATTTCCTCAGTTCATAATGTAATTAAGAAATGGCAGTTAACTGGAACGGTGGAGGTCATGTTGAGGTCTGGAAGACCAAGAAAACTTTCTGAGAGAACTGCTCGTAGGATTGCTAGAAAGGCAAATCAAAACCCCCGTTTGACTGCAAAAGACCTTCAAGAAGATTTAGCAGACTCTGGAGTGGTGGTGCACTGTTCTACTGTGTAGTGACACCTCCACAAATATGATCTTCATGGAAGAATCATCAGAAGATAACCTTTCCTGTGTCCTCACCACAAAATTCAGCATTAGAAGTTTGCAAAGGAACATCTAAACAAGCCTGATGTATTTTGGAAACAAGTCCTGTGGACTGGTGAAGTTAAAATAGAACTTTTTGGCCGCAATTAGCAAAGGTATGTTTGGAGGAAAAAGGGTTCAGAATTTCATGAAAAGAACATTTCTCCAACTGTTAAGCATAGGGGTGGATCAATCATGCTTTGGGCTTGTGTTGCAGCCAGTGGCAGAGGGAAGAATGAATTCAATTAAATACCAGTAAATTCTGGAAGCAAACATCACACCGTATGTAAAAAAGCTGAAGATGAAAAGAGGATGGCTTCTACAACAGGTTAATGATCCCAAACACACCTCAAAATCCACAATGGACTACCTCAAGAGACGCAAGCTGAAGGTTTTGCCATGGACCTCACAGTCCCCCGACCTAAACATCATTGAAAATCTATGGATAGACTTCAAGAGAGCAGTGCATGCAAGACGGCCCAAGGATCTCACAGAACCAGAATCCTTTTGCAAGGAAGAATGGGCGAAAATCCCCCAAACAAGAATTGAAAGACTTTTAGCTGTAATACTTGCCAAAGGGGGTGTTACTAAGTACTGACCATGCAGGGTGCCTAAACTTTTGCTTTGGGCCCCTTTCCTTCTTTGAAACTGTAAAAGATGGAAATAAAAAAAGTAATCTTGCTTAAAGTATTAAAGAAATGCATCATCTTTAACTTTATGCCTTTTGGAAATCAAGTAATCTTTTACTTGCTTAGCTATTCCCAGTAACAGAAATTTTGACCGGGGTGCCCAAACTTTTTGTATGACACTATATTTACATATATTGACATGTTTGCATTAGTACATTCAAATAACATGTAAAATACATTTGGTATAGGAAAATACAGCAGTTAACTGTTAAATAAGATTCGTATGTATAACCGGAATATATCCATAGTTTGAATACATACCTCCCCCAAAATTCTGACTACTGGTTAGCAATGCAGAGTTAGTTGAAATATTATTGTTAAAGACAGCCAAGAGAATCGCCAACTGTTTTAACTCCAGATAAATCTGAGGACGGAGAAGCCTTGAGTTAATGCCCCATCTAAAGGATGGTCCTTCTGAAAAATGAAGTTGCATTATTGGAGTGTAGTGTTAAAATTCTGCAGATAGGATCAAGCACATTAATTGGTACAACTAAATACAATTTACATAAATTTCCAAATTACGTTCTCTAAATTTTCCTAATTGGTTGAATGTCCTTAAAATTACACATATGCCCAATAACAAGTATATCACAAAGTTTACATGAGTGAATCTGCAGAAGCTGGAAATAAATAAAAAACACAAAATGCTGGCAGAACTCAGCAGGCCAGACAGCATCTGACCCTCCTTGGGTTTTGGTCCGAAACGTTGTCACTACCTCCTCCCATAGATGCTGCCTGGCCTGCTGAGTTCTGCCAGCATTTTGTGTTTCTTATATCACAAAGTGTGTTGAACATTTACCAGATGATAAGAGGCATTGATTAAGTGGACAGCAAGAAACTTTTTCCCAGGGTGGAAATGGCTAATATGAGGGGGCATAACTTTAAGGTGATTGGAGAAATATTCGGGGGGGGGGGTGGTATCAGAGGTAAGCCTCTAACATAGAGACTGGTAGGTGCATGGAATGAGCTGCCAGACGTGCTTGTAGAGCCAGATACACTAGAGACATTTAAGAGACTCTTAGGTAGGCCCATGCTTGATAGAAAAATGGAGAACAATGTCAGTGAGAAGGGTTAGATTGATCTTATAGGACGTTGAAAGGTCAGTTGTAATGTTCTATATCAGAAAATTATTTTGAGAAAATGCATGATTGAAGCATTTTATTCATAAACTCAGGCAATCAAGTAACAGATAAAAGGGCAATGGGCACTGTCCTGAATTGTTTTGCATTGCTAGGAATGGAAGTAGATACAAAGCTGTTCTGTACATTTACTTAAAAGATATAGCAATAGCTCTTTTCATTGATTTGTCTCTGACAGACGCTATTTCCCTCTGAAACCACAAGCAAACATAAGTTCTCAGTTGAACAATCATTTCTGGATCAACTATAGAGCTCACAGTTTTACTTGCTTTAGTGTTAATTTGATGATCAATTCTACTGGGGCTTGAGGGATCTGGGCAACACTGTAGCAGGAAAAAATAGTTGTGTTTTCAAACCTTTCCCAGCCCAAGCCACGTTTATATGCGTGGGCCTGACACATTGCTGTGCATACAACATGCAGCTGATCTCTTGTTGAGTCACTAGGCTCTCACTATTGAGCCAATGGGTGTTCTATAACATCCCGAACTTAGGGTCAGATGAATTCTGAAGATGGCACTACAGAATGGCATAGCTGGTACTTCTAGTGAGGCACATTTCATTTTAAACACAAGTAATTCTGCAGGTGCTGGAAGTCATCAGCAACACACACAAAAAGCTGCATAAACTCAGCAAGTCAGGCAGCATCTATGGTGGGGAATAAATAGGCAATGTTACTGGAACCCTGGTGAAGGGTCTCAGCCCAAAGCTTCAGCTGTTTATTCCCTTCCATAGATGCTATGGATCACAAAAACATTTAGAAGCATCTGGAACATATAATTTATGACATTTTATGTGTCACTTCATTTTAATTAGGTTCATATCAAATTATTTATCATCATTTTTTAAATAAATTTTTTAATTGAATTTTCAAATAGGTTACAGAAAGAAAGAAATTATCAACCCTTCCCCCCTCCCCCTAACATATCCCTATAGAAAAAAAAGAGAGATAAAAGAAAGGAAGAAAGAGTGCCTGGATATCGGAAGATCCCCACATGCTCCATGGAGTTCGTAATAGCTTTAATATGTATATTTATTTCTTTCCCCAGATAACCAATAATTTTATCTTCGGAGCACCTATATATTTAATCCTATCTTTTGTAAATAAGGGCACCAAGTTTTCAGAAATATTTCATATTTATCTCTTAAATTATAAGTAATTTTTTCAAGTGGAATGCAGCTAAAAATTTCATTCTTCCAACGATCTATACTTAAGTATGAATCCAATTTCCAAGTAACTGCAATAGCTTATTTGGCTACTGCCAATGCAATTTTTATGAATTCTTTCTGATATTTATTCAATTTGGATTTCGATTTTATCCTTTCAATATCGCCTAGTAAAAATAATGTTGGATTATGTGGAAGCTGTATTCCAATAATTTGTTCCAGTAGAACTCTTAAATTTGTCCAAAAAGGTTGAATTTTAAAACAAGACCAAGTAGAGTGTAAAAAAGTACCAATTTCTTGATTACATCGGAAACATTGATCAGATAAATTTGGGTTTAATTTATTTATTTTTTGTGGTGTAATATATAATTGATGTAAAAAATTATATTGCACTGGTCTTAGCTGGACATTTGTTATATTTGTCATACTGTCAAGACATAGTCTTGACCAACTTGTTTCATCAATTTTAATATTCAAATCAGTTTCCCATTTTTGTCTTGACTTATGAATTCCTTGTTTAATTTCCTGTTTTTGAATCAAACTATACATACAAGAAATAATTTTTTAATTTTTCCTTTTTGAATTAAAATTTCTATTTCATTAGGTTTCAGCAATAACATTGTTTGACCCAATTTAACTCTTAAATAAGCCCTTAATTGGAAATAACAAAAAAGAGTGTTATTTGATATTTTATATTTATTCTTTAATTGATCAAATGACATTAACATACCTCCTTCAGAACAATCTCCTATATATCTAATCCTTTTTGAAACCAGTTGTATAAAAGTTGGTTATCCATTGTAAAAGGAATAAGTTTATTTTGAATTAAAGGTCTCTTTGCTAATAAAGATTTCTTTATCTCATCATCAACATGTATCTTATTCCATAAATCAATCAAATATTTTAATATAGGAGATTCTTTCTTTTCCTGTATCCATTTAGATTCCCACTTACGTATAAAATCTTATGGTATATTTTCTCCTATTTTATCTAGTTCTATTCTAATCCATGCAGGTTTATCTTCATCAAAAAAAGATGCAATAAATCTAAGTTGATTTGCTTTGTAATAATTTTTAAAGTTTGGAAGTTATAACCCTCCTAGGTCAAATTTCCATGTCAATTTTTCCAACAGTATTCTTGACATCTTACCCTTCCAAAGGAACTTGGTCACATATTTATTTAACTCTTGAAAAAACTTCTGCAGTAATTATATTGGTAGTGTTTGGAATAAATTTTGTAATCTAGGGAATACATTCATTTTTACAGCATTTACTCTGCCTACTAATGTTATTGGTCAAACACGAGGAAATCTGCAGGTGCTGGAAATTCAAACAGCAACACACACAAAATGCTGGTAGAACACAGCAGGCTAGGCAGCTTCTATAGGGAGAAGCGATGTCGATGTTTCGGGCCGAGACCCTTTGTCAGATGCTGCCGAGCCTGCTGTGTTCTACCAGCATTTTGTGTGTGTTAATGTTATTGGTAACATCTTCCATTTATCAAGATCTTCTTGAATTTTTTTCAATAATGGTAAATAATTTATATAAATTCTTTATATCATTATCAACTCTTATACCTAAATATTTTATACCATTTATCGGCCATCTAAATTGAGTTATTAATTGACATTGACTATAATCTCCTTTAGTAAGGGGTAGAATTTCACTTTTATCCCAATTTATTTTGTAGCCTGATATTTTCCCATATTCTTCCAATTTAGAAGATAATTTACGCAGCGAATACAATGGGTTTGTTAAATAAAGCAAAACATTGCCAGCAAATAAATTAATCTTATATTCCTCCTGGTTAACTCTGAAACCCATAATATCTGGGTCTGTTCTAATTAATTCAGCTAATGGTTCTATTGCCAACACAAATAAAGCAGGTGATATTGGACAACCTTGTCCAGTTGACCTTGTTAACTGAAATGATGTTGAAATTTGAACATTTGTCATTACTTTAGCTTTGGAATTAGTATTTAAGGTTTTAATCTATTTTATAAAAGATTCTCCTAACCCATACTTTTCCAATACCTTAAATAAAAAATCCCATTCCAATCTATCAAATGCTTTTTCTGCATCTAAAGCAACTGCCACACTCATTTCCTCCCTCTTTGTGCCAAATGAATTAGACCTAGTTACATTATCTGCCGATTGTCTATTTTTGATAAATCCTGTTTAATCCATATGTATTAATTTTTGTAAGTATTTAGATAATCTGTTAGATAAAATTTTTGCTATTATTTTATAGTCGGTGTTCAATAAAGAAATAGGTCTATATGATGTTGGCTTTAAAAGATCTCTATCTTTTTTTGGCAATGCTATTAAAATAGCTGTTGAAAAAGATTCTGGAAGTTTATGCGTTATTTCCGCTTGGTGTATTAACTCCATAAAAGGGGGAATTAGTAAATCTTTAAACTTTTTGTAAAATTCAGGTGGAAAACCATCTTCTCCTGTGGATTTATTACTCTGAAGTTATCTTAGAGCTTCTTCGACCTCTTTTAATGTAAAAGGCATATCTAACCCCTTTTGTTCTTACGAATTCAACTTTGGAAGAGTTATTTGTGATAAAAACCTTTCTATCTCAACATTATCATTTTGTGATTCTGATTGATACAGTTCAGAATAAAAATTCTTTAAAATTTCATTAATTTCTAAAGGTTTATAAGTAATTTTATTTACACTTGTTCTAATTGCATTTATCGTTTTGGAAGTCTGGTCTGTTTTTAACTGCCAAGCAAAAATCTTGTGTGATCTTTCACCTAGTTTGTAATATCTCTGTTTAGTTCTCATAATTGCTTTTTCTGTTCGGTATGTCTGAAGTGTATTATATTGTAACTTCTTGTTAACAAGTTTTCATTTTTCTTCTGTCATATATCTTTGAAATTCTTTTTCTAATTTTGTAATCTCTTTCTCCAATTGATCTATTTCTACCATATATTCCTTCTTAATTTTAGAAGTATAACATTATCTGACCTCTCAAATATGCTTTCATTGCTTCCCATACTATAAATTTATCATCAACTGAAATGTAAATTTGTATCTAAAAAAAACTGAATCTGCTTTTTCATGAAATCACAAAAATCTTGATGTTTTAATAATATTGAATTAAATCTCCATCTGTCAATCGATTCCTCTTTATCCATTATTATCATTGTCATTATCAAGGGGGAATGATCTGACAATATTCTTGCTTTATATTCCATATTTTACACTGTCTTGAATATTCGTTGATAATTGAAAAAATCTATCCTTGAATCAGTTTTATGTCTATTTGAATAAAATGAATAATCTCTTTCTTTTGGATTAATTCTTCTCCATATATCAATCAAATTTAAATCTTTCATCAATGATAAAGTTAATTTTGTAACAACCTTTGTTGATCTATCTAAAACTGGGTCTAAACAAAAATTAAAATCTCCACCTATTAATATTTTGTCATATGCGTCAGCCAAATTCAAAAAGGCCTCTTGTATAAATTTTACATAATTTTCATTTGGTGCATAAATATTCATAAGAGACCATAGTTCTGAAAAATTTGACAATGTATAATTACATATCTCCCCACAGAATCAATTAATACATTTTGTATTTTAATTGGTAAAGTTTTATTAACCAAAATTGCAACTCCCCTCGCCTTCAAGTTAAATGAAGCTGCGTTAACATTTCCGACCCAATCTCTCTTTAATTTTTAATGTTCTATCTCTGTTAAGTGTGTTTCTTGTAAAAAAAAAGCTATATCTATTTTCATTTTCTTAATATATGTTAAAATTATTTTCTTTTCACTAGTCCATTAAGCTCATTAACATTAAAACTTTAAAAATTCAGTAAATTAGTCATTATTTTTAACAGAGTTACTCCAGTCTATAATAATACCTAATCTTTCAACTTGCATAGTACCTTGGGGAATCTTTTTAAAGTTCTTCATGTTGCTATATGTCTCCCCCACCCTGATTGTCCAGGCAAAGAAAGAAAGATAAAAGAAAAATAGATTATAAAGAAAAAAATAACAAAATACCCCCCTACTAATGTTGTGAATGAAAAAAAACACTACATTACCCCCCTCCATTGTACAGGTCATAGCAATCACCATGATTACACACGTGAATCCCTTAGCAATGGATCTGAAGCTCCCCCAGCTCCCCCGTAACATAAAAAAGTATATATAAGAGTAAAAAAATAATATCACTACTCTCGATTAATATTTCTCAAATTTTAACCTTTCTCCCTCTGTATCATATAATTAAGAATATATTTAAATATTCTTCTGTCCTTAAACATCCATCAGTTCCATTCACTGTCCCTATCTTCATCTTTAATCCGTTTCACTTTTAAATCTTTGACTGTAATTAGCAAATATTTGTGAGTTCTTGTGCGACTTCTTCTGCATCCTGATAATCAGTAAAAAGTCTTCTTTTTCCGTCATTCAAAAAAATTATCAGGGTTGTTGGGTGGCACAATATAAATTTATAGCCTTCTTCCCATAAAACTTTTTTCGCTAGGTTAAATTCCTTCTTTCTCTTCAAAAGGTCATAACTTATATCAGGATAGAAAAGAACCATTTTCCCTTCTATCATCAATGGCCCGTTTCTCTTTCTGGCACGTTAGGCAGCCGCCTTCAGGATCTTTCCTTTATCTTGATATCTTAAGCATTTTATCAAGATTGATCGTGGGTTTTGATCAACTTGAGGTCTTGGTCTTAAGGCTCTGTGAGCCCTTTCAATTTCAATTAACTGGGTTTCTTCTTCCATTTCCAAAATTTCCGGGATCCATTTTTGAAAAAAATTTATTGGATCATCTCTCCCTATACGTTCTTTAAGTCCAACAATCTAACTATTGTTTAGTCTGCTAAAATTTTCAAGCACATCCTCTTTTTCCAACAACTGTTTTCTTTCTGATGTCCAGGCAGAAATATTATCTTCCATTTTATTCACTCTATCAATGGTGTCTCCCATTGTTTCTTCCAAGTTTTTAATTTTCTTGTCCATTTTGTCCAGTCTTTTCATCATTTTATCAAGCATAATCTTCATATTTTTAATTTTTTTATTACTTTTAATTCATGCATTATTTGCACCAAAGTTTTTCTTATGTCTCCATCACCTCCAACCTATTCCTGTTGCTCTTCTTTGTTTGTCTCTTCATTTTCATCTGATTTATTCAGAGAATCTGATTCCACCTCATCTTCACTTTCACTTTCAGTTCCGATCATAGCTGGGATTTGTAGTTTGGGTTGCTCATGTTTGTGCATGCCCCTTCCTTCACACATGCACAATTCCTGTTGCTCTTTTTTTTTGAAAACGGTTGATGTTGCCGCAGTTTCCTGTTCTGTATCACCAGAGGTAAAATACGGTTGAACCTGAGGCTCTTTCATAGTGACCGGCCTTGATTCTTTTCCAACTTGTGTTGTCTTCAAAGTAGTAATCTTCTTCTGTTTCTGTTTAGAAGGCATATCTTAAGACAATCCTGAATAGTTTGTGAGTAGTTTTTAAAAAGTACTTACTAACTTTTTTTCACTTAAACGTTATTTTACTGTTTTTTTACGGGAGAGCTGGATTTCCATGTCTCGATCCTACGTCATCACATGACATCCCCCCTTATTTATCATCATTGTCGTCATCATGATGTGCCATGTCATATGACGTGGGTGTCCATGGTCTTTCCATGACCATGATTGTTCTTGGCAGATTTTTCCACAGAAATGCTTTGCCATTGCCTTCTTCTGGGCAGTGACTTTACTAGATGGATGACCCCAACCATCATCAATACTCTTCAGAGTTTGCCTGCCTGGCATCAGTGGCCGCATAACCAGGAATTGTGACATGCACCATCTGCTCATACGATCGTCCACCACCTGCTCCCATGGTTTCATGTGACCCTGATTTGGTGGGGAGGGGCTAAGCAGGTGCTACACCTTGAACAAGGGTGTCTTGCAGGCTAGTGGAGGGAAGGAGCACCTTACACCTCCTTTGGTAGAGATGTATCTCCACCCCACCACCCTTTATTTTTTATATATTCATTAAAATCAAACCCAGAATCAGAATCAGGTTTAATATAGCTCGCATATGTTGTGAAATTTGTTGTTTTGTGGTAGCAGTAAAGTGCAATACATATTAAAAACTATAAATAAATCACAATAAGAAATATTTATGTATGTACTATATCAGGGGTCACCACCCTATTTTGCACTGTGGACCAGTTTAATATTAACAATATTCTTGCGGACCAGCTGACGGGGGATGGAGGTGTGGGGCGTTAATCACGACTGGAATATAGGTGATAAGCCAACTATAAGTCACCTATAAATGGCTAATACACTCAGTTTTGTTTCTAAAGGGTTTATCTAACGAATTTAATATTAAACACACAGCACATATTTTCCTTGCATGAATATAGTGATAAGTCAATTATAACTCACTTATAAGTCAATAGCATCATAACATTTTAAGTAACATTTGGATATTAAACACACAGTGCATATTTTCCATATAAAATCATTGCAACGCACCAGTGACAGGGCAAGGTAAGGGCCAGGGGTCCCCGTACCGGGGCCGCCCGCGGTGGTCGCTGTCTGGAGAAAGCAACTGACTGAGCGAGGAGTGCAACAGGGCATGCACCCGCCCCCCCTTGTAGGTAGGTAGGATCTATCTGCTGACAAAAGTTTGGCTCGAGGAATGACTTTTAGTAGATCGCAGCAAGGTAGCTCTGCTACTTATGAAACCCTGAGTCTGAATGAGGTCTGTGAATATTTTAGCACCGGGTTCCCCACAAGCATTCGGTGTGCTAAACAGGTTCAGAGCTGGCGCCCATCTGTCGGCGCTCCAGGCTAGTAGCAACGGCACTTCTCGCCAGCCGCACGAGGTGGCCAGTTACCGGAGGCCAACCAGTGATCCCTGGCGCAAGGGTTTCACCGCGCTTAGGCGACCGATGACCTCGTGTGTGTTCAAGTTCAACAGTGGGCATGACAGAGAATGAGGAAAGGTATAGCTGACTCATATCGTTCCATATCGACAAATCTTATCATTTCCTCGCACATGCTTTGTGGCCCGGTGGTTGGGGACCTCAGTACTATATAATGTTGAGCATAAAACAAATTTGTAAATTGGTTTATTATCATCACTTGTCCTGAGATACAGTGAAAAAAGTTTGTTTCCCATGCCATCCACACAGGTCATCTCATTTCAACAGTACATTGAGGTCGAACAAGAAGAAACGATATCAGAATGCAGAATGAAGTGCCACAGTTACAGGGGAAATGCAATGAAGGTAGACAATGAGTTGGAAGGTCATGGCAGATGTATTGTGAGATCAAGAACCCATCTTATCATACTTCAATAGTCATATAACAGTGGGGTAGAAGCTGTCCTTGAACCTGGTAGTAGGTGTTGTCAAGCTTTTGGAACTTCTACTGCATGGGAGGGGAGGAGAATGGAGAATGACCTAGATGGGGGGGAACTTTGATTATGTTGTCTACTCTACTGAGGTGGCAAGAAGTGTAGACAGAGGGGAGGCTGGTTCCTGTGATGAGTTCATCTGTGTCCATATGCATCTACAGCTCCCTGCAGTTTTGTGTCCAGCAATTACCATCACCATGTGGTTACGAATCTGGGCAGGATGCTTTCTTTTGCACTTCAATAAAAATTGGTGAGGATTAAAAGGGATATACCTATTTTATTTTTGCTAAATTTAACAGAACACAAGAAATGTTCCTTTGCTGTTCAAAATACAATCTTTTAGGCCGACCTTGGAGAGCAGCTCTGGTGTGTTACATTTCTAGTTCAGCGTGTGAATGGAGAAATCTAACACACCTTGCAGTTCGCTGAGATATATACAGAAAGCTATTTATTCTGTCCAAAACATTTCAACAGTGACACTGCTGATGCAGCTTTTCGACTTCTGACTCATCAGATTCTCATCAGTTCTCAGTTCACTGCGTGACCCATTATGTCAGAAGTTATTGAACTAACTGCTGATCACAGAAAGAAGATGTGAAAATGCGTAAGTGTTTATTCTAATCCATGACACAAAATATGTTGTTTCTGTATCAATTTACAGCCTGAAACTTGTTGATTTCTTGCTCTGAGTTTAATTGTTGTAATGGGCTGGGTTGATCAGTCCCAAAAAACTCGAGTGTCTAGGAGATGTGGTAATAAACATACAAGCAGAATAAAATAATTTAAACTTAATTTACCATCATAAACTAGAAAGCACAAATAAACCACACAAATACTATGTAGTAAATCACAAAGATTTCAGGGCTCACGATTCTTAGTCGCCAGTTGATTGTTGCTGTCGTCGGGGGGGGGGGGGGCGGGATTTGATTGCCACTGTTGTCAGGGGATCTCTGAATTCCTACTCATGAAACCACCATGGGTCTGGGTCCTAGGCACTGATCGACTGCAATTCTTTGGTCTAGGTGAAGTCCTAAAATCCAAACAAATGTTACCCCAATAAATAGGGAGTTCCACAAGTGTAGCGAGACGCGTAGAGAGAGAGAGAGAGATAAGTTATTTGATGTTTTGTTCTCATGCCACTAACTCATCATGGTTTATTTCTTTCGAAGAACTCAAGTGTTTATCGACAGAAATCCTCATGTCACTGGTGCATGAGGCCAGGAAACAGTCCAGCTGCTATCAGCAAACATTAGACATTTACAAACCTATAGTGTTTAGCTTGTATGGACACCATGCCTGTTGCAAGCTTACAAAGAGTTAAAGTGTCACTTGGAGCTATCCAGACTTTCATCCAATACTTTACAAAATTTAATGCACCACAGCACATTTGTCCATCCCACTTGCTGAAGGTGTGAGGAATCTGATGTCCTAAGTGAAAAGCAGACTTTGCAGAAAGTCATGTAGGCATAAGATAGGAAACAGGCTCTTTGACCCAGCATCTCCACACTGACAATTTACAATAATCCTACATTGATCCCATTATTCCCCCGTAATATGGTAATAAGGAGATTACCGTAATCAGGAGAGATTGGTTAGGTTGGATCTGGTCCTCCTGAAGAAAACTGAGGCTGTGGTGATTGGGCAGAGTATTATAAAATTATGAGAGACAGAAGTAAGATAGATAGCCAGTGTCTGTTTCCCAGGGCAGGGGAGTTCACAGCTATGTTCAAGGTTAGAAGGAGGATCTGAGGGATATCCCAAATGAAATGCTAGGGGAGGTGGAGGCAGGAACAACACTTAGGAGGGTTACGGACAGAAACTTGAATGAGCAGGGCACAGAGGCACATTGGATTAAATTAACTTTATTTGTCACATGTGCATCAAAGCATACAGCAAAATTTGCTACTGAAGTCAAATCAAATCAGTGAGGATTGTGCTGGGCAGCTCTCAATTACTGCCCCGCTTATGGCACCAACATAGCAGGTCCACAACTCCCTTACCTTAATGGGTGCTGTAATAGCATTATCCCCCACATGAAATTAACGCAGGTAAGTGGAATGAGAACAGATGGGCATGTTGGTTGGCATAGACATGATGGCCCAAAGATCCTATTTCTGAGGTGCACAACTCAATGTTAATCCAATACATAATTTTGCTTTGTGCATTTATTCAGGGGATGCGGGTGTCACAGGCTGATCCCAGCATATAATTGCCCACTACCTAATTGCCCTTGAGAAACTAATGGTGAGGTGTGTGTGTTTGTGTGTGTGTGTGTGTGTGTGTGTGTGTGTGTGTGTGTGCGTGTGTGTGTGTGTGTGTGTGCGTGTGCGTGTGCGTGTGTGTGTGCGTGTGTGTGTGTGTGTGTGTGTGTGTGTGTGTGTGTGTGTGTGTGTGTGTCCCTTTTTCACCCCCTCCCACCAGGCAGAAGGTACAAAAGCCCATATGCCCATATTAAAATACCTTCAGACTCAAGGACAGCTTCCTTCCTGCCTTTTCAAGACTATTGAATGGTATCCTTACATGATAAGATGAACTCTTCACCTACAATCCACACTGTTATGACCTTACACTGTATATTCTCAATAACTGTAACACTTTATTCTGCATTCTGTCATTGGTTTTACCTTTTGTTGAACACTTTTGCTCTGTCCACTGCAAAAGCCAGCATCTCCTGGTGGCGACCCATTTCAATTTGACTTCCCATTCCCATTCTGTCATGTCACTCCATGGCCTCCTCCACTGCCATGATGAGAACAAACCCAGGATGCAAGAGCAAAACCTCATATTCTGTCTGGATAGCTTGCAACCTAATGGCATGAATATCAGGTTCTCCAAATTCCAGTAAATTTGCCCTCCACCCTCTTCCTCTCCTTTTCCAATCACTATTCTGGTTACCCTTTCACACTTCTCTTCTCCTCGCCTTCCTCCAGTACGCCTCCTCCTTCTCTCTCTTTCATGATCCATTGTCCTCTCCCATCAGATTCCCTCTTCCACATCCCCTCCCAGCTTCCTATTCAGGATTCTATCCCTTTTCTTTCCAGTCCACATGAAGGGAATCGCCTACTTATTCCTTTCCATAGATACTACCTGACTTGCTAAGAATCTCCAACATTTTGTACGTGTGTTGTTCATTGTTTTTACCTTGTACAATGCAATGTTGTAATAATAGATCTGTATAGACAGTGTACAATGCAAGTTTTTCACTGTACTTAGTACATTCAGATTCAGATTCAGTTTATTGTCATTTAGAAACCACAAATGCAAAGCATTTAAAGAATGAGACAAAGATCCCACAGAATGATATCACAAAAGCACACAACAAAACAGACTACACCAGAAAATCCACATAACGTTTGGCAATCCCCAATCCAGAGTCCGGAGAGGCTGCTGCATATTAATATCGCGCTACCGTCTTAGCGCGTTCCCCAGAAAGGAGCTCCAAATCCACCAGACAAACAAGACCAAAAACTAAAGCTACAAGACCTGCACAAAACCACATAGTTACAACATATAGTTACAACAGTGCAAACAATAGCATAATTGATAAAAAAACAGACTATGGGCACAGTAAAAATAGACCAAAGATGTTAAAGGACTATAAGTTCAAAAGAAATTGCCACACAGTTTCCACAAGTCACCAGGGTCCCGACAGACTCGCCATCCCACACCAGCGGCAGAAGGGAATACCCCCACTATGGACTTCGACAGCACCGCCGGACTCAGCCTCGCAAACGCAGCACACAGTGAAAGCTCCGTCGAACCCAGCCTCGCAGATGCTGCACACACCGAAAGAGACCTGACCGCAGCGGACTCTGATTCCGTCGAACCTCCGAGCCGACGACCATCCCCTCCGGCACAGCTTCTCCGAGCACCATCCTCTGCCGAGTGTATTAAGAGTGTATTATGCCAATGGCCATCGGCAGCGCGACCCCAAGGACGGGGGGGCCTGTTCTTCTCAGCAGAGTCCTGGACCTCACAGCAGCAGCAGCAACAAAGAAGATCTTGCTGGAGATTTCCCGATGTTCCTCCGTACTCCCACGTCCATTTTCTATCAATTATGATTGCGCACGGCACCCCACTTCACAAATAACAGATAATCAGCTCCAGAGTGGCCGCTGCAAGCTGCGTCATGCTGCCATCTACATGGGACAATAATAAACTGATTTACTAATTTGATTTATCAGTTTCACCCACAATGCTGTTAGGGAGGGAGCTCAAAGATTTTGACCCAGGATGTATATTCATTGAATACTTCGTCAGTGCCTGATGAAGAGCGCTCGTTCTGTTGTGTCACTAGGTACAGTGAGCTCAGGCTCTCTGCAAGAGAGTATAGGAAGGAACCTTAAGGCAGGCTGGATTCTCTTCTTTACTTCTCCACATACTGCTACCTCATGACAATTTGTTCGTCTGCCAAGCCTTGATTCTATGCTTCATATTTCCCTATTTATCTTCAGGTTAAGCAATTGTTGTTAAGTAATTAACAGCATTTAAAAGGCACTTGGGCAGGTACATGGATAGGAAAGGTTCAGAGGGCTATTGGCCAAAATGAGACCAGCTTTGGTGGGAATTGAGGTTGACATGGACCAGTTGAGCAGAAGAGCCTAATTCTGTGTTGTACGACTCTATGAATTGGACAGCACAGTGGTGTAGCTAGTAGAGCTGCCATCTCACAGCTCCAGCGACCGGGGTTTACCGTTTGCTTTGAGTGCTGTCTCTGTGTGAGTTCCCTTTGATGTGTTGGCTTCTTCACACTTCACAATGATATATGGGTCAGTAGATTAATTGGCCAGTGTAAATTGCTCCAAGTGTGTGAATGAGCTGTAGAGAAGGAGGTAAAGGAGGTGGCAGGGGCAATATCACTCAGTGGACATAATGAAGATCTGCTCCACTGAGACTATATGGGTAGCGTTCAGAAATAAGAAAGGTGCAATAACTCTGATGGAATTATTCAATAGACCTCAGGGATATTGCAGAACAAATATTCAGGCAGATTAAAGAAAGGTGTAAAATCAACAGGATTGGTATAGTTGTTGATGAGCCCTTATTGGGATTCAAGCACTCATCTGTGGATCTGAATAAATATGTAATGGCTATCATGGACTTTATTAAGATACTTGTAGACTGTACCCACAAAATCATTTAGTCTTCCCCAACCAGAGCCCTAGATGAACCATGAGATCTGCAATCTACTAAGAGCCTAATCAAAGGTTCCCATGTTAGTTCCTCCCATGTTTTGATGACCAAGGAAGTTACAAGAGGTCCAGGTATGATATCTGGAAAGCCAACTAACTGATGAAGTGGCAATTCCAGACTAAACTTGAATCAACAAAGGACACTGAACAGTTGTGACAGGGCTTGAATACTATCACCTCTGTTAAAGTTAAATCAGATGAAACAAACAGCAAAAGAGCTTTGCTTCCAGATGAGCTCAATGCCTTCTACACTCACTTTGTCCATCAAAACATGGCACAGAAGTGGCAAATGAATTACAATGTTGGAAAGTGTACGGTCATGCACTTTGGTAGAAGGAATAAACAGGCAGACTATTATTAAAAATGGTGAAATAATTCAAAGTTCTGAGATGCAACGGGACTTAAAACTTATAACTTTGTCCACCACGAACTCCCACAACTCTTGATGATCCTGTGATTTCAGTATCTGAGGTAGATGTGCAAGCAGCTATCAGGGGAATGAACCCACAAAGAGCAACTGGTCCGAATGGGGTACCTGTCATGATCAATTGGCTAGAGAGTTCAACAAAATCTTTAACCTCTTGCTTTTGCAATCTGCAGTACCCACCTGCTTGGTGCAGGCTTCAATTGTGCTGGTGCCTAAGAAGAATGTGGTAAACTGCTTCAATGACTGACATCCAGCAACACTTACATCCGCAGTGATGCAGTGTTTTGAGAGGTTGATGATGAAACATACGAACTCATGCCTGAGAGGCAACTTGGATGCATCCCAATTTACCTACTGAAGGAATAGGTCCACAGATATTGCCATCTCACTGACCCTTCACTCAAACCTAGCACACCGAGAAAGCAAAGAGGCATACTTCAGGATCTTCTTTATTGACTTCAGCTCAGCATTCAAGACCATCATCCCCTCAAAACTCAAAAAATAAGTTTCAGAACCATGGTTGCAATACCTCCTCCTGCAATTGGATCTATGATTTCCTCACTTGCAAATCCCTGACAGTTTGGATTGACAACATCTCCTACATGGTTTCCATCAGCAGAGGTACACCACAAGGCTGCATGCTTAAGGCCATAAGACCATAAGACAAAGGAGCAGAAGTTGGCCATTTGGCCCATCAAGTCTGCTCCACCATTTCATCATGAGCTGATCCAATCTCCCCTTTAGTCCCATTCCCCTGCCTTCTCACCATAACCTTTGATGCCCTGACTACTCAGATACCTATCAATCTCTGCCTTAAATACACCCAGTGACTTGGCCTCCACTGCTGCCTGTGGCCACAAATTCCATAGATTCACCACCCTCTGGCTAAAAATTTTTTTTCACATCTCTGTTCTGAATGGGCGCCCTGCAATCCTCAAGTCATGTCCTCTCGTACTAGACTCCCCCACCATAGGAAACAACTTTGCCACATCCACTGTGTCCATGCCTTTCAACATTCGAAATGTTTCTATGAGGTCCCCCCTCATTCTTCTAAACTCCAAGGAGTACAGTCCAAGAGTGGTCATATGTTCCTCATATGTTAACCCTCTCATTCCCAGAATCATTCTAGTGAATCTTCTCTGAACCCTTTCCAATGTCAGCACATCCTTTCTTAAATAAGGAGCCCAAAACTGCACAGGGTATTCCAAGTGAGGTCTTACCAGTGCCTCATAGAGCCTCAACATCACATCCCTGCTCCTATACTCTATTCCTCTAGAAATGAATGCCAACATTGCATTCGCCTTCTTCACCACTGACTCAACCTGGAGGTTAAACTTAAGGGTGTCCTGCACGAGTACTCCCAAGGCCCGTTGCATCTCAGAACTTTCAATTCTCTCCCCATTTAAATAATAGTCTGCCTGTTTATTTCTTCTACCAAAGTGTATGAATGTACACTTTCCAACATTGTAATTCATTTGCCACTTCTTTGCCCATTCCCCCAATCTATCCATGTCTCTCTGCAGACTCTCTATTTCCTCAACACTACCGGCCCCTCCACCTATCTTTGTATCATCAGAAAACTTAGCCACAAAGCCATCTATTCCATAATCCAAATCATTGAGATCTGCCATTCTTGTCATATGCCTCCAGGTACTCCGTAACCTCATCCTTGACAATCGACTCCAACAACTTCCCAATCACCGATGTCAAGCTAACAGGTCTATAATTTCCTTTTTGCTTCCTTGCCCCCTTCTTAAATAGCAGAGTGATATTTGCAATCTTCCAGTCCTCTGAAACCAGGCCAGAATCTATCCACTTTTGAAAGATCTTTGCTAATGCCTCCGCAATCTCCACAGCTACTTCCTTCAGAACACAAGGGTGCATTCCATCTGGTCCAGGAGATTTATTTACCCTTAGACTATTCAGCTTCCTGAGTACTTTCTCTGTCATAATTGTGACTGCGCATATTTCTCTGCCCTGACACCCTTGAATGTCTGGTATATTGCTGAAATCTTTCTCAGTGAAGACTGATGCAAAATACTCGTTCAGTTCCTCTGCCATATCCTTATCTCCCATTACAATTTCTCCAGCATCATTTTCTATCAGTCTAATATCTACTCTCACCTGTCTTTTACTCTTTATATACTTGATAAAGCTTTTAGTATCTTTGATATTATTTGCTAGCTTCCTATCATTGTTCATCTTTTTCCTCTTAATGACCTTCTAGTTTCCTTTCGTAAGCTTTTAAAAACTTCCCAATCCTCTGTCTTCCCACTAATTTTTGCTTCCTAGTTCCTTTCCAGTCAACTTTGGCCAGTTCCTCTCTCAAGCTACTGTAATTTCCTTTTTTCCACTGAAATACCGACACATCGGATTTCGGCTTCTCTTTCTCAAATTTCACAGTTAGCTCAATCATGTTGTGATCACTGCCTCCTAAGGGTTCCTTCACTTCCATCTCTCTAATCACCTCTGGTTCATTACACAATACCCAATCCAGTATAGCTGATCCACTAGAGGGCTCGACAACAAGCTGTTCTAAAAAGCCATCTCGTAGACATACTACAAATACTCTGTCTTGAGATCCAGTGCTGACCTGATTTTCCCAATCCACTCGCATGTTAAAATCCCCAACAATTATCATAACACTGCCCTTCTGGCAAGCCTTTGTAATTTGTAGTCCACATCACTGCAGCTGTTAGGAGGCCTGTAGATAACTGCCATCAGGGTCCTTTTACCCCTGCGATTTCTTAGCTCAACCCATAAAGATTCTGTACTGTCTGATCCTATGTCAACTCTTTCTAATGATTTAATATCATTTCTTACAATTAAAGCCATGCCACCCCCTCTACCTAACTGCCTATCCTTCCGATACACTGTGTATCCTTGGACGTTCAGCTCCCAGAGACATGCATCCTTTAGCCACATCTCAGTGATGGCCACAATATCATGCCTGCCAATCTGTAACTGTACAACAAGATTATCCTCCTTATTCCTTATGCTGCGTGCATTTAAGTATAACACCTTAAGTCCAGTATTTGGTACTTTTTGCATTGATTGCACTGCAACTCATCCCAATGGCTATAAATTTGCTCCATCACCTGCCTGTCCTTCCTGACATCCTTACTGCTCACTACCTTAGATCTATTTCTGTTTTCCCTCTCCTCCGCTCCATCATTCCAGTTCCCATCCCCCTGCCAAATTAGTTTAAACCCTCCCTAACAGCTCTATTAAACCTTCCTGTCAGGATATTGGTCCCCCTAGGATGCAAGTGTAACCCGTCCTTTTTGTACAGGTCACACCTGCCCCAAAAGAGGTCCCAATGATCCAGAAAATAGAATCGCTGCCCCCTGCTCCAATCCCACAGCCACACATTTATCCTTCACCTCAGTCCATTCCTACCCTCACTGTCGCGTGGCACAGGCAGTAATCCTGAGATTACTACCTTTGTGGTCCTTCTTCTCAACTGCCTTCCTAACTCCCTATATTCTCCATTCAGGACCTCTTCCCTTTTCCTACCTATGTCATTGGTACCTATATGTACCACGACCTCTGGCTCCTCACCCTCCCACTTCAGGATATCTTGAACGCGATCAGAAACATCCTGGACCCTGGCACTAGGGAGGCAAACTACCATCCAGGTCTCCTGATCACGTCCACAGAACCGCCTGTCTGACCCCCTAACTATCGAGTCTCCTATTACTACTGCTTTCCTCTTCCTTTCCCTACCCTTCTGAGCTACAGGGCTAGACTCTGTGCCGAAGGCATGGCCACTGTTGCTTCCTTCAGGTTGGCTGTCCCCCCCAACAGTACTCAAACAGGAGTACTTATTGTCAAGGGGTACAGCCACTAGGGTACTCTCTAATACCTGACTCTTCCCCTTCCCCCTCCTAACCGTGACCCACCTGTCTGCCTCCCGTGGCCCCGGTGTGACCACCTGCCTGTAACTCCTCTCTATCAACTCCACACTCTCCCTGACTAGACGAATGTCCCTGCTCTACTCACTTCACACTTATCCTTGTCTGGCTAAGTGGACCTTCAATGCCATTTTCAAGTTTGCTGATAACACCACTATCACAAGCCAAATCAAAGGTGGTGACAAATCAGCAAAGAGGAGGATATTGACAACCTGACCGAGTGGTGCCGCAGTAACAGCATCTTACTCAATATCAGCAAGACCAAAAAGCTGATTATTGACTACAGGAAAAGGAAACCAGAGGTCCATGAGCCACTCCTCCTTAGAGGACAAGAGGTGCAGAGGGTCAGCAACTTTAAATTCCTCAGTGTTATTATTTCAGAGGGCCTGTCCTGGGCCCAGCAGGTAAGGGCAATTACAAGAAAGCATAGCAGCGCCTCTACTTCCTTAGGAGTTTGCAAAGATTCAACAAGTTACGATACGGCAACAATGAATATAGAATAGAGACAGGATTTTTTTTATAAACAAATGAACATTTATTTAAACTCTGCTCAATAAAAATGAAAAGTAAACAAACGACTAACTTAACCGGAAATTAACTGCTATATGGCAACTGGAACAGTTCTTAAAGCGATAAATGCAAACACAGTGCTTAAAGTGATAAATGCGAAAGTCCAATTTATTTATACAGTCAATTAGGAGAGACTTTCCTGAAGTAACGAATTCCTCGACGACATGACGTTACTGCTGATCCCAGCTGAAATATGCCTTGCCTGAAGGATTCATGATGAAGGAAGTAAAAACGGCTTCAAGTTTCCTTAGTGAATAACACTGCGCCCAATCCTTTCTGCTCTTACAATGCAGGGGCTATCTTGGATGCAAGTTACAATTTCCTGAACAAAGATCCAATAAGGTCAATCCTGTATTACCACTGACAACACCAACTTTACTCGATCCTTCGAGTTTCCATACTTTGGTAAATCTTCACTCTCCAATACTTTGCCTTTAAAATTAAATCAAAGATACATCAACATAACTGGCAGTGATTTCCAAAACTGCCAGCACAACGACAATGTCCCTTACAGTAAGAATTAAAACTCCACTCTAAAACAAAACTGCGTCATGAAACCAAATACGTAGCATAACGGAGTAACTGACGACTTAAATGACATCCCAACAAAAACTCCTGCATCACAGCAGGCTTTCCCCATTTTATACCTGTTAGAACAGGCCATCACATGACCTCACACTGGTGGGAAAATACATCACCCCACCATCACAAGACCATTACATCACGCCCACCAGATACTCAATTACATCATGGTCATCATAATAATTAAAAAAAAACAGAATTATAAATCAAGATAAGAGGCTATAACGCAGCTTCATAGGTTAAAGACCAAAATGAAATGGCATCTTCTCTCCAAGAATTCTTCAACATAACACATAGTTCAATCTGTACTAGAAGGTCGATATTCTTCGACGAATTTCTTCGCTTCTTCTGGAGTGTTAAAGAATTGTTGACTGTTGTCATTCAACGTAATTCTGAGATTCGCTGGGTATCTTAGAGCTTGTTTAAGTCCAATCGAATGAATCTCTGCCATCACTGGTTTAAAAGCAATTCTCGCTTTCATCACTTCGAATGAATAATCTTCAGCAATACGAAACCTATAATTTTTGTGAGAAATCATACCTTTTTGACGAGCTAACTGGACTAAAAGCTCTTTCTCCCGAGGATAATGGAGGCGAACAATCACAGCTCGTGGTTTGTCTCTCGCAGCTGAAAATCTCGCAACTCTGTGAGCACGATCGATAATAGGTTTATCATGCAAGCCTTCAGTACCGAAAATTTCCCACAACAAGTTAGAGAAAAATTCAGTTAAGTCACCGGACTCAACTTTTTTGGGAAACCCGATGATCCACAAATTTTGTCTGCAAGATCGATTTTCAAGATTGGTAATTTTAGACTTATACTGATCTACTGTTTTAACAGTCGACAGTACCTTCTTCTCCAATGTTTCAATTGTACATATTTTTTCACAAATTATTTTTTCAAGAGTCGTGATCTTATCTTCATGTCGTTGAATATCTGATGCCTGCGATTGAAGCTTAGTATCAAGCGATCTAACAACTCCTTCAAGTTCAGACATTTTCGTGGTAAGTTTGTTTTCCAAACTTGTCAGTTTACTTTCCAGCTTATTTTCCAAACTTGCAAATTTAGTATCCAGAAGATTAGACATTGCATCGAGAGATAAAGGATCCTTAGACGATTTTTTGCTTGTAGCCATTATAAATTTGACAGAGTTAAATCAAATATTGTTGTAGAAAAAAAAGTTAATCATAAGTATCAACCCATATGATTAAGCAAGAAAAGATTTGATTAAAGGGTGATTATAGTTGAAAAAATGAAGAGCGCCTAAAAGGCAGATGTTTACGTCGCCATCTTGAAACTCCGCCCCCCCCCCCACATCATGGTCATGAGACAGTCACAAGATACCCATGAGGCATGTAACACCTCCCTCCAAAAAAAAATTTTTGAATTGTCAAGAGCAAAATTTTAACAATTAACTATTTACAAAAAAAATACAAATGTATAAAATCTACAACATACACAGTACACATAATATTATCATATAGCACCTTACAAACTAATATACAGTAGGAGTGTTACAGATGTTAAAATACCACTCCATAACAAAAATTGAACATTCAACATCTAGATAAACAATCAGCAATCACATTATCCAAAACAAGGGATAATAATTCTTTTTCTATAGTTGAATAGTTCCTTTGATGCTTATTAAATTTCTTAGAAAAGTAATCTACTGGATGATCAACCTCGTCACCCTCATTCCTTTGCAGTAATACTGCTCCTGCAGCCTCATCGCTAGCAAATGAAAATGGTTTTTCAAAGTCATGTGCCCTGAACACAGGTTGATGACATATCATAGTTTTTAATTTCTCAAATGCCTTCTGACAAAGCACTGTCCACACAAACTTCTCATTTTTCTTTAAGAAGTTTATTAATGGAAGGGCAGTATTACAGACAGACAGACATACCTTACTGATCCCGAGGGAAATTGGGTTTTGTTACAGCTGCACCAACCAAGAATAGTGAAGAAATATAGCAATATAAAACCATAAATAATTAAATAATAATGTTAATAATGCCAAGTGGAAATAAGTCCAGGATCAGCCTATTGGCTCAGGGTGTCTGACACTCCAAGGGAGGAGTGGTAAAGTTTGATGGCCACAGGTAGGAATGACTTCCTATGACGTTCAGTGTTACATCTCGGTGGAATGAGTCTCCGGCTGAATGTACTCCTGTGCCTAACCAGTACGTTATGGAGTGGATGGGAGTCATTGTCCAAGATGGCATGCAACTTGGACAGCATCCTCTTTTCAGACACCACTGTCAGAGTCCAGTTCCACCCCCACAACATCACTGGCCTTACGAATGAGCTTGTTGATTCTGTTGGTGTCTGCTACCCTCAGCCTACCGCCCCAGCGCACAACAGCAAACATGATAGCACTGGCCACCACAGCCTCGTAGAACATCCTCAGCATCGTCCGGCAGTTGTTAAAGGACCTCAGTCTCCTCAGGAAATAGAGATGGCTCTGACCCTTCTTGTAGACAGCCTCAGTGTTCTTTGACCAGTCCAGTTTATTGTCCATTCATATCCCCAGGTATTTGTAACCCTCCACTATGTCCACACTGACCCCTTGGATGGAAATAGGGGTCACCGGTGCCTTAGCCCTCCTCAGGTCCACCTCCAGCTCCTTAGTCTTTTTCACATTAAGCTGCAGATGATTCTGCTCACACCATGTGACAAAGTTTCCCACTGTAGCCCTGTATTCAGCCTCATCTCCCTTGCTTATGCAATTTTTGCTATTAGCAAAATTCTGACAAAATTTTTGGTAATATCCTACCATTCCCAAGAATCCTCTGAGAGTTTTTTTTCCCAGTTGGACTGGGATCTCTAAAATTTCCCGAACTTTTGCCTGAACACGAGCTGACTTACCTTGACCCACAACATAACCAAGGCAAGTCACAGTGGCATGACCAAATGCACTTTTAGCTAAATTAATAGTTAAGTTAGCTTTTGAAAGCTTTCCAAATAGTTTCTCCACCGCAATAATATGTGCTTCCCAAGTATCATTTCCTGTAACTAAATCATCCATATAGGCATCTGTATCTTTTAACCCTCAAATCACTGAATTAATCATCTGCTGGGAAGTACCTGGGGCATTCTTCATCCCAAATGGAAGAACATTATATTCATATAACCCAGATGGGGTTACAAATGCAGAAATCTCTCTACCTCTGTCCATTAATGGAACACACCAATACCCTTTTAACAAATCAATCTTTGTAAGGAACTTCACTTTGCTGACTTTATCCACACAATCATCCACTGGATTGGATACGCATCTGTTTTTGTTACAGCGTTCACCCCCCTGTAGTCAGTATAAAACCGAATACTACCATCTGACTTAGGCACCATAACCCAAGGTGAACTCTAATTGGAATTAGAAGGTCTAATAATACTATTCTCTAACAGATATTTAATTTCTTTCTCAGCAAGTTCACACTTTTCCATGTTCATCCTATATGGATGTTACTTCATGGGTTTGGCATTTCCAACATCGACATCATGTGAAGCTACTGTGGATCTTTTAGGAACGTCTGGAAATAAATCCCTATATTGAAAGATTAATTGCTTCATCTGCTGCTTCTGTTCTGACTGTAAATGAGCTAATTTCTCATCAATATTTTCCAGAATTGTTGAGTTTGGTAATCTGGCAGAAATAAGATTTGGTGTAGAATGAGTTCGTAGTGAGATCAGACTCATCATTATTGACCACAAACAGTAGCAGACTGTTTCTCATAACATGGTTTTATCATATTTATATGACAAAGCTGGGTTGGCCTTCTTCGATCTGGCATTTTTATCACACAATCCACATAATTAACTTTAGACATAATTTCATAAGGACTATGAAATCTAACTTATAAAGGATTTGCTTGCTTCGGAAAAAGAACCAACACTTTATCTCCAGGCTTAAATGACCTCTTTCTAGCTTCTTTATCATACCAGGTTTTTACCTTCTCCTGAGCTGATCTTAAATTTTCCCTGGCCAAGCTGCAAACTTTATGTAATCTATCCTTAAATTTTAAAACATAATCCAGCAAAATAGTGTGTACCTCTTTATTAATCCATTGTTTTTTTAATAAGGCCAAAAGTCCTCTAACTCTATGCCCAAATACAAATTCAAATGGACTAAAATGTAGTGATTCCTGGACTGACTCCTGTGCTGCAATTAGAAGTAAGTATATGCTTTCATCCCAATCATTTTCATTTTCTACACAATACGTCCTAATCATAGTCTTGAGGGTAGAATGAAAGCTCTCCAAGGCTCCTTGCGATTCTGGATGGTATGCAGACAAGGTAATCTGCTTAGCTCCCAGTTTATAAACAGACATAAAATTACTACCTTGATCAGATTGTATTTCATTAGGCAACCCAAAATAAGCAAAGAATTTTATAAGGGCATTTATTACAGTTTTAGCTGTCATATTCCTAAGTGGTATTGCCTCTGGAAACCTAGACGCAGTGCACGTTATGGTCAATAAATATTGATGACCAGTTTTAGTTTTTGGCAATGGACCTACACAATCTATAATAATTTTAGAAAATGATTCACCAAATGCGGGAATAGGTTGCAGTGGGGCCACTGGAGTAACTTGATTAGGTTTACCCACAATTTGGCAAGTATGACACATTCTTCAAAATGTTGCCACATCTTTTCTCAAACCAGGCCAGCAAAAATGTTCAAAAACCTTGTTCACAGTTTTCTTCACCCTTTGATGTTCACCGAAGGGCACACTATGAGCTAAAGTTAAAATCTCATTTCGATAAACTTTAGGAACAAATACCTGGTGAAAAGCCTTCCATTCATCACTTGCAAGAATTGTAGGTGATCTCCACTTCCTCATCAACACTCCTTTCTCAAAATAATATCCTTAACAACTTTACTATCCGGGAGAGCTTGTTCCTTTAATTCGATAATCTCAGGGTCTCTACTCTGCACTGCTATCATCTCCTTCTGAGACAGAGACAAATCTTCATGGTCAGACTTACTCCAAGAATCTTGATCAAACAATAAAGGTAAGAAAGTTTCTGACACATCCTCAAAATTCGAATTCCAAGTTGAACAGTCATGAGTAACAACCTCATCCTGCACATCAAGCTTTTTAGCCATAGCTTGAGTTACAACACAGGAAGAATCTGTGTTAGAATCCATCCGTGGTTCCTCTGACTTTATTTTCAGATGCACTTCAGGAAAGACTTGTCCATCTGCTAAGTCATTCCCCAACAATAGAGAAACGTCATTCACAGGTAAGCTGGGTTGTAGTCCTACTTTAACCTGTAACTAACCCTGACCTTAAATTTACTCTATGCAAATATACAGGGATAAGGGCACTCCCAACACCTCATATATAGTTTACCTCACCACTGTCAGGCTCATCACTAAACTTTAACACACTGTCTAACATTAATGATTGAGAAGCTCCAGTATCCCTAATAATTTTTATTGGCACCGGAGTGGTTCCCTCTTTCAAGGATACAAATCCTTCAGTTATAAAATGATCGTATCCCCTCTTAACTTGGTCAGACTCTGGCAAAGCTTCATGTGTGTTTATTGAACCCTGTGGATTTACAGGTGTTTCAGTATGTTGCACACAAGCATCTGGGACTGCTTCCTTCTCCTTTTTCGATCAGACACAGTTAGCTATTACGTGACCAGGTTTCTTACAATAATTACAAACGGGACCAAACTGTCTTTCCTTCACATGTTTTCCTTCATCCTTACCTTTCTCACTAACTTCTGATTTAATTTCTGGTTTACCTTGACTCTCTGCACTATTTTTCCTTTTAAAAGTTTTACCCTGAGGAAATTTATTCTTATGGATTAAAGCATACTCATCAGCTAATTTAGCAGACTCCTGCAATGTAGCAGTTTCTCTCTCATTTAAGTATGTTCTTACTTCAACAGGGATGCTCTTTTTGAATTCTTCCATTAAAATCAACTCTTTCAATTTATTATACTCCCCATTCACATTTTTATAGAAAACCCATCTCTCACATTACACAGCTTTATCGTAGGCAAATTCCACATAAGTTTTTTCCACGGATTTCTTCAAATTTCTGAATCTTTCTCTATAAGCTTCTGGAATCAGTTCATATGATTTCAGTATATGCTGCTTCACAATATCATAATCAAGTGCTTGCTCAGCAGTTAAAGCTGTATAAACTTGTTGTGCCTTGCCTTTAATTACACTCTGTAACATCACTGACCATTTCTCTTTCAGACATTCTGAAATCTGAGCAACAGTTTCAAAATGTTGGAAATATTGATCCACTTTTGTTTCATTAAATGAAGGAGCTAATATAACTTCTCAACTAGCAACAAACTGTTTCATAGAACCAGAGGACTGATCCTCAAACCTTAATTTTGAGGCCATCGCAAGTTCAAATTCCCTCTTTTTATTTGCTTTTCTTTTTTCAAATTCCCTCTGTTTGTTTGTAGCTTCTAACTGACTTAGTTCCGAGTCAGCTTCCAATTGTTTCTGTTTTAACTCAGCTTCTATTCTAAGCTTTTCTAATGCTACTTGGTCCAGGTGCAACTGGATCGCTGCTTCAATTACAGGGAACCTATCTAACTCTGCTTCATCAAAAACACCCAAATTTATATAATGTGCGGCAATTTTTCTCTCAATTACAGGGTTTGTCATAGCCTTCGAAATACCGTTAATTTCCAACCTGCTAGCAATCTCAGATACATCACTCTTTTTTACCTTTGCTAATAACACCGGATCTGACGATGCCAGAGAGTCGTCAATATTCATTGTTGCTGAATACCAGCCACAAGCCAATCAAACAAAAGGATCGAGTATTTCCCTTTTCCAAATCAGATCGATAATTAAGCAAACACTTAAACTCAAAAATGGAACATATCCAGGATGAGCCCCCAATTGTTATGATACGGCAACAATGAATATAGAATTGAGACAGGTTTTTTTAATAAACAAATAAACATTTATTTAAACTCTGCTCAACAAAAAAGAAAAGTAAACAAACGACTAACTTAACCGGAAGTTAACTGCTATACAGCAACTTGAACAATTCTTAAAGTGATAAATGTGAACACAGTTCTTAAAGTGATAAATGTGGAAGTCCAAATAATTTATGCAGTCAATTAAGAGAGACTTTCTTGAAGTAATAAATTCCTCGACAACGTGACGTTGCTGTTGATCCCAGCCGAAATATGCCTTGCCCAAAGGATTCACGGCAAAGGAAGTGAAAAAGGCTTGAAGGAACTAACCTTCTCCTTGGCGAATAACACTGCGCCCAACCCTTTCTGCTCTTACAACGCAGGGGCTATCTCGGATGCAAGTTACAATTTCCTGAATGAAGATTCAATAAGGTCGATCCTGTATTACCGCTGATGACACCAAGTTTACTCCATCCTTCGGGTTTCCATATTTTGGTAAATCTTCACTCTCCAATACTTAGCCTTTAAAATTAAATTGAAGATACATCAAACATAACTGGCAGGAATTTCCAAAACCGCCAGCACAATGACAATGTACCTTATGGTAAGAATTGAAACTCCACTTCACAACAAAGCTGCATCATGAAACCAAATATGCAGCATAACAGAGTAATGGATGACTTAAATGACATCCCAACAAAAACTCCCGCATCTCAGCAGACTTTCCCCATTTTATACCTGTTAGAACAGGCCATCACATGACCTCACACTGGCAGGAAAATACATCACATGACCTCACACTGGTGGGAAAATACATCACCCCACCATCACAAGACCATTACATCATGCCCAGCAGATAATCAATTGCATCACAGTCATGAGACAGTCACAAGATACCCACGAGGTCTATAACAGATATGACATGTAAATCTTTGACAAGCTTCTATAGATGTGTGCTGGAGAGTATATTGATTTGCTGCATCACAGCCCAATATGGAAACACCAATGCCCTTGAACAGAAAATCAAAGGTTCAAAGGTTCATTTATTATCAAAGTATGTATACAGTCTACAACTCTGAAATTCTTCTTCTCCAGGTAGCCAGAAAACGAAGAAGACTATGGAAGACAATTCAAAGAGAAAGAGCAAACCCACCCCCACACAAAAAACAGAATGGTAACATGATCATCACCCTCCTCAACTGTTCACCCTGCACAAAGCACAAGAACATTAGCCTCCATCTGCCCCTCCCTCACACAGAATAAAACTAACATAAATGCAAGAATATTGACCCCCAAACCCCCATCTCCTCCACACAAAAAGTCCACGAGAAAGAACAGGAGACAAGACACAATATAAAAACCATAAGACTGAATAAGTCCAGAGACCATAGTCCAAATCCACAAACACGGAAACTTGGTATCATCCTCCGACGTCATCGAGTGAGGCAGACACTGTCAAATGCAGAGGCCTACCCTCCGAGCACAGCGATAAGCCACAAATTGCTCCTTATTCAGCAGTGATTCCATTAGTGATGAAAAGGTAATCAGCACTAAGCCCACACTCGCCTTCTGCATTCACCTCAATGTTTCAATCTTTCAGTCAGCGAATAATGGATGCTTTAATTGGCGAAATGGAGTTGAACATCAGCTTGCACCTCAACACGTAGTATCTTTGCCTCAAGGCTTGCGCTCGCTTCCCGGAATCTCAGAGACAGCAAAGTGCTGGATCACTCAATTGATTTCCTGTAAATTACAGGCTCTAACAGTTCCATAAAAAACATTTAAGATGATAAACAGTTGTAAAAGAAGTGAAATTAACAGTTTTGTGGTCCACTCAGAAGTTGTTGACCAAGGGAGCCTTGTACACAGGCGTCATCCTAGAAAATGTAATGGATACAGCCCAGTCCATCACTGGCAAAGCCATTAAACATATCTACATGAAACATTGTCGCAGGAAAGCTACAGCCATCATCAGGGACCCCACCACCCAGGACTTGCACTCTTCTCCCTGTTGCCATTGGGAAGAAGATACAAGAGCCTCAGGACTCACACCATCAGACTCAGGAAAAGTTATTATCCCTCAACCACCTAAAACTAAAGGGGATAACCACACAATTTCACTTGCCCCATCACTAGAATGTTCCCTTAACCCATGGACTCACTTTCAGGGCTCTTCATCTTATACTCTTGATATTTATTCCTTGCTTGCTTATTTATTTATTTGTTTGTTTGTTTATTTATTTATTTATTTTGTATTTGCACAGTTTGTGTCTTTTGCACATTGGTTGAACACCCAAGTTGGTGTGGTCTTTTATTGACTCTATTATGGTATACCAGCAAGAACATGAATCTTAGGGTTGTACATAGTGACATAAACTGTATGTACTTTAAGAATAAATTTACTTTGAACTTTGACTACATCTTCCTTAATATAGACTGGGGCTTACTTAGTGCAAGAATTTTTGACAAGGCAGAATTAGTTAGTGCATCCAGGGGAGTGTTTTTTAAATCAATATGTAGGTAGTCCAACGAGATGAGTGGCCAGACATTTATAGATGCACAATGGAATTATCTAAACTGGTTTGTTTCATCGTAGCCTGATTGGAAACAGCAATGCCCATGGACAGAAAAGGGTACAGAAAGTGGGCAACACACACAAAATCTTGGAGGAACTCAGCAGACCAGGCAGAATCTATGGAAAAGAGTACAGTCGATGTTTTGGACCAAGACCCTTAAGCAGAACAGAAGGTGGGCATCACAGCCCAGTACATCAGAGACAAGACCAGCACTGAGTACAATTACATGGAGTGCCCCACAAGAAATCAGCATTTATTATCAAATAACTTCACCATCCAGACCATGCCTCTCTACTCACTACTACCATCATTCAAAAGTCACAGAAGCCATAGGCTCCACACCACCAGGTTCAGGAGCCCTATGACAATTAAGCTCCTCTACCATCATGGATAACTTCACTCACCACTTACTGTGAATTGATTCTATGACCTACAAATTCACTTACAAGGGCTCTTTACAGCTTACGTTCTCATTATTTTTTACTTGTGCTGTTTGTCTTCTTTTGCACGTTGGGTGCTTGTCACTATTTGTCTATTTATATATAGCTTTTCTTAAATTTTGTTGTATTTACTATTTCTGGTAGATGCCTGCAAGAAAATAAATCTCAATCTAGTAGATGGTAATATATAAGCACTTTGATAATATTTACTTTGAACTTTGAACCCGGTGTTGGATAATGACCCTGAACTTTCAGTTAGGGAACAGTGATCATAACTTCTTAGGATTGAAAACAGCTATAGATAAGGATGTATGGATCTTGCAGAAGAGTTTCAGATTGAGGCAGGGTAAATTATGAGAGTATTGTGCAGGAATGAGGGAGAGTTAATTGGGAACTGCTGGTTTTGGGCAAGCTCACATATGTCAGAGCAGTAAAACAGAGTCCTTCTTCGGGATTCCTGTTTAATCTTTTCCATTGATGCTGCCTGAACTGCTGAGTTCCTCCAGCATTTTGTGTGTGTTCCTTTGGATTTCCTGAATCTGCAGTCTTGTTCATGTTTAGATTGGATGCTATCTTTTAATGAAACTTCCTTCATTGTTGACAGATTTGCCAATGACACTACATTGATTGGCCTTATCTCAAACAATAGCTAGGTGGCCTACAGGAAAGAAGCCATCTCTCTGACACAGTGGTGTCAAGAAAACAACCTCTCCCTTAATATCGCAAAAACAAAGGAGCTGGTTGTGGATCACAGGAGAAATGGAGACAGGCTAACCCTTATTGACATCAATAGGTCTGGGGTTGAGAGGGTAAACAGCTTTAAGTTCCTCAGCATCCACATCACTGAGGACCTCACGTGGTCTATACACACCAGCTGTATGGTGAAAAGTCACAATGGCACCTCTTCCACTTCAGACAGTTGAGGAAGTTTGTTGTGGGTCCCAAATCCTAGGAACTTTCCACAGGGGGTCAGTTGAGAGCATCCTGACTGGCTGCGTCACTGCCTGGTATGGGAACTGCACTTTCCCAAATCACAGGATTCTGCAGAGTGTGGTGCGGACAGCCCAGCGCATCTGTGGTTGTGAACTTCCCACGATTCAGGACATTTACAAAGACTGGTGTGAAAAAAGGACCCAAAGGATTACTGGGGACCCGAGTCACCTCAACCACAATTTATTCCTGCTACAACCATCTGGGAAATGGTACTGCAGCATAAAAGCAGGATCAACAGGCTTCGGGTCAGCTTCTTCCACTAGGCCTGGGGTCGGCAACCCGCGGCTCCGGAGCCGCATGCGATTCTTTCATCTCTGTGCTGCGGCTCCCTGTGGCTTTGGAAAATAAATGATGAGTATTTAATTAAAATGTATTTTATGTTAGTTTGTTAGTTTTTGAAATGTAATTCTAAATTTGAAGATTATGGTGATCTTGTACAATCTAAATAAAATGTGTTTTTGTCGCTATTAATATACGTCAGCACTGCCAATGCCTGACACCCGCCAGTGCGCGATTTCTTTAATTTTTCGATCCAAGGTAGGCTAACTATGGAGAATTCTAAAAAAAGAATAGTGACTGAAGAAAACAGAATGTTTAATGATACGTGGGCAGATTCGTTTGCGTTCACTGCTGACGAGACTGGTTTACCGGTATGCTTAATATGCAATGAGAAACTAGCAAACAACAAAAAGTCAAATGTCGCAAGACATTTCCAGAATAAACACGCAGCCTGTGCTCAAAAATTATCCAGTTGGAGATGAGAGAAAAAAAGCTGTTTCGGAACTGATGCGGAAGGTTGATCTGAGCAAAAATCATTTCAAGAAGTGGATGAAGTCTGGAAAATCAACTACGTATGCTAGTTTTGTTGCCGCTCGGGAAATAGTCAGGCATGGGAAGCAGTTTACAGATGGTGAATATTTAAAAGAATCTTTCTTTAAGATTTCAGAACATCTATTCACGGACTTTAAAAACAAGAGTGAAATTGTGCAGAAAATCAGGGATATGCCCCTCTCTGCAAAGACTGTCAAAGACAGAACCATAAAAATGACAGAAGACATCACAAGACAGCAAATTAAAGACATCAATTCAGCTGTGGCCTACTCGATTGCCTGTGACGAGTCTAAAGACAAAGGTGATATTGAACAAATAGCACTGTTCTGCCGGTATGTAAACTCTGCCGGGCCACAGGAAGAAATGATTGAGTTGATACTTCTAAAAGGCCAAACACGGGGGGAGTACATCTGTGAGGCTGTCTTGAATTGTTTAAGAGCCAAAGGAATAAATACCACCCACCTGGTGTCGGTAGCTACTGATGGGGCACCAAGTATGACAGGAGTGCACAAGGGATTTGTGGCTTTACTGCAGAAGTCGCTGGACAGAAAGCTGCTGACTTTTCACTGCATCTTGCACCAAGAGGCACTGTGCGCTCAAACATTTCCTCTGGAATGCACAAAAGTAATGGATGTTGTCATTCAGATTGTCAATAAAATAATGGCAAAAAGTTTAAATCACCGTCAATTCCGTTTGTTACTGTATGAGCTGGAAAGCGCATATTCTGATCTCCTGCTGTACAGCAAAGTCCCGTGGCTGTCCAGAGGGGAGGTGCTGAAACGCTTTGTCGCGTGTCTGGAAGAAGTGAAAACTTTCCTGGGCAGGTAAGGGCTCAACTTTCCTGAGCTGGAACAGCCAGAGTGGCTGGAAAAGCTACACTTCATGGTAGACATGACAGCCCACCTGAAAGCGCTGAACACAGCTCAGGGGAAAGGATGCACAGCCATCAACCAAGTATGATAAATATTTTAATTGCCTATTGTTTTACGTATATTCATATTTTTTTCACTGTTCAGTGAAATAGTCCTTTTATTTTTCAGGTTGACAGCTGGCTGACGTTATTTTTGGTTTGCTGCTGGCGGAAAATTTATGTTTGGCGTTTTTCATCAATACAAGAAGGACTCAAATAGACATTGAGTTTTTTACTTAAAAGTAACCTTCAACCCAACGTCTTTTTTTCGAAGTTCAACAGGTTTTTGTTGCATGCAGAAATGTAATTTCATTTTCTCTGCAGGAGTTCATCGATTTCATAACTGCAACACATTATAGTTTGTTTATACATAGCATAAAAGCACAAAAAATTGTTGTATGCAGTGATATTTCATTTTTCATTTTAAATGTCAAATGGGTTTTGTGGCTCCCAGTGTTTTCTTTTCTGTGGGAAACGGGTCCAAATGGCTCTTTCAGTGGTAAAGGTTGCCGACCCCTGCTCTAGGCCATCAGACTGATTAACGCACTCTGATTTGAGTGTACACTGCTTACATTGACTGTTCTACTTATTATAAATTATTATAATTTACTATGATTGCACATTACACATTTAGATGGAAATGTAATGTAAAGATTTTTATTCCTCATGTATGTGAAGGATGTCAGAAATAAAGTCAATTAAAAGATGACAGAAAATGTTCTGAAAATCTTGGTGAAGTTCTGAGTAATTTGAGTCACTCATTAATGCTTCAGTAAAACAAGAGAAGACATTCATACAACTACCTCGATATCAATGTGGTAAGTTGCACTGCTCTCATTACACTTTCTCTGTAACTGTAACAATATATTCTGCATTTGGTTCTTTTTTGTATGATGATGATGTGCTTAGGAATGGAATAATCTGTATGGAAGGCTTGCAAATAAAGATGTTTCACAATATCTTGTGACAATAATAAATCAATTGCTAATTACCAAGTAAGTGGAGTAATCCACTTCTCATCTACAACTTCAATTGACATATTCCATTTTCCCTTCCTGTTAACTGTTTCTATCTTAAAACAATTATGATCTTATCTGATTGGTTTCCTTGTTAGTTAAATCACCCTCAGCTAGCAGGAATGGTACATCTATCTTTATTCCATTCATAGGCAAATATGGAAAGACGAAGGAATTTTCATTTTGGAAATAACAGTTAGCTGTGGCTGTTTATCTGAGATAGATGCACAATGGCCTCTCAAAGTCCAACCCTATGTTCCCGTTGTGAGAGGTGGCAACAGGTAAGGTTGGCCAGTAAGGCTTTGATGAAGCTGCATCAGCCAATCCCTGTGTTAAGGAATACAGAAATATTGACGAACTCCAACCATGCCATCGAATTTGGATGGTGGAGACAATGGCCTATGCTCCACTGAGAGCTGACGACCCACCAAGAAGAAGGTGAACAATGAGGAGAGAACATTTTATGCCGAAGTCTTGTCTGGTTTGTTACCAGATATTTTACTGAAAAACACAGTGGTTAATAAATTTAGAACTGCGTGAAGTATTATTCCAGCACAGCTAAGTAGCCCAGAGTCTGAGTTATAAGTGCTCAAGGTCAGGGAAACGAGTTGATTAACTCAAACAAGATGAATGAGCTATGAGCAAAGGAACATTCCAGGACACTCACACATTGCACCATTGTGGAGGTGGGGTAGAATATATGAAATAAATTTCCTATTTTTATTGAAATAACCAGATAGAGGAAGAAGTTTTTTATTGAAATATAAAATGGGGGGATTTATAAACCACCTTATCGCAAACAGTGCCCACTCTAATATGGTCTCTCAGGCAGTTGTGTCTTAGAGTCAGTGAACACTACAGCACAGAAACAGGGCCTTCAGCCCATCTAGTCCATGCCAAGCTTCTATTCTGCCTAGACCCATTGACCCGGAGCTTGGACCTTGGGCCTCCATACCCCTTCCATCCTTGTAATTAGCCAAGTTTCTCTTAAATTTGATATTAAGTCCATATCCACGACTTCCACTGGCAACTTGTTCCACACTCTCACCACCTTCTGAGTGAAGACTTTTCCCCTCAGGGTCCCTTTAAATATTTCAGCTTATAAGCAAATATTTCACTTATAAGTGCTGAGAAATGTTCTGGCACAAATAATTTTCCTTCATGATATTCTGATTCATTGTGCTCAATACTTTTCTTTGGATGTTTAGCATGTCCCTGTCAAACCGTATGAATTTTTTGTCAATGCATCATTGAAAGCATTAGGTCTGGATGCATAATGGCTTGGTATCTGCAGAAGACAACAAGATATTGCTGAAAATTGTGGACACATCTCAGTATATTCCAGCGTTCCGTTCATAACCCGAACAGCCGGCATCAGAAATGCATCGGCAAATGGGGTTCACACATGGCAGAAGATGGCAGAGTTCTCTAATTCCCCTCAAATGTTTAGTGAACCAACATCATTGTCTTCTCCTAGACCAACATTACCAGCACAGAGGCCTTAATTACACTCAGTCGGTACAAAACGTATGTGAAGATCTCACCCTTTCCATTCGGATGTAAGACTCCCAAAACTGACACTCTATTCTGATCTCTCTCATACAAGGAGATTTCCCGGTGGGTAGAGGGGAAAAAATATTTCAAGGGTATGCTCAAAATCTTTGTGAAGACATGGAATACTTCAGAAAACCTGACTCGTGACTGCTTAATGTGGAGAAGGACCATTCAGGAGATGACTGAGAACCTCAAGGGTGTGCATCCATGTTTGCGTGGCAAAAGGAACGTACTGTACAAGCACTCACCTATCTCTTCAGGCACCTTCCCATCCATCCATCTGCAGTTTCCATATTGACTTCATTACCCACGCCAGGATCTATGAAACTAAAGTGGGAACGATCATCCTCAATTCCAGCAGGTTTGCTCGTGAAAGAGAAGTGCTTTGTGATATTTATGGTCATGAATAGTGAAAAACTTTAGTTAGAGCATGGAGCCTGGAACAGTACAATTCAGTTTCAGGCCCTTCGGCATACAAGGTCCTTGTCAGCCATGATGCATGCTCCACCATTTCCTTCATGTACATGTCTAAACACCACTATTGGATCTGCTTCCATTACCACCCCGGCACTGTATTCCAGCCATTTTCCCCTCTCTATGTAAAACATTAACTTGCTCCACATACAGTACCTCCCTTAACTTTCTGGTACTTGACATTTATACGCTGGGAAAGACACTCTATCTACCCTATCTATACTTCCCATAATCTTATAAACTCCTATCAGGTTTTCCCCAGCCTCTGATGCTCAAGAGCAAGCAATCCAAGGCTGTTCAATCTCTCTTTATAGCTAATACTCTTAAATCCAGGCAAACTGCTGGTGAATCTCATCTGCACCCTCCCCAAAGAGACCACCTCCTTCCTGTAATGGAGTGACTAGAACTGAATACAATGCTCTATATGCATTCTTGCCACCATTTTATACAGTTGCATTGTGATTTCCCGACTCATATTCAATACTTCAACACAATTTTGTTTCTTTTTCAATAACGTGGCCAATCGAGAATGAAAAAATAAACACAGTGATGTTTTCATAATGATTCCATGTACCAACCAAACCAGTCCCCCCTCTACTTTCAAATCTCTTACTATCTTTCCTTTCGGTTAGTCCTGACAAAGGATCTCAGCCCGAAACATTGACATCGCTTCTCCCTATAGATGCTGCCTAGCTTGCTGTGTTCTACCAGCATTTTGTGTGTGTTGCCACTTGGCTGAGTTCAGTGTCTTTAAAAATCATTATTGTACTTGCCTCAGCTACTTTTTCTGTCTACTTGTTCCATTTACAGAAAAAGAAATTGTGCCTCAGGTCCCTTTTAAATCTTTTCCTCTCTCCTTAAGCCTGGATTTCCCTATAATCAAGGTTCCTGAATCCTGGTAAAAGCATCATTAAAAAGAATCTGATATTAATGGTCCACTTGCAAGATTCTTAGTATTTTAATACTTAAGACAAAGCATGAATCTTAAATAGTAATATGGATGAAAGGAAAATGGAGAGTTATGTGGGAGGGAAAGGTTAGATAGATCTTTGAGTAGATTAAAAGATCATTGGCAGAAAGCCTGTACTGTGCTGTACTGTTCTGTGTTCTTAAGTAAATAAAATATGCACTTTTGACATAATAATGCTGATATTTTCCAGATGCTTACTGACATCTATTTTGAACTCTTGACACTTACAAATTTATAATGCCACTGTATCTACATTCTGCAAACTCTTATCCAACGATTACAATATTTCAGTTTTTCTCTTCTGCATATTCCTGTGTCCAAAGGCAGATATATTTCATGAAATATTATCTGTGTTCAAAGACAGAGCAGAATAACATTAGCAAATTCCATTTGTCTGGAGATAAAAGAGACTGCAGACGCTGGAGTCTGAAGCAACACACAAAGGAAGCTGGAAAAACTCAATGAGTCAGGCAGCATCTGTGAAAGGAAATGGACAGTCGACATTTCAGATTGAGATCTTTAATCTAGACTAGAACATAGAGAGGTGGTAGCTAGCATAAAGAGGTGGAGAAAGAGGTGGCAGGTGATAGGCGGATCCACGTGGGGAGGGATGATAGGCAAATGGAGAAGGGAAGGTGGAAACAGCACCAGAGGTGGAAGGTGATAGGTGCAATTGATAGAGGGCTGATACAAGAGGAAGCTGGAGCATGGAATCAAGTGTGGGAGGTAGGAAGTACTGAAGGGAACAACAATAGGGGAGAGGACCCAGTGGGAGGCATGTGAGGGTGATAAGTAGATGGAGAAGGTGAAGGGAAAAAAGAAATAGGGTGATGGGGGCTGTGATGAGCAAAGGAAGAACTTGTTAAACCATGAGGTGATAGAACGGACAGAGGAGGAGCTCCAAAGTCTGGTTAAGTCAGTGTGCCCACAGTCAGCTCCTTGCAGACCACAATTGTCCAAGCTAACAACACATAATCAAAAAGAGTTTGAATTTGCACTTCTGGTGTCTTTCAAAGTGACCCATGTTACAGTAGATTTGCAACCTTAGAAATGTAATCATTTTTATGCAGGTGAAAATGGTGGTGAATTAGTCCAAATAGGTGGTTGATGGATGGTACAAACTCGATGGGCTGAAGGACTTGTTTCTGTGCTGTATTACTACCTATCTTGATGTAAAAGTTGGGATGAATCAAAAAATGTTGGTTGGTGCTAGACATGTCCATGTTCCATAAACAGTAAGTGCAGCTGCTGACTTGCTGTTTCAATAATATCCCATTGCCTGCCAATGGTGTAGTGGCGTCCACACTGGACTTTGAGGCACGTGGTTCGAATCCAGTTATCTCCTTTAGTGCTTTCCAACCGTGGTGGTTGAATATTGAACTAGCAACTGAGCCTCTTAAAAAACAGACAGAAATTCTGAAGAAATGGCAAGGTTGTTGCCCAAAGTGCCACAAGGCATGGAAAGGAACAACAATAATATCCCAGCAATACACACAAAATGCTGGTGGAATGCAGCAGGCCAGGCAGCATCTATAAGGAGAAGCGCTGTCAACATTTTGGGCCGAGACACTTCGTCAGGACTAACTGAAAGGAAAGATACTAAGAGATTTGAAAGTAGGAGGGAGGAGGGGAAATGTGAAATGATAGGGGAAGACCGGAGGGGGTGGGGTGAAGCTGAGAGCCAGACAGGTGATTGGCAAAAGGGATACAGAGCTGGAGAAGGGAAAGGATCACGGGACAGGAGGCCTAGGGAGAAAGAAAGGGAGAGGGGAGCACCAGAGGGAGATGGAGAACAGGCAGAGTGAGAAAAAAAACTAAATCTATCAGGGAAGGGGTAAGAAGGGGAGGAGGGGCATTAACGGAAGTTAGAGGTCAATGTTCATGCCATCAGGTTGGAGGCTACTCAGCCGGTATATGAGATATTGTTCCTCCAACCTGAGTGTGGCTTCATCTTGGCAGTAGAGGAGGCCATGGATAGACTTAACAGAATGGGAATGGGACATGGAATTAAAATATGTGGCCACTGGGAGATCCTGCTTTCTCTAGTGGACAGAGCGGAGATGTTCAGCGAAACGGTCTCCCAGTCTGCTTCGGGTCTCACCAATATATAAAAGGCCACACCGGGAGCACCGGACGCAGAATACCACACCAGCCGACTCACAGGTAAAGTGTCGCCTCACCTGGAAGGACTGTCTGGGGCCTTGAATGGTGGTGAGGGAGGAAGTGTAAGGGCAGGTGTTGCACTTGTTCTGCTTGCAAGGATAAGTGCCAGGAGGGAGTTCGGAGAGAAGGGATGTGGAGGGGGGAATAAACGGACAAGGGGGTCACATAGGGAGCGTTATTAACAACAATATTCCATTAGCCAGCATTGATAGATTAGTAAGATTAGTTGAAAAAGTGGAATTGTCCAGGATAGTGGGAAGAAAACGGCACCAAACATCTTCAAAGTAAAGATTCAGGATCAGCACAGACATATATTAGAACAAAATCCTGCAGATGCTAGAGACAGACCGAGGTGTATATATTCATCAAGTCCAGCAGCATCTGTAGGGGAAAAAGAAATGTTTGTGTTTCAGTCCAGATGCAAACTCTTGATCTGAAGCAACAACAATTCTTTGCTCTTCACTGATGCTGCTTGACTCAATGAGTTCCTCCAGCAGTTTGTTTATTGCTGCACGTTACAACACTTGGTGTCTCTAAAGTTTCATAATGATGTCCTCTTATTAGCACATTACTGAAACCAACTTTCAGTGACTTCGTGGGGCATTATTAGAATTTACTGTATGTTTAAAAATAAAAGCTTGTATTTACATGTACTGGCTCCACAACCTAGCGACTCACTTTCAAGGACTCTGCAACTCATGTTGCCCATATTATTTATTTACTATTTTATTATTTAGATGACTTGTCCTGGTTTGCACTTTGGTAGTTTGTCAGCCTTTGTTATGTATAGTTTTTCATAAATTCTATTGTATTTGTTTTATTTTTCTGTAAGTGCCTGCAAGAAAATAAATTTGAATGTAGTGAATGGCGGTAATATAGTAGACATACTATGATAATAAATCTGCTTTGAACTTTGAATTTTGATTCCAATTCCTAATTCAAAACATTCAGTTTAGTTCTTCTGCAGTGTGAAGGAGGTAATTAATAGATTATGGAATAGCTGCAGATGTCAAAACTAAAAGGGAATGCTAGAAGAGTTGCAGACAGCTTGATCAAAACTAAATTAAAGGCAAACCTTTAAATTAAAAAAACTGACAAAATCTTCCATTGAAAATGTGGATTTAATATTTCAATATTTGAGTAATCTTGTATGTATATGTTGCTAAACATTCTTGTTTATTTAAATAATTAATTGTGAGTTAATATGTAAAAATATGTTAATTAGATATGTTATCATGCTACCGTGTGATACTTGCCCACCCCGCTTAAAATAAAATCAAACTAGACCTAAATTCCTGGACTCCACTGTTTCCTTTTAAGTAATTTAATGTTTTGAAGTTACAAAATATAACAGAGAGCTTCATAGAAGAAAAGTTTTCAAAAGTGAGAAGGGGAAAGTTAACAGGAGTTGTGTGGGATATGCTTGCTTTTATAGACAGAGGACAGCAGGTGACTGGGACAGGCCACCAGGACTGGTATTGGAAGCAAAGTTGAGTTTATTGTCATGGGTGCAAGTTTAATGAAAAACTTTCTTGCAAAAGCATCACAGGCACAAGGCATCAGATACACAACATTGACCAAAAAAAATTAAACATAAATTATACACAGTTTTTACAGGAAAGAACACAAAGAAAAACAAAATCCATTTTAGTGCAAATTGAGCCAAGTGTTCATAATGTTGCCTCTCTCCAGTGATTAGTGTGCCCGTTGCTGCAAAAACCAGGTTACTGAAGGGAAGTAGCTGTTCTTGAACCTGGTGGCATGGGAGTCAGGCTCCTGTACCTCACACCAAATGTAGATGTGTGAAGATGACATGACTTAGATAGTGGGGATCACATGACAGATGTTGCCTTCTTGCAGAAATTATCAATGGTGGGAAGGTCTTCACTGTGGAAGACACTAGCAGTGTACCAAATATTGAAGGGTTTGAGGGAAGAGAAGTGAGTGCAGTTACTATCACAAGGGAGAAGCTACTCAAAAAGCTGAACGACCTAAGGGTACATAAGTCACCCGGACCAGATGAACTGCACCCTAGGATTCTGAAAAGGGTAGCAGTAGAGATAGTGGAAGCATTAGTAATGATCTTTCAAAAAATCATTGGCCTCTGACATAGTGCTTGTGGACTGGAAAATTACAAATGTCACTCCACTCTTTAAGAAAGAAGGAAGGCAGCAAAAAGGAAATTATAGACCAGTTAGCCTGACCTCAGTGGCTGGGAAGATGTTAGACTCACAGCCTCAGGATAGAGGGGCGTCCATTTAAAATAGAGATGTGGAGAAAATTATTTAGCCAGAGGGTGGTGAATTTGTGGAATTTATTACCACAGAAAGCTGTGAAGGCCAGGGTGTTGGGTGTAAGACAGAACTTGATAGATACTTGATAGGACATGGCAATTAAGATTACTGGGAGAAGGCTGGGGGGTGGTGCTGAGGAGGGAAGAAGGATCAGCCATGATTGACTGGTGGAGCAGACTTGATGGGCCAAATGGTCTAATTCTGCTCCTATGTCTTATGGTCTTATGGGATGTGCCTATGATGTGTTGGACTTAGTCCACTACTTATTGCAGGTTCTTACATTCCTGTGCATTCACTTTGCCCTACCAGACCATGATGAAACCAGTCAGGATACTTTCAACAGCACAGTAGCAGTTTGTTAGGGAGTTCAGTCATAAGCAGATATGACCGTGACATCCTTTAGGTAGGCTCTCTTTAGGCTCCTTTAGGCTCTCTTTAGGTAGGTACATGAATGAGAGAAAATGGACAAACTGCATGCAAAAGGAATAAATTTAATTTGACATCAATGCTCAATACAGACATTATGGGATGAAGTGCTGTTCTCTTCAATTTCCTGGCCAAATATATTCAACTAAAATCAGTGAAGTGTTATGAACAGGGCATGTGATTTCCCCACAAAAACATATTGAGAAAATCCTACAGTGAGGTTCAGACAGAGTCGGGGCTTGCAAAGCAGAGCAAAGTGGGAGAGGAGGTGATTAGAAGCTTATCCACGTAAAGCAAGACTTTGAATTGAATTGAATGATCTTTATTGTCATTATACATAGGTACAATGAAACTGTTTGGCTTCCTCGCAGGCAATCAAACAAAGCAGTAGATAAAAACAACTGAAAAACAGTATTAAATAGACAGGTAGCAGAAAATAAGTTGCAACAGCACCAGAATGTCACAGTAATGCACAAAGTGCCATTAGTGCAAGTATTTGAGTCCTTGTGTGTGCATGTGTGTGCTCACAGTTTCAGTCATTGTTCTGTGGGAGTGGTGTGATGGAGGCCACAACTCTGGGGTAGAAGCTGTTCCTCAGTCTATTTGTTCTTGCTTTTAGTGTCCTGAAACTTTTGCTGGACGGCATCAGATCAAACAGGGAGTGGCCGGGGTATGTGGTGTCTCTGGTTATGCTGATTGCTTTCCTCCTGAGTTTGCTGGAATAGACGGTGTCCAGTCCTGGGAGCTCCATCCTGACAACTTGCTGGGCCGCCTTCACCACACGATGCAGGTCTTGTCGCTCAGTGGCTGTGCAGCTGACATACCACACTGTGGTGGTTTCAGTTGTGCTTCTGTAGAAGTTAAGCAACAGTTTTTGTGGGAGTTTGTCCTGTTTCAGCTTTTTGAGGAAGAATAGGAGATTTGAGGCTTTGACTCGAGAGATTCGGGCAGTTTTGGCAGTTGGACTGTTCAATCAAGTCAATCAAGATTTGAATAGCTCAGCAGAAAGCAGCTGATTGGGCGATCAAGGTCAGGTGACCAAGCAGTTTGAAAAGCTCAAACAAATAAATAGAGGGGTAGATCAAGTGGAGAGGCCTGTGGAAAGTGGCCAGTGAAGGAGTGGAGTTTTGAGACTTTGACTCGAGAGGCTTTGACGAGAAGAGGCGAAGGACGAGTTTGTTCCCAGTTAGTCTTCATAATGCCTCCTGAGACGGTGATGTGCCTGTCCTGTGAGATGTGGCAGTCTTAGGGGAACTCCCCTCTCCCGCAGAGTCACATCTGCCAGAAGTGCATGCGGCTGGGCCATCTGGAAGACCGTGTGAGGAATCTGGAGCAGCAGTTGGATGACTTTCAACTCATAAGGGAGAATGAGGCAGTCATAGATGAGAGCTACAGGGAGGTAGTCACACCTAGGCTGCCGGAAGCAGGTCGTTGGGTGACATTTGGAGGGGGGAAAGCGAAGGAGAGTTGACAGGTGCGCAGAGCACCCCTGTAGCCATTCCCCTGAATAATAAGTTTACCGTCCTGGATGCTGTTGGTGAGGATGACTGACCAGGTGTGAGCCACGGTGGCAGGGCCTCTGGCACTGAGTCTGACCCTGCGGTGCAGAAGGATGGGACGGAAAAGAGGAGGTCTGTCGTCATTGGAGACTCTATAGTCAGGGAAGCAGACAGGAGATTTTGTGGACATGAGAAGGACACCCGCATGGTTTGTTGCCTCCTGGGTGCCAGGGTCTGGGATGTCTCTGACCGGGTGCATGACATCCTGGTACGAGAGAGAAAGCAACTAGAAGTCGTGTTACACTTTGGGACCAATGACATAGGCAGGAAGAGGGATGAGGTCTTGAGGTGAGAGTTTCGGGAACTAGGCAGAAGGCTGAAGAACAGGACCTCAAGGGTGGCGTTCTCAGGATTGCTGCCAGTACTACATGATAGTGATGGCAAGAATTGGAGGAGATGGCAGTTGAATGCGTGGCTGAGGAGTTGGTGCAGGGGGCAGGGTTTTAGATTTTTGGATCATTGGGATCTCTTCTGGGGAAGGTGGGACCTATACAGATTGGATGGGTTGCAACTGAACTCGAGGGGGAGCAATACCCTTGCAGGTAGGTTTGCTAGCATGGTTCGGGAGGGTTTAAACTAATTTGCAAGGGGGTTGGAACCCAGAGTGATAAAGCAGTGAAAGAAGTGCATGGAGTAAAGTCAGATCTAACATATAGAGAGGCTTTGAGGAAAGAGCAGCAGAAGGTAGTAAGGTAGAAGGGCTAAATTGTGTGTACTTCAATGCAAGAAGCATCAGAAACAAAGGTGATGAACTGAGAGCTTGGATACATACATGGAATTATGACGTAGTGGCCATTACAGAGACTTGGCTGGCACCAAGGCAGGAATGGATTCTCAATATTCCTGGATTTCAGTGCTTTAAAAGGGATAGAGGGGGGGAAGGGGAGGAGGGGTGGCATTACTGGTCAGGGATACTATTACAGCTGCAGAAAGGGTGGGTAATGTAGCAGGATCCTCTTTTGAGTCAGTATGGGTAGAAGTCAGGAACAGGAAGGGAGCAGTTACTCTACTGGGAGTATTCTATAGGCCTCCTGGTAGCAGCAGAGAGACTGAGGAGCAGATTGGGAGGCAGATTTTGGAAAGGTGCAAAAATAACAGGGTTGTTTTCGTGGGTGACTTTAACTTCCCTAGTATTGATTGGCATTTGATTAGTTCCAAGGGTTTAGATGGGGCAGAGTTTGTTAAGTGTGTCCAGGATGGATTCCTGTCACAGTATGTTGACAGGCCAACTAGGGGGAATGCCATACTAGATCTAGTATTAGGTAACGAACCGGGTCAGGTCACAGATCTGTCAGTGGGTGAGCATCTGGGGGACAGTGATCACTGCTCCCTGGCCTTTAGCATTATCATGGAAAAGAATAGATTCAGAGAGGACAGGAAAATTTTTAATTTGAGAAGGGCAAATTATGAGGATATAAGGCTAGAACTTGGGGGTGTGAATTGGGATGATGTTTTTGCAGGGAAGTGTACTATGGACATGTGGTTGATGTTTAAGGATCTCTTGCAGGATGTTAGGGATAAATTTGTCCCGGTGAAGAAGATAAAGAATGGTAGGGTGAAGGAACCACAAGTGAAGTGGAAAATCTAGTCAAGTGGAAGAAGGCAGCATACATGAGGTTTAGGAAGCAAGGATCAGATGGGTATATTGAGGAATGTAGGGTAGCAAGAAAGGAGCTTAAGAAGGGGCTGGGAAGAACAAAAAGGGGGCATGAGGCCTTGGCAAGTAGGTTAAAGGAAATCCCCAAGGCATTCTTCAATTATGTGAAGAACAAAAGAATGACAGGACTGAAGGTATGACCGATTAGAGATAAAAGTGGAAAGAGGAGGCTGTGGAAGTGAGTGAGATCCTCAATGTTCGGTATTCACCACTGAGAGGGAACATGATGACGGTGAGGACAATATGAGTGAGGCTGATGTTCTGGAGCATGAAGATATTAAGGGAGAGGAGGTGTTCGAGTTGTTAAAATACATTAGGACGGATAAGTACCCGGGGCCTGACAGAATATTCCTCAGGCTGCTCCATGAGGCGAGGGAAGAGATTGCTGAGCCTCTGGTTAGGATCTTTTTGCCCTCGTTGTCAACAGGAATGGTACTGGAGGATTGGAGCGAGGCAAATGTTGTCCCCTTGTTCAAAAAAGGTAGTAGGGATAGTCCAGGGAATTATAGACCAGTGAGCCTCACGTCTGTGGTGGGAAAGCTGTTGGAAAAGATTCTTAGAGATAGGATCTATGGGCATTTAGAGAATCATGGTCTGATCAGGGACAGTCAGCATGGCTTTGTGAAGGGCAGATCGTGCCTAATAAGCCTGACAGAGTCCTTTGAGGAGGTGACCAGGCAAATAGATGAGGGTAGTGCAATGGATGTGATCTACATGGATTTTAGTAAGGCATTTGACAAAGTTCCACACGGCAGGCTTACGCAGAAAGTCAGAAGGCATGGGATCCAGGGAAGTTTGGTCAGATGGATTCAGAATTGGCTTATCTGCAGAAGGCAGAGGGTCGTGTTGGAGGGAGTACATTCAGATTGGAGGGTTGTGACTAGTGGTGTCCCACAAGGATCTGTTCTGGGACCTATACTTTTCGTGATTTTTATTAACAACCTGGATGTTGGGGGTAGAAGGGTGGGTTGGCAAGTTTGCAGATGACACAAAGGTTGGTGGTGTTGTAGATAGTGTAGAGGATTGTCGAAGATTGCAGAGAGACATTGATAGGATGCAGAAGTGGGCTGAGAAGTGGCAGATGGACTTCAACCTGGAGAAGTGTGAGGTGGTACACTTTGAAAGGACAAACTCCAAGACAGAGTACAAAGTAAATAGCAGGATATTTGGTAGTGTGGAGGAACAGAGGGATCTGGGGGTACATGTCCACAGATCCCTGAAAGTTGCCTCACAGGCAGATAGAGTAGTTAAGAAAGCTTATGGGGTGTTAGCTTTCATAAGTCGAAGGATAGAGTTTAAGAGACGCAATGTAATGATGCAGCTCTATAAAACTCTGGTTAGGCCACACTTGGAGTACTGTGTCCAGTTCTGGTCGCCTCACTATAGGAAGGATGTGGAAGCATTGGAAAGGGTACAGAGGAGATTTACCAGGATGCTGCCTGATTTAGACAGTATGGGTTATGATCAGAGATTAAGGGAGCTAGGGCTTTACTCTTTGGAGAGAAGGAGGATGAGAGGAGACATGATAGAGGTGTACAAGTTATTATGAGGAATAGACAGAGTGAACAGCCAGTGCTTCTTCCCCAGGGCACCACTGGTCAGTACAAGAGGACATGGCTTTAAGGTAAGGGGAGGGAAGTTCAAAGGGGATATTAGAGGAAGGTTTTTCACTCAGAGAGTGGTTGGTGCGTGGAATGCACTGCCTGAGTCAGTGGTGGAGGCAGATACACTAGTGAAGTTTAAAAGACTACTAGACAGGTATATGAGGAATTTAAGGTGGGGGGGTATATGGGAGGCAGGTTTTGAGGGTCGGCACAACATAGTGGGCTGAAGGGCCTGTAATGTGCTGTAATATTCTATATTCTATGTTCTAAGAGTCTTTGTTGTGCCTTTTTTACAAGCAGTGAGGTGTTGGTGGTCCATGTCAGCTGTTTTGACAACATAACTCCAAGGAACTTTAGGTTTTCCACACTTCCCCCAACCTCTCCATGTATATAGAGGGGGGTGTGTACTCTGTCCTTTGATCTCCTGAAGTCAATGATGATCTCTTTTGTTTTAGAAGTGTTAAGGACCAGGTTATTGTCAATCTAAGAGGCAGGCTGATTTGGAAACTTCAAATATTTGTCAGAACATGGCAGCAGGGTCCAGGGCCAGAGCATATTGAAGCCACAGGCCCCGAGTCCTAGAATGAGGAATGACCCGATGTTCAGATGATTTAAATGCCCGGCAGAGTGCTAGGACCTGAGGCAAGGGCCGGGCTAGTTCTTCTTGCTGCTCTGTGATGTTTACTCAGAGCTATGCTGCACTAAGGCTGAGGCTGAGGGTGTGGGCCTACTCCAGTTGCTCTGGGCTTCATATTTGAAGACTCACTTTCGTTATAAATGCTATTTGCTTACTTTTAATTATTTATACAATTTTTTCTCTCTCTTTTTGTACATTGGTTGTTGTCAAGCTTTTTTTATGGGTTCTTTTGGGTTTCTTGCTTTGTGGCTGCCTGTAAGGGGACAAATCACAAGGTTGCATAATGTATACACACTTTGATAATAAATATACTTCGAATTTTGAACTCTGTTGAAGAGCATACATACATAGTAGCTCAGTAGAACAAACTGGAGCTGGAGATAATGGGAATTAATTTGTGAGTGTATTCAGTTTAACTGTATTTGTTGCAAGATTAAATGGAATTGCAGCAAAGACAATTAATGCAGTTGTCTGTAACAATTATGACGATACTTGTGCAAAAAGAGTGGTTAGTGTCTGGTGTATGGTGCCAGGGTGGAGGACTCTTGCAAATGTCTATAGATGTGCCATGGAGAGAGGAGAGGAATTACAGGAGCTTGAAGACACATATTCGAAGTTTTAGGTACAGCTTTCTTGCCTTCCCCAACAGTTTTCTGAATGGACAATGATCCAACACATGAAAATTACCTCACTTTTTTTTGCTGTCTATTTTCATTACTAATTTATTTTAATTTATATATACTTATATAAATATTTCTTATTGTAATTCATAGTATTTTTATATAATGTAGTGTAATGCTGTCGCAAAGCAACTAATTTGATGACATATGTTAGTGATAATCAACCTGATTCTGATTACAGGTTCAAATGAAATAAACTTACCCAGATTATGGTTAGTATGCAGAATTCTCTATCCTGGATAGAGGGGTGTCCATTTAACCCTTACATACTATCTGGGTCAAATTTGACCCGTTTTGACATTTGACAGCAGTAAAAACACCCTAAATGCCATTTTTTTAGCTGAAATTTGATGACTTTTCCTAAAGTGATCCAAAATGAGCAAAAATGAAAATATTTTAAAATTTTATACTTTTGTACAGGTGCTACAAATTTTTGTACTTTGAGGCTGTTCTGGGTCAAATTTGACCTGTAGCTATTGAAATGGATTTCAGATCTCTGAAACATTAATTAAGGATTAATCACCCTTTTATTAATGTCAGATAGGCTATTTATACATTCTAAATAGATCAGTGGTTCAAAATTTGGTATTTATGAGGGGATTCAGGGGTCAGGTCAAAATTGACCCAGACCATACTGTGAATGTATAGAACATGAACAGGTTGCCTGGGTTAAAACAGAGATGCAGACAAAGTTCTTTAGCCAAAGGGTGGTGAATTTATAGAATTTATTACCATAGGCAGCTGTGGAGGCCAGGTTATTTAAGGTAGAGATTGATCTGTTCTTGATTGGACAATGCATCAAAGGTTACAAAGAGAAGTCTGGGGTGTGGGGCTGAGGAGAGGAAAAAGGATCAGCCATGATTGAATGGTGGAGCAGACTCCATGGGACAAATGGACTAATTCTGCTCCTATGTCTAATGGACTTGCATACTTCAGTGTTCTCCTTGTCCTCTATGGTGCAATAGAACACCAGATGACAGAAACAAAGAGAATGGATAAGTGGATGGGTATACGTGCTATCGTAGGGACAGAAATGTGGGCAGAAGGGGTGGGGTGGCCCTGTTGGTGAGGAATGAGATTCAGTCCTTTGCAAGGGTGGACATAGGATCAGGAGAAGTAGAGTCTGTGTGGATAGAACTGAGGAAAAGTAAGGGCAAAAAGACCCTAATGGGTGTTGTCTACAGGCCACCAAACAGTAGCATGGATATTGGATGCAAGTTGAATAGGGAGTTAACATTGGCATGTGGCAAAGGTAATGTCGCAGTAGTTATGGGGGATTTCAACATGTAGGTGAACTGGGAGAATCAGGTTGGTGCTGGACCCCAGGATAGGGAGTTGTAGAGTGCCTACGGGATGCATTCTTAGAACAGCTTGTACGAGAGCCGACCAGGGACAAGGCTATTCTGGATTTAGTGTTATGTAATGAACAGGATTTGATAAGCTATCTTGAAGTAATGGAGCCATTAGGAGGTAGTGACCATAATATGATAAGTTTTTATCTTCAATTTGAGAAGGATAAGGGCAGATCGGAGGTGTCAGTGTTGCAGTTGAACAAAGGAGACTATGGAGCCATGAGGGAGGAGCTGGCCAAAGTTAACTGGACGGATATCCTAGCAGAAAAGACAGTGGAACAGCAATGGCAGGTATTCTTGAGAATAATGCACAAGGTGCAAAATCAGTTCATCTCAGAGAAGGAAGGATTCAAAGGGGGGAAAGGGGCCACAGTGGTTGACAAAGGAAGTCAGAGATTGCATAGCATTAAAAAAAAAAGTAAGTATGACAGAGCTAAGGTGAGTGGGAGGACAGATGATTGGGAAATTTTTAAGGAACAACAGAACTTAACTAAAAAGGCAATACGGGGAAAAAAAATGAGGTACAAATGCAAGCTAGCCAGGAATATAAAGGAGGATAGCAAAAGCTTTTTTAGGTATGTGAAGAGAAAGAAGATAGTTAGGAACAATGTTGGGCCCTTGATGAATGAATTGGGTGAAATTGTTATGGGAAACAGAGAAATGGCAGGAGAATTTAACGAGTACTTTAAATCTGTCTTCACTAAGGAAGACATAAGCAATCTCCCAGATGTATGGATGGGCCAAATACATAGGGTGACAGAGGAAATGAAACAGATTGACATTAGGAAGGAAACGGTGATGAGTAGACTGATGGGACTGAAGGCTGACAAATCCCCAGGTCCAGATGGTCTGCACCCTAGGGTACTAAAGGAGGTGGCCTCGGAAATTGCGGATGCATTGGTAATCATTTTCCAATGTTCCTTAGATTCAGGATCAGTTCCTGAGGATTGGAGAATGGCTAATGTTATCCCACTTTTTAAAAAAGGAGGGAGGGAGAAAACAGAAAACTATCGTCCTGTCAGCCTAATATCAGTAGTGGGGAAGATGCTAGAGTCCATTATTAAAGATGAAATAGTGGCATATCTAGATAGCAGTGATAGGATTGGGCCGAGCCAGCATGGATTTACCAAAGGCAAATCCTGCTTGACTAATCTGTTGGAGTTTTTTGAGGATGTAACCCGGAAGTTAGACAATGGAGATCCAGTGGATGTAGTGTACCTTGATTTTCAGAAGGCATTTGATAAGGCACCACATAGGAGATTGGTGGGTAAAATCAGAGCTCATGGCAATGGGGGGAAGATATTGACATGGATAGAAAACTGGTTGGCAGATAGAAAGCAAAGAGTAACGGTGAATGGGTGTTTCTCGGAATGGCAGGTGGTGACTAGTGGGGAGCCACAGGGCTGGGTATTGGGACCACAACTGTTTACGATTTACATCAATGATTTAGATGAAGGCATTGAGAATAAGATCAGCAAGTTTGCTGATGATACTAAACTGGGTGGCAGTGTGACATGTGATGAGGATGTTAGGAGAATTCAGGGTGACTTGGATAGGCTGGGTGAGTGGGCAGATACTTGGCAGATGACGTTTAATGTGAATAAGTGTGAGGTTATCCACTTTGGGAGTAAGAACAGGAAGGCAGATTATTATATGAACGGTGCAGAGTTAGGTAAGGGAGAAATACAAAGAGATCTAGGAGTCCTTGTACATCAGTCACTGAAGGTGAATGAGCAAGTGCAGCAGGCAGTGAAGAAGGTTAATGGAATGTTGGCCTTTATTACAAAGGAAATAGAGTACAAGAGCAAGGAACTCCTCTTGCATTTGTACAGGGCCCTGGTGAGACCACACCTGGAGTATTGCGTACAGTTTTGGTCTCCAGGGTTAAGGAAGGACATCCTGGCTGTAGAGGAAGTGTACCGTAGATTCACAAGGTTAATTCCTGCGATGTCCGGACTGTCTTACGCAGAGAGGTTAGAGAGACTGGGCTTGTACACGCTGGAATTAAGGAGATTGAGAGGGGATCCGATTGCAACATATAAGATTATTAAGGGATTGGACAAGATAGAGGCAGGAAGTATGTTCCAGATGCTGGGAGAGTCCAGTACCAGAGGGCATGGTTTGAGAATAAGGGGTATGTCATTTAGGACAGAGTTAAGAGAAAAGCTTCTTCTCCCAGAGAGTTGTGGGGTCCTGGAATGCACTGCCTCGGAAGGTAGTGGAGGGCAGTTCTCTGGATGCATTCAAGAAGGAGCTAGATAGGTATCTTATGGTAGGGGAATCAAGGGATATGGGGACAAGGCAGGAACCGGGTATTTATAGTAGATGATCAGCCATGATCTCAGAATGGTGGTGCAGGCTCGAAGGGTCGAATGGTCTACTTCTGCATCTATTGTCTATTGTAACAAGAACTTGTGGGCTATGAATTACTACAACAGCTTGTGTTGGGTACTCTAGCCCTATAAGTGAAAAGATATGGTAGCGTAGTGGTTAACAATTCTTTACAGTACCAGCAATCCAGGTTCAATTCCTGCTGATTTCTGTATGGAGTCTATATGTTCTCATTGTGTCTCCTTCAGGCGCTCCAATTTCCTCCCACAGTCCAAAGACGTACCAGTTGATAGGTTAGTTGGTCATTGTAAATTATCCTCTGATTAGGCTAGGGTTAAATTGTCGGGTGCTATGGCTTGTTGGAAGGACCTGTTCTGCACTGTATCTCTAAATAAATAAATATATAAAATTATCAAAACCTTTACAGATGTACCATGGAGAACGTTCTAACTGGTTGTATCACCACCTGGGATCAGAAAAAGCTGCAGAGGTTTGCAAACTCAGCCAACTCCAGCCTGGACACTAGCCTCCTCTGCATCTTCAAAAAGCCATGCCCCAAATTGGTGGCATTCATCATTAAGGACCCCCACCACCCAGGACATGCCCTTTTCTCATTACTACCATTGAAGAGGATATACAGAAGCCTGAAGGAACACGGTCAACGTTTAATTAATAACTTCCAGCTTCTTCCCCTGCTATCAGATTTCTGAACGGACAAAGAACCCATGAATGCTATGTCACTATTTTTCCCTTTTTTGCACTATTTATGTATACATATTGATATAATAGTAATCGACGGTGTATTTTATGTATTGCATTAAAACAACAAATTTCATGTATGTTAGTGATAAATCTGATTCTGATTCTGGTGGAGAGTATATACCCCAGCAATGTTCAAGCAGCAATTGGATTGATGTACAAATATAACTCATGTGCAAGCAGGTAGTTTAACGGCATTATGGTCAGTACAAATATCATGGGAGGTGAGGGTGGCTTTCAGCTGATCCATTCCTCAGACTGGGTAAAGTAAGCAGGGTGAAGAGGCACTAAGGGTAGCTATACAGGCAACGATGCTCTTCCATGAGAATCAGCCCTTGATCTTGCAATACACATCTATAAACACACTTGCTGTTAAGCAAGTTCAATTACCTATCATTAACACATCACACGGATCAAAAAATTTAATGTGCTGTGCCATTTTGGCTCATCCTATCGTAGACATTCCCTTTGTTCTACACATCTCTCCCTCACCTCCTCTCCTACAGAAAATACCTTAGACCTCTCTCTCTTTCCTTTGTTCGGACAAGAGGTCCAAGACCCAACACATTCAAATTCCGCAAATGCTGCCTTAACCTTTTCAGCCTTAAACTCTTAATGAAGCATGGCCACTGGCATGCCTTCTTCTTAATTCATCAATACATTGAGCTTAGAATAGATCCTTTGAAATGTTGACACCCAGGAACTTGAAACTGCTCAACCTTTCTGCTGTTGACCCCTCAATCAGGACTGATATGTATTCTTCTGACTTTCCTTTGCTGATGTCCATAATTGGCTCCTTGAACTTATTGACGTTAAGTTCAAGGCTGTTGTTGTGACTCCACTCACCTAACCAATCTCACCTCTGTATGCTTCCTCATCATCTGTCTACCAAGAACAATATGTTTTGCTATTCTCGAGGAGTTCCATAGCAGGTTTTGAAGGTATTATGCAACTTAATGTTCCTCAAGAGTCCGAATATCTCTTTCTTCTTAATATCAAAATATCCTAGAAGATCAATGTATTCCTTTCTGTTCTCAATAAATTCCATGTCCTTCTCCCTGCTGTGAAATACGTACTCACTTCGTACCTTCCTGAGTTTCACTCACTCCAGACTTAATGTCCCTCCTTTGTCGTTGAGTGGTCCTACTGGTTACCTCTTGTTTTTAATGTGTGCATTGAATTCCTTGGGATTTTCTTTAACCCTCAACACCAAGGAAATTCCATGGCCCTCATTGAGTCTCCTGGTTCTCTGATTAAGTTCTCTCCTGATTTTTTTTATTTTTTATGGGCTCTGTCTAACTTCCTGAACCATACATATGCTTCCATTTTCTTTTCAACAAATAGAGTCACATTGTGAGAATACATGCCAGAATATGCAGGCACTCTTTGATGTTGCCAACGAAGACTGTAAATGTTTTTAAAGTTTTTTTAATGGGTCTGATAGCTAGAGGCATGACCTGATGTTGATATTTTTTAAAGGTTGGTTTTATTTTGCACATGTATATTAAAAAATATAGTGTAAAGGATAATTTGTGTCAAGTCAAATCAGCAAAGACTTTGCTGGGCAGCCTGCAAGTGTTGCCACTCTGCCAGAGCCAACATAGCATGCCCACAACTCACTCATGCCAACTGCACATTTTTAAATGTGCAAGGAACCAGAGCACCTGGAGGAAACTGGTGTAGGGAAGTGTTGGGAAGTGTATGGTCTTGCACTTTAGAAGAAGCAATAAAGGCGTAGACTAAATGGGGAGAAAATTCAGAAATCAGAGGTGCAAAGGAACTTGGGAGTCCTCATACAGAATTCCCTAAAGGTTAACATGCAGACTGAGTCAATGATAAGGAAGGCAAATTAAATATTGGCATCTAGAAATCTAGAATATAACAGCAAGGATGTAATGCTGAGGTTTTATATGGGATTGGTTAGACTGCACGTAGAGTATTGTGAGCAGTTTCGGGCCCCTTATCTAAGAATAGATATGCTGGTATTGGAGAGGGTCCAGAGGAGGTTCACAAGAATAATTCCAGGAATAAAAGGGTTAAGGTATCGGGGCATTTAATGGCTCTGGGCCTCGTTCACAGGAATTTAGAAGAATAAGGGGGTGGGGGCTGGATCTCATTGAAAACTAGCGAATATTGAAAGGCTTAGCTAAAGTGGATGTGGACAGGATGTTTCCTATAACGGGACAACCTAAGGCTCAGTGTAAGAGGACATCCCCTTAGAACAGAGATGAGGAGGAATTTCTTTAGCCAGAGGGTGCTGAATCTGTGGAATTCATTGCCATAGACGGCTGTAGTCACTGGGTACCTGTAATGCGGAAGTTGATCGGTTCTTGATCAGTAAGGTCATCAAAGGTTACGGGGAGAAGGCAGGAGAATGAAATTTAGAGTGATAACAAATCAGCTATGATAGAATGGGGAGCAGACTTGATGGGCCTAATGTCCTAATTCTGCTCCTACATCTTAGGGTTTGATGCTCTTATTGTCCTACATTTATACAGTCATGGGGAGAACATACAAACTCCTTACTGGCAGCGGTGAGAATTGAACACTTATCTTACAGCTGGTGCTGTAATAATGTTATGCTAACCACTATGCAATGCTATCCCAAGCTCTTTTCCTCAATTCAACCAATTAAGATTTGCCATAAGTGTGTTCCAGCCACAGAGAATCATTCAACATAATGAATTGTCTTCAGAATATTGAATCAGAATCAGCTTTATTACCACTAACTTAGATGATATGAAATATGTATTGCAGCAGCAGTACAGTGCATAGACATATAATTACTATAAAAGCATAAATAAATATTTATTTATCAGGGAGACATTGAGCAAACCTGGATTGTTTTCTCGATGGAGTAGCAGACACTAAGTGGAGATCTGCAGGAGGTTTTTCAGATTACGAGAGGCAGACCTAAAGTAGACAGCTACATTCTTGGTGGAGGCAAATGCAATAGTGGCATTCAATGGAATGCAGAACATGGAAGGATATGAGTATTGTGTAGGGAAAAGGGGTTTGTTTACTTGAACATTACATTACTAATTTAATTAGTTTGACACAAAATTATAGGCTGATGGCCTGGTACTGCACTGTACCGCTCTATGTTCTACATTCCGGTGCAAAAATCAACAATTAACAAGCATGATATCTTGTTCAGAAAGCTGCTGGGACAAGGGAAGAAGTTGCTTCTAAATCATATGTCATCAGGCTCCTGTAGCACCTCTGTGGTGGTAGTAATAATTAGTGCAAAAATAAAAACAAAAAAAGTAGTGAAGTACTGTTCAAATCACAAACGAGAAAATCTAAGGACCGGGCCGATATAGAAAAGTCGGGTATTTCTCACTGTTACCACCAGGTGGGAGGTACAGAAGAAGCCTGAAGGCACAAACTCAATGATTCAGGAACAGCTTCATCCCCTTTGCCAACTGATTCCTAAATGGACATTCCTAAAGTGGACTACCTCACTTTCTTAATATATATTATTTCTGATTTTTGCACAATTTTTAATCTATTTATTAAATTTTTAATCTTTAAAAATTAAAATTTTTGATCTATTCTTTATATATACTGTAAATGATTTACTTACTTATTTTTTCCTCTATATTATCATGTATTGCATTGAAATGTATTGCTGCTAAGTTAACAAATTTCACGATACATGCCACTGATAGTAAACCTGTGTTATGGGTCCACAGTTTCGATTCCTGTGGATGTTACATGATATTAGTTTTGTTTACTAAATGTGATGTATCTATGGTCCTGTTTTGCTGGAAGCTGTACTTTTGATTCCTGTGGGCATCACGTGATCATACTTTTGCTTTGCTGGGAATCTGTAGTTAAATTTCTGTAAGCTTCACTTGATGATGTATACCGACAGTATAAAAAAGAGAAACACAGACTGATTGCTAGAAAGAAATCAGGAGTCGCTCGGTAAGGAGTTGTAAAGAAGTTGACGGGAAGATAGAGTGAGAATGAAGATTGCAGGCTTTGAACAAACCCAAAGGATTGGGTTAGCCAGCAGCACTCTGATTATACATTTTGTATAATCCATACATGGATTGTGGCACACACTTTTGGTTAACCCCTGCATGGTCTCAGGTGTTGTGTGGTGACCATTTCGGCAAAAGGGACATTCCCTGTCAGTTACTCTGTGAAATCCTGCTCTTCCTGGACTCTTAGGGAAAAGGTACTCTGCGGCTGCAAACTACATTAACTGCTTTTCATCTCTGCAAGATCACTTCTCTGCTGTACTGTGAATCTCTAAGATCATCTCTTCGTTACATCATGAAGATACCAGTTTCGCTTCTCACTTATTTCATGACTCACCTGGACTTTATATACTGCCACTCTAAGACTGTGTTTGAATAAGACTTTGTTAAGAATTGTTTCTAAGTTTGACTGTTTGGGAGCTATAGACGCATAACGCCATTAACTTCTGTTTAAGTTAGTTGTTTGTTTAAGTTTCTATCTTTCTGCATAAATGTTAATAAATTTAGCTGTTTAGCAATAATTCCCTGACTCCATTCTACGTCTTCTGTTGCTTGTCCATAACATGAAAATTGGGGGCTCATCCGGGATCAGTATAATTTGGAGCTTATTGGTTAATTATCAATCTAATTGGAAAAAGGGGAGTACGCGATTTCTTTTGATTAATTGGTTTGTGGGTGGAAATCAGCAGCAATGGATGTTGGGAAATTTCTAACATCACCAATTCCTGAGGTATTAACAAAAGTCAAAAGAGGATGAGGTGCTGGAAATTGCTACAGAGCTGGAGCTTACTGAGATAGAGCTGGCTATGACAAAACCTGAGATTCAGAGGAAAATAGCTGAGTACTATATAAATAAGGGGGATTTTAATGAGGCGGTGTTAGAGAAGTTTCTTGTAAGTAAAGATATGATCCGATTACAGCTAGAGCAAATAGCATTAGAGAAACTTAAATTAGAGGCTGATTTACAACAAAAATGATTAGAGGCTGAGGACAGACAAAAACAGGCAGGATGATGCCAGAGAAGCAGATAAATAGAGAGAGTTTGAGCTAGAAAAGATAGAGAGATTGAAGCAAAGAGATCTAGCGGTAGACTCTGGTGTTAAGTTTATTGCCAGTCAGGAAGTTAAATTGGTTCCTCCATTTAATGAGGCTGAAATTGATAAATACTTCCGGCATTTTGAGAAAGTTTCTCAGAATTCACAGTGGCCAAAAACTGGCTGGCCTATCCTTTTACAAATTGTAATTAAAGGTAAAGCACAAGTTTATACGACCTTATCCATTGAACAGGCAGCTGATTATGATACTGTGAAGCAGATTATACTGAATATCTGTATATCCAGAAATGTGAATGGATGTTATGACAACTTGAAAGAGTTTTGAAGGAGTAATTTAAAAAGGTGGGTCCCTAATGACATAAAGGCATATTTGGGTGAGAAGGATGCTGCCACTTTGCAAGAGTCTGCTAAATTAGCAGATGAGTTTGCCCTAATCCACAGAGTTAAGTTTATCCTGAGTTATACCTTCCAAAAGAGTATTGTGGACAGTCAGGGTAAACTAGAAATTAAATCAGGGATTAGTGAAAAAGGTAAGGATGAAGGGAAGCAAGTGAAGGAAAAACATTTTGGTCCTATTTGTCACTATTGTGGGAAATCTGGTCATGTTATGGCCCTAACTGTTTCCATCTGAAGAAGAAGGAAAAGGAGGCAGTCCCAGATGCCTGTGTCCAACACTTTGAAACACCCATGAACCCATAGGGTTCTGAACAGTCTGATGAAGTTCTGCCAGGGTCTGAGATATCTGACCAAGTTAGGAAGCGATTTGATCATTCTATGTCAGAGGGATTTGTTTCCGTGAATAAAGGGTCCACCTAAGTACCCATAAAAATTCTTCAGGATACTGGGGCTTCTCAGTCACTTATGTTAGACAGTGTTCTAAAATTTGGAGATGAGACTGCCACTGGTGAGATGAATCTTGTTCGTGGTATTGGATGTGATGTACCTCAGCACAAAGTAATTTTGAAGTCAAGGTTAGTTTCAGGAACTGTTAAAATTGGACTGCGATCCAGTTTACTGGTGGATGGTGCTTCTTTGTTATTAGGGATTGACCTAGCAGGTGGAAAAGTTGTTCCTGCAGTGCAGCTAACAACTAAACCAATCACTGATTATCCAAAGATGGATTCTAACATTTATCCCTCCTGCACAGTAACCTGAGCTACGGCCAAAAAGTCTGATGGTTTGGTGAAGCATGGCTCTGTTACCCATGATAGCTCAAATCGGGACTAAGATCTTAATGATTTTTCAGTAAGTTTTCTACCTTCCTTATTTGACCAAGATCCTTGTAGTAGGTCTGACCATAAAGATTTGTCTCTGTCTAGGAAGGAGATTATAGTGGAACAGAGCAGAGATCCTGAAATTGCCAGCTTGAGAGGGAATGCTCTTCCAGATAGTGAGACTGAGAAAGTGCCCGTAGGAAAGAATGAAAACTTGGTATGACAAGGGAGCTAGAGGTTATTCAAACCAGGAGATAAGATGCTGGTTATTTTCCCTGTGCGAACGAACCCTTTGCAAGCTAAATTTCATGGACCTTACGAGATTATATCTGAAGTTAATAATGTGGACTAAGTGGTCAAAATACCAGATCAACTAAGGCCAATGCAGTTTTGCCATGCAAAAATGCTAAAACCATATTATGGAAAACAATCCGCCGCTGTGACTGTTGTTGTCAGTAACAATGATTCTGACCTCCCTGGGAACTTGGTAACTGATCCATCTGAGAATATTCTAAACCGAATATTATTTCTGTCAGACTAACAAATTTGACAATTTTAGAAAATATTGATGAGAAATTGGCTCATTTGCAGCCACAACAGAGGCAGCAAATGAAGCAGTTAATTTTGGAATTTAGGGATTTATTTCCAGATGTTCCAAACAGAACCACAGTAGTCTCACATGATGTTGATGTTGGAAACGCCAAACCCATAAAACAACATCCATATTGAATGGACATGGGAATTGCTGAAAAAGAAATAGAATATATGTTGGAAAATGATATTATTAGAACCTCTACTTTGGATTGGAGTTCACCTTGTGTCATGGTACCTAAACCAGATGGTAGGATTCGCTTTTGTACTGATTACAGAAGGGTGAATGCTGTAACAAAAACCAATGCGTATGGAATCCCTAGAGCGGGTGACTGTGTGGACAAGGTTGGAAAAGCTAAGTTTCTTACAAAGGTCGATCTGTTGAACGGGTATTGGTGTGTTCCACTGACAGATAGAGGTAGAGAAATTTCTGCCTTTGTAACGCCATCTGGGTTGTAGGAATACAATGTCCTGCCATTTGGAATTAAGAATGCTCCAGGAACCTTCCAGAGATTGGTTAATTCTGTCATCTGAGAGGTAAAACACACAGATGCCTATAGTGATGATTCAGTCACAGGGAATGATTCCTGGGAAGCTCATGTCTCCGAAGTGGAAAAGCTGCTTGAAAGACTCTCAAAAGCCAACCTGACCATTAACTTAGCTAAAAGTGTATTTGGCCATGCCACTGTGACTTAACTTGGTTATGTTGTGGGTCAAGGCAGTTTGGCTCCTGTTCAAGCAAAAGTTCAGGCAATTTCGGAGGTTCCCATGCCAACTGGTAAAATGGCTCTCAGAAGATTCTTGGGAATGTTAGGGTAATATCGCAAGATCTGCAAGAACTTCGCTGAGATTGCCCTCCCATTAATTAACCTCCTGAGAAAAGGTGAAAAATTTGTTTGGAAAGAGCCTTGTCAGGAGACATTTGATAAATTGAAAACTATCTTAAGTCACCAACCTGTGCTCAGGTCACCTGACTTTGCAGAGCCATTTTCCCTAGATGTGGGTGCCAGTGATGAGGCTGCAGGAGCAGTGTTACTCCAAAGGGATAATTAAGATGATGATGACCATCCTGTGGCTTACTTTTCCAAGAAATTCAATGGACACCCCAGAGAAATTATTCAACCATGGAAAAGGAATTATTATCCCTTATTTTGGCTTTACAGCATTTTGATGTGTATGTTGGTGCAACTCAGAAACCACTCGTGGTTTACACCAACCATTACCCATTGGTATTTTTGAGTAATCTGAAAAACAAAAAAATAAAGTTGCTGAACTGGAATTTAATTTTACAGGAATATGATCTCTTAATAATTCGCATTAAAGGCAAAGACAATGTAATTGCTGACTGTCTTTCCCGATGTTAAACTTGCAATGTAATGGAGTGGAATTTGGTATTAGTATACACACCTGTAAAGTGTTATATTAGTTTGTAGTGTGCTTTATTTTAACTGTATATGTATTGCACATTTTGTAGATTTTGGACATTTGTATAGTTTGTAAATTGTAGTTAAAATTTTGATCTTAATAGTTCAAAATTTTCTCTTCTTGGGGGTCCACAGTTTCGATTTTTGTGGATGTATGAGATATTAGTTTCATTTACTAAGTGTAATGTATTTAAGATGATAAGAGCATGCAGGGTGACTTGGACAGGTTAGGTGAGTGGGCAAATTCATGGCAGATGCAGTTTAATGCGGATAAATGTGAGGTTATCCACTTTGGTTGCAAGAACAGGAAAACAGATTATTATCTGAACGGTGGCCGATTAGGAAAAGGGGAGATGCAACCAGACCTGGGTGTCCTTGTACGCCAGTCATTGAAGGTGGGCATGCGGGTACAGCAGGTGGTGAAAAAGGCAAATGGTATGTTAGCATTCATCGCAAAAGAATTTGAGTACAGGAGCAGGGAGGTTCTCCTGCAGTTATACAAGGCCTTGGTGAGACCGCACCTGGAATATTATGTGCAGTTTTGGTCCCCTAATCTGAGGAAAAACATTCTTGCCATAGAGGGAGTTCAGAGAAGTTTCACCAGATTGATTCCTGGGATGGCAGGACTTTCATATGAAGAAAGACTGGATCGACTAGGCTTATACTAACTGGAATTTAGAGGATTGAGGGGGGATCTTATTGAAACGTATAAAATTCTAAAGGGTTTGGACAGGCTAGATGCAGGAAGATTGTTTCCGATGTTGGGGAAGTCCAGAACGAGGGGTCACAGTTTAAGGATAAAAGGGGAAGCCTTTTAGGACCGAGATGAGGAAAAACTTCTTCACACAGAGAGTGGTGAATCTGTGGAATTCTCTGCCACAGGACAGTTGAAGCCGGTTCATTGGCTATATTTAAGAGGAAGTTAGATATGGCCCTTGTGGCTAAAGGGATCAGGAGGTATGGAGAGAAAGCAGGTACAGGGTTCTGAGTTGGATGATCAGTCATGATCATACTGAATGATGGTGCAGGCCTGAAGGTCCAAATGGCCTACTCCTGCACCTATTTTCTATGTTTCTAAGTTTCTATCTATGGTCCTGTTTTGCTGGAAGCTTGTAGTTTCGATTCCTTTGGGCATCACGTGATCATAGTTTCACTTTGCTGGGAATCCGTAGTTTCTTTTCTGTAAGCTTCACTTGATGACGTATACTGACAGTATAAAAAGAGAAACACAGACCAATTGCTAGAGAGAAATCGGGAGTCCCTTGGTAAGGAGTCATTAAAGAAATTGATGGGAAGAGAGAGTGAGAGTGACGATTGCAGGCTTTAAACAAACCTAAAGGATTGGGTTATCCGGCAGCACTCTGTGCATTTCGAATATGACTGACATTTTGTATGGACGTGGCCATTCTACATCTATTGTTGCTGGTCCATAACACCTGATTCTGATTCTGACCATGTGGACCATTAATGGTCATAAGCCTCCAGTTAGAGTAACACCCTTCCACCACTATCACTGTATTCTACATCTCTTAATGACAATTATTGTTAAATTGAGTTAAGTATTTGCCTTTGTCAATACTTCTACAACAACTGACCATATCACTCAAAGTACATTACAGGTACACCTGTTCTGGGGATCAGAAATATCAAAATTTGGGGTTACAGCACATTTAGAATTGCTGCTAGGGGATATTTTGTTCTGTCAATGCAGGATATACATCTTTTGGAACAAAATAAAGATACAATTGAGAAATGGAATGGATTCTGCAAGGTATTGTACTAACTGACATTTGCACCCTGTCTTCAATATGCAAAAAGTATTATAAAAACATGGAACCTAGAACAGCACAACATAGAATGGGCTCATCGGCCCACAAAGCTGTGAGCTGTGCAATATTTTAACCTACTCCAAGATCAATCTAACCTTTCCCTCCTACATAGCCCAAACTGTCCATTTTTCTTTCATCCATGTGTCTATCTCTTAAATGTCCCTAATGTATCTGCCTCTACCCTAAACCCTCTTTCAATCATCTTAAAAGGATGTCCTCTGGTATGAACAATTTCCACCCAGGGAAAAAGTGTGACCTGACCACTCTGTCTACCCCTCTCATAATCTTCTACACCTCTACAATGTTACCTCTCATTTTCCTTTGCTTCAAAGTCAAAAGCCCCAGCTCTCTCAACCAGTTCTCATAAGATATATTTTCTAATCTAGGCAGCATTCTGATAAACCTCCTCCGCACCTTTTCTAATGCTCCTAAATCCTTCCTGTACTGAGGTAAGCAGAACAAAGAAGAGATCAAAGATAACAGAAAAATACCAACAACATCACACAAAATGCTGCCTGGCCTGCTGTGTCCCACCAGCATTTTGTGTGTGTTGTTGTTTGAATTGCCAGCATCTGCAGATTTCCTCGTGGTTGCTCTTGAAAAATACCAATAAGTTATAGTCAACTTATACCAAAAGCTAGCTCAAACTAGAGATATAAGACTTACCATAACAAATAACCTATGAAATACTAGGTTCAAGAGGTGTGACACCTGCAGCAGAGAAGATAAGAAACTTCTAGAAAGTACAGAATCATCTCCACTACAGTTGCTAGAAAATTCACTGGAGATTTACACACATCCAGGTTATGATATACAGTAAAAATACTTGCAAACATAGGTAAAGTTATACAATAAGAAAAATAATAATTTTACTCTCTAGTCCAACATCACCTACTTAGAATCCTTTAACATAACACTGCATCTGTCTCAATGTTTACTACCCAGGTTGGATGCATTTTTCCGTTTGTCCTGCAACTATAGCTTTATCTGAATGGCTGCTCAGTAAGGGAGCTGAATATTTCCAGTGAACTGGTGGCTACCTGTGTTCACCAGTCGTGGAAATGGAATTGGTTTATTATTGTCACAAGTACTGAGATAGAGTGAAAGCTTTCTTGCATATAGTCCATACTGAGCAGAAACAAACCCTTGTCTCTGGCACTGCGAGGCACAGAATGGAAGATCAATGTAAATAGTTGATGTAGACCTTTGTGTACTAAAAGGACTGTACTACATCTTGGAATTGCAGTTGGTTTAGAACAGATTATTAAAACTTGTATCAAGGTAATACATGAGGTAGAACAAGGTTAAAAAAAAGCAATGCAGAATAAAGTTCAACAGCTACAGATGACCAGGCTGTGAGCTAGCAGCCACTTCTAGGGAGCACCCATGTGCAGCTATATGGGGAATCTGAAGCATTTTTGTGGAGCTGTTCTGTCCTATAATTGGCTATCACCAACAGACTTGGCAATCAAATACATGAAGCTGGCATGCTAATCACCTTATTACCTACTTGCTGGCAAATGTAAATTCTATAATCATAGCATTATACACCACCTTTGGCCCATCTTGTCCATGCTTTCTGGCTATCCATGTTAATCCCATTTGCCCACAAGGGACCCATATCCCTCTATGACTTTTCTGTCTAATTACCTGCCCAAATGTCAATTAAACATTGTAATTGTGCCTGCCTCCTATACCTCCTCTGATAAGCACCAGCATCTGCATGAAAAACTTATTCCTCAGGCTTTCTTTAAATTTCTTTCCTCTCACCTTAAATCTGTGTCCTCTAGTTCTAGACTTTCCTAGCTTGGGGAAAAGTCTCTGATTACCTATCCCATCTATGCCCATTATAGATTTGAATGTTTTTATCTCAGACTCCTATATTCCAGTGAGAATAATCCCAAGTGTATGTATGACAATGAACTTGAACTGGGGATGAGACATATTATATGCATTAGTCAGTAAAGACCAGAAGCAAATGTCCTTATTGAAAATGAATGTCACTGATATATGTAAAAATTCAATCACTTTCTCTCAGTACCTCAGTCTCTGCTGTCTCTGCTCTCAGGATGAGGCTTTTCATTCCAGAACACTGAGATGTCCTCCTTCTTCAAAGAAAGGGGCTTCCCTTCCTCCACCATCAATGCTGCCCTCACCTGCATCTCTTCCATTTCACACCATCCTCCCACTGCTACAACAGGGATAAGGTTCCTCTTGTCCTCACCTACCACCTCCCTATCCTCCGCATCCAACGCATAATTCTCTGTAACTTTCTCCATCTCCAATAGGATCCTAACTAAACACATCTTCCCCTACACCACCCCCCCCCCCACTTTCTGCTCACTCCCTACACAACTCCCTTGTCCACTTGTCCCTCTCCACTATCTTCCTCCTGGTACTTATCCTTGCAGGTGTAACAAGTACCGCACCTGCCGCTGCACCTCCTCCCTTGCTAGAATTCAGGACCCCAAACAGTCCTTCCAGGTGTCACTTCACCTGTGAGTCTGTTGGGGTCATATACTGTGTCTGGTGCTCCTGGTGGGGCCTCCTGCATATCTTTGAGACCCGACGTAGATTTGGAGACCACTTCACTGAGCACCTTCACTCTGTCCACCAGAAAGAGCAGGGATCTCCTGCATTTTGATTCAACTTCCTATTCCCATTTTAACATGTCAACCCATGGCCTCCTCGACTGCTGTGATGAGGCCACACTCAGGTTGGAGGAGCGACACCTTATATTGGCATGAACATTGATTTCTCGAATTTTCGGTAAATGTTCCTCTTGCCCTCTCCACCTTTCCTCATACCTGTTTCCCTCTTTCACCTTATCTCCTTAACTGCCCATCACCTCCCTTTGGTGTTCCTCCCTTTCTTCCATGGTCTTCTGTCCTCTCCTATCAGACTCCCACTTCTCCAACCCGTTATCTCTTTCACCAATCAACTTCCCAGCTCTTTACTTCATCACTATTCCTTTCCCTCTCGCAGTTTCACTTATAACCTGCCACCTCATACTTCCTGCTCCCTCCCACCACCTTCTTTGTCAGACTTCTCCTCTTCCTTTCCAATCCTGATGAAGGCTCGTGGCTCAAAATGTCGACTGTTAACTCTTTTCCTTAGACGCTGCCTGGCCTGCTGAGTTCTTCCAGCATTTTGTGAGTGTTGCTTTGAACTTGCAGCATCTGCAGATGTTCACAGACGTATTGTGGTGACCCACTTCCCAGTGCACTCGAACCGGCTTACAAAATGGTGCGCGCTGGCAGGGAGGCCGGCCCCAAACAGGGCACCAGGCCTTCTTCACCAGCAAGGGGAAAAGCCCGCACGCAGGAAGGGACTGTGAGTGTGAAGCCATGAAACGGGAAGGCTTAAAAGCGAGGCCGCGAAGTTTGAATAAATCTTTTACGCAACTGCAACTCACCGTCTGCGTTTGTTATTCCAGCGCTCTGTGTAGCACACCGCTAGAGTATGTCATGAAATTTGTTGTTCGTGGCAGCAGTGCAAGACATAAAAAAATGACAAAAACTTACAATTAAAAATAAATAAATATTTAAATAGTGCAAATGGGAATAATGAGGCAGTGTTCATGTGTTCAGAAATCTGAAGCAGAGTGGAAGAAGCTGTTCTTAAAATGCTAAGTGTGAATCTTCAGCCTCTTCTCTGATGGTAGCAATGAGAAGAGGGCGTGTCCCAGATTGTGAGGGTCCTTATTGAAGGATGCCACTTTCTTGAGGTGTCACCTTTTGATGGTGGGGAGGTATGCGCCCCTGCTAGAGCATGCTGAGTCTGCAATTCTCTGCAGCCTCTTTCCATGTCTACCCATGACAGATTTTTGGAATGAAGTGCTACTACTGGAGGAGCATGGATCTAAGGTTGAAGTTCTGTCACGATCTTATTGAATGGTGAAACAAATGCACAGACGCAGGTGAAAAATCTTGCTTCGACATTAGTTACAAACAAGAGAAAATCTGCAGATGCAGCAACTCCAAGCAACACACACAAAATGTTGGAGGATTTTCAACCTAAAATGTCAACATTACTGCTTTCTGTAGATGCTGCTTGGCTTGCTGAGTTCCTCCAGCCTTTTGTGTGTGTGTGTGTTTGTGTGTTGCTTCAGCATTGTTATTTTATATCAAGTAGGTCATCTGCTTTATCTCCCAACAGAACAGAATGTTGCTATCTTATTTCAGAGCTCCTGTACTTTACTGTAGAAGACCTCACACCCACTTCATTAGTCTATCAGAGGAAGTGACAGGAACTTGTGGTTACATGGTTACCTTTACCCACACTGGGTTCCAATCAGAAAACTTGAGATGAAGTGCAAGGTTCACTGGTGTAGTATTCAGCAGTGAGAATTCAAAAGTTCTGGTATTTAATGTGCATAGCAGCATTTTAACCTTTCTGTTATGTTCTGTAACTCCAAAAGGAATTGAAAGAAAAACAGGGAGCATGGGGATTGTGGTAAACTATGTATACCTGTCTGGACACGCCCTCTGCTGACTGCTCCTGTGACTCCTCCCACAGACCCCTGTATAAAGGTGATTGGAGGCACTGCTCCTCCCTCAGTCTCCAAGATGTCGTGGTCACTTTTGCAACTGATAAAAGCCTGTCGTTTGCCTCCCATCTCCGAGAGTTATTGATGGTGCATCAGGGATAAACGTGTCTAATTTGTTTTTACTTTAGTGAGGCATGCACATATGATGGGGTGTCATAATGACATATGCCATTCATGTACTTTTACATTTAACATGTTATGAATTATGTAAACAACTAAGAATGCTTGATCAAACTATATATTTACAGTATTACTTTAATATTGCTGAACTATTAAATATACAACATCTTCACTCTCTATAGGTTAGGCAAGAGATTGGAGAGAGAAAATTAAGAAGGAAAAAAGACAGTTAATCACACTTCAACATGAACGCTGGAATCCACCCATGATCACACCCTTCACTCTCTAGCTCTCCCATGGTGCTCCCTCCTCCCCATCTGGTTCTGTTTCCAACTGCCAGCAGAGGGGCGTGTCCAGACAGGTATACGTAGTTCACCACATTCACCCTCCTTTGGTTTAAAAGAGAGTCCCCACAGGGTGAAGTTTCTGACAAGTATATTTACAGGTCAAGTCTATCAGGCGGTCAAGTCCGTCGCTGCGATCTACGTAGCACCAGTGGTCACTGTGGTTGTGCTGGCTCCGGCCTGACTTGAGGTGCCAGCCCATTAGGCATCAGTAACCCCTCATGCGTGTGCATGGCGCCCAGTATGGGAGTGTCGTGAGGAGTCTGTGTAGGGCTTGGTGTGCGCAGTGTCTCGTGGGTATATACATCAGTGGGTATGTGGTTCATAGTCACCGTGGAGTGTTCAGGGTAGGGGTCCGGTGCTCCTGCAGGCGCCAGGTTGCGGACGGAGACAGTGTCCTCCCACCCATCAGGTAAGACCACGTAGGCATACTGGGGGTTTGCATGAAGTAGGTGAACCCTCTCGACCATCAGGGAATATTTATTGAGCAGCACTGGCCCTGGGGACATCAGCCAAGCCGGTAGGGTGGTCCCAGTGGCAGACTTTCTGGGAAAAGAGAATAGGTGCTCGTGAGGAGTGGCATTGGTGGACGTACATAACAGGGAGCGGATGGAGTGGAGTGCCTTGGGGAGGACCTCCTGCCAGTGAGAGACCAGCAATCCCTTTGACCTAAGGGCTAAGAGTGTGGCCTTCCACACCGTGGCATTCTCCCTCTCCACCTGTCCATTCTCCTGGGGATTATAGCTCGTGGTCTTACCAGTAGCAATACCCCTAGCCAGCTGGTATTGGCGCAGCTCGTCACTTATAAAGGAGGACCCTCTATCACTGTGGATATTGCAGGGATATCCAGAGTGAAGAGCTGGCGCAGGGCTTTTACGACGGACGTAGCAGTGGTATCGGGGCAGGGGATGGCAAAGGGGAACCGCGAGTACTCGTCAATTATGTTAAGAAAAGTACACATTGCAGTCGGTGGAGGGAAGAGGGTCCTCAAAGTTGACAGTCAGTCGCTCAAAGGAGTGGGTGGCCTTGATAAGTTGTGCCTTTTCAAAACAGTAGAAGTGTGGTTTGCACTCGGCGCAGACTTGGCAGTCCCTGGTCATCGTCCTGATTTCCTCAAGGGAGTAAGGCAGTTCTGGGCTTTCATGAAATGGAAAAGCAGGGTGACCCCCGGGTGGCAAAGATCTGCATGGAGGACGTATATCCGGTTGATCTGCGCGCTGGCACTTGTTCCGCGGGATAGGGCATCAGGGGGCTCATTGAGCCTGCCAGGCCGGTTCAGGATGTCATAGTTGTAGGTGGAGAGTTCAATTCTCCACCTCAAAATTTTATCATTTTTGATTTTGCCCCACTGTTGGTTGCTAAACTTGAACACAACTGAGTGCTGGTCAGTCACCAAGGTGAACTATTTGCCGGCGAGATAGTGCCTCCAATGCTTAATAGCTTCCACTATGGCCTGGGCTTCTTTCTCCACCGTGGAGTACTGAATTTCAGGGCCTTGAAGGGTACGAGAGAAGAATGCTATCGGCCTTCCTGCCTGAGTGAGGGTAGCAGCCAGCGCGAAGTCGGAGGCGTCACTCTCTACATGGAAGGGGATGGTCTTGTCCACCGCATGCATTGCTGCTTTAGCAATGTCCCCTCTAATGCAGCTGAAGGCCGCGCGGGCCTCGGCTGAAAGGGGAAATGTCGTGGACCTGAACGGGGGCGGGCCTTGTCTGCGTAGTGAGGGACCCATTGCACGTAATAGGAAAAGAAGCCCAGGCACTGTCTGAGGACTCTGAGGGTGTTGGGAAGAGGGAGTTCCAACAGGGGGCGCATACGGTCGGGGTCAGGGCCAGTGAGTCCGTTCTCCACGACATACCCAAGGACAGCAAGTCGGGTGGTTCCGAACATACACTTGTCCCTGTTATAGGTGAGGTTAAGAGCTTTGGCTGCTTGGAAAAATTGTTGGAGGTTAATGTCGTGATCCTGCCAGTCATGACCGCAGATGGTGATGTTATCCAGATATGGGAACGTGGCTTTCAGTTGGCACTGGTCCACCATCCGGTCCATTTCCCTCTGGAAGACAGAGACAGCATTCGTGACACTGAAGGGGACATGCAGGAAGTGATAAAGCCTGCCGCCTGCCTCGAAGGCAGTGTAGGGGCAGTCCTCCGGGTGGATGTGGAGCTGATGGTAAGCGGATTTCAGGTCTATTGTCGAGTACACCTTGTACTGAGCTATCTGGTTGACCATATCCGCGACGCGGGGTAGAGGGTACACGTCAAGCTGCGTGAACCAATTGATGGTCTGGCTCTAGTCCACGACCATCCTATTTTACTGCCCGTTCTGAACAACGACCACCTGGGCCCTCCAAGGACTTGTGCTTGGCTCAATGATCCCCTCCCTGAGCAGCCGCTGCACCTCTGACTGAATGAAGGCCCTGTCCCCCGCGCTGTACCTCTTGCTTTTAGTTGCCACAGGTTTACAGTCAGGGGTCAGGTTGGTGAACAGCGGTGGGAGTGGGATCCTGAGGGTGGAGAGGCTGCAAGTGGTGTCAATAGCATTTCTGATGGCATCGTGTTGGGTGGGATGTGCGGGTCGGTGTGTGGGGGTGGTCAGCAGCGGGGTATGTGATAAATTCCTACAGAACTGGGGATTTCTGACAGTGATTGGTGGGGGGGGCCCGCCATACTCCATTGTCACACTTTTCAGGTGGCTCTGGAAGTCGAGCCCCAATAGCACAGGGGCACACAGTTGAGGCATGACCAGTAAGATAAAGTCCCGATATTCTGTGCCCTGCACCACTAGTGTCCCTACACAACCCCCTCCGGATGTCTGTTGTATGTGACCCAGAAGCCATGGCGACCCTCTGGCTTACCGGCTGTCACGAGTCCACAGCGTTGCACCGTGTCCGGGTGAATAAAACTCTCAGTGCTGCCCGTGTCAACCAGGCAGCTAGTCCTGTGCCCCTCCACCAGGATGTCCATCATTGACCTTACAAGCTGGTATGGAGCACTTTGCTCGAGGGTCACAGAGGCCAGAGTTGAATCGCCGGTGGGGTGACCGGTAAGCAGCTGTGGGTCGGGGGCAGTGTGAGGTGGCGCCAACCAAGATGGCCACCCCCATCCCTCGTACGTGGCGCTGCTCGACCCCGCTCACAATTTGGACTTACAGGCCTTGGCGAATTGGTCCTTCTTTCCGCAGCTGGAGCAGGCAGTTTCTCGGGCCGCGCAGCATTTTCAGGGGTGCTTCTTGAGTCCACAGAGGTAACACTTCGCTGACTCGCGACTGGCAGCAGCCATGGTCGATACACCGGGTTGCGGGGACTTCACGGACTCGCGACTGGCAGCAGCCATGGTCGATCCGCCGGTGGGTTGCGGGTTCTGCAGCGTCCACGAGGCTGGTGGGAGATTGCACACCTGGAGAGCGTCAGAGTCATGCAGAACAGCATCCAATGTGTTGGCCAACTCAATCACCAAATGTAAGGTAAGATCGGTGTGTTCCAGCAGCCGCTGGTGCACATACACTGACCTGATCCCCCTGACGAAGGCGTCTCTTACTAGGAGCTCCGCATGCTGTTCCGACGTCAGGCCCATGCAATTGCAGGCTCACACGAGTGTCTGTAGGGCCCAGACACACTCAGCACTCGACTCTCCTGCCCGCTGCTGCCGCGTCGCTAAGCGATGTCTTGCATAGACGGTGTTCACCGGCCGCAGGTATTGTCTTTTGAGGGTGTCCAGCGCGCCCTGGTAGTTTGGCTGGTCCCTGATCATCGAGTAGACCTGTGGACTGATCCTGGAGAGGAGAACTCTACGCATTGTGGCAGGCTTGGTTACATGAATCTCCTCCAGGTACGATTCGAAGCATGCAAGCCAGAGTTCAAAAGCATTGCTGTCTTCCTGGGATTGAGGGTCGATATCCAATCTGTCAGGTTGTAAAATGCACTCCATGTTTTAAAATCACTGTTAATAAAATTGCTGCACCATCAATAACTCTAGGAGACTGGAAGTGAATGATAGGCTTTTATTAACAGCGAAAAAGGGAGTACAACCATGTTGAAGACTGAGGGAGGAGCAGTGCCCCAATCGCCTTTATACAGGGGTCTGTGGGAGGAGCCACAGGAGCAGTCAGCGGGGGGGCGTGTCCAGACAGGTATACATATTTTACCACATGCCATTTACCTCTTTTCTAGTGTTTCCCATTATCACCTTCCTTACTTAATAGATTCCAGCTCTGTTAAGCCGTGTTCCCGTTTATCACCTTCAGCAACACATACACAAAATGCTGGAGGAGATCCAGTCAGGCAACGTCTATGGAGAGGAATATACTGTCAATGTCTCTGGCCAAGACCCTTCCTCAGGGGAGGAAAGGAAAGGATTAGAAACCAGAATAATATGGTTGTGGTGGGGGAGTGAAGAAATATAAGCCTGCAGGTGACAGGTGAGACCAGATGAGGTAACACACGCAAAATTCTGGACACCTTCTCCTTCCCCACACCCCACCTTGCTCCACCTGCCTTTTTCATTTGGTGTCTCCCACCTGTCTCTGTCTCCCAGCTGTACCCTTCTCCATTCGCCCAACCCTTGCTCCATCTGCCAATCATCTTCCACCTCGCCTCAATGATCTAACCATCTACAGGCCCCTGTTGCACCACTGCTCCTCTTCCTTATACTGGCTATTTCCCATCTCTTCTCTTAGTCCCTGTGGAGGCTTTTGACTGGAAATGTCAACAATTCCTTTTCCCCACAGATGCTGTTCGATTCACTGAGTTCCTCCAGCAGACTGTTCGCTGTTGACATTTTAATGTGCTGTCTTTAAGTGAACCAGTATGAGTGCAGTAATGTCCTAGCAAAGGTAATGTGACACTGGTTGGAGAAATTAGTAACAGCTTTTCCCTGTTCTTCATCTAGCGACTCAGTTGAAGATAATATCATCTAATTCAGCAGGTTGTGTGCTTCCATCCCTCTCTAAACATTTTGAGCAGAAAAGAGAAGCAGGAGTAGGGTATTTGACTGCCCTGTCCCAATAAAATCAAAGCTGAGTTTAACCTCCTTCCTCTGCGTGAAGACTCTGTCCCTGAGTTCTCTTAATATCAAAAAATATCTCAGTCCTTCTTTGAAGTATAGTTAGTGACCAAGCTTCCAGCCTCTGTCTGTGTATCTCACTGTATCAATAAAGCAGCCAGCATAATCAAAGACCCATCCAACTGGGATACTTTGCATTCTACCCTCTCCCATTGGGCAGAAGATACAAAAGCTTGAAAGCACACACCACCAAGATCAAGGACAGCTGGTACCCTGCTGATGTAAGACTATTAATAGTTCCCTAATATATAAAGGTGGACTCACAATCTACCTCATTATGATCTTGCACTTTAGTGTTTACCTGCAGATTTTCTCTGAAGATTTACATTTTTTTCTGCATTGTTACTGTTTTTACCTTGATCTACCTCAGTGCAGTGTGTAATGGTTAGATCTGTAGATCACAAAACTAGCTTTTCACTGTACTTTGGTACATGTGACAACAATAAGTCAATACCAACACCAGTTCAGTGCTCTCCAGATGAAGGCATTTCTCATTTCCGTCTCAAATGGGAACTGTTGTTCCCTCATGAATAAGGCCAATAGGATCACTTCCCTCAAAGCCAAAATAGACATTGAGCAGAGAACTGTATAACACAGCTCTGGCCCCTGATATTATGCTGACCCTTTATCCTAAGATTAATTTATCCCTTCCCTCCAATATAGCTCCTCTATTTTACCTTCATCCATGGTCCAATCTAAGGGAAGCTTAAATGCCCCTAATATATCTTGCTTTACTACCGTCCCTGACACTGTATTCCACACAGTTCACATTCTCTGTTTAAAAAAACTACCTCTGGCATCCCTGCTATACTTTTCTCCAATCACCTTAAAAAATTATGCTTCTCGCATTAGCCACTGGCTCCATGTGAAAAAGCCTCTGGCTCTATCTATGACTCTTATCATCCAGTACACCTCTCATCCTCCCTTGAGTCTTAGCTCACTCAACCTCTCCTCATAAAATATGCTCCTAGCCCAGGCAGTTTCCTCTAAAGCTTCCACATCCTTCCTATAATGACGCGACCAGAACCGAATACAATACTCCATAATGAGCTCAATGGTCCACGTCTGATTCCTGATATGAGAGAAGTCATTCCTTTTCTTCTTCTTCTTCTTCTTAAGCCCATCACACCTACTTGGACATGGGCCACCGACAGCAACACGTCAGAGTCCTCTGCTCTGGACCAGTCTTCCAAGGTATAGCCTATCAGAGTTCTTCCTCTCCCAGGCATGAGATCTTTGAGCTTCTGCTGGCATTTCTAGAGTGCTGGGCTTTTAAAGGATGAGATTGCTAGCCCCATGCCCAACCCTCTTCCTTTCACAGCCAGACTTGGGACCATCTATGGTGGAATAATGCCTTTCTATTTGGTAAGATGATATCATGAGGGAGTTGTTTCAACATGTCAACCAAAGCAGATCCACTCGATAGGCTGAACTCACAACCTTCTAACTAAGGCCTGACTGAGACTCATGTTCTGTCACAATATACAAGAACATTATCTCAAATTAACTCTTCTTTCAGGAACAGATTTCAGTTTCAACAACTTGCCGCTCAGCTTGACAAGAGGAAGCCGGCCACAAGAACTTCTCCTTCACCAGTTATTGTGTGAACATGTTGACCTGAAGGATCAAATTACTAGGAATTTGGAGAGTAACAACAAAGCTAGTCTTGGCCAAGAGACAAGGCCATGTCATTTTGGATTTTAGTGTAGTACACACATGAAAATCACTATTTCTTTTGAAATGCAATGTGATTGTGATCTCTGTTACAAGAGATGGTGCTGGGATCAACCGTGTAATCAGGTCAGGCAGCATCCATGGAGAGACAAACTGAGTTACTATTTCACTTAGATGACTAAGCACCATCGGATTTCTGAAAGGTCCATGAGCCATGAACTTTACCTCACTATTCATCTTTTTTACTATTTTTTAACTTAGTTTTTATGTCTTGCCACAAAACAATAAATTTCACAACATATGTCATTGAAAATAAACTTGATTTTGATTCCAATTTCATTGTCATAGGAATACATATATGGTATAAATGCCATAAAAGCTAGTTTCTTGCATCAGTACAGTACATGACAAACATAAGTTAGCATTAACACAAATTCACGTATATTATACATAATTTGCATATGCACAAAAATAAACAAAGAAATAAACATTAAACAGTTATGTCAGTTGAGAGAGAATAAAACAAATACAGCTTGAGGTTGTGCTTATGGTTTTCAGGACACTTCAAGACCAGATGGTAGTGGAGAAGAAGAGGTTGTTGGACCTTGAGACACGGGTCTTCATGTTCCCGTACCTCCTGCCTGCTGGCAGCATTGCAATAAGGGCCTTCATGGAGCACATTCAAGTTCAGTGGGTACTTTCAGTCACAAACCCATCCTGGGCAAGTGAACTGATTTCCTGAAGTCGTTATTCCCGTGCAGCATTTCCTTGGAGTGTTGGTCAAGTGACTGGGTCATATGGCACTGATACACGGTAACGTCAAGACAAACTAGTTTTCACAGCGCTGGTATCTCTGTGTTAAAAGGTTGCCTTCGCATTATGTGCCACTGAAGTCCCTGAAACCTCATGATAAGACATAAGATATAGGGGCAGATTTAGTCCATTCAGCCAATTTAGTCAATATTGAGCTAATTTTGTTTGTCCTTCTTTGTAGTGTACAGTGTAGCTGTTACAAAAAGCTCATTTTCTTGGCATGTGTGAGTAGAGTATTCAGTAATGGGCTCAGCACACAATCCAGGGGGGCACCCGTGCAGATGATGATGGGGATGGAGGAGCAGTTGTGTATCCTGACTATCCGATCTCTATCAGATGAAGGATCTTGAGCTGAAACGTCAGCTGTCCATGTCTTTCCATGCCTCACCTATTGATTTCCTTCAGCATGTTTTGTGCGTTGCTCCAGACCCAGCATCTGCAGTCACAGGTTTCTCCAGGTTCTGTGAATCATCAGTCAATAGACATCAAAAGTTTTGTAAGTTTTGGAAATCTGAAGATAAAACAGCAGGTAGTGGACACACTCAGCAGGACCGGCAGCATCAGAAGGGTCTTGGACATTAACACTGCTCCTCTCTGCACAGACAATCCCTGGCTGGCTGAGTGTTCGCAGCTTCTTTCTCCTCTTATTTCTCTGACCTCAACTTCAAAGTTCAAAGGTCAAAGTGAATTTGTTATCAAAGTACATATATGCCAGCATATGCAACCCTGAGATTAATTTTCTTTGTGGACATACACAATAAATCCATTATAGAATCAATGAAGGACGTCACCAACTTGGGCATTCAAACAGTGTACAAAAGACAACAAACTGCAATTACAAAAAGAAAGAAATAATAATGATAAATAAATATTGAGAACATGAGATGAACAATCCCTGAAAGTTCCATGTTGGGTGTAAAGTATTGATTGGAAGAGTAACCGATGAGGAGGAACAGCTGGAAATGAGAATTTTATGGAGCTCAGTCCCATCTGAAATACTTTAGCACTTCTAAGGACTTAAATCTGCAAAGCATAATAGGCTGCAGCCCTGTTGCAGGTAAATGGGATTTGTACAGATGGCTACAACAGTCAGCATCAACATGATGGGCTGCCTGGCCTGTTTCTGTGCTGTATGACTCTGTGTTCTGAGAATGTGAGGAAATTCAGAGTCATAGAGTAGTATAGCATGCAAACTGAAATTTTGTTCACCTATGTCACCCTTTTGTCATTTCGGATTTGTTTGAAGCCAAACTGTTCAGAATTCAGGACTGGTATGTTCCTGTAAGGAGGAAGGAAAAGGATAACAAAGTAAGGGAATCTTGGATGATGAGAGAGTTTACAAATTTTGCCAAAAATAGAAAGGAAGCATTTCTAAAATTTAGGAAGTTAAAGTCAAACAAGGCCATTGAGAAATATAAAGAGCAGGAAACAGGCCAAAATGGGCCATGAAATGTCCATGGCTGATAGGATTAAAGAGATTCCCAAGGGCCTTTATATTTGCATTAAAAACAAGAGGATAATTCAGGAAAGGGCAGAACCACTCAAGGATAAAGGAGGGCATTTGTGCTTCGAGTCAGGATGTGGGTGAAGAGCTAAATACTTTGAATTAGAATATTGAGATTACTGCAGGGCATGCAAATATGCCGAGGCAGTTTGAGATCAAGAACGAGGTGGTACTGGGTGTTTTGAAGAGCATCAAGCTTTTTGGAATTGGAATTAGTTTAATATTGCCACATGTACCGAGAAGCTCATCTTGCATACCCTTCCTAACGATCAGATAAAAGCACAGTGCATTGTTCTGAAGCAAGGTGAAACAATAACACTTTTGGGCCCAGTGTTTAAGAAAAGATGCACTTGTGGCGACCCACTATCTAGCGCACTCGAACCGGCTCACAAATAGCCAGCGGGCCGGCACAAAGCCCAGGTCTGCTTCACCAACAAAGGGAAAGCCTGCGGGGGTTTGTGAGTACGTGCCCCTTACAGCATCCACGCCCGGGGAGGGCGGGGTGAGGGAGGCTTTAAAGCAAGACTGTGAAGTTCGAATAAAATCTTCTTTAATTGCAGTTTACCGACTCCGTGTCGTTACTTTAGCGCTGTGGGTAGCACACCGCTACACACTGACATTTGAGAGGGCTGACGAGAATGATTCTAGGAATGAAATGCTTATCGTATGACTTTACTCACTGGAATTTAGAAACATGAAGGGGGATCTCATCGAAACCTATCTAATGTTGAAAGGCCTAGATAAAGTGGAAGTGTAGAGGATATTTTCTATGGCGGGGGAGTCTCGGACCAGAGGGCACAGCATCACAGTAGAGGGGCATCCATTTAGAATACAGCTGAGGAGGAACTGCTTTAGCCAGAGGGTGGCAAATCTGTGGAATTCATTGCCACAGATGGCTGTGGAGGCCAAGTCATTGGATGTAGGTTCTTGTTTGATAGGATCTTGATTAGTCAGTGTGTGAAAGGGTATGGAGAGAAGGCAGGAAGTTGAGGTTGAGAAGGAAATGGATCAGCAATGATGAAATGGCAGAGCAGACTTGATGGGTGAAATGGTCTAATTCTGCTCCTCTCCTCTGTCTTATGGTCTAATGTAGAATAAAGTGTAACAGCTACAATCACAGTGAAGTGCAAGTAAACAATAAGATATAAGATCATAACTGTGTAAAAGTCCAGCAATGTGGTATGGAGCTATTTAGTAGTCTTATAATACAAGGTTGGAAGCTGCTCTTGCGCCTGGTGGTATGTGCCATTTGTAACTTCTGCCCAACTGAAGAGGGGTGGAGCGCGAGTGTCCAGGGTGGGTAGGATCTTTGATTATGCCAGCTGATTTACTGATGCAGCAAGAAGTATACACAGAGGTGGATAAGCCCCTGGGACTGATGGGATATATCCCAGGTTATTGAAAGAGGTGAGAGATGAGATTGCTGAGGCCTTGACGAAGATATTTGTACCCTCAACTACAATAGTCAAAGTCCTAGAGGACTAGGGTGTTGTTCCTTTGTTTCAAAAAGGGAAATAGTGATAGTCAAAGAAATTATGGGCTGGTTAACCTCACATCCATGGTAGGGAAGCTATTGGAGAGCATTCTTAGATATAGCATTTATGCACAGTTGTTCTGACTAGGGACAGTCAGCATGGCTTTGTGCAAGTCAAGCAGAGTTACCCAAGTCAAACGATTGTGTTTATTGAGGAGGTGACCAAGGTGACGAATAAGGGTAGGGTAGTGAATGTTGTTGACATGGATTTTAGTGAAGCATTAGACAAGCTCCCTGATGCAGAAGGTTAAAATGCATGGTGGCTTGGTAGATTAGATTCAGAATTGGTTTACTGTAGAAGACAGAGAACAGTAATTGAAGGGTGTTATTCTGGCAGGAAGTTCATGACCAGTTCCTTAGGGTTCATTGCTGGTTCCTCTGAAGTTTCTTAGATGAAAATGTAGATGGGTAGGTTAGTAAGTTTGCAGAAGATATAAAGATTAGTGGAGCTGCGGTCAGTGTAGGTGACTATCACAGCATTGAGCAAAAGATTATATATGGGTGGAGAAATGATCAAGTGTGAGATATTGCACCTTGGGAGGTCAAATCAAAGGAGAATCTCCACAGTTAGTGGGAGGGCTCTTAAAGGCAATGGTGCACAAATGATTATGGAGTGCAAGTCTATAGCTCCCTGAATGTATCAAAGTTAGTTTATTATCAAAGTTTGTATATGTCACCTTATGCTACCCTGAGATTCATTTTCTTGTAGGTATTCACAGTAGATCAAGGAAATAAAATAGTATCGATGAAAGCTGAAACATAAACAAAATCTGACAAACAACCAAAGTGTAAAAGAAGATAACCTATGCACATGCAAAACAAATGTTAATAATAATTTAGTAAATAAATAATAATGTAAAGAACATGAGTTGTAGACTCCTTGAAGGTGAGTCCATTGGTTGTAGAATCATTTGCGGGTTAAGGTGAGTGAAGTTATCTGCGCTGGTTTAGGAACCTGATGGTTGAAGTGCAATCAATGCAAGTAGGTAGGCTGGTAAAGAAGAACAAAGAAATACAATAGAATCAATGAAAAATTGCACTCAAAGGCTGACAAACAACTAATTGGCAAAAGAAGACAAACTGTGCAAATGCAATAAACAAATAATAATAATAAATTAAAAGAGATAATAATCATAATATGAGCTGTAGAGTCTTTGAAAATTAATCCAAATGTTGTGGAATCATTTCAGCATTGAGGTGATCGAAGTTATCAACACTGGTTCAGAAGCTAGATGGTTGAAGGGTAATAACTGTTCCTGAATCTGGTAGGGTGGGACCTCAGCCTCTGATACCTCCTTCCTAATGTCAGTAGAGAGAAGAGAGCATGGTCAGATGGTGGGAGTTCTTGATGATGGATGTTGCTTTCTTCTGGCACCGCTCCTTGTTTGTAGATGTGTTCAGTGGTGGAGAGGGCTTTTCCTGTGATGAACTGGTCTATATCCAACACTTTTTTGGGGCTTTTCAGTTCTTCAGCATTGGTATTTCGATACAAGGTCGTGATGCAACCAGTCAGCATACTCCCCACCATACATCTATAGGAGTTCATCAAAGTTTTTAGAGGACATGTTGAGTCTGTGATAACTACTCAGAAAGTAGAAGTTCTCCTGTGCCTTCTTTATAATGGCACTCACGTGCTCCCAGGACAGATCCTTTAATATGGTAACACCAAGGAATTTAATGTTACTGATCCTCTCCACCTCTGATCCCCTAATGAGGACTGGCTTATGGAGCCCCAGTTTCATCCACCTGAAGTCAATGTTGTTGAAGTTGAGTGAGAGGTTGTTGTGTGGCACAATTCAACCAAATTTTCATGGGACAGACTTTAGTTTAAGTGACCAATCTACAATGCTCCAGAGTTCTTTAGCTTCCTTCTAGTGCTGAAATCACTCCTACTGTATATACCCTTGCTGACTTCAAAAGTCTATTCTGATAATTATTTTATATTAATGATCATAGTTCCTTGTTTCAAAGATTTCCTGCATTTGTGATCTATTTCTTCTGAAATCATTTGAAGAACAATTTATTGATGATTTATTTATCTAACCATCCATTCTTTACCATGGTTAACCAACTCTTCCTGCCACTGTTTATTATCCTTATAACTAATTCTATGAAGTTATCACTGATGGTCAATGCTAGCCCAGACATTTTTCTCCTCCCACAGGAAATCTAGCTGCCATCCTGTTAATACTGGAAAGTCTTTTACAATATTTTGCAATCATGTCAATATTATTGTTCACTCCTCTGCATCCGGAATCTCTGACAGATCTTGGGCTGGGTTGTAATCAAGTCCCATCACCTGTTCCACAATTGTAGCATAAAGGACTGATGACTCCTTCCATATCCTCCTGCTCCCAGCCTCACACTTCATCCACTTCCCCACCATTAGACTTCCAGGAAGGAGATTCCTAGTAATGCAGGTGCATTAAATGTTCTGCACAAAGGAAGTCCAGTACTCAGTGCAAGTTGGATATACTCACTCATTGGCAAGAAGTGCTACCAGCATTCTACTTACAAACACAACACTCCTGATAAACATGAATGGTTTTTACCCTACAAACATGGAAAGGAGTCATTTCCAATTTCAGTGATATATAAAGTTCACACCAGTATGGATCAAATAATATTTTCTCACTCCTGCTTTGATGTCTAAATTTGTGTCAATAATCATTACAACCTTGTCCTGTTGACATTTTATTTACTTAGGTCTTTTTTTGCTCATGTGTAAATTATATATCATTTATGTACAATGTAGCTGTTGGAAAAAGCCCATTTTCATGGCATTTATATCCTGTCTATGACAATAAACTTGAACTTGAATTTGATCACATAACCAGGACGTGTGATATGCACCAGCTGCTCCTATGACCATCTGGAAAACCTGGCAATATCCCTTAAGGAAAAGGCCTTTGCATGTGGGATTTGCTTAAATGGACATCTTGGTCAGTATGAACTGATACGTCTGTTTATGTGCTGTTCAACCCAATGGCTCTTGCTCATTCATAAGACATCTATCTCTGAGCATTACAACAGGAGTCCTTAGTCAGAAAAAATAGCAGAGGAGTGATTTTTTCTCAGTGGTTCTCAGGCATCGATGTGGAATTAGGCTGGATGGGTGATACTCTTCTCCAGACCCCATGAAGTTTCAATTATCTTAAGGGAATTTAAAAAAAAACTTGAAATGTGTGTATGCTTAATGTATTCCTCCTAAAGCAGTCAGGTTTGAATTTCTGTGGGTCTTTCTGCTCACCAGCCCCAAGACTAGAAAGATGGTTGATTGTTGCAAATGATTTTGCAGGTGTATCAAAAGTGACGTATTTTATATCAGAATTCTCATTCAGATAATCATAAAATAATTCATGGCACTATTTTCGGTAACTATTCTCCATCTGTCATTTTTGTTTTTCCTCCTGAACTTCCCCAACCCACATCACCTCCTCTCTTTATCCCTTTGCACCATCCCAAACTGCCCCGGTTCCTATCAAACACTACTCCTCACCTCCCTCTCTTACTCCACTCTCCACCTTCCTCTCCTAACAGATTCTTCCATGTTCAGATCTTTGTCACTTCCATCTATAATCTTGCATATGTCCCACCCTCCACTCCACTCCCCCATCAGCCTATCATCCCTCCTCACCTGGATCCGCCAATCACCTGCCAGCTCTTGCTACACCCCTTCCCTCCACCTTTACTGGAAGTCAGGAGAGTTCAATATTGATGCTGTCAGGCTGTAGGCCACCAAGACAGAATATGAGGTGCTGTTCCTCTAGTTTTTGTTTAGCCTCATTCAGGCAATGGAGGAAGCCCAAGACAGACATGTTAGTGTGGGAAATAGAGAGGGAAATTAAAACAACGGGGAACCGGAAAATCCAGAAGGCCACAATAGACGGAAGGAGTGCCTTGGCGAAGTGGTCACCCAGTCTGGTGCCAGGCTCTAAAAAAGAGAGAAACAAGTTAGTTAGGGTGAAAGATAAGGTGAGACTAAATGATTCAAAAACACAAGGGATTCTGCAGATACTGGAAATCCAGAGCAAGAAACACAAAATGCTGAAGGGACTCACAGGCTAGGCAGGATTTATGGAGAGGAATGAACAGTCAACATGTCAGACCAAGGCCCTTATCCAGGACTGGAAAAGAAGATGAGGAGCAAGTGTGCAACGTGCTTCTAATTTCCACACTGAATGAGTTAGCCTCATGTAGATGGCCTTTTCTCTTTTAAATGATTAATTTACCACCCGGCCATTTCTCCTTGCCACTGTGTGTGCACGTTGAACTTTTAACACTCATCACCTCCATCTGAAGAAGGAGAAAAGCTGGCTCCAATAGTTAATCCTGTCAGGCTAAGATTATCTGATTTACTCTCCTTGCCTTCAGGGAAACTGATTACACTGAACAGCTGTTTGAATGGGATGTGGCTTCAACATGTCCATTGTGATATTTTAAATTACAATTTCTCTTTGATGACAGTTTTACTAAGAAAAACTGTCACTGTGATGTAAACACCAGTGCTCAAGAATGGAAAAGCCTTCCAAAAGTGATGGATACAGCCCAGTTCATCACAGGAAAATCTCTCTGGAGCCTTGAGAAATCTACAAGGAGTGCTGTCACAAGAAAGCTACACCCGTCATCAAGGAACTCACACCGTCCAGGCCATTCTCTCTTCACACTGCTGCCATCGGGAAGAAGGTACAATAATCTTAGTTCTCACACCACTAGGTTCAGAAACAGCTATTAACCTTCAACCATCAAGCTCCTGAACCAACATGGATAACTTCACTCACCTCAACACTGAACTGATTCCACAACCTATGGACACACTTCCAAATTCTCTATAACTTTCTTGGCATTGTTTTATTATTACTATTATTATTATTATTATTATTATCATCATCATCATCATCATCGTCATCATCATCATCATCGTCATCATCATCATCATCATCATCATCATCATCAGCATCTGTTTTTATCGTATTTGCACAGTTTGTCTTTTTTTGCATATTGTTCATCGTTGTGTATAGATTTTTTAATGGATGCTATTTTATTGCTTCGTTCTACTGTGTGTGCTTGCAAGAAAAAGAATCGTCAGGTCAGGCAGCATCTATAGAAAAGAGTGAACGGTTTACATTTCGGGCCTTCATCAGGACTGGAAAGGAAGGGGGAAGAATTTAAAATAAGAAGGTGGGAGGTGGGGAGGAAGAAGTACAAAGTGGCAGGTGTTAGGTGAAATGAGGAGAGGAGGAGGGGTGAAGTAAAGAGTTGGGGTTGATTGGTGTAAGAGATAGGGGCTGGAGAAATGGGCATCTGATAGGAGCGGACAGAAGACCGTGGAAGAAAGGGAAGAAAGGGAAGCCAGAGGAGCACCAGAGGGAGGTGATGGGCAGGTAAGAAGAGAAGTTGTGAGAAGGTGTGAAGGTGTAAGAAAAGAACGTATGGGGAATGGTGAGGGAGGGGGTAATTACCAGAAGTTCAAGAAATCAATGTTCTTGCCATCAATGTTCATACCCAGCTGGAATATAAAGTGTTGCTCCTCCAACCTCATTGCAGCAGTAGAGGAGGCCTTGGACTGATATGTTGGAACGGGAATGGGAAATAGAATTGAAATGGGTGGCCACTGACAAATCCCAACTTTTGAGGTGGACAGAGTGAAGGTGCTGGACGAAGGGGTCTCCCAATCTATGTTGGGTCTCACCGATATACAGGAGGCCACACCCTGAGAACTGGATGACCCCAAAAGACTCGCAGGTGAAGTGTCGCCTTACCTGGAAGGATTGTTTGGGGCCCTGAACGGTAGTGAGGGAGGCTGTGTAGGGGCAGCTACGGCACATCTCACTTTCAAGGATAAAAGTGCCAGGAGAGAGATCATGGGGAGGGATGAGCGGACAAGGGAGTGAGAAGGGAGCAGTTCCTGTGGAAAGCGGAACATGAGAGGGAGGAAAAGAGGTGCTTAGTGGTGGGATCCTGTTGGAGATAGTGGAAGTTATGGAGAATTATTTGCGGATGCGGAGGCTTGTTGAGTGGTACTAGATGGACCGAAAGGCAGATGTCTGTGCTGTAAGTGCTCTAAGGTTCTAGGACTATAAGGCAGCAGCAAAGCAAGTCAGAGTTCTAACAAATCAGAGTAAGTTTTTTACAGAGTGTAGTGGGTGCATGGAACACCCTACCAGGAATGATGGTAGAGACAGAGACATTAGCAACACTTAAGACACTCTTAGATAGGCACATGGATAATAAAAAAAAATGGAGGGCAGGATTTGATTAATCTTAGAGTAGCTTTAAAAGTTGGAATAACATTGTGGGCCAAAGGTCCTGTACTGTGCTGAAGTGGTCTGTGTTCTATGTTCTATGTTCTAAGATCAGAGGATAGCTACAATGGAGTTACATTGACTGTCTCCATAAAATATGCAGCTGGAGGAATCAGACCAGCAACTTATGAGAGTTTCTGGTCAAGTACAATGGAGAGGACTTTGTCAAGTCCCTGTGCAAGTGAACATATTTCATTTCGCCACCCTGCACATGCTTGCTAGTTACTTTATACAAGTTCAGACTATTTTCTAAATCACTCACCAGATGAAGGTTGCTCTTAGGTTATCAGACATTGTAATCTCCCCCCCCGCCCCCCGCCCCCCCCCCTCCACTCATGTAAATTCTGTGGGTGGATAGCAGCTTGCTTCTGTTGCTAAGTGGCCAAGGGTGTGCCCAGTACTTCATGGAAAATCTTGCTTAGCAGGATATATGCATGGTAGCACAGAAACCTGAACCTGAAATATTGGATTCCACAGACAGAGCCTTGACTTGGAATTCCAAAATGGGATCAGAATCAGAATCAGGTTTAATATCGTGAACAGAAATAAGATGCAAGATTCAAAATGTTGAATGTCATTTTCAGTACACAAGTTAAAGGAGAACTGGACATAAAGCAGCACAAAGAAACATAATAAGATAAACAACACAATAAATATTGTATAAACGCGTAAGATAGCTTATAAACATAGATTGATTATATGTAAGGTACGTAAAGTGATGCTAGGCACAGGACAATTGGTAGTAGGGTACCTGTGGGGTGAGTTTGTAGGTGGGTGTGTTGATCAGCCTTACTGCTTTTGGAAAGTAATTGCTTTTGAGTCCAGTGGTCCTGGCGTAAATGATGCATAGCCTCCTCCCCTGATGGGAGTGTGGCAAGCAGACCATGAGCAGAGTGGGAGGGATCCTTTATGATGTTGCTGGCCTTTTTCCAGCACCTTTCTGTATACATGTCTCTGGTGGTGGGTGGGCTGGTATTAGGCAGTTTTAATTACCTGCTGTAGGACCTTCCTGTCCATCGCAATGCAGTTTCTGTAACATGCAGCTTGTCAGGGTGCTCTCTTCTGCATATCTGAAGAAGGGCATGAAGATTGATGTGCATAGTCCAGCTCTCTTCAGCCTCCTCCTCAGAAGGTAGAGGTGTTGATAAGCTTTCTTGATTGAGTAGGATGTGTTCTGTGACCATGACAGGTTGTGCGAGATCTGAACACCCAGGAGTTTGAAACTGCTCACAGTTTCCACTGCTGTGTCACTGGTGTAAAGAGGGAGTGCGACTTCTCCTGAAGTTGATAACCATCTCCTTTGTCTTTTTGACAATGAGGAGGAGGTTACTTGCCTGGCATTAGGCCTCAATCTCCTAATGAAATATAGTCATTCGCATGTCATCTTCATAATTGTATCAATCTGTTTGGCCCAGGATAGATCATCTGGAAAGTTGAAACCCAGGAACTTGAAGCTGCTCACTCTTTCCACTGTTAGCCCCTCTGTGGGGACTGTTGTGTGTTCCCTCAACTTTCCCTTCCTGAAGTCCACAATCAATTCCTTGGTCTTACAGACATTGAGTGCCAGATAGTTGTTGCAATACCACTCAACAAGCTGACCTATCTCACTCTTGTACACCTCCTCATTGCCATCAGAGTTTCTGCCAATAACAGTAGTGTCATTGGTGAATTTACATATGGCATTTGACCTGTGCCTAGTCACACAGTCATGAATGGAGAGAGGGCAGGCATAGCAGTGGGTTAAGCACACTTCCTTGAGGTGTGCTAGAGTGGATCATCAGTGAGGTTTTTTCCGATCTGTGGTTATGAGGAAGTCAAGAAGCCAGTGGCAGAAGGAGGTACAGAGGCCCAGGTTTTGGAGCTTGTTGATCAGAGCAGAGGGGATGATGGCTGAACACTGCGCTGTAATCAAACAACAGCCTGATGTTTCAATTGTTGTTTTCAGGTGATCCAAAGCCAAGTGGAGACCCAGTGATATTGCATCTGCTGTAGACCTATTGTAGCAGTAGGCACATTGCAGCAGGTCACAGTCCTTGCTTAAGCAGGAGTTGATTCTGGCCTTGGCAAACAGCGCAAAGCACTTCATCACAATAGATGTAAGAGCGACTGGGTGATAGTCTTTGAGACAGCTCAGCCTGCTCATCTTGGGCACAGCTATAATTCAAGGATGTTCTCACATTGGATTGTGAGACATATATCACAGGGCCATCAGATGCTGCAAGGATCTGCCCATATGTAGTTTTATTCTCCCTTTCAAATACTGCGTAAAAGTAATTCAGCTTATCTGGGAGTGAAACATCACAGCCGTTTATGATGTTAGATTTTGCTTTGAAGAAAGTAATAGATTGCAAACTCTGTCACCACAGACATGCAAACAATTCTGTCTCCAGCTTCACTTGGAATCTCTTTCTTATTATTAAGATAGCCTTCCCTAAGACATACCTGAACATTTTGCAGAGTTCTGGATCAGCAGTCTTGAATGCTACAGATCTAGCCCTCAGCTGTCTGTGAATCTCCAATGGTTTCTGGTTCGCACACTCATCCACATGGGTCTTGGAGAAGTCGGTGACAACTGTGACGTATTCATTCAGACTTGAAGGTGAATCCCTGAATATGGTCCAGTCCACTGATTTAACATAGTCCTGTAAGTGCACCTCCGCTTTCCCTGACCATTCCTTTGTGGTCCTCACCACCTTTGCTGTGGTCTTCAGTCTCTGTCTGTATGCCAGCAGGTGAAATACAGCCCAGTGAATGGACTTGCCAAAGTGAGCGTGTAGGATAGCACAGTAAACATGCATGATTATTATCATCTTTCTCTGTGTTTTCGTATTTGCAGAGTTTGTTGTCTTTTGCACACTGGTTGTACACAGAGTTGGGATGGTCTTTCATTGATTCTATATGGCTATTAAATTTATTATGTCCACAAGAAAATGAATCTCAGGTTTGTATATGGTAATATATATGTACTTTGATAATAAGTTGACTTTGAACTTTGGAAACAACCACAATAATTAGGAAGGTATGAATGTACTGTCTCACGAGTGCTAGTCACAGTGCTTAGCTCCTCCAATACAGATAGAAAACTGACTAATAGAAAATGCTACATGTCAGTACAGTTTTCTATCACTCAAAGTTACAGATTCCTTAGTAATCCCTAACATACAGTACATGTGGGCCAGAGGATTAAGCATCTAATCCAGCGTATTGGTGCTAAACATTCAAACCACTGACACACCCACCCTCGTCTCTAGAACACATAACGTAGAACAGTACAGCTCTTTGACCATGATGTTGAGATAAATTAATTAAACGCCTAACTGAACTAATCCCTCCTGCACTTTTCCTCCATTCTGTGCAAATCCCTATTCCTGTATAAGACACTCTTAAAAGTCTCCATGACATTTGCCTCCACTACCACCCCAGTAGTGCATTCCAGACACACACCACTGTCTGTGTAAAAATCTTACCCTGCAGGTCTCCCTTGAATGTACTTGCTCTCACCTTAAATGCACAATTCGATATTTTGACCCGAGCAGAGTGATATAGGCTCTATCTATTCCAGTCATTGCTTTATAAACCTCCACTAGCTCTACCCCATTCACCACCACTCCTTAGAAAAGAATCCAAGCTTGTCCAGCCTCTCTTCATAACACACCCTGGCTAAAACAATTGCCCTGCTCCGAAGCGTGCTATCAAAGGTCATTCTTACCCTGGGCCATTAGGCTCTATAATGAGTCAACCTATAACTGAGGAAGTGATGACCCCTCCTATTAGACTGTTTGAGGTAACTTATTTTTATTCTTTCTACTTCACTTCTAATATTTATATCTGTGCACTTGTAATGCTACTGTGACACTTTATTTCCTGTGGGATCAATAAATTACCTATAAGTCCTGCCAAAGGGTTTCGGCCCAAAACATTGACTGTATTCTTTTCCATAGATGGTGCCTAGTCTGCCAAGTTCCTCCAGCATTTTTCATACGTTATTTGGATTTCCAGCATCTTCAGATTTTCTCTTGTTTGAGATTAAAGTACCTATCTGTCTAATCTTCTGCACCCTCTCCAAATTCTCCATCTGCTTCCTATAATAGCATCTTCCCCCCTTCCCTCTCAGTCCTGAAGAAGGCTCTAGGCCTGAAACATCGACTATTTACTCTTTTCCACAGATGCTGCCTGACCTGCTGAGTTCCTGCAGCATTTTCTATGTGTTACATAGTGCTTGATTTAATGCTATTACAGCACCACCAATCTGCATTCAATTGTCTGTAAGGAGCTTGAAGGTTCTCGCCTCTGATCACATGGGATTCCTCTGGGAGCTCCATTTTCCCCCTACATTCCAAAGACGTATGGGTTGATAGGTTAATCAGAATCAGAATCAGAATCAGACTTTAATCGCCAAGTACCTATACACATACAAGGAATTTACTTCTGGCAGATGTTGTCTCTCTGCTCATACAATAATAATGATAAATATAAATGAAAATATAGATTATACATACAAGTAGTGCGATCCAAGTAATAGTTAGCCGACAGTTAACCGGCAGTTAACTGTTCAGCAAAGTGACCGCAGTAAGGAAAAAACTTCTCCGGTACCTATTAGTCTTAGTCTGGAGGGTTCTGAAGCGCCTACCAGACGGAAGCAGTTCAGTTCATTGGTTCTCAACCTTTTTCTGCTCGTAGCTCACTTGTGACTTTCATTTACCTCTGTGCTGCTCCATAGTCTCTGATATCTGCGGAAGATTTTTTTGGTCAACTGTACTAATTATTCTAATATATGTTCAATATTTATGTTTTAACTTGCAGCATGCAACTAGCTGTATTTCCATATCTGATATTTCATCATATGCCTTGCTTCTAATCAGTTGCTCAAGGGGACAGCTTGTTTAGTTTTTATTTATGCTGTAATTCAGAACAGTAGAAATTGCAACAGACTTTTCAGGCAGAATCGAATGATTCATCTATATTGTGTGGCTTGATAGCATTTGCAATTGAGTTTGAAATCTCATCAAATGCAAGACAACTTTTGTCTTTCTTAGCTGCTTTTTCACTAAACATTTGCTTTACTGTCAGCCTTGATTGAAAATGATCATTTTGCTTATTAAAGTAATGCAGTACCTCATTCTTCTTGACCTTATGTGCCATCTCCAAGTTCTTGCTCAGCTTTAATTTGAAAGTGTAGTTATACAAATCAGATACAGTAGCATCCTTTTGTCCTGGGGGTTGGGGGGAATGGAATAAAACCATGGGCAAGGTACTCAATGGAATATTGCTGACATGTCTTCTTTCCTGCAGTAGCCATGGGTAATCTGATGTAAAAATACAAAGAAGAATTTTAAAAGGGGTAAAGGGGAATGGAGAAGGGAGGAAGCAGGAAGCACCAGAGATACATTCTCTCCTGATCAATAAACTAGTTGTTTGGAATCAATTGACTTTACCTGCTGACATAGGGCTGGGTATGTCTGCATCCGCGTCAACCCGCCTTGATACTCCTTCTCTGTCACCTGTCCACAGCCCTCCCATGGCACTCCATCCTCGCCAGCCGCAACATCCTTTGCTCCAGCAAGATTTATAAACTCACACTCCGCTCCACATTGACAAATACAGTACTGTGCAAAAGTCTTAGGCACCCTAGCCTAAGACTGTTGATATATATCAACAGCAACAACAATACAATAATACAATTGTATGCATAGGTTCTATAGAAAATCAGTGAACTTTGAAGAATTGTAAGTATTATATGGCGTGAAAAAGTCCTTCATGGAAAAATAAAACTAGCTTTTAAGTCAGTATTGTTTAAAAATGGGTTAATTTTTAGGCAAATATTTTAAATGCTATTATATATGCAAATTATATGTGGTAATAAAGAGCATGTACTCTTCCTTTCAAAACATGATAAGTATCATGAATTTAGTGGAAGATAGTGATGTCATGTAGTCTTCACATGTTCTCATCTCTCTGCAGTTTAGCTGTTTCTGACAGATGACCCCCATTGCAGTTACTGCAGCCTTTGTGCCACGTTCTATAAGTATTACAGCACCCACAAGTCACTGGAAGGCAAAAAGAACCAGCATCCTTCTGCATCCTTGCTGACTGGCCTTGCTGCTGACGGCTCTGCCCAGTCTGTAGCTTGTGATCTGGGGGTGGCTGGGGAGTAGGCAAAACTAGACACACACAGGCTACGCTGGTTTGCTGCCTCATTTGCAACGTCAGGTGTATTTTCCCATTTACTTCATTCAGGGTTCCAATTTATTTACATGTATTTATTTATATATTTTAGTAATATTTCATTAATACAGTAAACTTATCATGGACTGTTCAGAAACTCCTCTGGTAAACTTTTTTTTACTTGTGGTCTCTACAAAATTCAGCATGGCCCCTGAGGAAGAATGGAGGATCCCAAATCTCTATAACAAGGAGAAGCCCAGTAATAACATCAAAGAGAGTTTAAGGATGTTTCAACCATACTATACCCATTTGCCCTTAATAGCATTTGATTTCCCATCTCCGGCAACATCTGTGGATTCAGCGGAGGTCTCAGCCAACGCAGAGCCCACAGAACTGAAATGGAAGCGAGTTCTGTTGTAGTCACCACACTATAGCAAGGAGATGACTCACCATGCGGTAGGGGAAATGGGAGTGGTGCAAGTAGACATCTTGGCTACCATGGACAAGTTGGGCCAAAGCACCTGCTTCTGTGTTATATAACTCTATGCTTGCCTGGGATGTGTTGTTCTGTTATGAGGAGATACTAGACTGGGAGTGGTGTGGAGGGGGATGATGGGGGAATCTGACAGAGGCATACAACATTATGAGGACCAGAGGGTGGTATTTTAATTGGTTCTCATAATTAGGGGACTGGGCGGTGATATTGGGGCGTAGGTAACATCAGCTGCATCGCCTTACAGCACAGTCCTCAACTGGCAAGATAATGAGGAAGGTTTGACAGAAAATGTTTTCAAAAAATGGGTGGCATCGCAAAATATAATTAGTCAAATGTTATAGTAGGGTCAAGGTGAAAGCACATACTGTTCCCACATTTGTCTCTGCTTTTGGGAAAGAACTTTGCAGGACAGTTTTCTTTTGTTCAGTTATGGTATTTGGGAGTAACCGACAAGTATTAAATGTGTTGCTCGTTAATAAGTGATTCTGAAAATCGCATCTTGAACAGCTAACTGATGTTCAAAATTCAAAAGTTCAAAGTTAATTTATTATCAGAGTACATACATGTCACCAAATACAACCCTGAGATTCTTTTTTCTGCAGGCATACTTAGCAAAACTATAGACTTAAACTGTAAACATCAGGAACCGTAAATGTAAACAAACTCTGCAAATGCAGATATAGATAAATAGTAATAAATAACGAGCATGAAATAACAATATAACAGAGTCCTTAAATGAGTGTGGTTGTCCCCTTTTGTTCAGGAGCATGATGGCAGTGGGGTAGTAACTGTTCTTGAAACTGGTAGTGTGAGTCCTGAGACACCGGTACCTTTTACCTGATGGCCGCAGCGAGAAAAGACCATGGCCTGGGTGGCGATGCTGCTTTTCTATGGCAATGTTTCATGTAAATGTGCTCAATAGTTGGGAGGGTTTTACCTATGATATACTGGGCAGAACCCAGTACCTTTTGTAGGATTTTCTGCTCAAAGGCATTGGTGTTCCCATACCAGGCCATAATGCAGCCAGTCAGAACTCTTTGCCAAGGCTTTTGATGACATGCCAAACCTCCACAGACTCCTGCAGAAGTTCAGGTGCTGTTGTGCTTTCTTTGCAATAATATTTATATGGTGAGTCCAGGACAGGTCCTCTGAGATAGTGACACCTGGGGTAGTGACCCTCTCCACCTCTGATCCTCTGATGATTACTGGCTCGTGGACCTCTGGTTTCCCCTCTCCTGAAGCCTACAATCAGTTACTCGGTCTTGTTGACATTGAGTGAGAGGTTGTTTTTATTACACCACTCAGCCAAATTCTCAATCTCGCTCCTGTATGTTGATCCAGCCGACAATAGTGATGTCATCAGCAAACTTGTATGTGGTGTTGGAGCTGTACTTAACCAGGCAGTCATAGGTGTAAAATGAGTAGAGCTGGGGGCCAAACACACATCCCTGTGGTGCCCCTGTGCTGATGGAGATTGTGGAGGGGATGTAAAACTGAACTGACTGGGATCTACAAGTAAGGAGGTCCAGGATCCAGTTGCACAAGGGGGTACTGAGGCCCTGGTCTTGGAGTTTACTGACTTGTATTGACGGGATGATGGCATTAAATGCAGAGCTGTAATCGATAAAGAACACCTGCAGTCTGGATATTTCAGGATTGAGTGAAGATCCAACGAGATAGCATCTGCTGTAGACCCGTTGCTTCGAGCAGATCCAACCAATGTTCATCAGAAGACAAATAAAAAATGTGCAAATACAAAAGAACAAATAATCATCAATAAATAAGTGAATAAATAATACTGAGAGCATAAGTTGTAGAATCCTTGAAAGTGAGTCCATTGGTTATGGAATCAGTTCAGTATCGAGGTGAGTGAAGTTATCCATGTCGGTTCAGGAGTCTGGTGATTGAAGGGTAATAGCTGGTCTTGAACTGATGATGTGGGATGTAAGGCTTCTGTACCTCCTTTCCAGTGACAGAAATGTAAGGTATAAGCAATAATCAATTTTGAATTTTAAAACAGCTACAGAGTACAGGCTGCCGCTCACAGTAGAAGGCTGTCTGCTCAAGTTAAGAACCCATGGTATTACAGGAAAGATACTAGAATGGAAGAAGCAGTGGCTGATTGGCAACAAGCAAAGATAGGGAATAAAGGGAGCCTTTTCTGGTTGACTGTCAGTGACTAGTGGTGTTCCACAAGAGTCTGTGTTGGGACCGCTTCTTCGTATGTCGTATGTCAATGACTTCGATGAAGGAATCGGTGGCTTTGTTGCAAAGTTTGCAGACAATACGAAGAGATAGGTGGAGGGGCAGGTAGTTTTGAGGAAGTGGAGAGGCTACAGAAAGACTTGTATAGATTAAGAGAATGGGCAAAGAAATGTTAGTAAAATACAGTACCACGTCACATGCCAGTGATAACAAACCGGATTCTGAATCTGATTCAATAAGTGTATGGCCATGCAGTTTGATAGAAGAAATAAACAGGTAGACTATTTTTTAACTGGAGAGAAAATTCAAAACTCCGAGGTACAAAGGGCGTTGTGGGAGTCCTTGTACAGGATTCCTTAAAGGTTAATCTGCAAGCTGACTTGGGGGTGTGGGAGGCAAATGCGATATTAGCTTTCAGTTCAGTGAAACCTATTGAATGTTGAAAGGCCTTGACAAAATGGATGTAGAGAAGATATTTCCTAAGGTGGTAGAGTCTCGGACCAGAGGACACAGCCTCGGAATAGAGGGGCATCCTTTTCGAGTGGAGGTGAGGAGGAATTTCTTTAGCCAGAGAGTGGCAAATCTGTGGAATTCTGTGCCATGCCAGCTGTGGGGGAGGGGGGAGTCAAGTCTTTATGTATATTTAATGCAGAGATTTATAGATTCTTGATTGTTCAGGCGTGAAGGGCTACAGTGAGAAGGCAGGTGATTGGGGCTGAGAGGGAAAATGGATCAGTCATGATGAAATGGTGGAGCAGACTCGATGGGCTGAGCAGCCTAATTCTGCTCCTATATCATATGATCTTATGATAAAACAGAAAATTTCATGACATATGTCAGTGATAATAAACCTGATTCTGATTCTATTTCTGAGATGCTGGATGTAATTACCTTAATACGGTTATTCCAAGATTTATAGAGAGGATTGAATCACAGTAATCATTTTTCTGAAAATGTAGCCATTTGTGAGGTGTTTCCCATAGTTCTAACCTTTGCACTTGATTGCAGCAAGCCTATTTCCTAGTAATTGGCCTAATTAATTTCAGACAATTAGTGATGCATTCAATGATTCATCTTTCCATGGAACTCAGAGGAATTCCATGCTACTTATGATTATATGATGTGCATGCTAAGTCAACCAAACAAATCTGGCAACAAATGTTGTTTTCAGCAGTATGTCACATAAATATCCACAAATAATCTGATTTTACCTGCCCGGTGGGAACTGAAGGTGATAGTGATTTCATTCTTCATTGAAATTGACAAAGGCAAACAGTATTTTGCCTGAAATGCCCATGATTTTTGGCATCCCATCCAACCTGTTTTACATTCAATTGTCTCCCATTTTAATCTTCATTCCCATTACTTTATTTCAGCTAGACCAATAGTAGTTGATGAAAAGGTTTATTTTCAATTTCAAAAGAAATATGCAGAGATTCTACAAAAATGTAAAACAATAACAGAATATAGTGCTACGGTTACAGAGGAAATGCAATGCAGGTTGGCAGGTACAGTGCAAGGGCCATGCCGAGTAAGATTGTGAGTGCAAGGGCTGATATTTATTGGACAAGAGTCAAACCCATGCCTGGCGATGGCAGGGGTACGGCAGCTAGTTCATCCTCAGACTCTGATGCTAATTGTTTCTTTTCAAACCCTAATGTAGACGCTATTATCCTTTACCTGTTCTTTCTGTCTCTTTTCCTTCTTTAGCCCATGCACTTTCTCTGTGTTTTTACAGGATTCATCTATAGCCATTACTGCGTTTCACATCTACATTGAACAATCACAGGCCACCCTAAAGCCTTCTCATGTTTTCCTTTCTCTAACAACAAATCTGCAGACACTCACTTGGTCCATTCCACAGACTTAATAGTTGCTGGTACAAACCTGTATGCTACTGGAGTCTTTTGGAGGTCTGGGACAGGGGGCTTCCATGCCATCATTCGTGCACACACAATCAGGGCATGCCACATATACGCATCACACATGCTCACACATTTTGAAATTCCTTATTTCTTGCAACACACATCAAATTTTCCTGTGCTTCATTCATGACACCAACCAATCCCATGGCAACACCTCAAATGGGACTCCTACCTGGCCTACGGCAACCTTGTTGTGGTGAACTACATATACCTGTCTGGACACGCCCCCTGCTGACTGCTCCTGTGGCTCCTCCCACAGACCCCTGTATAAAGGCGATTGAGGCCTGAGCCCGGCCTCTCAGTCTCCAGGATGTAGTATGGTGGTCACTCACTGCTTGTTCCTTCTTCCAGTCAATAAAAGCCGATATCTCGCCTTTACGTCTCAGAGTGAGTTATTGATGGTGCATCACTTGTCTTTTTTTAAATTTCCTTATGTCAACGGCTAAGGTATTAGTGTACCTTGACTACTCCATACAGAAGGAAATTTGTGCACCAGCAGCAGATTCAGACCTTTACTCAAACATGAGCAATCTAGGATTTAGAACTGATTGGCTACCAAGGCTAAATTCCCTTCTCCTGTATAACAAAGTCAAGGATTAGCCATCTCAGTGGAACCTCCAAGTAACTCTTGAAGGAACCTGCTGATATTAAAATAAAATATCTAAAATAATGAGGCCCAGAACACACAAACTCTTACAACTCAAGCATTCTTTTTATTTTACTTGGGCACAATAAGGACATCATGGCCCCCGTCACTCTGTATGTTGCAATGTTTCAATATACATGTGACAAACTAAGCTTTAAATCTTTACATTTCCTAATTAAGATAGCATGCAACTTGGAAGGGACTTGCAGATGGAGTAACGTTTGAACTCCTTGACGTTCTTAGTGTTAGATGTGGTGGGTTTGGGAGCTGATGTTCAAGTAACCTAAGGGAGTAACTCCAGTGTGATTTTCAAGTCTATTGAACATGTATCTCCACAATGTTTACAACAGGCAAAGATTACAGTTGTGCAGGTATCTGACCAAAAGATTTAATAAGCAGTGACAAACCCATGTTTTTGTTCTGTGATGATCAACTGTACTTTTACAAATTGAGAGATTACAATAACTTAATATTATGGCTCACACCACAACCTCCAACACCCTCTCCTTCTAAGTTTGTGTACTCAAGATGGTCTTTGTGGTCCGTAGATGTCCATGATGGTGTATAGACTCTGGTCAGCTCTTCTTGCTTATAGTGACTTCACAGATGAGACCCTGTTCATTCCAACTTCTGGCTGGTAGCCAATCTGATCTGACAATCACTAGTTACCTCTACAACTTCCTTTCAGTTCCTCACTCTCTTACACAAGATCTTCTAGATAAAGTTTGAACTGTTGCCATTATTTATTGGCTTGTGTGTTCATTCCCAGGACTTGGTACTAAACGGGGTAGACAAGAATTCAGCTAAAAAAAAGTTATGTTGCTTATGTGTTTGAACATTGATCAGTACAGTCCCTTCAGATCATAATGTTGTGCTGACTTTTTAAACTACTCGAAAGTCAATCTAACACTTCCCTCCAACAGAGTCCTCCATTTTTCTTTCATCCCTGTGCCTATACAAGAACCTCTTAATTAACTCCAATATATCCGTCTTTACTACTACCCTGGGCAACATGCTCCATGCGCCCAGTGTCTCTGCGTAAAAACCTGTCTCTGACACACCCCATCAACTTTCCTTCAATCTTCTTAAAGTTATGCCTTCTTGTATTACCTATTTCTGCCCTGGGGAAAAAGGTGTTGGCTGTCCACTCTGTGCCTCTTGTCATCTCATGCACCTCTAACAAGTCAATTCTCTTCCTCCTTCGTTCCAAATTGAGAAGTCCTAGCTTATTCAATCTTTCCTCTTAAAACATGCTCTCTAATCGAGTTAGCATCATTACCTAATAGTTAACCCCAGTTAGCATCATACAATTAAACCTCAGGCCTATAATATTAAGATGAAACTTACATCTAGTCACTTCATGTGTTTTACAAGACACAACTAATTTTACTAATCCCACCCCCCACCGCTGTTTTGCAAAGCAGTTCTACGCTTCCAATTTAATGAAACTAATGCAGTTATGTAAATGAACAGATAGCACACACTGTACTGACTTCTGGTCAGTGATGGAGAAAATTAATGATTAGGTAGATGGACTATAAATCACACAGGGTGCCTTGCCATTGACAGTGTTGAACTTCTTGACTTTGCTATTGCAGGCAAATTTAGAGTTATTCAGAATTTTCCTTACTTGAGTAACACACAAGATGCTGGAAGGGTCATGCAGCACCTAGGAGAGAAAAAGGCAGTGCACTGTTAGTGTTGAGAACCTTAAGTTGTACTGATGAAGGGTCTCAGTCCCAAAGTCTACTGTGCATTTCCCTCCATAGCTGCTGCTTGACCCAATGAGTTCCTCCAGCTTTTTGCGTGTTGCACCAGATTCCAACCTCTGCAGCTCTTGTAGATCTGTGTTCCTGACTTGCGCCTTGACTTTGGTGGAAAGGTTTTAGGATGCGAGAAGATGAGTCACTTACTGCAGGATACCCAGCTTCTGACCTGTCCGTCAAGCTAAACCTATGTGCGTCTGGTCCAGATGAGCTTCTGGTTAATGGTGAATTTCCCCTAGGATGTTGTCAGTGAGGGACTCAGTGATCTAATTGTTGATATTAATGATTAGACTCTCTTATGTCAGAGGTAGTCATTGTCTGGCAGCTTTGTGGCATGAATATTACTGTCCAATATTGATCCTTGTTGACTAGGGCATGCTGCATGCAGCCATTGGCTGTCTCTAGCTGAGAAATTGCAAACGGAAGTTAACATTGTGCAATCATCACCAACCATTTCCATTTCTGACCTAACTTTGGAGGGAAAAATATCACTCAGTTGATTTGGACACTGTTGTGGGAAACTCTGCAGTAATATCCCAGGCTGGAATAAAAGATAACAAGACTGAAAAAAAAAGCTTTATTCATCACATGTACATTGAAGCATACAGAGAATTGTGCCATTTTAGGTCAATAACCAACATACCCAAGGATGTGCTGGCGGAAAATCACGAAGTTGCCACGCCTCTGGTGCCAAAATAGCACACCTACAACTTACTAACCAAAACATGTACATCTTGGAATGTGGGAGGAAACCAGAACATCCAGAAGAAACCCACGTGCTCACGGATAGAACGTATAAACTCCTTACACACAGCAGCGAAATTGAACCCCCCATCAGTGATTGCTAGCATTGCGGAACACTCTGCTAATACTACACTACTGCGCATGCAGCATGTGACAATGAGGAAGTGATAACATTAGTGAATTTTAAAAGGTAAATCTTGAGAAGATATTCAGAGCAGAAAAACAACAAACTATGAGATTACTGGATGATGGGGGGGAACGTAAATAGTATAAATGTGAAACACAAAAACAGGGACCCCTAATGAAGTGCTGATTTGCTGCAAACAGTAATTTAGTGGATTGGAGAAAGGTTTGATGGACTGTGTTGAGCTAAGCTGAAAAGACAGAGGTCAGGTGGAGAGCAGGGTGGATAGTTTAAGGGGACACCTAACAAGAAGCTTAGGGTTACCCTGTGGACCAAGTGGAAATACTCTGCAAAGCAGTTCCCCAATCTGGTGTTCTCAATGTACAGGATGCCACACCATAGACATTGGATATAATGCACTAAACTAAATGTTAAGGGAAGGAGAATTCATTAGACAACCTAGTTAAGTATAGCTTCACAATACTTTATCAGATGACAACCACTTCAGTAAATTGCAAATTTCAGTCTTTTCCAAGTCCCTTCCAAGGTTCCATTGTGCTCCCTTCTATGAGCATTATTATTCCACCAGTGCTCTAACACCAGCAGTGCAGCTGTAGAGTAACCCAATGAGAGTAGAACGGAGGATCATTTTTCGATATAACTCACTCAGTCCTCTGGTAGAATTAATTGGATTGGAACAAGGCAACTATTCCAGGAGCTTCGAGTAAAGGATCATTGTTCAAGAAAGATAAACAATCTGCATAAATCTTTCATTTGCTTGTCATTATTAAAACTAAATTGATTAAGTGCAAATATCTTAGTGGAAGTAAATGGTCATATGCCATTAATTAAAAAAAAATTAAAGAACAATGCTCTTATTTTGCCAAAGGTGGTCTGTAACTTTAAAATTCTAAAAAAGGCAAATATTGTAATATTAAATCAAACTAATAAACATCAAATTTTACACAACTCAAAGCAATGAAGGCTTGCATTTTTCCAACCTGATTCATTTATATTAGGTTGGGCCGAGTATTCTACTGAACAATGTACTCTTATTGTAATGTCATCACATGATATTTCTGCATGGGTTGGTTCTAAAGGTTTTTTGGAATTAACATTTGAGGAAATCTTCTTGATTTGGAGAACTCACTTTGTCTAAGGGCTCCTCTGTGATAGTGCAGGGCATTAGAATTCAGAGTTCAATGCTGGCATCCTCTGTAAGGAGCTTCTGTACGTTCTCCCTGTGGAACGCGAGGGTTCTCCCCAGGCACTCCAGTTTCCGCCCACAGATCAAAGGCGTACCAGGTAGGTTACCACTGTAAAATGTCGTGTGGTTTAAGTCAGGGTTTTCAGGAGTTGCTGAGGCGGCTCAGCTCAACAGGCCAGAAGAGCGTACACTGCACTGTATCTCAATATAAATTATAGAAGTATATTCAGTTGAGCAGGAGTTCTTTGTGCATCTGATAAAACATGATGACTTTTAACTGATGCAGGTAGCTCAAAGATTTAAACAGTGATTTAACATGTTAAGTGTATCTTGAAGGTATTGCTGAATATTATTCTTTTGGGCCAAAGAATTAGCATATGCATCATAGTGCAAGCAGCTTTTATGAACCATGCCTCAATGACAACAGAGTTAGGGGAACACATTGTAATTCATCTGGTTATTGATCTTAATGTAAAGATTTTCTTTATGCAGTTTTAATGCATATATTGTGCTCAATAATAAACATAATAAAGTTGAAAAATTTTAATTCTCTGTAATTTTAATAACAATATGTATGGAGATGTGGAGATTACTCTTAGACATCAGCATTTACAGAACGGTGTCAAAATTTTTGCTTTCTCAACATTGCTGTCATGCTGCATCTTCAGACCCAAGCTCAGGATCACATAGAAACTCGGGAGGGTTAAATAAAACTAAAAATTTTATTAACGAAAGAGAAAAAGCAATACAGTAGAAGTTACAAGGTCTTGGATAACTTCGGAATACCTTGACGAGAAGTGCACTAGGACAACTGAGCAAATGAAGGATTAGCACTACTTTAAAAACACTCCAGGGCACAAGAGCATCTGTGCCCACCTGGTAAAGCCCCAGACTAATTATAAGCTAACAAATGACTATTCTAAAAAGAGACAAAAGTCTAAGGATACTTAATTGGTCACCTGCAAAGTCTCGGCGAATTAATTGGTAGTATTCAATGGCAACTACAATTTAAATGTAAAGTAGTGTTAAACATAACAATAACATGATATTTCTGCTTGTGTTTTTTTCTAAGCATTTTTAGATTTATCAGTTTAAGAGATTTGCTTTATTTGGAGAGTTCACTTTGCCCAAGAACTATACTATGACAGTTCAGGACACTGGAATTTCGAGTTCAATCCCAGCGTCCATTGTAAGGAGACTCTGTACGTTCACCCTGTGAAATGCATGGGCTTTTCCCACAGTCTAAAGACGTACCAGGAAGATAATTGGTCATTGTAAATTGTCCCGTGATTAAATAAGGGTTAAGTGGGGGTTGTTGACTGTTGCTGGGGTGACACAGGTTAAAGGCCTGAAGTGCCTACTCTACACTTTATCTCAAAAGATAAATTATAAAAATATATTCAGCAGAGTAGGAGTTCTAAACGCAATTGATAAAATAGGATGACTTTTAATTGATGCAGGGAGCATAAAGATTTTTTTTTAGTTCTCTTTCTTTGTATCATGTTGTCATTGTATGCTTAATTTTGCACTGTATTAATGTTCCTCATTTTGATTTGTAAAATGTATAAAAAACTAATTAAAAAGAAAACAAAAAAACAGGTTTTTGCGGTAAATGAACTTTGAAGGCATTGAAAGAGTTAAAGAAACAGATCATAATTAATCTGTTTACTGATTTTAATGAAAAAAATTTCTTTGTGCAGTTCTAATGTATGCAAAAATATGTTGTGTAGTTTAATGTACATAGGACAAGGGGAAGTACAACGAGATCTAGGTGTTCTTGTACATCAGTCACTGAAAGTAAGCATGCAGGTACAGCAGGCAGTGAAGAAAGCGAATGGCATGCTGGCCTTCATAACAAGGGGAGTTGAGTATAGGAGCAGAGGTCCTTCTGCAGTTGTACAGGGCCCTGGTGAAACCACATCTGGAGTATTGTGTTCAGTTTTGGTCTCCAAATTTGAGGAAGGACATTCTTGCTACTGAGGGAGTGCAGCATAGATTCACAAGGTTAATTCCTGGGATGGCGGGACTGTCACATGTTGAAAGATTGGAGTGACTGGGCTTGTATACACTGGAATTTAGAAGGATGAGAGGGGATCTGATAGAAGCATATAAGATTATTGTGGTGAACTATGTGCCTGTCTGGACACGCCCCTGCTGACTGCTCCTGTGGCTCCTCCCACAGACCCCTGTATAAAGGCGATCAGAGCCTGGACCCGGCCTCTCAGTCTCCAGGATGTAGTATGGTGGTCACTCACTGCTGGTTCCTTCTTCCAGTCAATAAAAGCCGATATCTCGCCTTTACGTCTCAGAGTGAGTTATTGATTGTGCATCAATTTTATTGACTGGAAGTTTTAAATCATGGAAACCGTTTTACATCCGGACCGGTTGGATTTGGACCCCCAAGACCCTGAAGCAGCTCCCGCTTTTGAACTCTGGCTTGCATGCTTCCAATCATACTTGGAGGAGGTTCGTGCGACTGACCCTGCCGTTATGCACAGAATTCTCCTCTCGAGGGTCGCCCCAAAAGTTTATTCAATTATCAGAGACCTACCGACCTATGATGGGGCACTGGACGCCCTCAAAAGATAGAACCTGCGGCCGGTGAACACCGTCTATGCAAGACATCGTTTAGCTACCCGGCGACAGCGGCATGGCGAATCGAGCGCCGAGTTTCACCGAGCACTACAGACACTCGTCCGAACTTGTGACTGCAAGACGCTCACGGCAGAACAGCATGCGGAGCTGCTAGTATGAGACGCCTTTGTGATGGAACTGAGGTCAATGTACGTGCACCAGCGGCTGCTGGAAAAAGCCGATCTTACCTTACGCTCGGCGATCGAGACTGCCAACACTTTGGAAGCTGCTCTGCACAACCCTGATGCTGTCCAGCCGCGCGATTCCCCGCTGGTTCCGTGGACGCCTCAGACCCCGCCACCACCGGTTCCCGCGAGCTAATTCGCCAACGCCGCTGCCAGTCGCGATTCCACGAGCTCCCCGAACTCGACCACGGCTGCGGCCCATCAGAAGCCCGTGCTGTGTTATTTCTGTGGAGTCGGTAAACATCCCCAAAAACGCTGCCGGGCGCGAGAAGCGACCTGCTCCAGCTGCGGAAAGCGGGGATATTTCGCCATGGTCTGTAAGTCTAAACTACGAGCGGAGTGCAGCGCTGCGGGTAAGACATGGGGGCCTGCCATCTTGCATGCCCAGATGTGGGCGGCCATCTTTGTCGGCGTCAGCACGCCCCGCCCCCGACCCACCGATGCTTACCGGGCACCCCGACGGCTCAACTCTGGTCACCGTAACCCTCGACCAAAGCGCCCCACACCAGCTTGCAAGGTCAATGATGGACATCCTGGTGGAGGGGCACAGGACTAGATGCCTGTTTGACACGGGCAGCACTGAAAGTTTTATTCACCCGGACACAGTGCAACGCTGCGGACTCGCAACACGGCCGGTAAGTCGGAGGATCAATTTGGTTTCTGGGTCGCATTCCACAGACATCCGGGTGGGTTGTGTAGTGACATTGGTGGTGCAAGGCACACAATATCGTAAATTTGCGCTACTGGTCATGCCTAAACTGTGCGCACCTGTGTTATTGGGGCTGGACTTCCAGAGCCATCTTGAAAGTGTGACTATGGTATATGACGGGCCCCTCCCACCACACACTGTCCGGAATCCTCAGTTCTGTGGGACTTCATCACTACTGACCACACAAACACATGAGCCTACACGTCCCATCCAGAACCATGCCGACAGCTGCGCTACCGACACCACTTGCAGTCTCTCCACCCTCAAGGTCCCTCCCCCGCCGCTGTTCGCCAACCTGACCCCCGACTGTAAACCTGTGGCAACTAAAAGCAGGAGGTACAGCGCGGGGGACAGGGCCTTCATTCAGTCAGAGGTACAGCGGCTGCTCAGGGAGGGGATCATTGAGCCAAGCACAAGGCCTTGGAGGGCCCAGATGGTTGTTGTTCGGACTGGGCAGAAAAATAGGATGGTTGTGGACTATAGTCAAACCATCACGCAGCTTGACGCGTACCCCCTACCCCGCATCGCGGATATGGTCAACCAGATTGCTCAGTACAAGGTGTACTCGACAATAGATCTGAAATCCGCTTATCACCAGCTCCCCATCTGCCTGGAGGACTGCCCCTACACCGCCTTCAAGGCAGGCGGCAGGCTCTACTACTTCCTGCGATTCCCCTTCGGTGTCACGAATGGTGTCTCTGTCTTCCAGAGGGAAATGGACCGGATAGTGGACCAGTACCAACTGACGGCCACATTTCCCTATCTGGATAACATCACCATCTGTGGTCACGACTGGCCAGATCACGACGCCAACCTCCAACGATTTCTCCAAGTGGCCGCAGCTCTGAACCTTACTTATAACAGGGACAAGTGGGTGTTCGGAACCACCCGCCTCGCTATCCTTGGGTATGTCGTGGAAAACGGGGTCATTGGCCCTGATCCCGACCGTATGTGCCCCCTGTTAGAACTCCCTCTTCCCACCACTCTCAAAGCCCTCAGACGGTGCCTGGGTTTTTTTTTCCTATTACGCCCAATGGGTCCCCCGTTACGCAGACAGGGCCCGCCTCCTGGTCAAGTCTACCACTTTTCCCCTCTCTGCTGAGGCCTGTGCGGCCTTCAGCTGCATTAAAGGGGACATTGCCAAAGCAACGATGCGTGCGGTGGACAAGACCATTCCCTTCCAAGTAGAGTGTGACGCCTCAGATTTCGCTCTGGCTGCTACCCTCAATCAGGCAGGCAGGCCAGTAGCATTCTTTTCTCGTACCCTTCAAGGCTCTGAAATTCGGCACTCCGCGGTGGAGAAAGAAGCCCAGGCCATAGTGGAGGCTGTTAGGCACTGGAGGCACTATCTCACTGGCAAAAGGTTCACCTTGCTGACCGACCAGCGCTCTGTTGCGTTCATGTTCAGCAACCAACAGCGGGGCAAAATCAAAAATGATAAGATTTTGCGGTGGAGAATAGAACTCTCCACCTACAACTATGATATTCTGTACCAGCCTGGCAGACTCAATGAGCCCCCTGATGCCCTATCCTGGGGTACGTGTGCTCGACCAGCTACACGCCCTTCATGCACAAACTTGCCATCCAGGGGTCACCCGATTTTACCATTTCGTGAAAGCCCAGAACCTGCCGTACTCCCTAGGGGACATCAGAATGATGACCATGGACTGCCAAATTTGCGCTGAGTGCAAACCGCACTTCTACCGTCCTGACACGGCGCAACTTGTCAAGGCCACCCGCCCTTTTGAGTGACTGAGTGTTGACTTTAAGGGCCCCCTTCCCTCAACCGACCGCAATGTCTATTTTCTCAATGTTATCGACGAGTACTCACGGTTCCCCTTTGCCATTCCCTGCCCCGACACCACTGCCACGTCCGTCATAAAAGCCCTGCGCCAGCTCTTCATTCTGTTCGGGTATCCCTGCTATATCCACAGAGATAGAGGGTCCTCCTTTATGAGTGATGAGCTGCGCCAGTACCTGCTAGCTAGGGGCATTGCTACTAGTCGGACCATGAGTTATAATCCCTGGGGAAATGGACAGGTGGAGAGGGAGAATGCCACAGTGTGGAAGGCCACACTCTTAGCCCTTAAGTCAAAAGGGTTGCCGGTCTCTCGATGGCAGGAGGTCCTCCCTGAGGCACTCCACTCTATCCGCTCTCTGTTGTGAACGTCCACCAACGCCACCCCTCACGAACGCCTATTCTCTTTTTCCAGGAAGTCTGTCACTGGGACCAGTCCAGAACCAGAGGCCACAGTTTAAGAATAACCACATAACAACTACAGCACAGAAACAGGCCATCTCGGCCCTTCTAGTCCGTGCTGAATACTTAGTCTTACCTAGTCCCACTGACCCGCACTCAGCCCATAACCCTCCATTCCTTCCCTGTCCATATAACTATCCAATTTTACTTTAAATGACAATACCGAACCTGCCTCTACAACTTCTACTGGAAGCTCGTTCCACACAGCTACCAATCTCTGAGTAAAGAAATTCCCCCTCGTGTTACCCTTAAACTTTTGCCCCCCAACTCTCAACTCATGTCCCCTTGTTTGAATCTCCCCTACTCTCAATGAAAAAGCCTATCCACGTCAACTCTATCTATCCCCCTCATAATTTTAAATACCTCTATCAAGTCCCCCCCTCAACCTTCTACACTCCAAAGAATAAAGTCTTAACTTGTTCAATCTTTCCCTGTAACTTAAGTGCTGAAACCCAGGTAACATTCTAGTAAATCTTCTCTGTACTCTCTCTATTTTGTTGACATCTTTCCTATATTTCGGTGACCAGAACTGTACACAATACTCCAAATTCGGCCTTACCAATGCCTTGTACAATTTTAACATTACATCCCAACTCCTATACTCAATGCTCTGATTTATAAAGGCCAACATACCAAAATATTTCTTCACCACCCTATCCACATGAGATTCCACCTTCAGGGAACTATGCACCATTATTCCTAGACCACTCTGTTCTACTGCATTCTTCAATGCCCTACCATTTACCATGTATGTCCTATTTGGATTATTCCTACCAAAATGTAGCACCTCACACTTATTAGCTTTAAACTCCATCTGCCATTGTTCAGCCCACTCTTCTAACTGGCCTAAATCTCTCTGCAAACTTTGAAAACCTACTTCATTATCCACAATGCCACCTACCTTAGTATCATCTACATACTTACTAATGCAATTTACCACCCCATCATCCTGATCATTAATGTATATGACAAACAACAGTGGACCCAGTACAGATCCCTGAGGCACACCACTAGTCACCGGCCTCCAACCTGACAGTTAACCTCCACTACTCTCTGGCATCTCCCATCCAGCCACTGTTGAATCCATTTTACTACTTCAATATTAATACCTAACGATTGAACCTTCCTAACTAACCTTCTGTGCAGAACCTTGTCAAAGGCCTTACCGAAGTCCATATAGACAGCATCCACTGCTTTACCCTCATCAACTTTCCTAGTAAGCTCTTCAAAAAATTCAATAAGATTTGTCAAACATGATCTTCCATGCACAAATCCATGTTGACTGTTCCTAATCAGACCCTGTCTATCCAGATAATTATATATACCATCTTTAAGAATACTTTCCATTAATTTACCCACCACTGACGTCAAACTGACAGGCCTATAATTGCTAGGTTTACTCTTAGAAACCTTTTAAACAATGGAACCACATAAGCAATATGCCAATCCTCCAGCTCCATCCCCGTTTCTAATGACATTTGAAATATTTCTGTCAGAGCCCCTGCTATTTCTACACTAACCTCCCTCAAGGTCCTAGGGAATATCCTGTCAGGATCTGGAGATTTATCCACTTTTATATTCCTTAAAGGCGCCAGTACTTCCTCCTCTTTAATCGTCATAGTTTCCATAACTTCCCTACTTGTTTTCCTTACCTTACACAATTCAATATCCTTCTCCTTAGTGAATACTGAAGAAAAGAAATGATTCAAAATGTCCCCCATCTCTTTCGGCTCCACACGTAGCTGTCCACTCTGATTCTCTAAGGGACCAATTTTATCCCTCAGTATCTTTTTGCTATTAATATAACTGTAGAAACCCTCCAGATTTATTTTCACCTTACTTGCCAAAGCAACCTCATATCTTCTTTTAGCTTTTCTTATTTCTTTCTTAAGATTCTTCTTACATTCTTTATATTCCTCGAGCACCTCATTTACTCCATGCTGCCTATATTTATTGTAGATATCTCTCTTTTTCCTAAACAAGTTTCCAATATCCCTTGAAAACCACGGCTCTCTCAAACTTTTAACCTTTCCTTTCAACCTAACAGGAACATAAAGACTCTGTCCCCTCAAAATTTCACCTTTAAATGACCACCATCTCTCTATTACATTCTTCCCATAAAACGAATTGTCCCAATCCACTCCTTTTAAATCCTTTTGCATTTCCTCAAAGTTAGCCTTTCTCCAATCAAAAATTTCAACCCTGGGTCCAGTCCTATCCTTCTCCATAATTATATTGAAACTAATGACATTGTGATGACAATGAGCATTGTGAAATGCTCCCTAACACATACCTCCGTCACCTGACCTATTTCATTCCCTAACAGAAGATCCAACACTGCCCCTTCTCCAGTTGGTACCTCTATGTATTACTGCAAAAAACTATCCTGCACACATTTTACAAACTCCAAACCATCCAGCCCTTTTACAGAATGGGCTTCCCAGTCTATGTGTGGAAAATTAAAATCTCCCACAATCACAACCCTGTGCTTACTACAGATATCTGCTATCTCCTTGCAAATTTGCTCCTCCAATTCTCACTCCCCATTAGGTGGTCTATAATACACCCCTGTAAGTGTTACTACACTTAATAAGGGGTAGGCCATTTAGAATGGAGTTCAGGAATAAATTTTTCACCCAGAGAGTTGTGGATCTATGGAATACTCTGCCTCAGAAGGCAGTGGAGGCCAGTTCGCTGGATGCTTTCAAGAAAGAGTTAGATAGAGCTCTTAAAGATAGTGGAGTCAAGGGATATGGGGAGAAGGCAGGAACGGGGTACTGATTGTGGATGATCAGCCATGATCACGTTGAATGCCAGTGCTGGCTCGAAGGGCTGAATGGCCTACTCTCACACCTATTGTCTATTATCTATAATACAGTTGAAAAATCTTAATTCTCTGAGATTTTAATCACAATATGCCTGGATAGAAACATAGAAAACCTAGAGCACCATACAGGCCCTTTGGCCCACAAAGCTGTGCCGAACATGTCCTAACAGTAGAAATTACCTAGGATTACACATAGCCCTCTATTTTTCTAAGCTCATGTACCTATGCAGAAGTCTCTTAAAAGACCCGATCATATCCGGCTCCACCACCATCACTGGCAGCCCATTCCACGCACTCACCACTGTGTAAAAAACTTACCCCTGACATCTCCTCAGTACCTACTTCCAAGTACATTAAAACTGTGTCCTCTCATGCTAGCCATCTCAGCCCGGGAAAAAGCCTCTGACTATCCACACGATCAATGCCTCTCATCATCTTATACACCTCTATCAAGTCACCACTCATCCTTTATCACTCCAAGGAGAAAAGGCAGAGTTCACACAATCCATTCTTATAAGGCATTCTCGCCAATCCAGGCAACATCTTTGTAAATCTCCTCTGCACCCTTTCTATGGTTTTCATATACTTCCTGTAGTGAGGCGACCAGAACTGAGCACAGTACTCCAAGTGGAGTCTGACCAGGGTCCTATATAGCTGCAACATTACCTCTCGGGTCTTAAATTCAATCCCACGATTGATGAAGACCAATGCAATGTATGCCTTTTAACCACAGAGTTAAACTGCATAGCAACTTCGAGTGTCCTATGGACTTGGATCCCAAGATCCCTCTGATCCTCCACACTGCCAAGAGTCTTGCTATTAATACTATATTCTGCCATTATATTTGACCTACCAAAATGAACTGCCTCACACTTATTTGTGTTGAATTCCATCTGCCTCCTCTCAGCCCAGTTTTGTATCATATCAATGTCCTGCTGTAACCTCTGACAGCCCTCCACAATATCTACAACACCCCCGATCTTTGTGTTATCAGCAAATTTACTAACCCATCCCTTCACTTCCTCATCCAGGTCATTTATAAAAATCACGAAGAGTAGGGGACCCAGAACAGATCCCTGAGGCACACCACTGGTCACCGATCTCCATGCAGAATATGACCCATTTATAATCACCCTTTGCCTTCTGTGGGCAAGCCAGTTTTGGAGCCACAAAGCAATTTCCCCTTGGATCCCATGCTTCCTTACTTTCTCAATAAGCCCTGCATGGACTACCTTATCAAATGCCTTGCTGAAACCATATACACAACATATACTGCTCTACCTTCATCAATGTGTTTAGTCACATCCTCAAAAAATTCAATCAGGCTTGGAAGGCACAACTTGCCTTTGACAAAGCCATGCTGACTATTCCTAATCTTATTATCCCTCTCCAAATATTCATAAATCCTACCTCTCAGAATCTTTGCCTTCAGCTTACCAACCACTGAAGTAAGACTCACTGTTCTATAATTTCCTGGGCTATCTCTAATCCCTTTCTCTATCTTTACTCCCTTTCAGTAAGTACCTCTGCTATCTTCTCCGGTTCCATATACACTTTTCCACTATCACACTTAATTGGTCCCATTCTCTTACGTCTTATCACTTTGCTCTTAACATACTTGTAGAATCCCTTGGGGTTTTCCTTAATCCTGTCCACCAAGGCCTTCTCATGGCCCATTCTGGCTCTCCTAATATCATTCTTAACTCCTTCCTGCTAGCCTTATAATCTTATAGATCACTATCATTGCCTAGTTTTTTGAACCTTTCGTAAGCTCTTCTTTTCTTCTTGACTAGATTTACAACAGCCTTTGTACACCACAGTTCCTGTACCTTACTATCCTTTCCGTCTCATCGGAACGTACATACGCAGAACTACACACAAATATCCCCTGAATATTTGCCACATTTCTTCTGTACATTTCCCTGAGAACATCTGTTTTCTATTTACACTTCCAAGTTCCTGCCTGATAGCCTCATATTTCCACTTACTCCAATTAAACACTTTTCTAACTTATCTGTTCCTATCTCTCTCCAATGCTATGTTAAAGGAGATAGAATTGTGATCACTATCTCCAAAATGCTCTCCCACTGAGAAATCTGACACCTGACCAGGTTCATTTCCCAATACCAGATAAAGTACACCCTCTCCTCTTGTAGGCTTATCTACATACTATGTCAAGAAAGCTTCCTGAACACACCTAACAAACTCTACCCCATCTAAACCCTAAAGAGATGCGAATCGATATCTGGGAAATTAAAATCTCCCACCACAACAACCCTGTTGTTATTACACCTCTCCAGAATCTGTCTCCCTATTTGTTCCTCGGTGTCCCTGTTACTATTGGGTGGTCTATAAAAAACACCCAGTAGAGTTAATGACCCCTTCCTGTTCTTAACTTCCACCCACAGAGACTCCATAAGCAATCCCTCCATGACTTCCTCTTTTTCTGCAGCCATGACACTATCTCTGATCAACAGTGCCACGCCCCACCTCTATTGCCTCCCTCCCTGTCCTTTCTGAAACATCTAAAGCCTGGCACTTAAAATAACCATTTCTGCCCCTGAGCCATCCAAGTCTCTGTAATAGCCACAACATCATAGCTCCAAGTACTGATCCACACTTTAAGCTCCTCCGCTTTGTTCATACTACTCCTTGCATTAAACTAGACACATCTCAAACCAACGGTCCGAGTACGTCCCTTCTCCGTCACCTGCCTATCCTCCCTCTCGCACTGTCTCCAAGATTTCTCTACTTGTGAGCCAAAAGCTTCTTCCTTCGTCTCTTCAGTTTAGTTCCCATCTCACAGCAATTCTAGTTTAAACTCTCCCCAACAGCCTTTGCAAACCTTCCCGCCAGGATATTGGTCCCAATGGGAATCAAATACAACCCATCCTTTTCGTACAGGTGACACCTGCCCCAAAAGAGGTCCCAATGATCCAGAAATATGAATCCTTGGCCTCTGCTCCAATCTCTCAGCCACACATTTATCCTCCACCTCATTCTATTCCTATACTCACTGTCAAGATTACTACCTTTGAGGTTCTGCTTCTCAACTTCCTTCCTAACTCCCTGTAGTCTGTTTTTAGGACCTCCTCCCTTTTCCTACCTATGTCGTTGGTACCAATATGTACCACGACCTCTGGCTGTTCATCCTCCCACTTCAGGATATCGTGACTATGATCAGAAACATGCCAGACCTTGGCACCTGAGAGGCAAACTACCATCAGCATTTCTTTCCCGCATCTACAGAATCGCCTGTCTGACCCTTTAACTATAGAATCCCCTATCACTGCTGCCATCCTATTCCTTTCCCTACCCTTCTGAGCCTCAGTGCCAGGCTCTATGCCAGAGGCACGGCCACTGTTGTTTCCCTCAAGTAAGACGTCCCCTCCCCAACAATACTCAAACAGGAATACTTATTGTTAAGGGGGACAGCCACAGGGGTTCTCTGTAGCATCTGACTCCTGCCCTTCCATCTCCTGACTGTTACCCACTTATATGGGAGATTACTCTTGGACATCAGCACTTATAGAATGGTGTTATTATGATGATTTGTTACATGCTTTCTCAACATTGTAGTCACACTGCATCTTCAGACCCTAGCCCAGTATCACAGACAAACTAGGGAGGGTTAAACAAAATCAGGGATTTTATTATCAAAAAAAAACACTCAAAACAGTAGAACTTACAAGGTCTTGGGCAACTGGGCCAGAACTTCACTAAGCAAGGGTCAAGATGACCAAGCAGATAAGGGGTTAACACTGTCCCTTTAAATACACTCCAGGGCACGAAAATATCTGTGCCTAGCTAATTACAAGCTAAAAGTAAGACACAACAGCCAAGGATACTTAATTGGACACCTGCAAAGTCTTGGAGAATTAATTGGAAGTAATCAAGGACAATTGCAACTTAAATGCAAACTAGGGACGACCAAACAATAACACACAAAAAAACCCAGAGCGCAACAATACAGATAATATAAATAATAAAATGCAAAGCATATAAAAAAAACACCAGCAAGAAGCCCAGAGTCCATAGGATACTCTACCAATGACCTGAAATTTTAACAGATTGTGTTCAACTGTTTATAAAGTGTCTACTTTCATTGCTTGTTGCTTCCGAGAACCTTTCAAATTACTTTTTCCATAAATTTAAAAAAAAACAATTAAAAATATTTCCATCATGGTCTTTAGCAATATCTATTAAAGACACAATTGAATTTTTAAAAATTAGCCAATTAGGTATGAACCTTCCAGAAACTGTATGTGATCAAATTTCAGGATGTCCTCAGCCAATGGTCAAAGCTCTGCACAAGAAAATTAAGGCTATTTTTCTCACACAAGATGGTTCATTGACCTTTTAAAACTTCAATGAACATATAAAGCATGAAGAAAGTTTCCACAAAATTTGTTAAATTTTTACTTTCTGTTCGAACATTAGAAATTTCAGTTACTGATTGTGTTTTATTCTTCCAAGGAGGAATAGTGAATGATTGATTTATCTATCAACATACGGTGATGCTGAAATTATTTTTAGCATTCCCATTATAAAATATTCCATCAAGATTGTTAAAATTGATTTTCAGCAAATGAGTGACATAGCTAAGCCCAGCATTTATTTCCTATCCCTAAATTCCCTATGATGGCACTAAACATTTAAAGGTGACTTTTAAGATGTGAGCAACGTACTTAAGCTACTCTAAGTGGCCATATTATCTGAAACCTCCTGCCCCTAATAAAGTGGCCACTGAATATAGCTTCATGGTCTTCTGCTGTGCAAACCTATTCACTTCAAGATTCAACATGTTGTGCATTTAGAGCTATTCTTCAGTATACATTGTTATTTGAATTACTGTTGCCTTCCTGTAAGTTTGAACCAGTTTAACTATTCCCTTCAGAACTCACCCATTTACAAAGAGTTTTTGCCCACATAAATGCCATTCACTGAATGTAATTTTTGTTTTGTTTTCACACCATTATCTGTAAACTCTAGAGATTGTTGTGCTTAAGAATTGCAGGAGATCAGCAGTTTCTAAGATACTCAAACCACCCCATCTGGCACCAACAATCATTCAATGATCAAAGCCACTTAGATCACATTCTGATGTTTGGTCTGAACAACAACTGAACCTCTTGGCCATGTCTGCATGATTTTTTGCATCAAATTTCCACCACATGATTGGCTGATTATGCACGTGTTAATTATTAGGTCTGCATGTGTAACCAATACAGTGGCCACTCCACTGAATGTATATTCTTTTTCACCTAAAGTTTTCTGATTAGGGCACAGCTGCAGTTGTTTTGTAGGGAAACAATGAAATAAAGGAATGACTATTTATTGTAGCAAAAAATATTCACAGAGCAACTTTTCCTATTGTGAATGTAGCACATACCTTGAAAGTTATAGGATAGAATGACCACACATTTAAAAACAAAAAGCTAATGATATCCATCAGATGAACTAACAGTGACACTTATCCTCACCCCACAGATGCTGCCTGACCTGCTGAATATTTCCTGCATTTAATATTTTTTTTATTTTGGAGCAATTTTTGGTTTCCTCACCCCCAATTTCGCTGCTGGGAACCATATTATCTGAAAATTGACTTCCTGAAATTACTTCTGCTATTACTACATACATGATTACAATCAACCTAATCATCCTGAGTAAGTGTGTAATCAAAGCCTACCCTTGTGAATAGTTAATATGTCTTTCATAGTTACACTTTAATTCAGACACTAAATGGGGCAGTAGTAAAAGTTTGTTGCAACACACACAAAATGCTGGAGGAACTCAGCAGGCCAGGCAGCATCTATGGAAAAGAGTACAGTCGATGTTTCAGGGCAGGACCCTTCATTAGGACTGGAAAAAAGATGAAAAGTCAAAGTAAAAAGGTGGAGGGGAGGAAGAGGTAAAAGGTCGTAGGTGAAGGTTGAAACCGGGAGGGGGGAAGGAGATGAAGCTGGGAAGTTGATTGGTGAAACAGATAAAGGACTGGAGAAGGGGAAATCCGATAAGAGCAGGCTGATGACCATGGAAGAAAGGGGAAGATCACCAGAGGGAGGGGATGGACAGGTTAGGAGATCAGGAACAGGGAATGGTGAAGAAAAGGGGGTGGCAATTATCGTAATTTCATGAAATTGATGTTCATGCCATCAGGTTAGAGGCTAACTAAATGAATATAAGTTGTTACTCCTCCAACCTGAGTGTGGCCTCATTGTGCAGTAGTCACCCCTATTTGTATAGCTGCTGTAATACAACTGTACTTCAAAAATGCATTGGGACAGTCTGCAAACCACAATTATCCATCGTGATTCAAGTTTCTTCTTTCAATAGCACACGAGACTGTGCAGACACTGGAAATCCAGAACAACAAATACAAAATACTGGAGAAACTCAGCAAGTCAGGCAGCACCTATGGAGAGAAGAAAACAGTAGAAGTTATGGGCCTAGACCCTTCTTTATTCAATAGGGTATTTGAGCAAATTCAAGGAAATCGGTCAGACACAGAATTCAGGGTAACCTGTAACTCACAAGTCATTCAATGACTATATCCCAAACATGTGACCTGTGTTATCAGATTCTAAGATTATACATCAAAGATGAGCTTTATCTTGACTAATTGACATAATATTACCATAGAACGCTACAACACAGTACAGGCCCTTCAGCCCTCCATGTTGTGCCGACCCATATAATCCCTAAAAAAAGTACTAAACCCACACACTGCCCCATAACCCTCCATTTTTCTTTCATCCATGTGCCTGTCCAAGAGGCTCTTAAATACCCCTAATGTTTTAGCCTCCACCACCATCCCTGGCAAGTCATTCCAGGCACTCACAACCGTCTGTGTAAAAAACTTACCCCTGATAGGAGACCCCTAAACTTCGCTCCCTTAATGTTGTACATATGCCCTCTGGTGTTTGCTATTGGTGCCCTGGGAAACAGGTACTGACTATCCACCCTATCTATGCCTCTCATAATCTTGTAGACCTCTATCAAGTCCCCTCTCATCCTTCTACGCTCCAAAGAGTAAAGTCCCAGCTCTGCTAACCTTGCCTCATATGTTAACCTTGACTTGTTCTTCAAACCACGCAACATCCTGGTAAATCTCCTCTGCACCCTCTCCATAGCTTTCACATCCTTCCTATAATGAGGTGACCAGAACTAAACACAATTCTCTACACAATACTCTAGCGGTCTCACCAGAGAATTACCTATTAACCAATCAGAGGTGACATCCTTGCCTCAGGTCAGCATCCTGAACAAGACAAAAGATCCCTTTAATTCGAACAATCAATCAGTGTCACATGCATTCAAAGGTCTATTTACACCCAACAACCTTGTTATTTGTAGATTTGTTTCTCAAACTACCATCTCTCCCCATATTCCAACGGAATTAATTGTTTTAGAGCAATGCAGTTTCCACTTCATATTTTAGAAAACATTCCATTTGTTGGTCTCATTTGACTACAACTGCCCCAGGCTATCATTGCCTTACTGCAATTTCCACAGAATTCTAGTGGGCTGGATGAAAAAGAATTTGCTGGTTGCCAAAGGGCTGCAGGCACTCCTTGCCGTGTTGGAATGAGGCTTTTCTGTGTCTGTAGAATCCTGAGCTGCAACAATCAGGGGCTGGGTGGAGCAGAGCAAACCCAAGTGTGCTGAGCTGATTCACTTGATCACTCACTGAGCCAGCAAGGCCGGCTGGTAGCTACTCTTCCCACCGTTGTTTGTCCTCTGTCGTTCATTTTCAACTTAACAAACATTTCTCAGGAATTGAGCCCAGTCCTAACCTGCAACTGTCCGTAACATCTCTCATCCATTTCTTCTTACCTGAAGTAGCAGCCTTGGGAATGCAATTATGGAAGCTAGATCTGACCTGGCTAATAGAAGAAAGATATTTGTTCTTTTGCAACATGTTTTGTCAGCTGCATCAATATCCTGAATGCCATAAGAGATTTAGGGTGACTTGTAAACCACAAGTCATACAGCCATTATTATACCTGAAGCAGATCACTCTAATATCGAATTCTGACTATATGTTACAGACGAGTATTTTTTTGATCAGTTGTCAAACATTTAACTGTAAACTGTCTGACGAATTAGAGCATGTGCCTTTCTCACACCACAAACTTCACAAAAGAAATATCAAATAATATTTGATGTCAGTGAGAGCATGGATAATCTCAATGGTCTCAATCTTTCTCCAAGGGCAGAAGAGTCTAAAACTGGAAGGCATTTAATATAAAGTGAGAGGGGAAACACTTAGGTCTGAGGGGAAACTTTTTCACACAGTGGGAGATGGGTAGGCGGAAAGAGCTGCCAGAGGAAGTGGTTGAGGCAACATTTAAAATACATTTCGATAGTACATGGACGGGAAAGGTTTAGGACAGTGGTTCCCTGCGTGGGGTTTACAGATCTCTTGATTAATGGTATTGGTCCATAGCATAAAATGCTGGGAACCTCTGGTTTAGAAGGATATAGGACGAATGCAGGGGAATGGTACCAGCTCAAGTAAACAACTTGGTCAGATGGCCAAGTTGAGCCACAGGACATGTTACCATGCAAAATAACCATATAGCAATAACTTTAAGGAGCTATTTGAGAAATATGCTTGATCAGAGAAGCATGATTTAAGGAGCAGCAAGTTGGAAGTGGCAAGTTTCAAGGAAGCAAATCCAGAGGAAGGGAAGCATGTATGTCAGGACACTGTCAACAATGGCAGAGTGATTAAATTCAGGGATGCACCAAAGACCATATGTGATGTTGCCTGGATTGGAGAAAGTGCCTTATGGGAACAAGTTGAGTGAACTTGCCCTTTTCTCCTTGGAGCAATGGAGGATGAGAGCTGACCTGATAGAAGTGTATAAGATGATGAAAACCATTGATTGTGTAGATGGCCAGAGGCTTTTTTCCCAGAGCTGAAATGGCAAAAACATGGGAGACATAATTTTAAGGTGCTTGAAAGTAGGTACAAGGGGAATTTCAGAATTAAGTTTCTCAAACAAAGAGTGGTAGGTGTATGTATGCACTACTAGCAAAGGTGGTGGAGGCGGAAACAATAGAGTCTTTTAAGAGACTCTCAGATAGGTACATGGAGCTTAGAAAAATAGATGGCAATGCGGTAGAGAAATTCTGTGCAGTTTCTAGAGTAGGTTACATGGTCAGCCTAACATTGTGGGCTGAAGGGCCTGTAATATGCTATATATTTTTTATGTTTCTATGTTCTGTGAAGGAAAGATCTCAGGGGCTTGGCCAAAGGGGAAGTGCTTTAGAGGAAATAAGTTCTCTTAATACTGGCAATTCACCAGAAACATTTCCTTTGGCCAACAACAGGTGCCATCTGATACGGTATCAGTGCATTCATTAATATTGTGCTTGTGAGATGAGTAGCTGGGTCTTTACACACAAGGTCCCTTTGTTGTTGGTAGCTTTGTCAATAATGCTGAAAAGCTTCCATTGGTTGCTGATGTGACTGTGATTAAAGTCACCAGAGAGACACTGAAGCTGTTGATATAGAAACTTTTCAGCACAGCAAGCAGGCATCATTCTGGAGACAATCTCAATAGAGGCCCACAAACCCAAAGGTACATCACATGTTTATACCCTTAAGATCAAAGGTAACAGCGGGTGATTCAATACAATTTCAATAGTCAATTATTTACTTCAATATTTTGGGTTGACAAAAATTTCCTTTGAGACACATAGTAGAATCACATTGTGGTATGAGCCCTGCTGGCCTTGCACCTGTATTTGTCAATTGTTATCTTATCTAGAATCATTAAGCCCTTGTGCTTTTTATATAATCTTATCAAAGTTTATTTTGACTGGCACGGATTTTCAGCCTATTCTGATTTAAAGCGGACTCCCAATTAGAACTCAATGTGGGGAGCGTGTGTATGTTTCGAGAATAATTCATCTCATGGTATTGCTTAGTTAAGCAACCAAAGTTCAGTTGTAGTTCTGATGAATTAACTCTTTTACTTTGTGTCTCAACATGGAAGTTTGTTGTTCCTTCACACCTTGGTTTAGTTGTTGTCAGTACACACCAGAAACATTGTAATTGATAAGACACCTTTGAGGTTCCAAACGCCTTTGGGAGAAACTAATTAATACAAATATCCAAAACCTAGTGACAACAGACACTAGACACTGGAACGCTACAGCACAGTACAGGCCCTTCAGCCCTCGATGTTGTGTCAACCCATATATTCCTTAAAAAAGAAGTACGAAACCCACACTACCTGGTAACACTCTTTTTTTCTTTCATCCATGTGCCTGCCCAAGAGGCTCTTAAATACCCCTAATGTTTTAGCCTCCACCACCATCCCTGGCAAGTCATTCCAGGCACCCACAACCCTCTGAGTAAAAAACTTGCCCCTGATGTTTCCCCTAAACTTCTCTCCCTTAACTTTGTACATATGCCCTCTGGTGTTTGCTGTTCATCCCCTGGGAAACAGGTACTGGCTATCCACCCTATCTATGCCTCTCGTAATCTTGTAGACATCTATCAAGTCCCCTCTCATTCTTCTATCCTTCTACGCTCCAAAGAGAAAAGTCCCAGTGCTGCTAACCTTACCTTGTAAGTCTTGTTTTCCAGTCCAGGCAACATTCTGGTAAATCTCTTCTGCACCCTCAAAATAGTGCCTCAGTACCAGACACTCAAAATTAATGCTGCCAGAGCTGTCTCGGAATACACAAAAAAAACTATTGATTGTCTATGCTGTGACCATATTTGATATGCTAAGTGACAACGTCCATTTGGTCTGCCAGCTTGCATTCGAGTCATAATGATGACATTGCCTTATTACCTGGTTTGATGAAGGCCAATTAACGCAACCCTATTGTCTTATTGAATAGCTCTTGCACATGCATTCTCTTTGTCTGTGGAGTAACCAGTACTTTTAACTTCAATTTACTGCTTGCAATTTACAAAAAAAACCTGAAGGCTAATTGCAAGCTTTCTGAAGTTATTTAAATTTACAATAAGATTGTTCGGGTTAATATGTGCTAAATTCACATAACTCCAGAACACTCTGTGTCATACCCTCCTCTTGGCTACTGGACATAAATCTGTCCAGGAAGGCCAAGCCTGAAGGAGGATCTGATTAAGTGGGGCAGAGAAATTGCACTTTGCTTGGGATCCCTTTCCCTATTACTAACCAATGTGTACCTATATCTACACTATCTAACAGTTCTGATTGGCTACCTACAAGACTGTACAGAGAGGGCAATAAGATATTCTAGAAATCTGATCATATCCTCTTTGCCCATTCAACCTCCTCTAGATACAACTATCCATTGTGGCAGTCAGTAGTTACTCTGAGGGTCGGGTCACAACAAGATAACTTTGTTTCAGGATCACATTCCATGCCATGACAGAATATGATCAAAACATTCTCGACAACCAGCCTTTTTGATCGATCTCCAGGAGGGTTTGAGGTGGCCTCTATTTGAGTAGCTGCCTCACCCTGGTGGCACCTGGGCCTGGACCGTGCTTTTGATCACTAGCCCAATCATTGAATCAGCTTATTTCTGTTCACTTCCCATTCAGCTGGGGGCGGGGAGGGGAGCTGCCTTCCAACACTGTGTATGATTTATTCTCTCTTTCTCAGTCAGCTTTGCCACTGAGGTTGTGGAACATGATGTCTCTGCCCTAAACCAGATCACTTCCCACTATTTTCCCCAGTATCTTTCGATTCTGATCTATACAACTTATCATCTACCCCAAAAACCAGCCTTCATTACAAAGTATAGTTACCATTATACTTTAAATTTTGTTCACAGTTTGCTGACATAATCTCTCTCTCTCTCTCTCTCTCTCTCTGTCTTCTGCATTTGCGTTTCCATTCTCTTTCACCTGTGGGTCCACTTCCATCAGCTGTGGTTAGGTGTGACAACGCAGGCTGGTGTTCACCACTTAGATTCTCTGCAGTGACGTTGTTAATGAGTGGACTTGATCCACTGTTCTAGCGGTGAGGATGACAAGAAGGTGAATCACCCTGTTTAACCTGGGTCTGTAAAGAAACACAAGTGTCATCACCTGTGGTCTAACCACCTGGGAGTGAACCCTGTCTTTTCAGGCAGCTCCTTTATCATGGTTTGGTCTCCTGGCTGTGGGAGGATTATCACCTCTCCCTCTGGCTCTCTCTGACCAGCAATGCATTGCTGCTTGTTCCCTCAACACTTTAAGCTGATTGTCGATCCACACTTCCTTCATCACTTTCCATGTGAAACGTGCTCCCTTTTCCAACTCTATCTAGGGAGGATTTCCTGGACTAAAATTTGTGCAGCTCTGCTGGTGGTACAACCTCTCTTTGGGAATGCTTCTACCAAGCGGGTGAAGTGATCCATGATTAGCAGATGGTAGCTTCTCCCCTGCTTTATAGCAGGCACCCCATGAATTCCATATTGTTTTCTCCAGTTTGCACTGCTGACTGGTTTGCACCCTTATCAGGTTAAGCACCACCATAATGAAACAGTAATTAGCTGGAATGTGCGATTGCCGAGCCTGTTCCACAGCCCACCTCCGCAGGCGCATCACCCCCGCAGCAAAGTCTTCCAGAGGGTGCTGATCATGTAGTGCCTGCCCTGATGCATTATCCCATGATATAACTACAGTGGTATCTACCTATTACATGGTGGAGCTACTGCAGTTCATGCTCCGCATGAGTCCAGCTCCCATCTGGTCCCTCCATTATTCCCCCTCTCCTCTGCCTCCATCTCTTCATGTAATTTTACTAAACTGGCTCCAGTAGTTTCTTCCTGCACACTTGTGATTCTAGTTGCCTCTTATTCCTCCACTGCCCTTTTTGCCCTGATGTCTGCCCACTCATTCCCTTTCTGCTCCTTGCTCTCCCCTTTGTGATGAGCCTTTGCCTTAATCACTGATGCCTCTGCTGGCAGCCTCACTGCTTCCAGCAGTTCTTGTATCAGATGCCTGTGCTGAAATTCAGCACCTGTTGAGGCTACAAATCCTCATCGTGTCCACACCATCAGATAATCGTGTACCATCCCACAAGCATACCTGCTGTACGTACATATATATTTACTTGTCTGCCCTTACCATAGTGCAGTGCTTTTATCCGGTACGCCAGTTCCCCCACCTGAGCTAAGCAACCTCCTAATTCCTCATCCGCCCCTTCACCACGGCCCATCCAGTCCATAGCTTCCCATCTATGTACCTCCGAGAACCACCCTTCCCTCACACCGATATCTTCCTCCTGCTCTATTTCCATTTGGCACTATTGTGCCCACCCCTCTGTTAAGGTGGGTGCTTGCATGATTCATTCCAGCGTCCCTTTCCATTGTCGCTGACTTGTCTTTGGGGATGATTACTGCCTCCCAAGCTGCCCTTCTGCTCTCAGCCTCCCCAAGTTCAGGAGCTCCACAGTGGTACGGGGAGCATGTAGTATGAGTTGTCCCATCGTCACAACAGGTTCACTTACTCGTAGTGCCCACACTGCACAGTGTGGCACCCATTTTACTCCCTTCAGAGCCACTAGTGCTGAGAACCCTGGTATGAAATTGGGGCAGTAATTGAATAAACGCAATACCCTCCTGCCTCCCCTTAAGTTGACTGGGCAGGGCACGAAGCTGATTGCAGAACATACGTCATCTGACAAGTCCTTCCTCCCCAGCCAAATCATTTATCCTAGGTACTGCACAGTTTGTTTCCCTATCTGAGCCATGTGAGAACTGATTTTAAACCCCTCATCCCGCAGTATTTCTGAAACACCAGCTATCACCCCTAAGTGACCTGCTTCATCTTCTGAGGCAATTAGTAGATCATCTACATATGTCAAGATGGTCAAGCAGTAAGGTATTAAATTGAGCTTTCCCGAAGTCCTTATGAAAAAAAGGCTGGGCTATTGTGGAATCCCTGGGGGAGTCTGGTCCATGCCTCCTGCTGCCCTCCCAGCGTGAAGGCAAATTGGTCTTTGGATTCAGGTGCCCCCAAAATGCATTAGTGGTGTTTGGGACTGAGAAAATGTTATATTCTGGAGACAGGCCATTCAGAATTATGTCACCCCTGGCCACAAAGGGATGCCATCTTATTGAGAGTGTTATTGTCTATTATTAATTGAAATATGTTATTGTCTATTGTTAATTGAAATAATCTATCTGGTTTCATTACCTACCATACATGGTCTCTCTTAGTATCCCCCGGTGTTTTAGTTCCTTCCCTATACTCTGGACAGCTGGCAATGCGTCAACATTTATGGGATATGGCTTATGGGGTTTATGGGGTTTATGCAGGTCCACCTCTGTTTCAACTGGGTTTATCTTCCCCTGACTGCAATCTTGCTTGTGTCTAGCCCACACCTCTGGGAACTGCTGACAAATTTAACTATTGACACCATTCTGGCTGCAGTCCCTGATTATTTTGAACAGCTGCAACTATGCCGGCTAGGTTGTGTACTCAATAGGTTGTACAGTACACGTTTGCTGCCCCTGTCTTGTCCATGTTACTTTTCCCTTTCTGGAGTAAATAATCAATCCCTGCCTCCCTCAGTATATCTATTCCAAGGACAGTACTCTCATTATTCAGGCAAACCTAGAAATACTCTGGAAGCTGCACTCCATTGATATTGAGTAGTCATGGCTCGATTCTTTCTGCCATCGCTGTTCTCCCCCTACACTGCTCTGTCCATAAACATGCTCAACCTGTCTTAGTGGCCGACTCTAATATCTCATTCCCCTTTAGAAAACTGTCTCCAGCCATAGCCTTGAAGACCACAACTGTCACATATTATCTCCCTTTTATGTCTGTCGGGGCAGTCCCTCATGAAGTGCCTAGGTCAGTGGCAAACAAAGCAAGGCCCCTGTGTCTTCACAGCAATTATGTCCGCTACCGCCACCTTCCCCTTCCTTCAATGTATTTCCCCAGCTCATGAAATTATTGTGGAGTAAGTGGATCCCACTGTTATCTTCAAAGCTGAGCAAAGCTGGTGGGCTGAGCTCAACCCTTCCTAGTCAAGTCAAGTCAACTTTTATTATCATTTCAACCATAACTGCTGGTACAGTGCATAGTAAAAATGAGACAACGTTTTTCAGGACCATGGTGTAACATGACACAGTACAAAAAACTAGATTGAAACTACATTAAAAAAAGCACAGCGAAAGCTACACTAGACTACAGACCTACACTGGACTGCATAAAGTGCACAATAACAGTGCAAGCATTACAATAAATAATAAACAAGACAGTAGGGCAAGGTGTCAGTCCAGGCTCTGGGTATTGAGGAGTCTGATAGCTTGGGGGAAGAAACTGTTACATAGTCTGGTCCTGAGATCCCAAATGCTTCGGAGCCTTTTCCCAGACGGCAGGAGGGAGAAGAGATTGTACGAGGAGTGCATGGGGTCCTTCATAATGCCTTTCCTTTGCGGATGCAGCGTGCAGTGTAAAAGTCTGTGATGGCAGGGAGAGAGACCCCGATGATCTTCTCAGCTGACCTCACTATCCGCTGCAGGGTCTTGCGATCTGAGATGGTGCAATTTCCAAACCAGTCAGTGATGCAGCTGCTCAGGATGCTCTCAATACAACCTCTGTAGAATGTGATGAGGATGTGGGGGTGGGAGATGGACCTTCCTCAGCCTTCGCAAAAAGTAGAGACGCTGCTGGGCTTTCTTTGCTATGGAGCTGGTGTTGAGGGACCAGGTGAGATTCTCCATCAGGTGAACACTAAGAGATTCGGTACTCTTTACGATCTCTACCAAGGAGCCGTTGATGTTCAGTGGGGAGTGGTCGCTCCGTGCCCTCCTGAAGTCAACAACCATCTCTTTTGTTTTGTTCACATTCAGAGACAGGTTGTTGGCTCTGCACCAGTCCGTTAGCCGCTGCACCTCCTCTCTGTAAGCTGACTCATCGTTCTTGCTGATGAGACCCACCATGGTCGTGTTATCGGCGAACTTGATGATATGGTTCGAGCTGTGTATTGCAGAACAGTCGTAGGTCAGCAAAGTGAACAGCAGTGGACTGAGCACACAGCCCTGGAAAGCCCCCGTGCCCAGTGTGATGGTGTTGGAGATGCTGCTCCCGATCCGATTCCTTGAGCATTTTCAGGAAGACTGGACCAACCCTTCCTGGATTGTCCAGCCATGAGCATTCCCCATGGCCCGGTACTTTCTCTCTGCGTTGTCCAGGGCAGGTTCAGTAGCTTTCTGAATAGCTGGCATTATCATTCACCAGTTACTCTCTCCTCCTCCAAGTCATTGCCTCACTCTTTCTTTAAAGTTCCAATATCTTTCCTCATTGCTGGGATTCCCACTAGTTGCTCATGTTCCATCCTGTACCCCTGGAGTCATACTGCCCCACATACTTCTTGGGCATTTATCTTTAAGCTGTGTATGTATGGCTTCGAGTGAAGGGCATGTGGATGGTGGTATTGAGTGTGAGTGGCTAGCTGGGATCATCAGGTTTCTGAGTTTGTTGTTGCCTGGTCTTTGTAGGTGCCATTCTGACAGCCAATATAAAATGCTGCTAGTCCATTGCCCTTGTTTGTTGGTGAGACAGATGGTGGGGGAGCTGTTTGTCATTAGCTGTAGCAAGGACCAGGCCTCAAGCTTCAGGCTTGCCAGTTCCAGCAGTCCAGGAGAGGAGGCATCAGAGGTGGTGTAGCGTGGCGTTCATGCTGTGTTGGGGGCTGGCTGCTACCATCAGTGCTACCCTCCAATGTTCGATTGGTGGAAGGACAGGCTGGTTTGCGTGCATGTGTGTGTACATTCATTTGCACACTGCTAACAACTGCTTGTTCACACATGCACCATCAATTTACAAATCCTGTTAGTCTGGGACTTGGGCTCTATATATATATATATACAGTACTGTACTGTATAGTTACTGTACATTTACTTGCTTTCATATATGTGCTACATGTGCCTTGTGTTGGGTAGGACTGTTGGTACAGTGTTTTGCACCTTGGCCCTGGTGGAACATTGTTTGGTTTGGCTGTATTCATGGATATTAATGAATGTTTGAATAATAATTAAATGAACTAAATTACCTCTCCTGTTTGTGGGCACTTCCCCATTTGTCAACTCCCAACTTAACTCATCACTTTCCTCAGCAGTTATTCCCATGTCTGCTGCCCAGCAAGCACCCACCTGCTGGACCTTATCCTATTTCCCTCTCACTCTGCCCAGATCCCTGACTAATTCATTCTCGTATTGTTCTAATTCTTCTGCCTGTCTTTTGCCCATGTCTCTTTTTTACAATCAGCATTCTTACTGTTCCTTTAATCTGTTCACCTCTATTGTTCACCTCACTGACTCGGTGTTCCCTATTTTCATCACTTTCCTTCTATTGATCTAATATTTGTACACAATATGATTCCAGGCCATTGTTCTCTCCTGCAAATATGCATGTCCCTTCCTCTTTGATTGGCCTTTCCATCATTGCCATTGTTGCACATTATAATAGACAAGACACCTCTGAAGGTCCAAATACCTTTGGAAGAAACTAATTAACACATTCTAAAAACTTTCTAATTAACACATTCTAACAACAGAGTGCCAGACATCAACATTAATGTTGTCAGGGCTGTCTCTGAGTACACAAATACTATTGATCTGCAAGACCTACAACCATGTTTGATATGCTAAGTGACAACATCCATCTGGTCTGCCAGCTTGCACTCGAGTCACCATGGTACAAATGACTTAGCCGTGTTGCCTGGTTTGATACAAGCCAATTAAGACAACCCCATTGTCGTAACATTTGGCTCTTGCATATGCTTCCTCTTGGCCTGTGCTTTTAACATCAATTTACTGCTTGAAATTTACAAGAAAAAAATCTAAAGGCTAATTGCAAGCTTCCTGGACTAATTTACAATCTACATTAAGAACTGAACCCTGGTTCTTGGAGGTATAGAGAAGTACAACACAGATACAGTCCTTTAACCCATCCAGTCCATGCTGAATTCATTTGAACTGCCTACTCCCAACCACCTGCACCTGGCCTATAGGCCTCCTTACCCCTACCTTTCCAAACTTCTCTTAAATGTTGAAATCAAGCTTGCAAGTGTAACAGACTGTAAAGTTTCACTGCTAATGTAATGGCCCCTTTGCAATGTTTGAGTTATGACTAGAGATAACAGGGCTATGTTATCCAATGGGAGAAATGCTGTTCTTTCTTGTGAGTCTGGAAGAGAGATTTTCACCATCTTTTGTCGGCGAGAAAAGAAGAAGGAAGATGCGTGTGGAGAGAGCTGGTAGACCACTGGACGGAGTGGACTGGGAGCGAGGGTTCGAAGTTCAGCGATGCTTGGAGGAGGTCAATGGTTGATGCTTAGCCATAGCAGTGAGCTCCAATAGCTCTTTTGACATTTTTCATAAGCTGGGCCCTTTTGCTTTTTATTTTTTTTTACTAACCCTATATCCAGATTAAGATTTACAGAGTTCAATCACTTAGTTGCATATGGTGTATTGCTGGATATTTTGCGGTGCAGATTTGTAACCAGGCAACATATCACGCAACATCCTCATAAACGAGATTTCTCAGTTTGGCGGGGCCAGGAGTTGTTTTCCCCTGGACGAACGTGTGCTGGCCGAGCCCAAGGGATACACAAGCATCACTCGTGCTGGCAGCTCATTCCACACTCTCATGACCCTCTGAGTGAAGAGCTTTCCCCTCATGTTCCCCTTAAGCTTCTCACATTTCACCCTTAACCCATGACCTCTGTTTGTAGTCCCACCCAACCTCAGTGAAAAAAGCCTGCTTGCATTTACCCCTCATAATCCTTGTTTGAATTAATATCTGATATACTCACATAACTCCAGAATACTCCCTAACAATTGCCATTTGTCAGATATGCATATTTTATTATGATATAAATGAATTTAATATGATATATATTCTGCACTCTGGATCTACAGGTCAATCCTCCCAATCACTTGTTTCCTGATAAATTTAATATCACACGTGCAAGAAGATGTACATAAAAGTGTAAATAAACACTTACTTGCAAGCAGTATCACAGGCATATAGCATCCAACAAGCTTCATTCACAAGAAAACATAAATTAAACATCAATTATACACACTTTGTACCCCTTTTGTTATGGCTCCCTGAAGGTACAACTGGCTGGAATATTGTGGCCACACTGACCTGTACTGAACAGAGCATTAAATGCCTTCATAATGTCTTTAACAATGCATCTCAACAGAAGGTAGTCACTTGATGAATCCACAAGACCTTAAGACATAGGAGTGAAATTAGGCCATTTGGCCCATCGAGTCTGCTCCACCTTTCCATCATGGCTAATTTATTATCCCTTTCAACCCCATTCTCCGGACTTTTCTCTGTAACCTTTGACATCCTTACTAATCAAGAAGCTATCAACCATTGCTTTAAATATTTCTGATTTCTAGGACTCCACAGCCATCTGTGGCAATGGATTCCACATATTCACCAACCTCTCACCAAAGGAATTCCTCCTCATATCCGTTCTAAAGGGACATCCTTCTATCCTTAGTCTGTGCCCTTTGGTCCTAGATACAAACTCAGAGCCATCAAATGCTCCTCATACATTAACCTTTTCAATCCTAGGATTATTCTCATGAACCTCTTTGGGACCTTTCCAATGTTAGACAAGGGTCCCAAAACTACTCACAATACTCCAAGTGCACTCTGACCAGTGCCTTATAAAACCTTAGCATTACGTCCCTGGTTTTATATTCTTGGCCTCTCGGAAAGAGTGCTAGCATTGCACTTATTTTCCTTACCACTGACTCAAACTGTGAGGTAACCTTCTGGGAATCCCAAGTCTCTCTGCACCTCTGATTTCTGAATTTTCTTCCCATTTAGAGAACAGCCTATGCCTTTATTCCTTCTAGCAATGTCCATGAACATACACTTCCCTCCACTATATTCCAACTGAAAACTCTTTACCCATTCTTCTAATCTGTCTCAGTCCTTCAGCAGACACCCTGCTTCCTCCACAATACCTGCCCTTCCACCTATATTTGCATTGTCCGTAAACTTGGCCACAAAACCATCAATTCTGTCATCCAAATCAAAGGCATATAACGTGAAAAGAAGCAGTCCCAACACTGACCACTGCAAAACACCACTAGTCACTGGGCAGCCCATCAGAAAAGGCCCCTTTATTCCAACTCTGTCTTTTGCCAGTCAGCTAATCTTCTACCTATGCTAGTATCTTTCCTGCAATACTAAGGAGCCACACGCGGGGCACCTTGTAAAAGGCCTTCTGAAAATCCAAGTAAAGTACATCTACTGGCTCTCCTTTGTCTAAGTTCTCCCCATACTAACAACTTCCCTACAATTTTCCAGGTGTTTATGATTTAGCTACTGTTTTGGACCCAAACAAGAAGCTTAAATAAACTGACACAGTATTATGTTAGGAGCAGGGTTTGGTAACACAGGTGTTCATAATTGGAGGATTTGACAGTGATTTAGGTGTGCAGATAACACCATGTGCATTGAATTACAGCACAGCCCTAATTTAGAGAGATAATGAAGAAGGTTTGACATAAAATGTTCTCAAAAACCATGAGTAGTATTGCAAAATATAGTTAGTCAAGTATTATAGTAGGGCCAAGAGGAAAGCACATACTGTTCCTTCTTTTTATTCTGCCTTTGGGGCAGAACTTTGTGAGACAGTTTTCTTTTGTTCATTTATGGGACATGTGAGTTGCTAACAAGAATCAAGTATATTGACCATTACTACATCATTCAGAAAAAATGCACCTTGAGCAGCTGACTGAAGCTAGAAAATGTTGGAGACACCTAGCAACTGGATCGACTTATATATTGGGAGATTCTAGTCAGTACAGATTGGTAATAACATCTCCTCCTCACTGACAATCAATACAGGCATACCTCAAGGATGCATGCTTTGCCCAATTTTCTGCTCTCTTTACACTTACGTCTGTGGCTAGATACAACTCAAAGACCATTTATAAATCTGCCGATGGACCCACTGTTAACAGCAGAATCCAAGATGGCAACAAGGAGGTGTACAGGAGTGAGTTAAGTGGTGTTGAGCCTGTTAAGTGGTGTTGCAATAACAACCTCACACTCAGTGTCAGTAAGTCTAAGGAATTTATTGTGGACTTCAGAAAGGGGAGGTCAATTAAACATACATTCGTTCGCTTTGAGGGGTCAATGGCGGAAAGAGTGAGCAACTTCAAGTTCCTGAGTTTCAACATCTCAGAGGATCTATCCTGGGCTCAATACATTGATGCAATCATGAAGAAAGCAAACCAGTGGCTCTGCTTCATTATAAGTTTGAGGAGATTGGGCATATCACCAAAGACTTGCAAATTCTGTAGATGTAAGATGGAGAGGATTTGTGACTGACCCGTATGGAGGCTCCAATGTTCTGAAACTCAAGAGGCTATAGAGCACTGTAGACTCACCCAGTTACTTCACGGGCACAAGTCTCCCTGCCAACAAAGACATCTTCAAGAGGTGGTGCCTTAAGAAGGCAGCGTCCATCATTAAGGACCCTCACCATCCAGGACATGCTGTCTTCTCATTACAACTAACAGGCAGGAGGTACAGGAGCCTGACAACCCACACTCAGCATCTTAAAAACAGTTTCTTCCCCTCTGTCATCAGAGCTCATTATCTACTACCTCATTATCCATCTTATGCACAATTTATTTATTTATAACCTATAGTAATTTCTATGTCTTCACACAGTACTGCTGCCACAAAACAAACTTCATGACATACGTCAGTGATAATAAACCTGATTGTGATTATGAATCATGTTGGGCAACACCATTGGACAAAGAAACAGTTAATATTTCAGGTTGAAAACCACTTTACACAGGAAAGGGCACGAGGGAGTTTCAACAGTGTGTCGCCTGGGATGGAATGTTTCAGTTATGAAGAGAGACCATATGGGCTGGATGTATTTGCATTGGATCAGAGGAAACTGAAGAAAGTACCTATTGGAGCATTACAAAATTATGAGTGTAGTTAGAAAGGAACCTTTCCCATGCTAAAGATGCCTTAGACCAGAGGGTATAGCTTTAAGATAAGGATCAGAGGGGATCTAAATGAGACTTTTTTCACCCAGAAGGTTGTTGGAATCTGAAACGTACTGTATAAAACAATGGTGGAGAAAGCATCTATACAAATCACAGGAAACTAAGGACTAAATCCTTAGTATTAATAAGTATTTGATGGGCGACATAGAAAAGAAGGATTTAGGGACTTGTTGCTGTGCTACATAACTCAATTACATTTTCTGTTTTCTATTTAGATTCCTAGCCCTGCCTTTGTTTTGATTATCATTCTTGTACAGAGGCCCACTTCGTGGTGAAGCCAGCATCAGGAGCTCCAGAACTTTGACTCAACAATCATGTTATACTTCCAAACCCAGATGATATGTGTGACTTGGAATTGGGAGAGGTCCAATAACCTGTTAAGCTTGTCATAAGTGATACTAAAACTTAGGGGTTGGAGGTTAATGTCAAACCAGATTTGGCAAGTATACCTTTTGGCTATCAGTGAAGACTTTGTAAAGTCAACATTGCTGAATTAGTCTTTGTTGAGTTTGAAGATGATGCCTAGATCAGTATCAGATGGTGTAGTTTTTAAACTTATTACACCTATTTGGCACAACTGGGATGTTTGAAAGGAACACAAAAAAAAACAATGAAGGGGCAACCATATATAAATAAGTATCTGGCATTACTTATAGATGAGATCATGCCTCTTTGTCACAAAATCCACAGTATCTGACTCATTGCAAATAAGTTCCTGCTGAGTTTATGAACCAAGCTTGAATATCTGTCACTGTTCACCTACTTTCCCTGTCCACCTTAGACAACTTTATATCTATCTCATTGTAATTGTTCTTACTTGAGTTGAAGACCATGTTTTTCAGTCCGAGACATTCATCCTCAAACTGCATCTGGAATTCCTCCTCATGTTATTACTTCCAAGAGAATTCTTAACCACAAGATCTCCTCCTAATTTTTTTCCTGTTATTCATGACTAAATCAAAAATAGCCTGTTCCCAGATAGTTCCATAACGTAACTACTCTCAGAAGAAATCCAAGATCCACACCACAAATCCTTCATCTATGATTCCCTTGTCATTTTGGTTTGATCAATTAATATGAGGATGAAATCTCCTTTAACAATAGCAGCTCCCTTCAAGTGTGCTCTCATTATCTAATCACTATAAAGAAGTCACATTTTAAAGCCCTATGGGCTACAACTTTATAAACTCTGGTTAGATCACACTTGGAGTACTGTGTTCATTTCCAGTCACCTCATTATCAGAAGGATATGGAAGCATTAGAGGGAATGCAGAGGATATTTTCTAGGATGCTGCCTGCATTAAAGAACACTTTATATTAGGAAAATTTCAGCTAGCTAAATGAGAGGCGACTTGGTAGAGCTGTATAAGATTGTAGGAGACACAGATAGAGCGTATCACCCTTTTCCCAAGGCTGGCAATGGCTAAGACCAGAGGACATTCTGCTAAATTGAGCAGAGGAAGGTCTAGGAGAGATATTGGAAGTAGGTTTTTTACACGGGGAGTGGTAAGTGTCTGGAATAAACTGTCAGGAGTGGTGGCAGCTGCTGGTACATTAGGAGCATTTAAGGAGATCTTAGGTCAGCACAAACACAAAAGAAAGTTGGAGGGTTACAGTAGGAGGGAAAGGTTAGATTGATCTTGGAGTAGGTTAAAAGGTTGGTACAACATCATGGTCTGATGGGCTAGCACTGCGTTATACTGTTCTATGTTTTATGTATTCCCAGTCATGTCTTCGTTCCCTTGCTATTTAGAATTACAACCCAAACTAGTTCTACATTACTATTCACTATCTACATATTATGACTCAACACCACTCTGGCATTTTCCTTGACTATCAATACTACCCTGCCTTCTTTCCCTTTTGGCCTGTTCTTTTGGAGTAGAGTATGATCTGGAATACTGGGCACCCTATAATAACCTCGCTTTAAATGCTACTGGATCATATTCATCTGTACGGAGTGGCTTTTGATATATGCAGGAATCTTCAGGTCCAAGTCCATAGCTGACTGAAAGTGGCCGTGCAAGTGGTAAAGAAGGCATAGAGTGTGGGGCACCAAGTATAGGAGCCAGGAAATCATGTTGCATCTATCTCAGACTTTGGCCACACATGGAACATTGTGAACAATTTTGGCTGCCCAATCAGTGGAAGGACAAGGAGGCTTTGGAAAGGATACAGAAGAGGTTCTCCAGGATACTTCCTGGATTATATAGGAGCTATAAGGAAAATCAGAATTGGGTTTAATATCACTGGTATATTAGGTCAAATCTAGTCAGGTTTATTGTCATTTAGCTATATACATGTATATCACGTATATAACCATATAAGGTATATCAAAATAAGACAAAGTTTCACTGAACTAACGTGTAAAGCACAGTAGTACACATAACACACGATAATTTATAAAGGTAAGGATAAAATATACAGATGAATCACACATAAATAAAAAGCTAAAGTGCATTAATATTGAATATTTTAAGGTACGGAACAGATTAACCAGTGAAACTTCGAACAAAATGCGGCAGGGAGTTCAGAAGCCTAATGACAAAGTACACTGCAGATGCTGTGGTCAAATCAAGACGTACAAAAATGCTGGATGAACTCAGCAGGTCGGGCAGCATCCGCTGAAAGAAGCAGTCAACGTTTCGGGTCGAGATGAAGGGTCTCAACCCGAAACGTTGAACTGCTTCTTTCAATGGATGCTGCCCGACCTGCTGTTCATCCAGCTTTTTTGTACATCAGAAGCCTAATGGCCTGGGAGAAGAAACTGTTTCTCATCCTGACCATTCTTGTTTTTAAGCATCGGAGTCTCCCGCCTGGTGGTAGAAAATCAAGAGGATACTGGATGAATGGGGAGATCCTTGATAGTACTAAGGGCCCTGTGAATCAGGTGTTAAACCTGAAAAGGAGAAATTGGACAAACTTAGACTGTTTTCTCTGAAGGGATGGAGTTGAAGGGAGATCTGAATAAAGTTTATAAGATTATGAAAGGCAGGGACAGGGTAGACAGCTATTATCTTTTTTTCCAAGATAGAAATATCAGGTACTAGAGGGTATGCATTTTAAGGAAGAGGGGGGAAAGTTTAAAGGGGATATGCAGGGGAAGTTCTTTTGCAGGGAGCGGTAGGTGCCTGGAGCAGCCTGCCAAAGGGAATGGTGCAACCAGATATGACAGAGGCATTTAAGATGCTGTTAGACAGACACATGAGTATGCAGGGAATGGAGGGATATGAACCACGTGAACTGATTCAATTCAGCGTCATGTTCAGTGCAGACATTGTGGGCCATTCTGTTCCTGTGCTGTACAGTTTCGTGTTATAAATGCTGCTCTTGATTCTATCAACTTCAACTATTTCATTGCATATCCTTCATGTATCAGATCAGGATGCTCACACCTTGGGACTGTACTGTGGAGAGGGAGGAGTAGACAGGCACTGAAGAATCCATGAATACATCTTCACTCATCTCAACACTGAACTGATTACTGAACACAACCTATGGACTCACTTTCAAGGACTCTACAACTTACAGCATGTTTTCATATTATTTATTTATTTAATTATTATTATTACTACTTGTTTCTTTTTGTATTTGTCAGTCTAGTTTTTCATTGATTCTATTGTACTACTTTGTTCTACTGTGAATGCTTGCAAGAAAATGAATCTTACAGTAGTATTTGGTGACACATGCAGTACGGGCTTTGATAACAACTTCAGATTGAACTTTGAACTTTGAAGAATGCATAATTATCTCTCCTGTTTCCATGTTATACCTTATCTCCATTATCGTATTTTTGTGAAACTTGAGCAAAGCTGTTGACAGATGGTTCTATAAGTTCTGCCAATGTGCTCTACACACAGCTTGGCAGAGATGCAACGCGCTCATTGGATTATAGAAACTGAATCATTGAATGTTTATAGCACAGAAAAAGGCCCTTTAGACCATTGCATGTGTCCTGACTGTGTGGCGGTGGACATCCGTCATGTCTGATAATGACAGGAAACCTGTAGAAGAGATCTTTAATGTGGAAAGCCATTGCACTGGAGTAGTTCCACTCTCTTGACCTCAGAAGTCCAGGTTCAGAGGTTTTGAACACTTGTCACAAACTGTGATCGTCCGTGGTTGCAAAGGATGACCGTGACTTGTTCTATGCCTAGATCTCCTAGATCTCACTGTAGACCTCACCCACCCAGTCTGCTGGAGCTGACTTTGCATGCTAGGACAGGCATGTCCCTATCTCACCAGGGTGTGAAGCTCCCTATCCCACCGGGGTGTGATCCCTCAACTGGATGAGCCCAATCGTCAAAACTAGGAAACCAGCATGTGGCCATTGTCACATACAAACAGCTACAGGGAACCATAGGTGAGAGCTGAGTTACTGGTGGAACTAAATGTGAGTGAGCTGCCCTGGAATGGACACATCAAGCGTCTTCACCAGAGGAGCTACCCTTTCCAAGACACCCAATACACTCTATGTAAAACAGTCTAACAAGATTCACTCTCCCACTCTTTCCCCTAGCTCTGAAATTTGTTCCTTTCATTTGTCTACCCACCTCTCTCTGAATGCTACAAATAAATCTGCAATTTAGATCCTAATCACATTAAGTAAACAAAAACCTTTCCTTTACTTTTGGTATTTAGACATAGTATCACAGAACGGTACAGCACAGACTGGCCCTTTCAAACCATGTTGATTGTTTGTACTACATGCATTAGGGCTGGAACCATCTATATCATTCTTATTCAAGTGCCTGTCTAAGTGATTCTTCAATGTACAGTATATAATGCTTTACTCTTTAGAATTATTGAATGGTGATTTTTTGTTGCAATTCACACCAACACTCAAATTCCTAATGTATAGTATATAAATGTACATGGTGAATAACATTGATCCTCGATGTGATTGTATGTGACTTCGCTACCTCCTCTGCCTGTCCCTTCAAGATATCAACCACTCTGTGTAGAAAATATGCTCCTCTAATCCTCTTTAAATCCCCCACTTCTCATCTTAAACATATACCCTCTTGTTTTTAATACTCCTAATATGGGAATAACAATTCTGTCTATATACCCTATTTATACATTTATCAGGACACCACACAGGCTCCCACGCTCCAAGGAAAATAACAACCGCCTTTCCAATCACACCCCCACCCCACCCTCATAACTAAAGTCCTCCAATCCAGGCAACATCATAGTGAATAACCTAGGCAATTTCTCCAATGCAACGGTATCCTTGGGGATCAAAGTTCAAAGTCAATTTATTATCAAAGTACGTAACTGTCACCATGTAGAACTTCATAAATCATTTCCTTGTGGACTTACTCAATGTCCATAATAGAATCACTCAAATACCACACCAACTTAGATGTTCAACTAGTGTGCAAAAGACAACAAACTCTCCAAATACAAAAAGAAAAGAAATAATAATAATAATAATAATAATAATAATAATAATAATAAACAAACAAGCAATAAGTATAGAGAACATGAGATGAAGAGTCCTTGGAACTGAGTCCACAGGTTGTCGGAACATTCCAGTGATGGGGCAAGTGAAGCTGAGTGAAGTTCTCCCCTTTGGTTCAAGAGCCTGATGGTTGAGGGGTAATAACCATTCCTGAACCTGTTGATATGAGACCAGAGGCTCCTGTACCTTCTTCCTGATGGCAGCAATGAGAATAGATCATGACTTGGGTGATGGGAGTCCCTGATGATGGATGCTGTTTTCATGCAACAATGCTCTGTGTGGGCATACTCAATGGTGGGGAAGGCTTTATCCATGATGGACTGGGCATATCCACTTCCTTTTGTAGGACTTTCAGTTCAAAGGCATTGGTGTCTCCATACCATGCTGTGTTGCAACCACTCAATATACTCTCCACTGCACATCTATAGCATTTGTCAAAGTTTTAGATGCCATGCTAAATCTACACCAATTCCTAAGGAAGTAGAGGTGTTATTGTGCTCTCTTCATAATTGCACTTACGTGCTAGGCCAAGGACATGTCCACTGAAATGCTAATACAGAGGAATTTAAAGTTGCTGACCCTCTCCACCTCTGATCCCTCAGTGAGGACTGGCATATGGACCTCTGATTTCCTCCTGCTGAAGTCAATAACCAGCTCCTTGGTCTTGTTGACATTAGTTAAGAGGCTGATGTTGTGGCTCCACTACATAAGATTTCAATCTATTTTCTACATGCTAATACGTCACCACCTTTGACTCGGCCTACTATAGAATTACAAGAACAGACTAATCAGTGTTTGGTAAAGCTGGAATATATTTTGAATTTACTGCCCTGATCTATAAAGGTAAATATGTCATCTATCTTCTCCACCTATCTACCTGTGCGGGCACTTTCCGAGACCTATGGGTTTGAAACCCTAATCTCTCTGTTCATTTACATTACTTAGTGCCCTACAATTTACTGTACATGTTCTACCCATTTGGTCTCCTTGTACTTTCCAGTATTACATTCCATTTGCTAATGCTCTGCCCAAAGTTCTATCTAAGCTACAGTATATCTTTCTCCAGCCCTTGATAATCTTCCTTGCTATCCACAACTCCACTAATTTTCATGTCATTTGCAAACATCATTCATTCTAAATTCATATCCAAGTCTTTTATTTATTTATATATATAAAACAAGCAATAAATGCCCCAAATGATTGTTGTTATGTACCACTGTTTACAGACATCCAATCAGAAAACCATCTCACTACCACCGGGACTACAGAGCCTGGAATCCATGGACCCTTTACTTAATGGCAGTGGTCCATTTCATAAAGGAGGGTGGCAACCCTGTTCTACCATTGCTGTCTGTCTCTTGTCTTATCACCAATTGAGTTTTAAGTTCAATTAGCCAGTTGTCATCTATCTTACATAGCTTAGCCTTCTGGCACGTAGGACCTTGTCAAATGCCTCACCAAAGTCCACAGAGGCAATATCTATTGCCTTGCCTTCATCTATTTTCTTGGATGTTTTGTCCCTCCCCTTTGTACAATGTTCCTTATTCTCATTCGAACCATTCAATTTCTCTTTCCTCGCAGCATTCACCATCCCAGCTTCAAGCATCCTTTTGGCTAGCTCTTCATCTTTCGCCATCTTGTGTGCACTTGAAAAATAGGGTGGAACCTAATTTCTAGGCATGTCCCCACTGGTTTGAAAATCAGTTTTGCAGGAAAAATATTTTGTTTTCCATGTCCTGCCTAAAATTCCAGGATTAAAAAAATGACTACATTATTTTCCTTTCTTTTTCACATTAGAGTAAATGAAGAGCCACTATCAACATTGGATAATTTCAAGATCCAAGCAATTCTTTTGTGGTTATATTACCATTGCCAACAAAAACTATATATAAATAAGACTGAAGTAAACCGTGTATAAATACGAAATGTTTGTAGATTTATGTATTGCAATCTACCTGGCCAGAATTTTTTTTAAAAAACAACTTAAATATTTAAAGAAAGCTTTTAAATATGTTACTAATTAGACCATTCAACAGTCTTATCTCTTTGTAATCTTTTCAAATAAACTTGCTCTGTTAACATGAAGCTACAACCCTGGTTTCAGCTAGTAACTTATCAGAAATGATATATCAAAAACATTTCTTATCATTTTTCTGTTTAATTCTCATGATGCTTTCCATGTGATCATGTTGGAGAACAAGCTATCGTAAGCTGCCATTGGTTGGAATGAGGGTTCACCTCTCACTGTTGTGAGTTCTATTGAAAAAACATCAAGAACAAAATGGAAGCCTTCTAAAAGGGAGCAGACCCACCACACATTGTTGCAGCTTAGTAAATTGCCAAGGGAACAAGTTCTACCTGTACTGATGAAAAATTGTGAGTCTGCTTCTCCTTCCACAGATGCTGTCTGACTTGTTGGGTATTTCCATAATTTTCGATTCTAACTGAACTTCCTACATTTGCAAATTTTGCTTCTGCTAGGGAAGCATTTCTACAGTTTGTGTTACATTGCCAAATCTAATTTGCTTACCACTACTAAGAAATTGTTATTTCTGCCCTGCCTGTTTCTCTGCATAAATTTCAAGTCATGACAGTTTTGGGTCTATGCATCTGTGGTTTCCTGCATTCCTGTATTGTGAAAGCAATGTAAAGCTTCCAGCATGGACTGCTGAATTTCTCTTCTTATATAGCTGTGTGCCTGTTTTGAAAGCCAGTTTTCAGTATCTATCTACCAAAAGCATCTTGTCTACTTCACCAATCTATTTCCTTCCACGCGTTACCATCTCCAAACCGAAGGTTAGAGGGATAGAGGTGAGTAGATGCAAAACTGGTTGTGACAAAAAGACACAGAAGGATGGTGATGATATAACAGTTTAACCGGGTTCTGCTTCAAGTCTATGACTATTCCTGATATATATCAAATACCTTAATAAGTACCTTTGTATTTACTCTGCCTTTGATACGCACTCAGTGGGCACTGAGTGAATGTTTGTGGTCTTCTGCTGCCTTAGTCCATCCACTTGAAGGTTAGAAATTTTGTGCATTCAGAGATGCTGTTCTGCACAGCACTGTTGTAACACATGGTTGTTTGAGTTACAATTGCCTTCCTGTCAGCTTGAACCAGTGTGGACATTCTCTTTTGAACTTTCTCATTAACAAATTATTTTCACTCACTGGATGTTTTTTTTTTGCATCACTCTCTGTCAACTTCAGAGATGTTATGCATGACGAGCCCTGGAGATCTGCAGTATCTGAGATACTCACATCACCCCATCTATCATCAACAGTCAGTCACTTAGATCAAATTTCTTCCCCATTCCAATGTTTGGTTTGAACAACAACTGAAGGTCTCGAACATACCTGCATTGTTTTATGCATTGAGTTGCTGCCACATAATTTGCTGATTAGATATTTACATTAATGGGCAGCTATACAGGTGTACCGAATACAGTAGCGAATGGATATATATAATTAGCTTTATTTGGGTACCCAGACTCTATTTCTAATGTTTAAAAATTGCACAACACTTAAAGATAGCAAACACCAAGGGAAATCCATTTAGAAGACATAGGCTGACTGATGAAATGGGTAGAGAAATGAATTAGTCAGCTCTCCCAAACAGTAGGAGCAATTTAAAACTAGTTGCACTTTAGAGATGTCCAATAGGCAAAAGGGGATGACCAAATAGAAAAATCCTACCTCCTCTTTTCATTGGTACCTGCGGAAAATGATGTTGCCCTCCACATGCCTCACAGGCAATGTCAGACTTGTTATGTGCCTGGCTCAGCTTGTAGAAATGTCTCATCTGCTGATGGGGAACTATGAGCTCAGAGAAATACAGGACATTATGTTTTGTAACTTTGAACACTAAATTAATTCAAAGGAAGACCAGGAGTCTGGGAATGTGGCTGTAACTGTGTCTTTACTTTAAGTGAGGCACGTGGTGACATATGCAATTCAAATATTTATACATATAACTCATAATGAATTATTTAAACAATGAAGGATGCTTAATCAAACAATGTATATACAAGATTACTCAAATACTATTGAAATATCAAATACACAACTCTCCTTCCTGCATGGATATGAACTCCAGCTCAATATAGTATTCATTTCAACTGCATACACAATATATTAAATAATGTACAGACATCCACAGCATTGTAAATTCAAAATTATGGAGGATTTCTGACTCTTGTGGAATGGGCATGGCAGGTGAGACTTGTGACTGTGAAAACACTGGGGCCTCCTCCATAGTGGCTGTAGAAATTGATTCTGAGACTGCAGGAAGTAATTTAGCCACCTTTCTTCTTTCTTTTTCTTCTTCTAGTTTTGTGCATTTTGGGAAAGTGCGTTTAGTTCACTGGGGTATTCTCTTACTAACCCTTCTATTACTCCCTTTATGATCTCCAGGCATGCCCTCATTGTTTTCAAGTTCAGTCAGTAGCTTCATTGTTTTTGCAGGAAAAATATTTCATTTTTCATATCCTGCCTAAAATTCCAGGATGAAAAAAATGAGTTAACAGTATTTTCATTTCTTTCTCACATGAAAGTAAATAAAAAAAACCACTATCAACAAAGGATAACTGCAAGATAGAAGCAATTCTTTTGTGGTTATGTTACCATTGCCAACAAAAACTACATATAAGTAAGACTCAAGTAAACTACTTCTAAATAGATTTATGCTTTTGCAATCTACCTGGCCAGAAATTTAAAAAAAACAACTTAAATAAAGAAAAACAACGCTTTTAAATATGTTATTAATTAGGCCATTCTGCAGTCTTAGCACTTCATAATCTTTTCAAATAAGCTTGCTCTGTTAGCATGAAGTTACAACACTGGTTTCAGCTAGAAGCTTATCAGAAATGATATATCAAAAATAATTTTTATCTCTTTTCTGTTTAATTCTCATGATGCTTTTCATGTGATCGTGTTGGAAAACAAGCTATTGTAAGCTGCCATTGGTTGGAATGAGGGTTCACCTCTCACTGTTGTGAGTTTCATTGAAAAAATATCAAGAACGAACTTGATGCCTTCTATAAGGGAGAAGACCCACCACACATTGTTGCAGCTTAGTAAATTGCCAAGGGTCAAGCTCTACCAGTACTGATGAAAAATTATGAGCCTGCTTCTCTCTCTGCAAATGCTGACTTGCTGGGTATTTCCAACATTTTTGATTCATTTGCAAATTTTACAGCTTCCCATATTTGCAAATTTTACTTCTGTGAGGGAAGCACTTCTACAGTTTGTGTTACATTACCATATCTAATTTGTTTACCATTACCAATAACTTGTGATTCCCGCACTGCCTATTCTTCTGCATAAATTTCAAGTCATGATAACTTTGAAACTATGGTTCTGTGGTTTTCTGCATTCCTGTATCGTGGAAACAATGTGGAGCTTCCAATATGGACTGCTGATCTTTTTTTTCTTTAATAGGTGTGTATATGTTTTGAAAGCCAGTTTTTGATATCTTTCAATATCTAGTAACATGAGGAAATGAATTGAAGCAGCAGAGATGTGGTTTTTGAGGAGGATGCAAAGAATATCATGGACAAAATGAATATCTAATGAGGATGTCATGAACAGAGCAAGCACAAAAAGAGAAATAATATATGAGATCATGAAAAGGCAACGTGACTTCACTGGACATGCAATTAGGAAAGAGGAGTTAGAATGCACAGTAATTATGGGAAAGATTGAAGAGAAGAAAGCAAGAGGAAGGCAAAGACAAATGATGATGGAGACAGCAGCCAGAGAACTGGAAATGAATACCAATGAATTGATCCACTTGACGTGAAACAGGAGGGTGTGGGCCATGGCAGTCAAAGCTCGAACTGGGCATGACACTTGATGATGATGACCTACCTAAAGCGTCTTGTCTATTTCACTAATCTATTTCCTTCCCTATGTTGCCATCTTCCTCAGTGATTACTACTTCTCCAAACCAAAGCTCTAGGGCTTAGCCTTAGAGAAACAAAGGAGAGTAGATGTAACATTGGTTGTGACAAAAGCACAGAAGGGTGGTGATAAATATATTATTTTAATGGGTTCTGTCTCAAGTCTATAACTGTTCCTGATGTATATTAATTAATTTAATTAGTACCTTTATACTTAACTTTGCCTTTGATATTCTCTTATTAATCCTCTATTGCTCCCTTTATGCTGTGTTCTCATGGTTTCCTCATCCACAACATCACCTGCCAAACGCACTGTTTTTGTACATATCAAGTCAAGTCAAGTCACTTTTTATTGTCATTTCAACCTTAGTTGCTGGTACAGTACATAGTAAAAATGAGACAACGTTTTTCAGGACCATGGTGCGACATGAAACAGTACAAAAACTACACTGAACTACATAAAACAACACAAAAAACTACACTAGACTACAGACCTACCCGGGTCTGCATAAAGTGCACAAAACAGTGCAGGATTACAATAACTAATAAACAAGACAATAGCCACAGTAGAGGGCAGTAAGTTAGTGTCAGTCCAGATTCTGGGTATTGAGGAGTCTGATGGCTTGGGGGAAGAAACTGTTACATATCTACATTGACTCCTTTGTTTTTGGCCTTCCGTTCATCCAGCTGGGCTTTGGTCTTTTATAAGCAGCTTTTTGTCTCCCGTGAAGTTCTTGCAATAACCTTAATGCACACAGAGTAGATTCTGGTTCTTTATATTCACAAAATCCAAATGCTTGCAACTTTTCTGAAGCTTCGTGAACTCCCTTCCAGCTTAAAGACAAGCTGCATTTTGCAAGTAACTGCTTGATTAACGTATCAACTTTCTCAGATATGTTGCCTACAAAAACTGTTGTCGTCGGACCACTGCTTTTGTCACTTTCACAATTCCTCTGAGCAGCATGGTCCTTCCTTGGTCCAATATGTTTTCCAACCAGGGGCATAGAGGCTGGCACTAAAACCTGTTTGTCCTCTGTTGGGCAATAGTTCATGATGTTTACCATGGAGACATTGCCCCACAGTGCTGTTCCTTCTGTTTTTACCACATTCAAGTTCAATGTGGCTTGTTGGTTGTTGTATTTCGCCATTACAGATGACATTCCCACAGGGATGATCTTTTCTCCAGTATGAGTTCTTAGTTGCATATCTACAGGCTTCAGTTTAGTATATTTGAAATGCTGTTCAAACTCTTACTGTGGAATGATTGAAACCGCTGAGCTAGTGTATAATTCCATTTTAATTAATTTGCCATCCACTTCTATTGTAAGCCATATTGCTTGTCTATTGTTAATTTTCACAGTTAATTTCAAGGGTACACTCTCATCATTATCAGATTTCTTTTCATCAACAGCATGCTGATTAGTTCTCTTTTTAAAACTGCAACTTCAGCTTTTATCTTTTTCTCTTCTCAGTGCAGTCCATTTATTTTTGTCTGCTTAACATGGTCTTTGTATGTGTCCTACTTTGTGCATTCTCTGCAAGTATCATTTATAAATCTGCATTTATTTGGTGTTTTGTGAGCCCCTGCCACAATAGTAACACAATTTGTTTGGCCAGGCTGGTTTTTGTTTAGGTGTTGCAATTTTGTTCACGCCCACTTTCATTCTCAACTGCAACTCTGTTGTGTTTCTGTCTGTGGTTTCCATTGAAACAGTGATTTCCACTGTTCAGTTGAACGTAAGCTGTGTTTCAGTTAGAAACCCGTTTTGAATGCTTTCTTTTAAAATTCCACAAACTAACTGATCTCTTAGTGCATCATTAAGCCTAGTTCCAAACTGACAAAACTTCTTCAATTCAGCCATGTATGCTGAAATGGACTCCCCTTCCTTTTGATTCCGCTAAAGAAACCTAACACATTCTGCATTCAATAATGGCTTTGGTTCTAAGTGTTCCTGTATCACTTTTACAATAGTAGCAAAGCTCATTTTGATTGTTTAGTGCAATCAAACTTCGAAGCAAACTGTGTGCCTTTAAACCCAATGAGCTCAGCAAAATTGGCACTCCCTTCTCATTGTCTATTTCGTGTGCTTCAGAATTTAGTTCCAATAGTTCAGTATGCATGAGCCAATTACCCATTGCATAATCAAACTGCTCATTCATTGAGATGTAGCCAGCTATTTCTGATGGGTTTTAATGACTATTATCTCTCAGTACTCGCTCTTGGAACCCTGAATTCTTCTACTTATTGCCTTTAAAAAATTTTTGATCATGTCTTCCTTTCCAAAGAACACGTGCTGCACTGTTTCGATGTTGCTCCTGTTGAACCCTATTTTATTTTGAACGTCTTGCTGCGCTTTAACAGATCAGTAGCCGTGTTAGGTTTGTTTGAAAAATACCTCATCATTGATGTTATGTTCTGTAACCTCACAATGTTACATTAATTCAAAGGAAGAGCCTGAATCTGGGAATGTGGGTGTAACTTCAATTTTACTTTAAGTGAGGCGGTCAGCATACATGGTAGTACAATGATGTATGCAATTCATGTTTTTATACATATAACTTATAATGAGTTATTTAAATGAACAAGAATGCTTAATCAAACAATATATATACAAGATTACTCAAGTATTTTGAAATATCAAATGCACAACACTGCAAAAGGGGTTATACAATGATGCTGAACAGAAGGAGGCGGTGGTGCACATTCTCCCACTGCTGGCCCTGGAATGAGCTAGACAATCGGCTCCATTCCCCTGTTAATTCCCTTCTGTCCTGCATTTTGTTTTCAAATACTTATCGATATGGAGCTCCACCCAGAACAGTGTGAAGTTATTCAGTTTTCAAGGTTGAATTTCAAAGCATAGTAATTCTTAATTGCGTAGAGGAACAGAGGAAGCCTAGGCTCTACATCCATAGATCCCTCAAAATTACTGCACAAATTGATCAGGTGGTTAAAAAAGCATATGGTGTGTTGGCTCATTTGTCCTTGGTTTGAGTTCAAGAGCCCTGAGTTAGTGTTGCAGCTCTATAAAAACGCTGGTTACACCACTCTTGGAATATTGTGTTTAGTTCTGGGCACCTAATTATTGGAAGGATAAGAAAGCTTTAGGGAGGATGCAGAAGAGATTCACCAGGATGCTGCTTGGATTAAAGAGCATGTCTTAACAATATAGGTTGAGCGATCTAAGGCTTCTCTCTTTGGAGCAAAGAAGGTCAAAAAACAACTTGATTGAGATATACAAGATGATGAGAGTGTTACGAACCCCGTAACTGGGTCACTTACCAGCAAAGATAGAGAGGTCCGTTGAATTCTGATGGTACTATTTTTAAAAGTATTTATTGATAAAGGGGCACAAAAATAAGATTAATGCAAACATACAGATAATATACGTTGTCAATACTAAATCTAAAGCGCGGGTATAATAATAATCAATAAGAAATAGCTCTATCGTTGTCTAGGGGATAATGTATTGTCCGATGGAAATATAACAGTCACTGTTAGTTCGTTCACGCTGCAGCGTTTTGGGTTTAAGAGAGAGGCGGTTTAATACTTGCCCAGGTATTTTCTGAGGCCAATCCCTTGAGTCAGGGGAGTGGGTTCCCCGTCGTTAGCTAAAAGCCGGTTTCCGTGGTTCCAGCCACCAGTTCCAGCAACAGAACAGAACGCACGTGGCCTCCTTCAGATGACTTCCTGCTGTTATGTGGTCGCTTAACGTTTCTTCTGGTGCGTCTGAGGGGCTGTTCCTACAGACCCTCTTTTATCCTGATTAGCAGGGTCTCAGATGTCAATCAGGTTGGGGGTGATGCAATCTCTCCCTCAACCAGCCCACTTTGCCTGAGGGTGTTCACGTAGCATAGTATCTCAATCCACCATGTCCCGTAGCTTTACATCGCCAGGGAAACGAGACATTCTGCACATTCCTCTCTTGTTTCCTGGGCCCCTTGACCCAACCCAACAGTGATCTCGCGATCCTCACAAAGGAGGGGGCTACGGACGTAACAAGAGGCACAGATCAAGTCGATAGCCTGAAACATTTTCTCTGGGTGGAAATGTCGTAGTTTTAAGGTGATTTGAGGGAAGCATAGGGTAAGTTTTTGGAATGCACTATCAGGGTGGTGGTAGAGGTAGATACTTTAGGGGTAGTTAAAAAACTTCTAGATAGATACTTGGATGACAGGAAAGGTTAGATTGATCTTACAGAAGGTTAAAAAGTTGGCACAACATTGTGGATTGAAGGGTATGTACTGTGCTGTAGTGTTCTATGTTTTATTTTAAAATTTCTTTTGAAATTTGCTTCTGACACCTCAGATTCATTTGCAAATCACCTTATGTTTACTTTTGCCTGGCTGTTCCTCCACTTTCCATTCCATTACTGCATAGAACACGATTTTGGACACTTTGCTATCAAATCTCCCTTATGCTCAAAGAACAACCTCAGCTTCCACTGACTGGCCACATCACAAAACTTCATGGTAGGTATGAAGTGAAGTGGAATTGGGATGCTAAGAGCAGGGAGGGTCATAGAATGGAGTTTAGGAAACAACCTTTGTCTTGTTGCTCTGTTTGTTTTATCGCTCCTAGTCAAATTAGGGATTGTGAGTAATGCATGCAAAATGCCAGAGGAACTCAACAAATCTAGTAGCATCTAATGAGGAGAATAAACATTCAAAGTTTTGGGTTGGGATCCTTCATCAAGACCTGATGCTACCTGACTTGTGAGTTCTTCCAGCATTTTGTAGATGTTGTTGCTCAAGATTTCCAACATCTGCATCTGCAGAATCCCTTGTTTCATACGAGGGATCATAAACTTGAGAAAGTCTGCAGATGCTGGAAATCCAAAGCAATACACACAAAATGCTGGAGGAACTCAACAGGTTAGGCAGCATCTATGGAAATGAATCAATGGTCGATGTTTGGGCTATGATACTTCTTTTGATTCATGAATTTTTGATGCTCTGATCATCATGGCAAGTACAACAAGATTACTAGGTCCGTCCTCAGCCATTATTTCTTGATGTTTGATTCGGTCAGCATTGCTGATGTGAAACTCAAAGTTCAAAGTACATTTATTATCAAAGGATGTATGCAGTATACAATCCTGCGATTCATCTTATGTTTCTATTGAGTTTAACTAATCAAGTGAGTACTTCAACCACAAGCATCTTTTTCTGTCTGGCTGATCTGTACTGGTGACCAGAATATTTCCAAATGATGGACTAGTGAGTAAAGACAAAGGTCCTTTCAACATTTTGCTGTGCTTACCTCATATTTCAAGATGAGAAATGTGAGGTTAGAGAAAAAGGTCATTTCACAGATCACTGGTTAACATCAAGTGCATTGGCATTCCCTGCAGACCACTTAATAATTGAGGCTTGGGACAGAAGGGTGTGTAAGTGATTTATGCTTGGTAATAGATGTAGGGATCTTGTTAATGGTTAAGCAGAGGATAGAGAGATTCCTGAGAGAAAAATATACAGAGAGATCTGGAACATGGCAAGCACTGGGGCCAAGACCACTGATAGTACACTTGAACATTGTCTGAATATCTTGGGATATTCCTATGATGTAATTTCTTCAAAATTCTACACTTTGCATTAAATAATTCTAAAAACCTCCACTCACTGGGGGTTATTTGGACCATGTAATATTGTTAAGAAGTTAATGGCTGTAAACAGTAACTGAATGCCATTGTGTACTGCACATTATTGGAATGTAAGAAGCTACGGTTCTAGTGGACTCAGCCCAATACACCACAGGTGTATCTACCGCACTATTGGTAACATCTACATAAGGTATTACCTCAAGATGGCAACATCCTTTATCCAAGAACCCCACTATTGAGGCCATGTCATCTTCTCACAGCTACATCAGGCAGGAAGCCCCGAACCCTGAAGTTCCACACCACCAGGTTGGGGAGCAGCTACTTCCCTTCAACCATTTGGTCCTTGAAGCAACAGACACCTCTCTCATCACCACCTCAGTACAGCAACACTATAACCACTTGGATCACTTTGTACTACAATGGACTATTTGTCATTCGTTCTTTTAAAATTTGTGTGTAATTTATGTTTTCCTCATGAATGTTGTATCTCTAATGCTGCTGCAAATAAGTATTTCTTTGCAACTGTGCGCACATATACCTGTGCAAATGGCAATTAACTCGACTTTGACTATTTACAATTACTACCAGACAAAGATGGGTGGGAGGACAGGTGGAGATACGTCTTTACGAAAGAAGGTGTAAGACCCTCCTTCCCTCCGCTAGCCTGCAGGTCACTTTTCGGCAAAGGGTATCACCTGCTTAGCCCTGTACTGTTGAAGCAGGTTGATGGTTCTCGTAAGTGAGACAGAAAACACTCTCTGTGAATAGGTATATTAATCATTTATTTACAAGCAGAAACATTTGACCAAATATTCATGTTCCCCAGGTTACAGAAACTATCAATGTGAATATTCAACAAACATGCTTAGCTAAAAGCATATGCAGAGCATTCCTTCCTAATGGCCATGTGCACCATTTGCCTTAAGCTAAGGGAAAGAGACAGAACCTCCTACACATGCTCTCTCCATGATACTTGAAACTGGACACCAAGCAGTTAACCAATGGGGAAAGTAGCTAAAGGTTCCAAAATAACCAATCACAATGGAAACAGTTTTCGACAATCAGAATAAGCAATGCCCCCATAGGACACTCCACCCTTGAAAGTTGCGAACAGGATGATCCAGCCCTCAGGCTAGTTTGACTCTCGCAAGCTTCCTAAGTTACATATAAAACAGAAGAATACATACCCAATACTGAAAACTGAATAGTCATCTCCCAGTATACTACAGTAGTCCAGCAACCTCCCTGTGCACCAAAAGGCCATCAGTCCCACTCTGGAGTATAATAGCTAGTGTGCTGGTCCCCCACTTAATCTTATACTCTGACTCTGAGATATGAGTAATGTTATGTAACCTGTCATGACAATCCTCTCTGAAATGTGGGCATCGCATTTCTAGAATAAAGTTGCTCAAGTTGCTACCAAATTTCATAGGGCCAGTATGAAAAGTGAGTCATCCCTAAAATCAATTGCATGAAGAAACAAGTAATGTTATGTAACTAGCATTCTTGACTAATAACAGGACAAGTGCCACCTTCCTTTGTGAACAGGTAATCTAAGGTAATCAAAATCAGCTCCTGGACCGATCTGGCCATACCATGCTGTAAAAGGCTTTCATTCAAAACATCCTTCCTCTGTAATAGCCCTCCTACTGACCTGCATAGGCAAGGTGTGCACCAGGGCACTGGGGTGGTATACATCAAATGCACCACCCTGTGGAAACTATGGGTAGACCAAGGAACTGCATATCCATTAGATACCCTCCTTCATGACACCAACTGGCATAGACACTGCTGTCCCAGGATACTGTTCCTGCCTACACTTGCCATCCCCCTTGCAACTTGTGCTTGTTACTCAACATACCACCTACACCAACGCTCTGTCAGGTAGGGAAATCATTTCAAGAGTCAGGGCCTTCCAATTTAACAAATGGTACATAGGGAAATACCAGTCTTTAAGTATTTACTCCACCAGGGGCATTAAGGCTCAAGTCCCCTCAGGCTATTACCATATTCTGGGTTGAGGTTGGCTGGAATAGACTGCTCCCTCTCAGTTCCCCCAACACAGAATGCTAAAACCCAAGAAGCCAGATAATTTCCCCCTCAGTCTTTTCCTTGTCAAAGGATCAATATCAGTGACATCCATTCCATGGAATAAGGAGTCTTGTGTACATATTCAAATGCCATCCCAGGGATATATCACAAGGTCTCCCACCACAAGTCAGTATTCAGCACTTTGTCATTCTGTAATACAGGGAGATCCAAATGCAGCTGTTCCTGTTTATTCACTAGATGTTTAGAAAATGCAAAACAAATAGAATTACCGGTACTAAAATTAAAAGATCATCCAAACGCTCAATCCTCTCTGAAATGTGGGCATTGCATTTCTAGAATAAAGTTGCCCAAGTTGCTACCAAATTTCGTAGGGCCAGTATGAAAAGTGAGTCATACTTAAAATCAATTGCATGAAGAAACAAGTAACAATGTACATGTAACAGATTAAAAAAAAACAAGAAACAAAGTAACTGACTAAACAAACACAAGAAAGAAAGAACATGAAGCACTAAGTCCAAGCTGTACTCCTCCTCATCTAAAACTTCATATGGAACTACAAAAACTTAAAATGGACACTGAATTCCTCACAGAGAAATGGCACACTTCAGAGAACAACTGAAAATAAAGAAGCAACTGGGTGGAACCCAACACATTCTCTTAAAGGCAAATTCCACACACACACACACACGCAAACTGACGCGTGACCACACTTCATATTTCTCTACATTCAAATCATTCAAGCTCGATTTACAGGGAAGAGGGATACAGGTCAAAAGGCCCTCTCCCTACAACAATCAGGCACAAATGTGCTGACCAACCCCACCCCCTGCCCGATTCCCACGGGTGGCAAATGTTAGCCAATGTCCTTTGCATGGAACCCTGAGTGGAATGTGAGTAATCTGGCAGAGGACAACAGAAACCTTTAGCAGCAGAGGACTTGAAAAATGACTCATCCTCCTCGAAAGCCTCCCTTTCTCGCTTCCCTGTACAGAACTTCCTCCACATTGCTTTGAAGGTAGGGGTAGGAAACACATTTACCTGCTCCTCTGGAATCCCAGATTTTAGAAACACTTGAGCCATTTCTTTACAGGTCATGCAGGATCCCCCACTCCCCATCTGCTTATCTAACTTCTGTACCTGGCTATCAGCACCCTCTTCTATATACTCTAAACGTAGGAATAATTGAATCACTGTACTTATTGGATGACCAATGGCTGGTGCTATTAAAGACAGGACTACCCCTTTCATTGGAAAAAAATCAGCTGTAACAACATATCCAACCATTCCAGAAGTTAATTCAACATTCTCTGGTGGGATACCACTATCACAATATAATTCTATGATAACAGCCCACTGGCATAAATCTTTGGTACCCTCCTCCACTGTGCTGCATTCTGCTTGGGGTTTTGAATTCCATTCAGTAAGGGTATGATACTTAAGTTTAACTGCCTGTGTTACCTGAACCTATAGTGATTTATTGTGCTAATGGGAAGCAAGCAGTATTCTCAGAGCATTATTGATCATGTGTTGGGATGGTAGACTCCCTAAAGCATCCATCTCTCTTTTAGATAGGCTCACTCCAGTACCCCCTCATCCCATAACCTCAATAACCACACAGCCAATGACTCCCCAGCCTTTTCTTTGTACCTATCCCCTAAACTCACTGAACCACCATCAATAACTCTGAGACATGGGTTAAGGTAGGCTTTTATTGGCTGGAAGAAAGCACAAGCAGCAAGTGACCATCACACAACATCCTGGAGACTGAGGAAGGGTCTGTGGCTCCATTTGCCTTTATACAGGGGTCTGTGGGAGGAGCCACAGGAGCAGTCAGCAGGGGGGGGGGGGGCGTGTCCAGACAGGTATATGTAGTTCACCACACTCACTAATTCTTAAACTCTGGAATCTGGAAGGTGTCCATTACACCATTCTCCACACATTCCTGAGCCTCCTCCCCCTCCCCCTCCTGAGAGGAAGAAGCTGCAGGCTGATGCCCACCACGGAGGGTGTGGGAATGCGTGATCACCGGCCTAACCCGTACTGTTCCAAACATGCAAGAGAGAGGGCCACCATCTCAAGGATTAAGCCGAGGGGGTCAACGTTGCTCTCTCTCCCTCATTTTCCTCACCCAGCCAGACACCCCCATCCTCTAGCCCAGGCACGGGCAAACTACGGCCCGCGGGCCATATGCAGCCCGTTAAGCTTTTTAATCCGGCCCACAGAACTTGATGAAATTATATTAATAAACCTTGTTAACATTTTTTCCCCGCAATTCTGGCGTCATCCCAATAGATGACGCACTCTATATACATTGACCTTTGTTGAGGTGCAGCGTATTACTCCACATTTGCGCTTTACTTTGTGACCTTGTGGTGACCCATTTCCTGGCACATCCGAACCGGCTCACAATTAGCCAGCGTTCCGGCTAAGGGAGATAGCCTGCGGGGATTTGCGAGCACAGAGCTCCGCATATTGGCGCGCTCTCACTGTTCTGTCATTGTGCGGGTCATTGTTGAGTTTTGGCACAGGGGACAATTGAATAAGAAGGAGCAGGACAAGTAGACCTGCATCTCCTACCGTTTTTGAAATAAAGACAGTCAGGAGGAGAGTGATGATGATAATATCTTGAAGGATAACAGAATTTTCAGTGCTTTAAAATAATAACTGTTACTATTTTAAAAAGCTGTATTTTATTCATTTAATTTTCAGTGTTTTAAAAGACATTTCAATAAATAGCGAAATACCATGGGACTTCAAAGACAGATATTTTGTTGTAATGCATTTGTTCATTTTCAATTGAAATTAAAGCACATGTTTTCTACATATCCCATGATATTTTATTTTCTCTTATGAGGTGTATTACCAAAACACTCCGTCCATCTGCTCCTGGTCCGGCCCCCCTGTCAAATTTTAGAACCCTTTGTGGCCCTCAAGTCAAAAAGTTTGCCCACCCCTGCTCTAGCCTCATATCTCCCTGCCTCATCATGGCTTAAGCCTTAACAGGGTCAGGCTGCCAACCCACTCAGCACTCAACGTCAAATGCTGTTGCTTCATTAGCTGACAAGCTAATTCTACATTCATACCCTTCAACTTTGTAGCCCTTCTCAGAGCCATCCATATTGATTCTCTCAGGATAATACAGTGCTGACTGAGATCTTCTAATTCATTCCTAAGTCTTGCTATTGTTTTATACTGATGTCTTAGAATCACTGCAACCAGCCAGACAGCATCCCACTGACTATCCTTTCTCCTGGGAAAACCCAATGATTTAAGTTTGGAAACAATGTGATGTCCCATTTCAACCTAACTGGTATCACCAATCTACTGGCATTCCATAACCCATCAAAAGGTTAACAAGACTTCCAAAGCCCACACTTTTATCTGCCACCCTGGGACTCTTCATCTCTCAAATGGAAAATCCACACTTTTAAATAACTTCTTAAAGAAATGCATTTCTACTCAAAAAGCTAGACCCTGCTAGCTCGCAGTGCCAGCATGTAATATTGAATCAATTTTGTGGGTCCAGCAAGTGAGACAGAAAGCAGTCTCTCTATATTAATCACTTATTTGCAAACAGTAAAAATTCGACCAAACATTCATGTTGTCCAAGTTACAGAAACTATGAAGCTGAATTTTCAACAAACATACTTAGAGAAAAGCATGTGCAGAGCATACCTTCCAATAGTCATGTGCACCACTTGCCTTAAACAAAGGGAGAGAGACAGAACCTCTCACAAATGCTCTCTATATACACAGAATATCTGAAATTGGGTATTGGGAAATGGGAAATAATAATAATGGGATAATAATAATAAAATAACTAATGGGAAAAATAGCTGCGGTATTTAAACTAACTGATCAGAATGGAAGTGAATTTTGACATCAGAATGACCTCCGCAGGACAAACACCCCTGATCAGGGTCGCAAAAAGCCATGGGAGATGGTGATATGAGCAGCCAGTGCATATCACAAGTCCTGGTTATGCAGCCACTGATGAAGACAGACAGTCTCAGAATAGTATTGATAATGGCTGGGGTCACCCATTATGTAAAGACACTGCCCAGCAGAAGGCATCGGCAAAGAACTTTTGTCGAGAAGATTGCTAAGAACAATCCTTTTTTTTATTTATCCATTTACGGGATGTAGGCATCGCCAGCTAAGCCAGCATTTGTTGCCCACCCCTAGTTGCTCCTGCAAAGGCGCTGATGAGCTGCCTTCTTGAACTGCTGTGGCCCCTGAGGTGTAAGTACACCAACAGGCTGTTAGTGAGGGAATTCAATGTCTTTGACCCAGTGACAACGAAGGAATGATGATATTGTTTACAAGTCAGCATGGTGTGCGACAAGGAGGGGGATTTCCAAGTGGTGGTGTGCCCAGGTATCTGCTGTTCTCGTCCTTCTAGATGGTAGTGGTCTTGGGTCTGCAAGGTGCTGCCTTAGGAACTTTGGTGTGTTGCTGCAGTGCATCTTGTAGACAGTACAGACGACTGCAACTGTTCATCAATGGTGGAGGGATTGAATGCTTGTGGAAGGGGTACCAATCAAGTGGGTTGCCTTGTACTGGATGGTGTCAAGCTTCATGAGTGTTGATGGAGTTGTACTCATCCAGGCGAGTGGCAAGTATTCCATTACACTCCTGACCTGAGCCTTGTAGATGGTGGACTGGCTTTGGGAAGTCAAGAGATGAGTTACACAGTGCAGGATTCCTAACCTTTGACCTGCTCTGGTAGCCACGGTGTTTATATGGCTAGACCAATTCAGCTTCCTGTCAATGGTAATCCTCAGGATGTTGATAGTTGGAGATTCAGTGATGGTGATGCCACTGAATGTCAAGGAATGATGGTTAGAGCCTCTCTTGTTGGAGATGGTCATTGCCTGGCACTAGCATGTCTCAAATGTTATTTGCCACTTGTCAGCACAGGCCTGGATATTCTCCAGGTCCTGCTACATTTGGGTATGAACTGCTTCACTATCCAAGGAGTCAGGAAAGGTGCAGAACATTTTGCAGTCATCTGCGAACATCTCCACTTCTGACCTTAAGATGGAAGGAAGTCATTGACGAACAGCTGAAGGTGGTTGGTCCTCAAACACTCCCCTGAGGTACTCGTGCATTGATGTCCTGAAGATGAGATGATTAACCTCCAACCACCACAACCATCTTCCTTTGTGTTAGGTACGATTCCAACCAGCGGACGGTTTTCCCTCTAATTCCCACTAACTCCATTTTAGCTAGGCACCTTGATGGCATACTCGGACAAATGCTGCCTAGATGTCGAGAGCTATCACTCTCACCTCACCTCTGGTATTTTGCTCTTTGGACCAAGAAGGTGATGAGGTCAGGATCTGAGTGGCCTTGACAAAACCCAGACTGGGCATCTGTAAGCAGGTTATTGCTGAGTGGGTGCCACACGATAGTGCTGTTGAAATTGAAATATCTTTATTGTCATTGCATAGTACAATTTGTCATGCACCGCAAAAATGAGTTTGCAACCCTCGTACTCAATGCTATAAAACAACAAATAAAATAAATAAACAATAAATAAAATCAAGTAACCAGCCAGTACAACCAATGTCTAGCAGTACAAAAGCACAATTCAGATGCATGACAGCCATAAAACCAGTATTAAAATTAGCAATATAACAAATTTATGGATGATGCTTGATCGATTGGTTCAGAGCAATTATAGCTCTGGGGAAAAAGCTATTTTTCAGTCTGGAAGTGCGGGCATAGAAAATCTTACAACGTCTGCCAGATGGAAGAAGTTCCTACAGATGATTGCATGAGTGTGTATTGTACTTGTCATCCCGTGGCTTTCCAAAGTTGATAATTAGCTCCCTAGTCTTTCCTGTAGGTTGTTTTCTGAGCATCAGCTCACTAAGTTCTGTACCTCCGCTCTGTACGCTGATTTGCCTCTGTTGGAGATCAATCCAATTACTGTTGTGTGATCTGCGAATTTGACGATGGTATTGGTGTTAAATGCAGGTACACAGTCATAAGTGAAGAGGGAGTAGAGTACTGTTGATGACTCCTTCTGTTACTCTGCTGATGATTGAGACTAGGCTGATTGGGCGGTAATTGGCTAGATTGGACTTGTCCTGTTTCTTGAGCACAAGACACACCTGGGCAATTTTCCACATTGCCGGGCGGGTGCCAGTGTTGTAGCTGTACTGGAACAGCTTGGCTAGTGGCACGGCAAGCTCTGGAGCACGAGTCTTCAGGACTATTGCCGGGATTTTGTCTGGGCCCATGGCCTTCACAGTATCCAGTGCTTTCAGCCATTTCTTGATATCACACACGGAGTGAATCAGATTGGCAGCATACTGCCATCTGGGGTGCTGAGGACTTCTGGGGGAGGCGGAGCTGGATCATCTATTCGGCTCTTCTGACTGAAGATTGTTGCAAATGCCTCAGCTTTATCTTTTCACAGGTGTGCTGGCTCCTCTATCGTTGAGGATGGGAATATTTGTGGAGTCTCCTCTCCCAGTAAGTTGTTTGTTTGTCCACCACCATTCACGCCTGGATTTGACAGCACTAGAGTTTAGATCTAATCCGTTGCTTGTGGGACCATTTAGTTCTGTCTATTACTTGCTGCTTATGGTGTTTGGCATGCAAGTAGTCCTGTATTGTGGCTTCACCAGGGTCATGGAATGACCATGTTTGCCTATGTCATACGACAAGGCACATAACATAGCAATGTTGCTGGAATGTGTGATGACACTTGCAGTCTCCCCTATGCATATCCTTGGGTGTTTTAGTTAACACAAACAACACCTTTCACTATGTTTTGATGAGCAGGTGATATGTAGATAAATCTGAATTTGAGAACGTGTGTAGAGCATAACGGACTGGAACAGACACTTCATTGCACAATATAAAATTAGTCAGCTCCATCACTGCGAAACTAGCCTCCATAGTATCCAAGACATTCTCAAGGAGCGGTGCCTTAGGAAGGCGTCGTCCATCATTAAAGACCCCCACCACCCAGGGCATGCCCTCTTTTCATTGTTACCATCGGGAAAGAGGTACAGAAACCTAATGGCACACACTTAGTAATTCAGGAACAGCTTCTTCCACTCTGCCATTCAATTTCTAAATGGACGTTGACCCCATGAACATTGCCTCATTACATTTTTTCCTTTTTTTTGTGTGACTTATTTTGACTTAACTATTTAATAGACATATGTATACTTAATATAACAGCATTTTTCTCTGTATTTATTTATCACATATTTCATTGTACTGCTGCCGTAAAGTTAACAAATATCATGACATATGCCGGTGATATTAAACCTGATCCTGATTCTAATGTCTGTGCTGACCAAACCCATCTAACTAATCACATTTGCCTGCACAAGACTTGTATCCCTTGATTCCCTGCCTGTTCATATACATGTCCAAATGACTTGCACATTACTCTTATATCTGCTTCCTCCCACCAGCTGCTAGAGTGCTCCAGGCACCTCACACTCTATTTACAAATGATTTAATCTGTTCTACTCACAGATCTCCAACCTGGTCATTGGGTGTAGTGTATAATTATCCGAGATCGATCTTGAGCTTGACTGATCAGATTGACTCCACTTTGAACTACCACACTGTAACGTTCTCCTTCGGGTGTAACGAACACCGAATTTAACGTCCGGATAAACCACAGTTAATAAGAACCAGATCGCAGTAAGATTAACCATTTACTGTTCACTCTTCACATTAACATATGGTGAAAACTGTTGATAAAACAATACAAGATTGATACAGTATTTGTTCCTTCCTTAATATCACATTTCAAGTGTAAATACTTGCAAAGGTGACTATAACTACATTACACTAAGGTGCAGTATACAGGGAGAGTTTACCTGCTCCATTGACTACTTTAAATACACTTCCATGCAAACTATCCGCGATTCCTAAACTAACGAAAGCATAAACATTATCTACCGTCATTACTTCTAACAGGATCGGCATTAACATCTTAGTTCAATATATCGATTATCTATTAACTTACAGCGTTGCTCTCACTGTGATTTCTCATGCCTGCAAACTGCTTCTGCTCAGGTGAGCCTCGTGGAAAGCCCCCACCCTCGCGCTAATTTCAAACCGGTGTTTTCCCACAAGACGCGGCGAAACCGGATGTGACATCATCGCATGCCGATATATTTTACATGCAATGAATATACTTTAAACACTTCTAATTCTAACTAGAAAATACTATTGAATGAATTACTAAGCGAAAATATTATAAACTAAATAACTGTCGTAAAGACAGCACACTCCCCGCTTGACCTTCGTAAGGTCACAATGAGCAGAGTACAAAACTTAGTCTCTTAATCAGTCATTGGGTAGAAGTAGAATAACTTCTGTAACTGGCCTTTGGTAAACTTTCACATCGCCTTGGTCGGTAGTCTTCAATTCGATCTTCCTGACATGTCCATCCCCGCTAGGGAATGTAGCAGTGATTCTGGCCATTGGCCAGCTGTTGCGGGTGATCTGCTTGTCCCTGAGCAGGACCGTCTCCAACTTGAAGATTCCTGTGGGGTTCTGTCCACTTTTGTCTCTGTTGCAACAAAGGTAGATATTTTTGTCTCCAGCGAGGCCAGAACTGATTTGCCAGAGCCTGGACTTGTCTCCATTGCTTTGTGTACGAATCCTTGTCTGAGAAGTCTCCTGGTGGAGGAGGTGCTCCTGCCTTCTGCGTAAGGAGCGTTGATGGCGAAAGTATAAAGGGGTTTTCTGGGTCAGAAGACACAGGTAGGAATGATTGTGCATTTATAATGGCTGTGACCTCTGCCATTAGGGTGCACAGTACCTCGTGGGCCAATCGGGTGCGTTGCTGCATTTCAGGTTTCCTTTTCTGGGTTTTCCGTAAGGACGTGAACCGTTTGACTGCCTGCTCTTTGTTATCTGGTGAGCGCTGGCGTGGTTCTCTGAAAGGCAACGGGGCAACCCCATTATTTGCTTCATCTCTGAAGACCTTGGTGTCTTTGGGTTTTAAAGAAATGGTATCTTGAGCTGATTGTGCAAGTTTGTTTCCGTCCTCGGTTTGAACGAAAACTGACTGACCTAGCGTCTCGTCGGTTACTTTACGCTTGGTAATGTCTTGTTGTGCTTCTTTAGGGTACACCTCAGTGAGGCAGATCTTGGAACAAGAACGGCTTGACTGAGTTTGACCGCAAACTTCTGTACAGTTCGAGCTGACAATTGTTGTCCTGGAGTGAACCTCTCCCTCCCCGCCGTCCTGTTGTGGGGGTGAAGGAGCGTTGTCGGTTCTTTCATTCTTGACTTCATCACGGAGCCGTGAGGGTAAATTTCCTTCCTCGTATGGATGTGATGCAATCGTGACTCTCTGAGGTTCCTCGTAGCTGGGGAAGTTATCGAATACGTATGGAGAGGGGAGACGAGCCTGCCTGTCTATTTGAGATTGTACATAGTCGCTTGTGCGTTCCAGTCTGGTCCTTTCTAAAGTAGATCTTACTGCGGTCAGATCACGCGACCCTTCAGCTTCTTCTATGTACTTTGCTTCCACCATGGCAGCTTCTTCTTCTCTTTCTCGCTGCAGCACTTGCAACTCTGTCGATATTTTTGTCATTTCCAACTGGGTTTCGGCTTCTCTGGCGGCCTCTTCTCTTTGTCTGGCAGCCTCTTCGGCTTCTCTGGCAGCCTCTTCTCTTTGTCTGGCGGCCCTTTCGGCTTCTCTGGCGGTCCTTTCTTTCTGGATTTCGGCTTCTCTGGTGGCCTCTTCTCTTTGTCTGGCGGCCCTTTCTTTCTGGATTTCGGCTTCTCTGGCAGCCCTTTCTTTCTGGATTACGGCTTCTCTGGCAGCCTCTTCTCTTTGTCTGGCGGCCCTTTCTTTCTGGATTTCGGCTTCTCTGGCAGCCTCTTCTCTTTGTCTGGCGGCCCTTTCGGCTTCTCTGGCGGCCCTTTCTTTCTGGATTTCAGCTTCTCTGGTGGCCAGTTTCATTTTCAAAACTGCTTCTTGTCTGGCGTAACGCAGTAGCACCTTGGCGGTTTCTGCCTTTCTGGCGGCCCTTTCGGCTTCTCTGGCAGCCTTTTCGGCTTCTCTGGTGGCCAGTTTCATTTTCAAAACTGCTTCTTGTTTGGCGTAATGCAGTCGCACCTTGGCGGCTTCTGCCTTGGCTCTTGCCTGTGTGGACTTACTTGATGTCGGTTTACTGCCCTTGTCGCTGGGCGCCATCGACTTGATCCCGGATCGAGCTGACATTACAGCACTTGAAACACCTGATAATGCCGCTTTTTCATTGTAACGTTCTCCTTCGGGTGTAACGAACGCCGAATTTAACGTCCGGATAAACCACAGTTAATAAGAACCAGATCGCAGTAAGATTAACCATTTACTGTTCACTCTTCACATTAACATATGGTGAAAACTGTTGATAAAACAATACAAGATTGATACAGTATTTGTTCCTTCCTTAATATCACATTTCAAGTGTAAATACTTGCAAAGGTGACTATAACTACATTACACTAAGGTGCAGTATACAGGGAGAGTTTACCTGCTCCATTGACTACTTTAAATACACTTCCATGCAAACTATCCGCGATTCCTAAACTAACGAAAGCATAAACATTATCTACCGTCGTTACTTCTAACAGGATCGGCATTAACATCTTAGTTCAATATATCGATTATCTATTAACTTACAGCGTTGCTCTCACTGTGATTTCTCATGCCTGCAAACTGCTTCTGCTCAGGTGAGCCTCGTGGAAAGCCCCCACCCTCGCGCTAATTTCAAACCAGTGTTTTCCCACAAGACGCGGCGAAACCGGATGTGACGTCATCGCATGCCGATATATTTTACATGCAATGAATATACTTTAAACACTTCTAATTCTAACTAGAAAATACTATTGAATGAATTACTAAGCGAAAATATTATAAACTAAATAACTGTCGTAAAGACAGCACACACACTAACATTCATAGCTCCTGAGCTATATCATAACTCAGAATCAGGTTTACAATCACTGACTTGTATGACGTGAAATTTGTTGTTTTTGTGACAGCAGTACTGTGCTAAGCTATAACGTTATTATTATATGCAGAATAAATAAATAGTGCAAAAAAAGTGATGACAATGTCGAGTTCATGGGTCCATTCAATAATTTGATGGTGGAGGGAATGAATCATTGAGTGTGGGACTTCAGCCTCCTGTACCTCCTCCTTGATGAAGCGAGAAGAGGGCGTGTCCTGGATGGTGAGAGTCCTTTGTAATGGAAGCCACCTTCTTATGGCATCACCTCTGGAAGATGTCCTCGATAGAGAGGAGGCTTGTGCCAGTGATGAAACTGGTTCAGTTTACTACCCTTTCCAGCCACTTGCATTCCCGTGTTTTGGAGGCACCATACCAGGCTGTGATGCAACCAGTCAGAATGCGCATCTGTGAGAGTCTTCGGTGACATACCGAAACTCCTCAAATTCCTAATGAAGTAATGCCACTGGCATTCTTTCTTTATGATTGTATCAATCTGTTGGGCTCCGCACAGATCCAGGATATTGATGAAAGCACAGGACGGTAACAAATTGTGTTCCTTGTGTCTGCATTTCATTCCTGATTGGCTCCCTAGATTGGGTTGCCTTGATGATTAGTCATCTTCATTCTTAACTTGTCATTTAGATCTGGATTGCAACTGTCCTATGTGAAATATCTGGCTTTAAATAAGTCAAACATTTGCAAGAATTATTAGTCTACAGTTCCTTTGTGATTTGTTAGTTATCCTTTAACTGTTAGGATTTTCCAGTTCAAATGATTCTTCAGAGTTCTTGATATGAAACAGAACAGCCCAGTGCAACATCCAAGTGTAGGAGTTTTCCACAGCTATGCTTAGTAAATCAAGTGGTTTATTTTCTTTTAACTATATATTTATCAGGAAATAATTGTGCACTCACCTTGCATTGTCCACATGATGATATCTGCCATACTTTGCACATTTGAGTGAAGGAATGAGGACAACATTCTTGTTGGATATGCCTGTCAGAAAACTGATGCCTGGACTGTCTGAAGCACACCCTGCGTAAGCTTGCTTCTCTTTAACTAACACAAAAGATGCAGATACTAGAATCTAAAATATAAAGTAGCATGTCAGCAGGTAACTCAGCAGCTGTGGAGAGAGAAACAAAGGGTTTTGTGTTTAAGACCTTTTGTCAAAATAGTTTTGTCAGGTAAGGCCATCATCTCCATGTGTTCTGTGCCATTCAGATTGAAAGGTTTTAAGTCTACCTTCAGGTATCATTCAGTATGCCTGTCTGTCTTCCTGTCCATGCCTGGAGGACTCAGAACAAATTCTTGACCAGACGCTGGAATCTGGAACAAACTCAAATGACTTGAGGGTCTCAGTGGGTCAGGCAACATCTGTGGGGGAGGAGAATTGTCAGCATTTTGTGTTGAGACCCAGCATTGGGACTGAGGCTGCTGGTGTCACCAATTATAATCCTCCAGCCACTGTCTCCATTGTTATCCTCCCCTCACCCTCTTGTTCCTAGCTCCATTTGACTTTTCATTTTGTCTCTTTCCACCCATCACCTACCGGCCTCTATCTGTCAGCTCTACCCCTCCTGCATCTTCCCATCATCCCTCACCATCCATCCACATATCACCACCCAGCCCTCTCCCTCACCAACTTTTACAGGTTATCTTTTCTCTCTGCCTTCAATCCTGAGGCAGGATTTTGACTCAAAACATCAACAATTCCTTCATCTCCATGGATACTACACAAGTCACTGAACTTGTTTTTGTCGAAACCACTTACCCATGTAAAAAAAGACGAAATCTCATTTAGTGATTGGGTGTAGATAAAATTCTTTTGCATAATATAATGAAACGTAATCTGACAAATGAATCTTGAGTCAATATCTATATATATAGGATATAATGTGCATTTAATTCTCTATTGTTATTGTTTACATTGTTCAACCTCAATGTGCTGCTTAATAATTTGATCTGTATGAACAGTATCTCAGTACATGTGACAATAACCAGTTCTAATTCTGATTCCATTTCCAAAAGGGAAGAAGAACTTGTAATTAGTTATTGCCTATCACGCTCAGAGAGTGCCAACGCCTCCTTCAGTGATAATCCATATCTACAGAATGGTGCTAGGAAAAGGCCATCAATATCATGAAGGATTCCACCCACCATGATCATGGGCTGTTTGTCCCACTCCCATCAGGGAGGACGCTACACAATATCCACGCCAGGATCACCAGACTGGAAAACAGTTACTTTGCCAAAGCAACAATTCTACTCACTAAGCTTTCTCACCCAACCTCCCCACCATCACTACTGTATTATTTCCAGTCAGAGTTAGCTTATGTGCACTCATGTGTCTCACATCACTTTCTGTACCTAAAATCAGTCTATTTACCAGCACTATGTTATGTATTTATATTTATTTTGGTATTTTATTGGGTGGCAGGGTGGGTAAAGTCTCTACCAAACGAGGTGTCAGGTGCCTCTTGCTTCCACTAGCCTGCAGATCACCTTGGGATAGGTGTGGCACCTGTTTAGACCCCGCCCCCCGCTGATCAGTCACAGTGTTGACCGTGATCAACCCGATGTAATGAAACAAGTACCACAGTTGATTCTTTTCCACCTTTATTAGTAGCAAGCTACGACAGAGAATCTTCCTTCTGCACTCACAGAGAGTCAGCCACAGAAGTCTCTCTCCTGAAGCACAGAGATGCAGAGTTTTTTATACTATCTTTGTCATGAAAACCTAGCAACAGTGATAGTCCAAGACAAAAGCCACTTAATCACCTAAAACAGAGGTAAACATACTTTCAAAGAATTCAGTGAGAGGTAAACAGAGAACAGAGTATAATTAGATTTGTCACATCCTACCTGTGAGACAAGGACATTCAGCATTTACATGTCAGCGGGACAAATTAATCTTTCAACATCTCAATACAAAAGAACAGTCAGATTAATGGACATTCCAGCTGCTCAAATAGAGCAGAATTTAATAATTTAGATAAGAGTCTCTACCAAAATTACGAAAAGAATGTAAGGAATTCCGCGCCTTATTTCCACCATTTGTCAAAACCAAAAAGGTGTGAAAAGTCAGGAGACCTCCCTTTATGGGTCTGTGTGAGCATTTAGTCCTTATCTCACTCAAAAGAAGCAGCTGCTCAAACCAGAATACACAGGCACAGTCGGTATTCAACCTTAACCCATTATTTAAAGGATTCTGAGAATCCCCCAATTCCCTTAAAACTTTATCAATGGGAAACCATGGGAGGAGGTGATAGATGATCGTATGTCCTGATTTTGCGACAACTGATGCCAGGAAATCTCTGAACTCCAAGAGTAATCAAGATGAACTTCAAGATGGCGGTGCGACGCAGCGCGCAGTGGCCACTCCAGGATTAAATATCTGTTATCTGTAAGTAGGGGCCATGTACAATCCTGTTTTGCTGGAGATGGACATGTGAAGCACAGAAGAACATCTGGTAGAACTTTTGAAATGCCTGTTTCGCTGCCGCTGCTACTGTGCGATCGGAGAAATCTCCGGGAGGAAGGCCCCGAATTCTCAGCTTTGCCTGTTGCTTGGCGGCCGGTGCCGGGGTCGAAGCGCTCGGCAGAGATGGTGCTCGGTGTTGGAGGGCTGGTCGGAGGCTCGAAGTTTTCGGACGGACTCGGAGTTGGCTGTGGTCGGAGCTCCCAAAGTGCTGCATCGACAAGCTGCGGCGCTGGAGGTTCATGGCAGGAAGAGTTTTTCTTCCTTCTACCGTCTGTGTGAGATGATGGGCTGTCGGGACTTTGAGACTTTCTTTTAAACCGTGCCATGGACTGCTCTTTATCAGATTACAGTATTGCTTCGCACTGTTGAAACTATGTGTTATAATTATGTGGTCTTTGTCAGTTAGTCTTTTATCAATTATGGTATTATCAGCACTGTTGAAATATGTTAACAATAACTATATGTAACTATGTGGTTTTGTGCAATCCTTGTAGCTTTAGTTTTGTCTGATGGGTTTGTAGTTCCTTTCTGGGGAACGTGCTAAGACGGTAGCACGATATCGATACGCAGCAGCCTCTCCGGACTCTGGATTGGGGATTACCAAACGTTATGTGGTTTTTCTTGTGCGGTCTGTTTTGTGCTTTTTCGTGATACCATTCCGGAGAAGATTGTCTCGTTTTTTTAACTGCATTGTATTTGTGGTTTATAAATGACAATAAACTGAACCTGAATCTGAATCTGAGTATTGATAATGGCTGAGGTCACCAATCTTGTAAAGTCACTGCTCAGAAGAAGGCAATGGCAAACCATTTCTGTAGAAAAATTTGCCAGGAACAATCATGGCCACGGATGAGACCATGACCATCCACATCATACAACACGGCACATAATGATGACGATGATGATGATGATGATGTGCTTTTTTTAAATCACTCTGTTCTTTACCTTATTGTAATTTGTCTTGCACTGCATTCAATCCAGAGTAACAAACATTTTGTTCTCATTTACACTTTTGTACTGGAAATGACATTAAACAGTCTTGAAGCTTGAACGTAGAATCTTTTTCATGTGAAACATAATGTGTGGAAGATAGGGACATGTGACATGGCACTTCAACGGTTCACATCGCTACGTCATGGCAGATTATACATTTGAAGGAGATGTTGCAGGTTGCAGCAGTGAGTTTGAGTTCCATATCATTTCAAGTACATTTTCTGGGTAACTGGAAATTTAATTTCAGTTTTAAGTTAAAATCTGTCATCTCTTTTACAGGTGACTCTGATCTGACATCCAAGGTTGCTTTTTTTAAAAATTTAAATTTGCTTTCTTCAGCTTATAAGAATATCTAGTGCAGAGTTCCCAATATTGGGTCCTCAGACCCCTTGCTTAATGGTATGGTCCATGACATTAAAAAAAGTTTGGAACCCCTGATCTAGTCACTCAAACATAATTTAATTAAATGTGTGGTGCAGTGGCCAAGTGGTAAAGCACTGGTCTTAAAAAGCTGAGGGGTGATCTTACAGGTGTTCATAAAATCATAAGGATAAAGTCATTGAACACAGCTTTCTCCCCAAAGCCAGCGGGCATAGATTAAATGTGAGAGGGGAAAGGTTTAAAGGGGGCCTGAGTTGAAGTGTACATGGAGCAACTTTTGGAGGATTTCAGTGGTTGAAGCAAGTACAGTAACAATATTTGAAAGATGTGACATCTGGGTGTTTAGATGGATTGGAAAGGTTTAGAGTGATGGGGAGCAAACACAGATAACTGGGGCTTTTTCAGGAAACTTGATCAGCGTAGATGTGTTTGTTGGGTGGCTGAACTTGTTTTCCGTGCTGAAAGATGCTGCTCTCATTACTATCATCAGGGGGGAGGCACAGGAGCTTGAAGACCCACACTCGATGACTCAGGAACACTTTCTTCCCCTCTGCCATTCACATTTCTGAATGGTCCCGGAGCTCAAGTACAGAATCTCACTATTCCTCTTCTGCACTGGTTAATTATTTATTTCTGTGACATACAGTAATTTTCTCTCCTAATCCTGCATTGCTGCTGCAAAACAACATCTCATAAGAAATGTCACTGATAATAAACCTGGTTCTGATTCCGATTCCGTAAAGCTGTATGACTAAGTGAATTTCAATAAATCAGCTCTTGTTGTGGTGCTTGAATTTTCTGTGCCTTGATCTCCAGCCTTTGAATAACCAGACTAGTGACTGAACCATCATGTCATCATATCTCCCATAAAAGCATCACCATGCTTCCAATGCCAACATAGCATGCCCACAACTTACTAGCCCTAACCTGCACATCTTTGGAATGCCAAGGAAACCGGAGCAGTGGAGGAAACCCATGTGGTCACAGGGGAGAATGTACAAACTCCTTACATGCGTGCTGTGAATTTTCACCCAAATGGGTGATCGCTGATCGCAATGGCATTACGCTACCGTGCTGCCCGTGATTGTAGATAAGTATGGCGTGTCAGCAGTCGGTGTTGCTGCCTCACAGATAGAGGAACCTGGGTTCAATTCCCTGTCTGGTTCTGTGCTGAGTTACGTGTTCTCCCTGTGCAGCGTTCATTACTTCTGTTACGAAATCCCGTAACTGGATCACTTACCAGCAAAGATAGAGAGGTCCATTGAAGTCTGAAGGTACTATTTTTAAAAGTCTTTATTTATGAAAGGGGCACAAACATAAGATTAATACAAACATTCAGATAATAAACATAGTCACTACTTAATCTAAAAGCACGGGTCTAATAATAACCATCAATAAGAAATAGCTTGATCATTTGTCTAGGGGATAATATATTGTCCGATGGAAATATAAAAGTCACTCAGTTCCTGCAGGCTTCTGGCTTTCGGGGGGGGGGGGGGGAAACCACTGGGTTTTTCACTTGTTGGAGAGAGAGAGAGATTGGTGAGAAAAGAAAACTTGCCCGGGTCTTTATGAAGCAAACCCGGTGAATCAGGGGAGCGGGCTTCCCCGTTGTTAGTTAAAAGCGGTTTTCCATGATTCTAGCCACAGATTCCAGTCACAGAATCCAATGCATGTGGCTTCCTTCAAATGGCTTCTCGCTACTACGGGATCGATAGCGTTTCTTCTGGTGCGTCTCCAGGGGTTGTTCCCCCCAGACCCTCCTTTATACTTCCTCACGGGGTCTCAGGTGTCAATCAGGTTGGGATGATGCAATCTCTCTCTCAACCAGCCCACTTTGCCCGAGGGCTTGCACGTGGTCTCCATGAGACAATGGTCAATGTCGCATTATTTTGCATCGCGGTGGAACGAGGTATTCGGCAAGTCTCTCTCTCTCCCATTTCCTGGGTCTCCTGACCCCCCCTCAACTAGTGCTCTTGCGATTCTCACAAAGGAGGGGGCTGTGGACATAACACTTCCAATGACCTACTTTCCTCCCATGTCACCAAGACATACTGGCCAGTTAATTGGATAACGCAGATTAATAGCAAAAAGAATCAAGGTGGACTTAATGAGCATGGTGTGATGAACTGGGGACCCAGGCTTAGTTTGGACCTACCCCAGCTCTTCAGCTTCTCTGGGACTCAGTCTGATTTGAGATGTTGTTGGCTTGCTTCTATTGGTTGCAAGATGTGTGTGCTTTTGTCTCTCTCTTTCTCTATGTAGTGACTTTTCGTCTTTTTTATCGGGTTATTCAGGTTTCTTGCACTATGGCTGCTTGTAAGCAGGCAAATTTCAAGGTGTGTAATGTATACGTTCTTTGATAATAAATGTGCTTGGGAACTGAGATTCGACAGCTGCAGCATAGACAAACTGCTGGGGGAACACAGTTGATCATGTAGCATCTGCAGAGAGCAATAAGCAGTCAGAGTTTCAGGCCAAGAGGACTTGGGTCCTGATGAAGTGTCTCGGCTCAAAATGTCCACTATTTATTTTCCTCCATAGTTGCTGCCTGACCTGCTGACTTCCTCCATTATTTTATGTGGAATGACGCCTTTGAGTTGTTATAAGAATTCTCCAAAAATAAGGATTTAGTTGGGTCACATATCTCTGTACCTTGTAAATGAGTGTGACTCTGCAACAAATCCTCAACCCCTCTCCTAATGTACTGGAGTCACTAAATGAAAATCCACATAGTAGGCTTGGCTATTCCTTTAGGTTGTTACTCAAGTCTGTTGACAACAAATGGATGGATGTTTTTAAGGTCAACTCACTAGGAAGAAATGCAAACAACATGAAAAAACTAGCCTAATGTTCAGTTAAATTATTTGCAGAATGAACATTCCTCCAGAACAGCCAAAGTTCTAAACAAGGTATTTCATCATGTTCCCATGCCTGATTAAGACAATAACACCATTGTTCATTGAAATACCTTTCCTCCTTCTCACAGCTCAACATATCAAAATATTGTCTAGACACTATTTTCCATGTTGGCAACATCCTAGTGGAAGGAACATCCCAAGTAGCCAACTGTTTATGAGATAAAACAGTTGAAGCAAGCTTTGTAGGATATTTCAGTACTACGCCACTCCATTCCAATAGTTTCAGATAGGAGAGATCACCCGCAATTATTCATAATATGAGTTTTAATCAATTAAACAAGATTATGCGTATTTACCTGGGATTATCCGTGATAGAGCAATTTCAGCAATGGAATTCATCAGTTGAAGGAAGAAGTTGTAGTGTTGATGAGATTTCTTTTACTGTCACAGACCAGTGTTAGTCAATTCAATTATTATTAGAGGTCATGTACTTAAGGGGAGAAAAAGGAAGTACAAAGGAGATGAGTGTGGCAAGGGTTTTTACATAGAGTGCGGTGGGGGCCTAGAATGCGCTGCCAGGTGTGTTGGTGGAGACAAATAGAGTACTTAAAAGACTCTTAGATTGGTGCATGATTATGCAAAGAAGATAGAGATATGGTGACAATATTTTGGTTAGGTTGTAATTAGATAATCAGTCACTGTTTGTTTAGTTTGTAATTATACAGGCTGTGGGAAAATTATCCCTCCTGTGTTTCATGGTTTTGTTACTCGAGATTAAGTGTGGCATGACCCTGCCGTGCATTATGGTTCAGATGTAATTATGCGGTCAATGGGAAAATGAGCCCTCTTGTATTTTTTGGTTGTTACTAGAGATTTAATGTAACACAGTCCTGCCACTTGGATCTGGCCCACACCTTCGTTAACCAGGTCCAACACTTGCTTCTATTGGGATCTACCTCCTCCTTACGCAAATTTTAAGGTTTATGGTTATGAATGTGCTAAGATGAAGGGGTTATTACTTACATTTGGTGTGGGGGGGGAGGGAATGATGGATTGTAGCAAATGAGTGCTCAAGTGTGGGGTGTCTAAACAAGAGTGTGTGGTGGTGTCTAGCCAAGGGTTTGTGAGGGTATGTGGGCCACGGTTAGTGATCGGGTTAGGTTGCAATTATGTGGGAAGAGGCATCAGATTAATTATCAGTCATTGGCTTAATTAGTTCAGTGTGGACGGCCCTGTCCTATGCAGTACCGTTCTATACTGAGTGGCTGCTCCAATAGGAAACTCCTGTACCTAATAAAGTGATTATTGAGTGTGTTTCTGTGCAATTGTGGTCTTCTGCACTTCAGTCCACCCACTTCAAAGTTTGACGTGTCATACATTCAGAGTTCTTCTTCTGATCACTGCTGTTGTAACACATGGTTATTTTAGCTACTGTCCTCTTCCTGTCAGTTTCAGCAAGTCTAACCATTTTCCTCTGAGCTCTCTCATTTACAAGGTATTTTCACACACATAACTGTCACTCACTGGATGTGTTTGTCGCACTGCTATCTGTAAATTCGAGACTGTTGTGCATAAAAATCCCAGGAGATCATCTGTTTCTGAAATGCTCAAAACATTCCATCTGGCATCTACAATCATCCCACGATCAAAGTCACTTAGATGATATTTCCTCCCCATTCTGATGTTTGGTCTGAACAACTGAATTTCTTGACCATGTCTTGATGCTTTTATGCATTGAACTGCTGCCACATAATTGGTACAGCATCAAAAGAGGCTACAGAAAGTTGTAAAATTAGTCAGCTCCATCTTGAGTGCTAACCTCTGTAGTATCCAACCCATCTTCAAGAAGTGATGTCTCAGAAAGGTGGCATCCATCATTAAGGAGCCCAACACCCAGGAGATACCCTCTTCTCATTGTTACCACCTGGAAGGAAGTACAGAAGTCCGAAGGCCACGTTAAGCGATTCAGGAACAGCTTCTTCACCTCTGCCATCTATTCAATACACACACACATATATTTAGTGTAATTGATTTACTTATTCATATGTTTTCTATATTATCATGAATTGCATTGTCCTGCTGCCACTGTTAACAAATTTCAAGACATATGCCAATGATATTAAACCTGATTCTGGTAAGATATTTGCATTAATGATCAATTTCATGGGTGTACCTAATAAAGTGGCCACTGAGTGGATGTTATACAATTAGAAATATGATCCAGCATTATTTTGAACAATTCCAATGATTTATTTCTTGAATTGTAAAACATTTTTCATTTCACCTTTTTGCAAATGCCATTAATCCATCCACTCTGTCATGGGCAGTTATTTCATAAATAGTTCCAGGATTTCCAGTTTTACCAATCCAACAAGAAATCTACTCCAAATAGAGGAACCCATTACATGATGTCAGTGTCAAGTTAGGGGTAGTTCTGAATAAGTAGAGTATGGACTTTAATTCCACTGCGGAGACTGAACAAACGCCATAGACGCGGTATTGAGGAAGCTTTTCTTTATAGGAGATACCAGCCTGCTTCCAACTAAAGAACAACGTCCTCTCTCAGTAGAACACAAAAGATCAGAAAGCTATGTCAAAGAAGAGTGAAATGGGGATGAGTGAGAGATCTTCTCGATACCCTGACTAATAATAAATATCTCATTTTGCATTACCTAAATCTTACATCGCTGTTTGCAAGAATTTTGTTTTAATGTAAATAGGCTATAGTATCACCTAGCGACAATGACTAACCCTTCAAAAATACTTAATTGCTTGTAAAACATTAGGGAATTTAAACATCTATAAAATTTATTATTTCCTTGCCCTGTGGCTGCCTTCTAAGATACTTTAGACTTTGCATTTTTCACATAATTTCACATCCTATTTAATCATTCCTCAAATGACAAAAATATCAACTTTTATGTTTATTATCAGAGTAAGACACTTTGGTGCCTCACTGGTATAGAATGAGATCAAATAACGAACACAGAGCCGGGGAAGACTCCCAGACAGCAGATCAGGGCAGGTTTTAAAGTGTACTGTAAACAAGGAAAAGGGGAGAGAATTCATGGATCAATGAGTGGAAGGCTTGGTTGACAATTCTAAAGTGGGTGAATTCAAGGACGGGTTGGAACAACACTGCAAGAACACAGTGCCTCGCACTTTTGTAACTCGACACGCAGAAAGGATAATAACTTGTTACAACTTTCTGAAGAGCAACTCCGTCCTACTTAACCAGCCTCCTGTACTTTCGATTCCTTATCTGTTCTGGACTCAAGTTCCAAACCAAATGGAGAACTCTCAGGTTTAGTCCTGGCCTTTTATTTTCTCTTAATATACGGTCTTTCCTCATTCACATAATCTCTCCTATCTCTTTAACAAGGGCTTTTGGTGTTGATGGTAATGCAGCCAGTAGAGATGCTTCCTCACGACTCCAGCTACCCAGTTTCAATCCTGAACTCTAGTGCTGTATCTGTGGAGTTTGCACGCTCTCTGTGTGACTGCTTCGGTCTTCTTCAGTTACCTTGAATTCCTCTCGCACCCCAAAGAGATCTTGGTAGGCAGATTGAGCACTGTAAATTATTCCTTTTGTATTGTGTATAAGTGGAAAAAGAATGAAAAGGGAACGGAGAGGGATTAAGTTTCATTGCTGTGAAGTGCAAGGTGGTCAAAGTGGTCAGAGTGTTACTATATTGAGATAGTGGTTAGGGCTGTGTTGGTTGGTTCAAGAAGGGAAGTAGTTGTTGAATCTGGTGGTGTGGGGCCTCAGGCTTCTGTGCCTCCTGCATGATAGTAGCTTTGAGAAGGTGACATGGCTCAGAAGATGGAGATCTTTGATGACAGATGCTGCCACTTCGAGACTGCTCCTCCTGTAGACACTAACAGTGGCGGGAAAGGATGTGTCCATCATATATTAGCTGAGTCCACCACTCTCTGCAACCTCTTACATCTCTGTACATTCAAATTGCCATACCAGACCAAAATGCAACAAGTGAGGACACCTTCAACAGCACATCTGTAGAAGTTTGTTAGACCTGCTGAATCTCCTTAACCTTCTAAAAAGGTGAAATTGCTGGTGCACCAATCCTGTGATTACATCTATGTGCTGGGTCCAGGACAGGACATCTATGTTAATGCCAAGGAATATAAAGCTGCTATCCTTCTCCACTTCTGATCACCCAGTGTGAAGTGTCACATCATCTTCCTGCTTCCGCTTGCTGATCTCTCTGTGCCTTGGAAACAATGAGTGTGACTTTGATTTCTAACCTTAGCAGAGAGATGTGGAACCAGCCATGATCTCCCTTAGTGACAGAGAAGGGCAGAGATGCCTTTTGGAACACTCCTACACTATTGTTTATGGGAAAACCTTTCTTGCTATCAGCCTTATCTACATCCCTTATTAGGCATCATGCCTCAATCAGGTCACACCTTGGCCGTCTCTATTCCCAAGAAAACATATCTAACCTGTTCAGTCTCTCCTCATTACTGAAACATTTCATCCCTGGCAGCATCCTGGTGGATCTCATCTTCACCCTCCCTAATGCAACCTCATCTTTCCTATAGTGTGTGGCAACCACAACTGCATACAATATTCCAGCTGTGACTGCAGTTGGTCTGTGTCATAGCACGCATGCTGATTTTCTATTAAGAGTAAGAAAATACCATCTTCATGCAGAAGAAGGTCATTCAGACCCCCTAGAAATCAATCCCCGAGTTCCTATTTTCCCTCTGCTTAATTTCTTGCACCCCTACAGATTATTTTGTCTTGCAAATGTCAATAAACTCCCTTTTTATGAGAGGAGGCAGCTCAGTGGTTTTTCTAGCGCAGAGGCAGACATGGGGATTGCAACATGGAGAAATACACTCAGTGGCCACTTGAGCAGGTATAGCTGAGCACTGGCTCATTAGTGCAAATATCTAATCAGCCAACTATGTGCAGCAACTCAATGCATTAAAGCATGCAGATGTGGTCAAGAGGCTCGGTTGTTGTTCAGACCAAACCAGAATGGGGCAGAAATGTGACTTTGACCGTGGAGGGAGGATTGAGGAGAAGACTGTTTCAAGCTGACAGTGACTCAAATCAGCACACATTACAATAGTAATGTCCAGAGGAGTACCTCTGAATGCACAATATGTTGAACCTTGAAGTGGATGGGCTACTGCAGCAGAAGACCACAAACATAGACTCAGTGACCACTTTATTAGCGCAAGAAGCACCTAATAAAGCTGCCAGTGAGTGTCTTAAAAAGAGGAAATGTAAGGATTTGTGGTTTCACAGGGAAATGCAGATGGGTGCATTACACAATAGATCGGAACATCTTGCATTTATCTGTGACCCACATAAATATTATTTTTTCCCACCACTTTATTACCTTGTTCAATTGATTCTTTGTTGTCAAGGCATATTTTTGATTGTGCAATTATAATGGGAACATAATCAACCCCTGGCATTAAGGAGCTGCGGATAGAATGCTTGGCTGCTTGCATTGTGTTCATAGCATGGCAGGATGTGACATAGGAGGTTGGAGAGGGAGGTCAGTGGCTGCGATGTTGGGTGGTGTTGTAAAAAAGTGGCTTTTACATGTGGTTGCAGAAAGATGCACCGACAAAACTTTTGAGAATCTGCTGCTGAGCAAAGTCTTTGCAGAGTGCAACTTATCAGGAGCATTCTGAATAAGCACACTACAACGTGGTTCCTCATTTGTCCTTGCGCTCAAAGTTGTCCCCTGATTTGGATGTAGGAACTGAATATATAATTTCCAAGCCAGTTAATGACACAAAGCCGTAAAGAGCTTGCAAACAGGCTCCAATATGGCTTGGACAGATTGAGTGAGTTGCCAAATGCATGGCAGATACAGTTGGAACACAGAACAGTCTGTGGTGAAGGTGTCAGACGTGAAATAAAACTATGTGGCTCTACATTGTAAGTAGTACAGAGGCATTGAGACATGAGGTTCCAAAAAGAAAAGGACAGATTATTCATTGAATAGGGTGGTAGGGCAGAGAAACATCTCTAGAAAGGAGGTGTAAGGAACTCCTTCCCTCACTAGACTGTAGGTTACCCTTGGCCAAGGTGTAGCACCAGCTTAGCCCCTGATCAGGGTCATGTGAAGCCATGATGGTGGATGGTCATGTGAGCAGCTGGAGCATTTCACAAGTCCTGGTTATGTGACTACTAATGCCAGGCAGACACCCTCTGAAAAGTATTGATATGGGTGGGGTCACCCATCTTGTAAAGACACCGCCCAGAAGAAGGCAAAGGCAAACCACTCCTGTAGCATTTGCCAAGAGCAATCATGGCCATAGACTGTGATCGCCCATGTCACACGACACGGCACACAATGATGATGATGAGTCACTGAATGCGATAGGTTGAGAGAAGGATGGTAAATGCAGATCTGATTGTCCCCGAAAATGATTGCTCATGTCCAGTGAGCAGTCAGCAAGGTAAGTGCTCAATGCACCAGAGTTTAAATACAGGAAATATGAAGTCTCACTGCAGCTACAGAGGGTCCTGGTCAGGCCTCATGCAGAGTTATGGATGGCGTTTTGGCCTCCTATTTGATTAATCATGCACAATAAAGGTTTACTTGGCAGATTTCTAGATTGGTAGAACTGATATATAAGGTGAAATTGGATTGATCGACCCTGCATTCATCAGAGGTTTGAATAATGAAAGGGCTTCTCATGGAAAGCTAACCAGTTAGTCAGAAAGCCATAGAAAACTAAAGCACCGAAACAGGCTCTTCGGCCCATCTAATCCATGTCAAACTATTATTCTGTCTAGTCCCATCTGCCTGCATCCAGACCACAGCTCTCCATACCCCTCCCATTCATGTCCCGATCCAAATTTCCCATAAATGTTGAAGTAAAACCCATATCCATCACCTCCAATGACAACTTGTTTCACACTCTCACTATGCTCGGATTGGAGAAGTTGCCCCTCAACATTTCACTTTTCACTCTTAACCCATGACCTCTAGCTCTATTACTACCCAACCTCAATGGAAAAAGTCTGCTTCCATGTATCCTATCAATATCTCTCATAATGTTGTATCAAGTCTCCCTTCATTCTCCTAAACTCTAGGGAATAAAGGCCATAAGACATGGAGTAATAGGCCATTCAGCCCATTGAATCTGCTCTGCCATTCTATCATTGCTGATTTATTATCCCACTCAGCCTCATTCTCCTGCCTTCTCCCCTCAACCTTTGACACCCTTACTAATCAAGAACCCATTTTATTCAAGAATCTGTCTTAAATATACCTAATGACTTGGCCTCCACAGCAAACTGTGTCAATAAATTCCACAGATTCACCTCCTTCTGGCTAAAGGAATTTATATTTAACTCTGTGCCAAATAGACATTCTTCTTTTCTGAGGGTTTGCCCGCTTTGCTTGGACTCTAGCACTATCAGAAACACCCTCTCTCCATCTACTCTATCTAGGCCTTTCAGCATTTGATAGGTTTCAAAGAGATCCCCCCTCATCTTTCTAAACTCCAGTGACTACAGGCCCAGAGCCATAAAATGATCCTGATACATTAACCCTTTAATTCCCAGATTCATTCTCATGATACTCCTCTGGACCCTCTTCAATGCCATCACATATTTTCTCAGATAAGAGACCCAAAACTACTCGCAATCCTCCAAGTGTGATCTGATAAATGAATTAAAAGGCTCAGCATTACATCCTTGCTTTTGTATTCCAGTCATCTTGAAATCAATGCTCACATTGCATTTGCTTTCCTTACCAACCAATCAACCTTTAGGGATTTTTGAATTTTCTCCCCAGTTAGAAAATAGTGTACACCTTTATTCCTTCAACCTAAGTTGCATCAATATACACTTCCCAACATTATAGTCCATCTGCCCCATTTTTATGCTCTTTCCCCCAATCTGTCCAAGTCCTTCTGCAGACTTCCTGTTTCTACAACATTACCTGCACCTCTAGCCATATTTGCTTCATAGGTAAGAACTTCATATAAAGCATGAGCCTATTCAGTCTTTCTCTCTAACTCAGTCTTCAAGTCCCAGCAACATCCTTGTAAATTTTCTCTGCACTTTATCAATCATATTGATAAATATTGATACATAAAGAGAGGTAAGTGCCCCTAATCTGTCAGCCTCAACCACCAGCCCAACAATGGGATGCACTGTTTGGTGTAGTAGTTGAGGCTGATACATCAAAGACTTTAAAGGAAGTCATAGATGGGCACATGGATGAATGGAAGGTTATGGGCTATGAAGGAGGGAAGAGTTAGATTGATTATGGAGTAGTTAAAAATGTTGGCACAACATTGTGGACCAAAGATTCTGTACTATGCTGTAATGTTCTGTGTTTTATACCTACTTTTCCACGTCCTATGTTTCTATGGACGTCAAAATGACAATTGGTGGCTTGCTGGCCCATCTTATTCTCCTGATGCCCAACATCCCCATCACTGCGATCCTAATCACACCCAGGGTGCTGAAATCCTTGCTGATACATCATCCTAGAATGTGCTTTCTATACAGTGAAAAGCTGGGAGAGCTGAGAGCAGAGATCAGTAACATGCTGCAGGTTTTACCACAGCTAAAAAGCCACACATATTATCAATTCTGAATATCACATCTTAGAAATGATATTTTGTAGATTCAGATTTGCTTGTTGTCACATTACTAGGATACAATGATATCCTTTCTTGCCGAGTAGACAGTGTACCTGATTATGATCAAAGCAAAAATAAATAAAGTAATAAGCACAAAACAACAGGTAGCTGAGCAACCTGAGGTAGGGCAGACCAATATCATTGACCACAAGTTCATCCTGTAGCGGTTCAGCATGGAACATCCAGCAGGCACTCCAGGAGAAGGACTCAGTGGATGATGTGGGGTAGTCCCTTTAGCAGACAGCCCAGACCACCTGGCAGAAAGCCTCATTGCCAGATCTCACCAGCAAGTACCAAGAGTTTGCTTAGCTGCACAGGTCTTGTAAATATTTTTACAAGAAATATTATAAATATTTTTTATGAATGCAGTTTTTCTTAGTTAATAAAAAGATGCTAAAGCAATGATAACAGAAAAGGTAGAATTAAGAGTTCGAGAGTATGGCAGCACCACCAGGAAGGGAATGTGAAAGAGGTGATTGGTTCAGAAGTCTGGTAGCAGAGGGGTAGAAGCTGGTCTTGAGACTTGTCATCCAGGCTTTCAGATGGTAAAAGAGAGAAAAGGGATAGGCCAAGGCAGCTTACATCCTTGATGACTCTTTTGCCCTTCTTGAAGCAGAACACATGAAGATACAGTCATCCACTATTTTACAACTACACACTATTGTATAACCAGTATTTCAAAGAAAGAGAGGGCCAGTAGAAAGACAGCACTGAGAGGGGCTACTCTATCTACTGGCAAGGGGTGGAAGGTGTTATGATATGCACCCAAACCTGCCAGCTTCCTGAATTTCAATTATCTAACTCTTTGGAGTACAGATAGCTGATGCTGCTCCTTTAAGGATTCAGGACCATTCCGCTAATTGGCTGCCATGTTTTGGCACTGGGATTTCAGTATTTAAGGAGCACCAGAATGGAGGCTCAGTGCTCAATCATAATCTCAACTTCGGTTATCATCTAGCATCTTGTTTAATGCTGGGTTCTCATTTCAGTCTCAGGCAGTATCGTGACCCTAGCATCAGATACTCCAGCACTTGGGTCCTAACCATCCTTGTCAAGGTCTCTCACCACAGTATAAGTGGGCCAAAATGGACCCAATGTGGTATCAGAGTCTTTTGTCCATAGTGGCCAGCCACAGTGAGAGAATTTCTAAACAGAGCCTGGAGATACTCGACCTCCAGTTTGCCGTGTGTCAACTTTCCAAGGGTGAAGGGCAGAGTCGCTCAACCAATACCCCTTCCAACCTTGGTGAGATTCAACGGTCTCCAGGGTTCTTGCCACAGCTTCCTCGCTCAATGCTCATTGGTGTTCGAACTCCAGCCATCCCATTTCCCTTTGGAACACAGAACAGTTGTCTTCATGATCTCCCTCCAGACCAGGAGAGCCCTTCCTTGCCTGGGCCACCACACACTGGGAGTGAAGGTCAGACACTTGTGCAGATTTAGAGGAATTCATTGCCACTATGAGGAAGGTGTTCCAACATCGCAGTGGAACAAGCCAGTGGAACTGTCTGATGAAGATAGGTCAGGACAGTCAGTCAACAGCCAACTACACTATTGAGTTCCAGACATTATCCCAAGAGAGTGGCTAGAAAAGGGAATACTTAGCAACTCTATACTTCCACAGACTAAAGGAGAAACTAAAGGATGCCCTTGCCTTGGGAGAGCCAATAGGACTCTTGGAGGTCCTGATTGACCAGTCCATCCACCTCAATAATCGTCTGGCAGAGCAAAAGTGGGACTACATCAAGAGGTCAAGGAGGGCTAGCCTGAGGCCAGCCACAACCCATCGCAGTTTCTACTCCTGATCTCACACCATGACCAGCTTGTCACCTGCTCAAGATTCTGTCGAACTCATGCAGATAGGTTTTATGAGGCTCTCTGCTGATGAGAGGTTCCTGCATCAGAGTCAAGACTGCTGCTGTTACTGCAGGGAGACAGGCCACCAGTGAGCCAAATGCTTGAAGCTGCAGCCATTGGGAAAACTGCTAAGATTGTCCAGTGTTGGGAGGATGGTGACAGTAGCAGCCACCATTCCCAACCCTCCGGTGTCTGGTGTCTAGCTGAATTGTTGATCAGTTTTCGAAGTCCTGCAAATGTATTGCTTTTGACAAGCTACCACCTGAGGTGAAGATGGCTGAAATTGTTCTGCTCCAATTCTTCAGGATCAATGGATTCTCAGTGGACTTTGCCACAGATCATGGTCCACAATGCACATCATGGTTCTGGAGGGCATCCTGTAGGCTGTTTGGGGCATCAACAAGTCCTCTGGGTTTTATCCACAGTCCAACGGCCAGATGGAGTGGAACTAAGATTTGGAACAAACTCTAAGATGCATGGCCTTCAATCTTGGCTGATTTTTATTCTTAACTCACACTCTCTACTTTTTCCCTATTGTCCTTTGTCAGGTTAAAGCAAATAAACCACATTTATTTTATGACAGAGGTTGAATATTAAAAAAGTATGAGTAATTAACTTGTTAACTGCAATACTTAAACTGATTTGAAAATTAATAATCTGCTCAAGACTCCTAAGAGACTACTTCACAATCCCTTGTCAGCAATGTAATGTGTCTCCCTAAGGAAACAGAAAGGAAAGCAGAGTTTATTGCCCTATTATGCACAAGTACGTGCATGCACAGGTGCGATGAGAAGTTACCTGCAGAACATCAAATAAACAGCAGGTTAAGCATAATTTATATACAATTTTTACAAGAACAAGCACAATCAAAACAAAAAATTTCAATTTTAGTGCAAAATAGAGATGACTAGGGTTGTGTAGGTTAGTTCATGAACAGAATGGTTGAAAGAAATTGGCGGTTCTTGAAGTTGGTGATGTGAGATTGCAGGCTTCTATACCTCTTTCCTGATGGTAGCTTTGAGGAGATGGCATGGCCCGGGTGTTGGGAATCTTTGAAGGGATATTGCCTTCTTGAGGTAGTCCCTCCCCTATATACTTCTGATGGTAGGAAGTGATATGCCCGAGATGTATCTGGCAACAGGGAAGTACTTGCATAGAAATATATGAATACAAATGGTTGATGGTTGTTGCCCTCCATACCAGCAAGAGTCAACGTGCTTTATGGGAACATAAGGACACAAGAAAATAAGGGCAAGAACAGGCCATTTGACATTTTAAAGCTACCCCATGATTCAATATGATCATGGACAGTTTACGTTCCACTGCCATAACCCTTGATTTCTCAATCCTACAAATATTTATTCATCTACCTCTTAAGGATCTGGTCTCCAATGGCTTGGTCTCCAACACTATCAGCAGCAGAGAATTTCAGAGATTCATTACCCTCTGATAGAAGTGATTTCTCAACACTTTACATTTGGTTCCAAAGTTGTCAAGCTGAGGAGTGGTAGTGGGGACAAGCTCCCACTACCTAAAAGTGGTCCTCATGGCATGCACCTCAAATAGTCTCTGACAACCAAATCCAACTCCTGGCCTTCTCATGTTGGCTTAGCTTCTCACCCTGGTGGAACTGTTTCTACTGACAGGAGAATGGGCGAAGGTAGGTCCTGGCGCATTAAAACCAGTGCTTCGGGTAGATGGAGCTCATTAGCCTGGGAAGGCAGTCCATCTAAGAGAGAGAAAACTCTGATTTCAAACCTCCGCTGCCTTGCAGCCATACCCACTCATGGGAAAGGCTTTGGGAGTAAACCCTGAGGACAAATCCGGAGCCAGAGTCCCTAAGGCAGTCCGACGTTGTCTTCAACCTCGTTCTGGCAACTCCTGCGGCGACATTAGTGCCAAGCTGTATCAGCCTTTGCCCTTCATAGAAATATAGAAACATAGAAAATAGGTGCAAGAGTAGGCCATTCGGCCCTTTGAGCCTGTACCGCCATTCAGTATGATCATGGCTGATCATCCAACTCAGAACCCTGTACCTGCTTTCTCTCCATACCCCCTGATCCCTTTAGCCACAAGGGCCATATCTAACTTCCTCTTAAATATAGCCAATGAACCGGCCTCAACTGTTTCCTGTGGCAGATAATTCCACAGATTCGCCACTCTCTGTGTGAAGAAGTTTTTCCTCATCTCGGTCCTAAAAGGCTTCCCCTTTATCCTTAAACTGTGACCCCTCATTCTGGACTTCCCCAACATTGGAAACAATCTTCCTGCATCTAGCCTGTCCAATCCCTTTAGAATTTTATACATTTCAATAAGATCCCCCCTTAATCTTCTAAATTCCAGTTAGTATAAGCCTAGTCGATCCAGTCTTTCTTCATATGAAAGTGCTGCTATCCCAGGAACCGATCTGGTGAACCTTCTTTGTACTCCTTCTATGGCAAGAATGTCTTTCCTCAGATTAGGGGACCAAAACTGCACACAATATTCTAGATGTGGTGGCACCAAGGCCTTGTACAACTGCAGTAGAACCTCCCTGCTCCTGTACTCAAATCCTTTTGCTATGAATGCCAACATACCATTTGCCTTTTTCATCACCTGCTGTACCTGCATGCCCACCTTCAATGACTGGTGTACAATGACACCCAGGTCTTGTTGCACCTCCCTTTTTCCTAATCGGCCACCATTCAGATAATAATCTGTTTTCCTGTTCTTGCAACCAAAGTGGATAACCTCACATTTATCCACATTAAATTGCATCTGCCATGAATTTGCCCACTCACCTAACCTATCCAAATCACCCTGCAACCTCTTAGCATCCTCCTCACAGCTAACACCGCCGCCCAGCTTCGTGTCATCCGCAAACTTGGAGATGCTGCATTTAATTCCCTCGTCTAAATCATTAATATATATTCCCTTGGACAACATCAGTGTTGTGGAGAGGGAGACTTGCAGCATAGGCAACTGTTAGTCTTTCATATAACCTTGCCCAGGCCTGCGCCCTGGAGAGGATACTCCAGCAGACTTTCCGGCCTCAGATCCATGGTCTCTCGAGACTAACAGATGCCACCACATTTAAATGACTAGCCCTTTATTTTGACACTATGCCCGTCATGTTCTAATTTTTGACCCTTCCACTAGTGAAAACTCTCAACATCTAATCTGTCAATCCATTTTAAGATTTTACGTTTCATATTTTAGATGTATGGACACACCTAATTCATTTAAACTCCAAAGAATACAGAACCAAAGTGCTTCACCTTTCTTGACTAGACAACCCTCGATATTAGCTTGGTGAATCTTCTTTGTTCACATCCAATGCTACTGTATTCATTTTCTGGGTAAGGTAACCAGATCTGCCCAGTATTCCAGCCTGTGTTTGGTCAACAGCACCCTTTACAACTGCATCAAAATCTCTCTTCATAATAAAATCCAAATTGCCATTTTCCTTCATAAGTACTTGTTTGATTTGCCTTCTAACACAGAAACACCTAGATTCCTCTGAACTTCAATCATTTGAAGTCTCTCTCCATTTAGATAATAATTTGCCTTTTATGCCACTATTTTGGCCCTTGGTGATGACCACTTTGGCTGTTCTCAATGTGGGCCACCTTTGTAGACTTCTGCACCTAGACAAAAAAACCTACTGAAGAACAAAGCTCATATTCCAGCTACAGTTGTATGCTGTGATGTAACATTTGCAACAAGGAAAACTGTTCCCAAGATCAGCTGGATTGTGGAGAAACAATAGCTTGAGAAAGATTAGGTAGAATGAAGAAGGAAGATAGTTTGACAACTAGCTGTTTTACAGAAATAAGGAATGTATAATAGATACAATTAGCTTGATTGCATCTTTTGCCCAAACATGAGAGGATTATTGCAAGATACTCTCACACTGTGAATGTCATTGGTAAAGAAAATAAACTGAGATCTATCCTAGTTACTGTGCTGGGAGCCTGTTGTGTACAATTTAATGCGAAACCCGCTGAGTCTGAAGAAATTAAGGAAATGATGCATTTGTTAGAGAATCACTTTAACTCAAAATCTGGCTTCTTTTGATTTCAAAACTACATTTTAGGGTTCCAACATCTTTCTGTCATTCATCCTTAGGGGTTTTTTCTCTGTTTTGTGGATGTCTGTGAAGAGTAAGGATTTCAGGTTGTATACTGTATACATTCTTTGACAGTAAATTGAACCACTGAAATTTATTTATATTAGAATCACTCAGAATCAAACATCAGAATGGAGAAGAAATGTGATCTCAGTGACTTTGACCATGGAATGATTGTTAGTGCCAGACAGGGTGGTTATAGTATCTTAGAAACTGCTGATCTCCTGGGATTTTCATGCATGATAGTCCCTAGTTTAAAGTGAATAGTGGGGTGGAAAAAAAACAAAAACAAAACATCCAGTTAGCAGCAGCTCTGAGGGTGAATTTCCTTGTTAACAAGAGAAGTCAGAAGAGAATGGCCAGAATCAAGTTGACAGGAAGGCAACAGTAACTCAAATAACCACACATTACAACAGTGGTGTGCAGAAGAGCACTCTGAAACACAAATCACGTCTTGAACTGGATAGGCTACTTTGATTATCGTGTTTTCACTTCCATGTGATTTTCCAGACCTATCTGCTCCTCCATCTCCCGTTTAGAACCCCAGCAGCGTGACTGCTTTCTTTTTGCTCATTCTGGGGACCTTCTCAGGCAACGCACTCACTGAGCACAGTTACAGAGTGCTGACACAAGAAAGTAGCATCAATCATCAAGGACCTCCACCGTCCAGGTCATACTATCTATTTACCACTACCATTGTGCAGGAGGTATGGGATCCTTAGGTCCCACACCACCAGGTTCAGGAACAGTTGTTAAAAATTCAACCATCAGGCTCTTCAATTACCATGGATATCTTCACTTCCCTCAACACCGAACTGTCTTTTCAACTTATAGACTTACCCTCAGGAGCTCTGTTACTCATGTTCTCAGTATTATTTATTTACATTTTTAATTTATTATTTCACAATTTGTTTTCTATTAGCTGTTTGTCAGTCTTTGTTTATGTATAGCTTTCATAAATTCTGTTATTTCTTTGACAGCAAATGTCTGCAAGAAAATGAATCTCAAGGTAGTATGTAGTGGCATATACAAATGTTGAAAATTAATTTACTTTGATTTTTGATATTTCTCATATATCCTTCCTCTCTCATAATGGCACTAATGGACTTCTTGATTAATGCTGCAATCTAATCTCTTATTTTACATTCTGCCTGTCACCCCTGAAGATTCTGTACCATAAGCTGGTGACAGGTCTTGCTGATCTTTCAGCCAAGTCTCTGTGATATCAACTCATCATGTCCATGCACGATCATATAACCTGCAGAATTATTGCACGTGGCTCTTTCTTGTGCCTTGCACAAGACACAGTTTGCCAAAGTAGTATAACAGCTATCTTATGTATTTAGATTTATTGTGTATTTACTATGTTATTACTATTATTATTGTTGTTGTTATTATCATTATTATGTACATTATCATTTCTGGGGGTGTTTTGTGCTGCATCGGATCCAGAGTAACCATTATTTCTTTCTCCTTACACTTGTGTAGGAAAAGACATTAAACAATCTTGAGGGATACTGCAGGGGACCGGATCTCAAACAATGAAGAGACCAAGTACAGGAAGGATATAAAGGTTTTTATGACAAGGTGTTAAGGTAACAAGCTTTCTGGAATTGTCAGAAAAATCAAGGAGCTGGACATTGACTTTAGAAAGTGTGGTGGAGCACACATCACTGTCTGTGTCAATGGTGCTGAGGTGGAGACGGTTGTCTACCTCTACTGCACTTCCTCTGTATCTACAACACTATATTCTGCATTCTGTTTTCCTTTTAGCACCTCAATGATATTATTATAATGCACTGGTTCACATCTTTACTGTTATGCTGTAGGTATTTCATTTAGCGGTTCTGTAAGAGCAGTCTGTTCTGCTTTCAGCATGTTTGGGTTGCGGTTGAAGATAAGGGATGATGTGGAATGTGTGCCATCCAATTAGTGGAGGGTTTTCTTGGTGGGGGACAATAAGGTTGGTCTTGGGCTTGTGTTCGGCAGGAGATGGAGAGAGAAAGCGCTGGGGAGATCCGGTTGTAGCATACGTTCCAGTGTGAGATCGTTTGTTCGTGATGGATTGTGAGCAACGCTCAGAAGGTGGTGTGGGCCTTCACATTGACTGAGGGCCCAGCACATGACTGACAGAGAAGTTCACAATGTGCACATTTGACTGTTTAATTAGACTGAGCCCTTTTCTTTTTGTTATTCTTTACTAACCCTTTAGTTAATATTTATAAATATAATTCCTTTAATTGTATCCAGTGTACCGTCTGTTAATTTGAGGCACTAATTTGTAACAGGGTAGCAAATTACCCAGCATCCACACAAACCGGGGTTTGGGTGGGACGAGCCTTCTCAATCTCATGAGTTTGGTGGGACTTGAAAGTGTCTTCTGAAAGACTCATGCAGCCAAATAAACCAGGGTGTTTCATTATGAATGGCATTCCTTGCCTGGTTAACTTGCAAAACAATGTTTTAAACTCTATTTTACTACACCTTACAATAGTAATACCAATACCACTCATAGTTCATACCAAGACCAAGTGCACACAGAATTTCTTGCATTCTTGGTCATGAGCATGTGATGTACTGAATTCTTTATAGATCAGTTTTGGTTCATGTCACGTACAGAATCATTTTCATGACTGTTATTGATCTAGCTTTTTATGCCTATCAGTTCCAGGCACTTCTCGTGTACTGATGCTTGTCACTTGTATTCTTGAAAGTGGAATGTATAGAAGTCCTTGTACACTAGTTCCTCATCTTCTTAACTACATCATGTACAGCATACTTCACACAGCATTTCTTGTGTAATTCAGAATTCTTTCCAATAGTCCTTTAGTATGCCATGGGCAAATTTACTTGGGCACCAGCTGCAAATTTGTTGTATGCAGAATAGTTTGCATATTAGACCTTAAGACATTGATTTATCATTGCACCTTTTGGCTCAAAAGGCTCTTTAAAGAATCCTGCCTGCTCTAATTCTTTCGCATTCATTGCAACACAACCTAATCAAGTTGTATGCTGATTCTTGTCCTTTTCATTCCCATGTGCTGCATCCAAATCTTGTCCCAGTGCAGCTTAAAGCTGATTGTAGGTTTGTCAGAGTTTTGTGGGAGTTAGGTCCTAACCTAAAATTAGTATTTTATTTGAAAGACATTGTTCTGTGGCACTGAGTGTAATGAGCTCTTCAGGCTTGTGTGGGGAGCCAGAGAGCATTGGGCTCAGAAGCTTTTAGAGCACCCGAATTGGACAATTGTTGTTTAAGTGGTGTCATTAATCATTTAGAGTTCCTTGTGTTTTTTAAGTGACTTGCTATTTGTAATGCACTCTCCTGATACTTTTTGTTTAAACTATGTTAAGCTTATTTTGACAGGCTAGTGGATCCCATGTACTTGTATTAATTAAGTGGACTCCCATTAGCACTAATTGTGGGCTCCTAGTTTCGAGAACATTACAACTTGAAGTGTCACTCAATTGAGCCACCAATGTTCTGTTGGAGTTCTTAAGAATAAGCCTTGGTTACTGTCTCTACATTAGAACCTGTCTTTTCTCTCACTTCTATTCCAACATTGCCAAGCACATCATGACACTGAGTCTATCTCACAGGTGAGATAGTCTGTTACTCTGTGACCTCTCAGCTGGTCAAAAGATTCCATTTAAAGGAGAACAGGAGGCCCAATTGACGTTCACCTCTCAATCAACCTCATTCAGATTCTTTAGTCATCACGTTATCTCAGAAGCATGGAATAATGTAACTCTATTCTAACACTATGTTTTTAGCCAAGGCAAATATTCAGCCCCAAGTCTTGTCATGTACATAGCTAAAACATCTTCAGGGTTCTCAAACAAGTGCTGCATTCTCAGCGCACTCAGGGCTAAAGACGCCATGCCAAGCCTTGCCTTGTGTAAGCAATGCCAAGATTGAGCTCACTGATCGCAAAAGAAGCCAGAATTTGGAGTCTACTTTCCACCATACTTGACTGGACTGCTCAGAAGCAATTCAATTCCAAGACATGTAATTCCTTGCCAATGAGGAATTCATTACCATTGCCACTCCTCAAAAACCAGAAAGTTCTCATTCATTATCTGACAACTGGCATTAATGTTAATAGAAACAATCTCTCTTTCTCAAAACATTCAGCTTTATCATGATCCTATATAATCTCACATTTGAATTTTTCTTCTCTTATTCCTTGAGGATCTGTTTGAACATGAGTTGTGGCTCAGTCAGTGACAAATCCAGATCATCAAGTAATAAGATTGTAGAGACTGTAGAGACTGCAGCATGTTAACCATTGTTGCTGAGGGAACACCACTCATTCTGTGGTCCTTAGTCTTACATCGTATACAACTTCCAATCAGGGACCTTCAAATGAGAACATCCACAGCATGGGAAATCTTCCATTTTAATAGAATTTTCCCTATTAAAAGTCTTATAATTTTTCCTTGGTAACATTACAGTTAAGGCTTAGACAACATTTTATAATAATAGTCCTTAAAGCTAAAAGTAAATTTCTTATCAAAGTACATAAATGTCACCATATACAACCCATAGATGCATATTCTTGTGGGCATACTCAATAAATCTATAGAATAATAATCATAATAGAATCAATGAAAAGCCATCCAACTTGAGTGCAGATGACAAGAAACTGCAAATACAAAATGAAAGAAATAATAATAACATAAGCAATAAATATAAAGAACATGAGATGAAGAGTCCATGAAAATGAGTCCATTGGTGGTGGGAACATTTCAATGATTAAATGAAGTTGAGTGAAGTTATCCCTTTTGGTTCAAAAGCCTGATGGTTGAGGGGTAATAACTGTTCCTGAACCTGATGGTTGGTATGTACAAGTTGAACTGCAGTGCCTGTTTCCATGCTGTGCACAGATCAACTGAGGATCCAATTGAGTAACCTGCTGGAAGTATCTAAAAACCACCCCAATCTTCCTGAATGGGAGGTGTACTGAAGTGGTAAAATGGCTGGTAGTTGCTCTTAAAGGAAAGCTTCCTTAGGAAAGACAAACTATGTGACTTTGCTGAACTTCAGCTCGAAGGATTTTTAACTTTGTACAAGAGGCATTGGGAGGACAAGAGGGAGTTTGTGTCTCTTATCTCCATCTTACATTAACACTCTGTCCCAATCCCTTTCTGTCCTCAGTCTCCCATATTGCAACTATGAAAGGTTGTGCAAGAGCAGTTTATCTTCTAATTGGGCACTACAAAGCCTTCCGTGCTTTATACTAAATTCAGGAATTTAATATGATTACCATTGTGACACATTCATTTCAGTTTCCCAATTACATTTATTATTTTAAGATAATTGTTCAGAAATTAGACCACCTCCGGGCTTTTGCTATTTTGAACGATCACGTCTTTGTCAGTTAATCACCCTTGTCTTCAATCCCACCACAGAACTAAACATAGGTTTAAGGTGGGATGGGAGAGATTTAGCAAAAACTTCAAGGGAATTTATTCGCCCAGAGAGTCTTTATATGGAATGGGCTATCAGAGGAAATGTTCAAGGTAAGAACACTAAAAAAGCATTTATTTGAACAGGTAATAGGATATAGTGATAGATAGGATCAGAATCAGGTTTAATATCATTGGGATATGTCATGTAATCTGTTGTTTTGAGGCAACAGTACATTGCAATAATAAATTACCATAAATATAAAGTATATAAAATAAATTAAACAAGTAGTACAAAAGGAGAGGAAAGACTAATGTGGTCGTGTTCATGGGTTCAATGTCCATTTAAATATCTAATGGAAGTGGGGAAAAAGCTGCTCTTCAAGCTCCTGTACCTCATCATTGATGGTAGCAATAAGAAGAGGGCATGTCCAGGGTAGTGGAGTTACTTAATGATGGATACCAGCTTACTGAAGCATTGCCTTTTGAAGGTGTCTTCAATGCTGAGCAGTCTCATGCCAATGATGGAACTGGCTGAGTTTACAACTTTCTGTGCTTTTGCCAATCCTGTGCCGTGGCACCTCTGTACCAGATAGTAATGCAACCAGCTGGAATACTCTCCACAGTACATCTGTAGAAATTTGTGACCATCATTGGTGACATACCAAGTCTCCTCAAATTACCAGTGACATATAGCCACTGTTGTGCCTTTTTTGTAATTGCATCAATATATTGGGCCCTAGATAGATTTTTAGAGATGTTGACAACCAGGGACTTGAAACTATTCACCCTTTCCACTGCTGATTCCTTGCTGACAACTGGTGTGTGTTCCCTTGACGTTCCCCCTCCTGAAGTCTACAATCAATTCCTAGGTCTTATTAACACAGGGTGCAAGGTGGCTGTTGCAACACCACTTAACCAGTTGATCTATCTTTCTCCTGTATGCCTCCTTGTCACCATCTGAAATTTTGCCAACAATAGTTTGTGCCTAGGAGTTGCGCAGTGGGTTTTGCACACATCCTTGAGGTGCACCGGTGTTGATTGTCAGCAAGGAGGAGATGTTATTTCCAATCAGCACACTCCAGTTTCCAGGTGAGAAAGTCAAGGATCCAGCTGCAAAGGGAAGAACAGAGGCCCACATTTTGGAACTTGTTGATTATAACTGAGGGTATGGTGGTGTTGACGCTGACCTGTAATCAATAAACAGCAGCTTGACGTACGTATTACTATTGTCCAGGTGATCCAAGGTCGAGTGGAGAGCCAGTGAGATTGCATCCTCTGTAGACATATAGTTAGATTGCAGCAGGTCCAGATCCTTGCTAAGACAGGAGTTGTTTCTAGCTATGCCCAAATTTTCAAAGCACTTCATTGCAGTAGATGTAAATACAAATGGGCGATAGTCATTGAGGGAGATCACTCTGTGCCTCTTGGGCACTGTTATGATTTTTCACCCTTTTGAAGCAGGAGCGAAACTCCAGCTGCAGCAGTGAGAGATTGAAGATGGCTTTGAACACTCCTGTGGTTAGCACAGCTTTCCAGAGCCCTACCAGGTACACTCTTGACAACTTGCAACGGTTCACCCTGTTGGAAGATGTTCTGTTGTCAGCTTCTGAGAGGGAGATCACAGGGTCACAAGATGCTGCAGAGATTTGCACAGGTGTAGTTCTATTCTCCATTTCAAAGCGTGAATAAAAGATGTTGAGCTTCAAAAGGTGGTAAAGCTAGCATAGCAATCACTTATCGAAGCTTAATTGCTTCACAGCACTAGCAATCACCAATCAGGCTTCAATTTCCACTGCTATCTCTGAGAGATTTGTACATTCCTCCCATGACTATAAGGGTGTCCTCCAGGTTCTCCAGTTTCATCCCACATTCCAACGACAAATGATTAGGATTAGTGAGTTGCGGGCATGCGATGTTGGAACCAGAAGCATGGAGATGCTTGTGGACAGGCCCCCACACAATCTTCGGACGTGTTGGTCGTTGACGCAAAACAACACATTTTACTGTATGCTTTGATATACATGGGGCACATAAAGCTAAGGGTTTTTTAAATCTTTGATAGGTTTAGAACAGGGGTTCTCAGCCTGGGGTCCATGGACCCCTCGGTTAATGGTAGGAGTCTATGGACCCTTTGGTTAATGGTGAGGGTCCATGGCATAAAAAAGATTAGGAACCCCCTGGTTTAAAGGGATATGGGTCAAATGTGGGCAAGTGGGACTAGGTTAGATGGGAATCATGATTGACACAGACCAGTTAGACTGAAGGACCTGTTTACAGGCCATATGACTCTGATTTCAAACCTAGCTGATGTTGTGTTCTTTCCTGCTCACCCAACATACTGAGCATCTTATTAGTAACTAGCGATTGGTTTATTATTGTCACATGCACTGCGATACAGTGAGGTACTTTGTTTTTCATGCCAGCCATACAGATCATTCCAAACGTCGAAGTAGTACAAGGAAAAAAGCAATAACACAATGTGGAATACAATATTACAGATATAGAGAAATTGTACAGAGGCTCATACAGGAAGGAAGCAAGCCCATCTGACCCACACTGACCATCAACCTGCCGTTTATGTTCATCCTACATTGATAATATTGCTTATCCCCTTACATTCTCAGCAGTTCCATCATCCCACCCCCAGATTTTATCACTCACCTGCACACTAAGGACAATTTACAACTGTCAATAACTTACCAATCTACCACGTTTTTGGGACATGGAATTATACCAGACCACTGGAGGAAAATCTGCCTTAAAATCTGCTTTTTCCCTCTGACTCTTCCCAGTTCTTCTGAAAGATTAACGTAAGACATTAGCTTTGTTTTTCTTGGCACACTTGATTCAGCCAAGAACTGAGGAAATTGATTTTTTTTGTATCAATGTAAAACAAGACTCTACTAAAAGATTTAATCACATCCCTGCCATCCCCCACACACATCTCGTTGACAGCTGACACTTGCTGTGAATAGAAGGACCTACAACTGATCTTTTTAAAAATTAATTCTATTGTTACAAGCGCCTTCCCCTTACATTCGTGACAGAAGGGACGTCAACGCGATGTTAAAAATACAGTACTACATCAAAAGAAAACGTTTTATTCCAAAGGTCACAAAGAGGCTGCACAGCAAGATGCAATTGTTTCTTAGAAATGTGAAATGAAAAGAGAGAATCCAAAGGATTTGTGTGACATCTTGTGTAAAATATTTTAGAACCATAGCGAAATACAGCACATAAACAGGACCTTCAATCATTGAGTACACATTAACCATCAACCCTAATCCTATCCAATTTATCCTTTCTGCATTCCCATCAGCCCATCTCCACCACACACCCTCTTTCCCTTTTGGACTCTTGAATGGACATCCTGTATGATAAGCATGAACTCTTAACCTCACAATTTACATCATCATGGCCTATGTGCTTTTTTGTCTACCTACACTGCAATTTTCCTGTAAGTAACTGTAACATTCTGTTACTGTTTTCCCTTATCACCATGATATGCCATGTCACGTTGGCATGGGTGACCTCATGGTCTTATCCATGACCATGAATGTTCTTGGCAAAATTTTTCTACAGAAGTGGTGTGCCATCAATGATCCCTCTAATTTGTAACAACCAGTGTGCACAAAAATCTTGTGCTGTGCAATTTTTTGCCCAGTGATAACAACATATGTGCACTGAATTTTATGTATTCATTTTAGCAGCTCTCAAAATGCTGTCAAGAGGAATTTTGATCTCCTCTGGGTTTGATTGTTTTCCTTCTCATTCATCTGCACTCATACATATTAGGCCTATAGTGGGTAATAAAGGATTTTCTTGCGGAGTTTTTGCACACCATCCGTATGTGATTTGCTCGCTAAATGACACTTTAAAAAGCCTTTCCGCTTTAAGTGAACTATAGTCCTTTTGCATTTCACGCCCTTTGCTTCTTTGGAATCTGACATAGTGAATCAATAAAAACAGTATAAAGAAAATCTGCAGACAAATCATCAGAACCTCTATATTGTCAACACCACCTGCATCAGAAACTGGAAAAGGAAATGTGATTGTGTACAATCATGAAATATGCCAAAGTGGTAGAGGGTGATAGCCTTTTGCGCACCAATACCTACAAATATGTGGGTGTGTACATGCACACCTTAGAGGGAACATTGACATGGTGTTGCTCGGCCAAGCTGTCAGTGCTCTGGTTTTTATGAATAAATCCTGGTCACCTTCTCTTTATTGGAGTCTGTCTTTCCTCCGCATTTGGGTTCCAATAGTGCCAGCGCACATCATGTCAACAGAAGAGTAGAAAGAGATGGGGTGATGGGGCCGATTTGATAAGTGGAAAAAAGGAGAAGAGGGAGTAGATACTGGAAGTTAGAGATATTAACACATGACATCAGTTTGGAGGCTACCAATGTGGAATATGAGGTACTGTTCTCAATCTGCCCATCAGATACACATCCCTCTTTCCAGTTCCCTCCTTTCCTTTATGCCATGGTCCACTGTGCTTTCCTATCCATCTTTCACCTATCATCCCTCAGCTTCTTAAAGCAGTCCCACTCCTTCCCTCCCTCATCTGCCTATCATAACCCTTACTTGGATCTACCTATTGCCTCCCTTTCTTTGTCTCTACCTATTTACCCTGCTACCTCCCTTTTTCCTTTCCAGTTCTGATGAAGGGTCTTGACCCAAAATGTTGGCTGTCCGTTTTCCTGCATACATGCTGCCTGACCTGCTGGTGTCCTCAATCATTTTGTGCTTTGCAAGGAAATCACTGGTATCTGGTCAATTGAGATCCTGTTTGGAGAACATGTTTGAATGATTAGAGCTGAGAGAAGTTTATAAAATTATGACAGGCACAAATAGAGTAGACAGTCAGAATCATTTTCTCTCAGGGTGAAGATGCCAAATGCTAGAGGGCATAGCATAAAGGTTAGACAAGAAAGTTTAAATGAAAGTGTGGGCTATTTTTTTTTTGCACAGAGTAGTACAGGCCTGGAGTGGACTACTAGTGTAGTGTATTTAATAGTTCAGGAATATAATAACAACCAGGAATGGTGGTAAAAGTAGTTGTGATAGTGGCATTCAAGAGGCTTTTAGACAGCCACATAAATATGCAGGGAACGGAGGGATATGGATCACGTGTAGACAGAAGGATTTAGTTTAATTTAGTATCACAGTTAGCATGGACAGACATGGTGGGCTGAAGGGCCTGTTCCTGTCCTCTACTGCTTACTCTATATTCTATTGCAAAATCAGAATCAGATTTATTATCACTGACGTGCAGTATGTCATGAAATGTACTGTTTTGAGGCAGCAGTACAGAGCAAGACACAAAAAAATGACTAACGAGAAAATCTGCAGGTGCTGGAAATCCGAGCAACACTCACAAAATGCTGGAGGAACTCATCAGGCCAGGTAGCATCGAGGCCCAAAATGTTGGCTGCACCCTTTTCAGAGATGCTGCCTGGCCTGCTGAGCTCCTCCAGCATTTTGTGTATGTTGCAAAAAAAAGACTCTAAATTACAATAAAAAATAAGCAAGTAATGCTAGAAGGAATAGTGAGGTAGTTTTCCTGGGTTCATGGACCATTCAGAAATCATATAGAGGAGGTAGGTAGATGAGGGTGGGGAGGAGTGGGAATGCTGAGTGTAGGTATTCAGGTTCCTATGCCTCCAGCTCAATAGTAGTAATGAGAAATGAAGAGATTACATGCAGGATGGATAAAGGGGATGAATATCTGGACTTTCAGAAGGCCTTTGACAAGGAGCCTCACATGATGCTGCTTACCGAGTTAACTGAGCCCATGGTATTACAGGAAAGTTACTAACATGGTTAGAGCATCGGCTGATTGGTAGGAGGCAGTGAGTGGGAATAGAAGGATCCTTTTCTGGTTGACTGTCAGTGACTAGCGGTGTTCCACAAAGGTCAGTGTTGGGACCACTTCTTTTTATGCTGTGTATCAATGATTTATCTAACGGAATAGATGGCTTTGTTGCCAAGTTTGCAGAAGATATGAAGATTGGTGGAGGGGCAGGTAATGTTGAGGAGGCAGGCAGGCTGCAGAAGCACTTAGACAAATTAGGAGAATGGGCAAGGAAGCGGCAAATGAAATACAATGTTGGAAAATGCACGGTCATGCACTTTGGTAGTAGAAATAAGTGTGCGGACTATTTTCTAAATGGGGAGAAAATCCAGGAATATGAGATGCAGAGGAACTTGGGAGTCCTTGAGCGGAATACTCTGAAGGTTACCTTGCAGGTTGAGTTGGTGGTAAGGAAGGCAAATGCCATGTTAGCATTCTTTTCAAAAAGTCTAGAATACAAGAGCAAGGATGTGATGCTGAGGCTTTCTAAGTCAGTGATGAGGCCTCATATTGAGTATTGTGAACAGTTTTGGGCCCCTCATCTTAGAAAAAGATGTGTTGACGTTGGAGAGGGTCCAGAGGACGTTCACAAGGATGATTCCAGGAATGAAAGGGTTATCATACAAGGGACATTTGATGGCTCTGGGTCTGTACTCGGTGGAATTCAAAGAATGAGGGAGGATTTCATTGAAATCTTTCAAATGTTGAAAGGCCTGGACAGAGTAGATGTGGAAAGGATGTTTCCCATGTTGAGAGAGTTGAGGACAAGAAGGCACAACCTCAGGATAGAGGGACACGCTTTCAAAACAGAGATGCAGAGAAATTTCTTTAGTGAAAGAGTGGTGAATTTGTGGAATTTGTTGCCACATGCAGCTGTGGTGGCCAGGTCACTGGGTGTATTTAAGTCGGAGATTAATAGGTTCTTGATTGGACACTGCATCAAAGGTTACCAGGAGAAGGCTGGAAACTGGGGCTGAGGAGGAGATAGAAAAAAAGGATCAGCCATGAGCAGAGTCGGTGGGCCAGATAACCTAATTCTACTCCTACATCTTATGGTCTTATTGTTGCAATGAATGAGGCAGACCCATACACAGGACACAGGCATGGAGATTGAGTTAGGATGCAGATGTAGGCGTGAGTGTTGAATGGCAAACAGGAGTGAGTGCAGGAGAGCAGGAGGCAGGCAGAACTTATCTTACACGTAGCAGGCGAAACTTTTCTTAGCACAGAAGGACAGTTTCACAGGTAAACCTCGATACGGGAGTAAACTAAGAATCCTTATCTTGGCACAGAGAGACAGAGTTTCATAGGTAAACCTCGAAACTAAAGCAAAACTTAGAACACACAATCCTAAGTGGTCGGGAAACATTAATTACCACACTGGCAACCCAACGATCTGGCAACTAGTGTGTTCAAAGCCGGGTCTCTTATACTACAAGTCTTGATGAAAACCAGGTGTGTCGCCATCAAAGGAAATTAGGAGAAAATGGGGAATTAACGGTTGGAACTGTGACACTTACGGTGTTATGGTCCAACTGTACATGTCCCAGATGGTGCAGGTCCATAATGATGGAAGCAGCCTTCTTGAGGCAGTGAATTTTGAAGACGTTGCCGATGGCTTATGCCCATGATGGAGCTGGCTGATGTAACAACCCTCTAAAGCTTCTTTTGATCCTATGCGTTGGAGACCCCATACCAGGTGGTAATGCAACTGAACAGAATTCTCTGCATGGTACATAAGACCATAAGATATAGGAGTAGAAATAGGCCATTTGACCCATTGAGTCTGTTCCGCCATTCAATTGTGGACTGATCCAATTCTTCCAGTTATCCACACTCCCCTGCTTTCACCCCATACCCTTTGATGCCCTGGCTTATCAAGAACCTATCTCTGCCTTAAACACACCCAGTGACTTGACCTCCACATCTGCTCATGGCAACAAATTTCACAGATTTGCCACCCTCTGACTGAAGTAATTTTTCTGTATCTCTGTTCTAAAAGGACGCCCTTCAATCCTGAAGTTGTGCCCTCTTGTCCTAGAATTCCCTACCTTGGGAAACAACGTTGCCATATCTAATCTGTTCAGGCCTTTTAACATTCAGAATGCTTCTATGAGATCCCCCCTCATTCTCCTGAATTCCAGGGAATACAGCCCAAGAGCTGCCAGACGTTCCTCCTACAGTAACCCTTTCATTCCTGGAATCACTCTTGTGAATCTTCTCTGAACCCTCTCCAATGTCAGTATAACCCTTCTAAAATAAGGAGCCCAAAATGGCACACAATACTCCAAGTGTGATCTCACAAGTGCCTTATAGAGCCTCAGCATCACTTCCCTGTTTTTATGTTCTATATCTCTAGAAACGAATGCCAACATTGCATTTGCCTTCTTCTCAACCGACTCAACCTGGAGGTTAACCTTCAGGGTATCTTGCACAAGAACTCCCAAGTACCTTTGCATCTCTGCATTTTGAATTCTCTCCCCATCTAAATAACAGTCTGCCCGTTTACTTCTTCCACCAAAGTGCATGACCATACACTTTCTAACGTTGTATTTCATTTGCCACTTCTTTGCTCATTCTCCTAAACTATCTAAGTCTCTCTGCAGGCTCTCTGTTTCCTCAATACTACCCACTCCTCTACCTATCTTTGTATCATCATCAAATTTAGCCTCAAATACCATAGTGCAAATCTTTGGCATACATCGTAAAAAGCAGTGGTCCCAACACCGACCCCCTGGATCTCCACTGGTAACTGGCAGCTAGCCAGAATAGGATCCCTTTATTTCCACTTTCTGTTTCCTGCCAACCAGCCAGTGCTCTACCCATGCTAACGACTTCCCTATAATTCCATGGGCTCTTATCTTGCTAAGCAGCCTCATGTGCAACATCTGCAGCAATTTGCTAGAGTCTTCAGTGACATAATAAATCTCCTAAAACTCCTAACAAAGTATAGCCACTGGCATGCCTTATTCATGATTGCATCAATATGTTGGGCCCAGGACAAATCCTCTGTCAATGTCCAGGAACTTGAAGCTGCTCACCCTTTCCATCGCTGACCCCTCGATAAGGATTGTTATGTGTTCTCCCTATTTCCATTTCCTGAAGTTCACAATCAGTTCCTTTGTTGTACTGACATACAGAGTGAGGTTGTTGAGGCACAACTCAACCAGCCAATATATCTCAGTCCTGCACGCCTCCTCGTCACCATTTTTGGCCTCTTTTTCCCCTTTTGCCTGGTTATCTCTTACCATGATTGAGAATGGAATGCCTTGTATATTGCAGGGATCTGAAACTGATCATGTGAGTGATATTATGTTGATTTTAACAAATCCTAGTAAAAGACTAACAAATGCTTAAGATACATTGAATATGTCTGAATGTCCTTTTTCTCATGGAGTAAACAACCCAAATTGTTACTGCTAACGTGCTGAACACAACCATAGGTGCTGCCTGACCTGCTGAATTCCTACAGAAGCTTGTGTGTGTCGCTCAGGATTTCCAGCATCAACAGAACCCCCTGTTTTTGATTTTCTGCTCTTTAGCAAAGACTCTTCGAGGTATACAGAGTCTGAAGTAGCTTGAATCTTCTCTTGACAGGGATCCTCTCATCGCTCCCTGTCTGAGATATCCATTGCTCCCCCCTCCCACCTTCTTCTTCTGGCTTCTTTCCCCTTTCCATCCAGTCCTGATGAAGGGTCTTGGGCCAGAACACCGACTCCTTGTTCCCCGCCATGGATGCTGGCAGGCTTGTTGAGTTCCTTCAGCATTTTATGTGTGCTGCTCAAAATTTCCAGCATATGTAGAATGCCTTCAGTCTAAATAGTTTATAGCTTAACCAAATAATACATTTCTATATACAGAATCTCAATGCTTTTAACCTGTTGTATTTGTATTTTCTCTCACTTTTTCTTTAAATTCCCTTGCTAATCTATAGCTAACTTTGTGTTGGCGTGTGGCCTAGTGGATAAGGCATCAGTCTAGTGATCTGAAGGTCACTGGTTTGATCCTCAGCTGAGGCAGCATGTTGTGTCCTTGAACAAGACACTTAACCACACATTGCTCTGCGACGACACCGGTGCCAAGCTGCATGGATCCTAGTGCCCTTCCCTCGGACAACATCGGTGGCGTGGAGAGGGGAGACTTGCAGCCGGTCTCCCATACAACCCTATCCAGGCCTGCGCCCTGGAAACTGTCCAAGGCACAAATCCATGGTCTCACGAGACTAACGGATGCCTATTATTCCTAATCTATAACTTCATCAAACACATCACTACAGCACCTCTGACCTTTGCCACATCTTTCACTCCCCCACCCTTTCCACAACTTAAAATGAATTTGTTTTTCCAATTCTGGTGAAGAGTCTTTGACCCGAACAATTGATTCTGTTTTTTGCCCCACAAGTGGTATTTCTGCACTTCCAACACTCCCTGTTTCTGATTTCCAGCATTTGCTGTTGATTTATTGTTTTTCTTACATCATTCTTAGAAGATGCCATGTCTATATATGGGTATGATTATTTATATCTAATCAAATATTCTTCAAGTTATTAGTGCGTTCATTCAGCTGTCCTCAATCCCATATCCACCCAACCATCAGTGGCAACTTGATTAGGTACACCTGCTCGCTAATTATCTAATCAGCCAATCATGTAGCAGCAATTTAATACATAAACACATGCAGAGATGGTCAATTAGTTCAGTTCATACTTCAGAATGGGAAGAAATATGATCTAAGTGACTTTGAACATGGAATGATTGTTGGCACAAGATGGGCTGGTTTGAATATCTTAGCAATTGCAGATTTCCTGGAATTTTCATGCACAACAATCTCTAGACCAGGGCTCCCGAACTTTTTAATACCATGGACTACTACCATTAACCAAAGAGTCTGTAAACCCCAAGTTGGAAACCTCGCTCTAGAATTTATAGAGCATGATATGGAAAACAAAAAGTGAGTGACACTTCTGTGGTTAAAAATGCCTTCTTGGTGAGAGAGGTCAGAGGAGAATGGCCAGACTGGTTCAAGCTGGCAGGAAGGCAACAGTAACACAAATAACCATGCATTAAAACAACAGTATCCAGAAGAGCATCTCCAAAAGCACAAGTCAAACCTTGAAATGGATGGGCTGCAGCAGCTGAAGACCACGGACATACACTCATTGGCCACAGGAGGAATGAAGTCAAGAGGTCATTGAGTAAATGTCTTGTAAATACTGTCAATGGGTTATGAGTAATGACCACCATTATTGTTTTTGTAAACAGTGAGCTAAATAATGTTTCATGCTTTTGATTGCTCAAGTTCGGTTGAACAAATGTTGCAAGATTTTCTTGATAACGTAATTCTTAGCTTTGCTAGCATATTACCAACAGTAACGCACTTTAAATGCTTTGTTTTAGCTTAATGGGATTAATGTGATTTACATAAACTTAATATCCATATAAACCACAGATTTCCAAATTTCAGATATTTTTGGAAAGGTCACTCCCATATTGAATTGCAAGTAATGAGGGTTTAAATGAGTTTGAATCAGAATCAGAAACAGGTTTAAGATTGTTGGTATATGTTGTGACATTTGTTGTTTTACAGCAACTGTACAGTGCCAAACAATAAGAAGTATACATACAATATGTAAGAAAAATACATTTAAATAAGTAGTGACAAAAGAGAACCAAAAAAATGAGGTGGTTTCTTCATGGATTGTTTCATTGCCCGTTCAAAAACCTGATGATAGAGAGGAAGAAGTTTCTCAACTGTTGAGTGTGTCCTTTCAGGCTCCTGTATCTCTTCCCTGATGGTAACCATGAGAAGATGGCATGTCCTGGTTAATTTGGGTCCTAATGATGGAGGCCACCTTTTTGATCGCTGCCTTTTGAAGATAACCTCAATGCTCATGCCCATAATGGAACTGGCTGAGTTTCCAACTCTCTGCAGCTTTCTCCGGTCCTCTGCAGTGACCCCTCAATATCAGACAGTGATGCAACCAGTTAGAAAGTTCTCAGTGCTGAGAATGGTGGCTTGGAAGTGGAAGCTGATGTTGCTTTGCTTATCCTGTTATGGATGGTTTTGCAAAGACCAGGTTAATGCTACCTTTCCGGTGCCCTGAAGTGCTCATTATACATTGTCCGTGTCTCTGAATGTACAGAAGGGCACGGATCGCTATTACTCAGAAGACCACAGGTTTTGTGCTGGGTTTAACAGTTTGTTGTCTTTTGTATGTTGTTATTCTTTATTTTGAATTTTTTTATTGACTCTATTGCTTTTCTTTGTTCTACCATGAATGCCTGCAAGCAAATAAATCTCAGGATAGTACATGCTGATGTATCATATTTTAATGATAAATTTACTTGGAACTTTGTTAGCTGTGAAGCCAATGTTGAATCCAATTTACTACCTATCCTCAATGCCAAGTAACTGAACTTTCTTGATTATCCTCCCATGCAGGACTTTGTCACCAAAGGCCACGATAAAGCTGACGTCAATCGAATCAAATTTCGGGAAAGGAGTACAAAACCTGGCAAATTTACAAATGACAATGAACAAGTGTTTGCATTCAGATAAACAAAGCTATTGTTGAGTTCTTGATTACTAGCTTTATTTATGTAAAGGACTGCTGCAAGCAGATAATCAAATGCAAGAACTTCTGTGGAACATACCCATTGAACCTTCTTCCTGGCACAGACAATCTCTTTTTAAGAGCTACCATCTGTACAATATCAGCAGAAGGGAGTCAGGTTATCACGAGCCAGACACAGAGATATCGCCACTGGAAACTGCTGACTCATATTTAACTAGAGTTTAATAGCAGTACACTAAACAATCTAGTTGGCTTAGAATTTCATCCGTTAACCTGAGGATTAATAAAACTTTGAGGTATAAATAGTCCTTTGAAAAGGTAAGTGCAAACAACTAGAAAAGCCCAAAGGATTAACTGTTTGGTTGTCCTAAAGTAACATCCAGAGATATGGAACTGCTGACTGTGACATGAATTCAGATCCTTCATGAACCCTGTAAATTTAATGAAGATTGAATAAAAACCTATATTAATTACTAGAAAATGTAACTCTACCCATAAGGTTTGCTGATGCCTTTGTGGAAGGAAAATGCTCAGTCTGGTCTAGCTGAGGCTCCAGATCTAGGATCTGATGAAATGGCATGGCAAACTATGCAATCTGGGTCAAATAGGAATGGACAGGTCTTGGCCTTGCTGGTGAGGCCCATGTCTGTAAACAAATGAAAGTGTAAAGCCCTAACAACAGATACTTGATTTTTGGTTTCATGGAGTCCAAGAGCCAAGGATTTATGTTAAGTTAGGGCAAGAGTCAGGAGGCTAAGAAGGGATCTGAGGAAATTTTTTCTCACCTGAAAAGTGGTTGTAATCTGAAACTCCGAGTCTCAGGTACTCTCACCACATTTATAATGACACGACCATTGGAGTTGCTGTGGATAGTGTAGAAGGTTGTCATAGGGTACAGGACATCTTTTTAATATGGTTGGAGAAGATTGTATGCGGATGTCAGAGGTAGGGTTTTCTCCCCCCAGACAGGATGCAGAGCTGGGCTAGAAGTGCAGTTGGAGTTCAATCTGGAAAAGTAAGAAGTAATACATTTTCAAAGTTCTAACATAAAGACAGAGGACAAGGCTAATGGCAGGATTGTACAAGTTATTCGGGTTGTTAAGAACATATGGTGTGTTGGCCTTCATTAGTCAGGGGAATAAGTTCAAGAACCTCGGGGTAATGTTGCAGCTCTATAAAACTCTGGTTAGACTGCACCTGGAGAATTGCATTCCTTTCTGGTCTCCTCATTATATGAAGGATGTGGAAGCTTTAGAGAAAGTGCAGAGGAAATTTACCAGCATGCAAGGCTAGATTTGAGAACATTGTCTTCTGAGGAAAGATAGAGCAAGCTGGGGCTTTTCTCTTTAGGATGAAGGAAAATTAGAAGTGATTTGATAGAGGTGCATAAGATGAACAGAAGCATAAGACAGCCAGCCCCTTTTTCTCAGAATGTCAATGGCTAATATCACACTGTCAGGTGGTGATAGAAACATACATTAAGGATATTTAAGAGTTTCTTCGATAGGCAGATGAAAGAAAATGGAGGGCTATGTGGAAGTAAAGTGTTAGATTGATCTTGGAGTAGGTAAAGAGGTTGGCACAACATTGTGGTCTGAATGGCTTGTACTCTGCTCTATGTTCTATGTAACTAGATGATGTCTAAGGCGTAGAAAGTACAGAACATGAGCTGGTAAATGGAATTAATGTACATGGTCAGATGACTAGAATAGTAGACAAGAGCCAAGACGAAAAGGCCATTTATCTCCTCCAAACTGATCTCTCAATCAACAGTGATATGGCCAATCAATGGACTAACTTCACGTGACTACTTAGTTTCGTTATAATGTGGGCAGCTCTAGACTTTGCATTTTGTCAGGGTAATAAAACATTAGACTTATCTGGATGATCAGAGATAAGACAGCCTTTGGTTTGAGGAGTGCATTCCCAGTGGAGCAGAGAAGGCTGGATTAGCTTCTTTCGTTAGGAACAAAACCACAGAATTTGGAAATAGGATCTGGGAGAAACAATTTGATATTATGTCCTTGAAGACACAATGGTACAGATGCTAGAACCTGGAGGAAGTCAACAGGCCAACGTCATCTGTTGGGGGAGAAGGATTGTCAATGCTTCAGGTTAAAACCCTACCTCAGAACTGTTCTGATGCAGAGTTTCTCAGCAAAATGTCAACCATTCCAATCCCTTCATACTTGTCTCCCTGAATTCTTCCAGCAGATTTTTATTGCAGGAGATCCTTGAAGCTTGCATCACACTTCCCTATCAACTGGTCTAGGCAGAAACTATTGCATCTTTCACAGGGACTTGAAGTGAATCACTTGAAATAGAGAGACTGGGCCAGGGATATCCATTTGGAGCAAAGATTCACCGCAAATTACACTGTTATGGAAAGTACTAAGAAATAGAGCTTGGGAAAAAATGAGCTGCCAGGATCATTGCTTTTCTTCTATCAGCCTCAAATCAAACAAAAAATATACCTACCAAACTCTGAGTGATGACATTTGTGAAGCTGCTTTCTGCCAGGAGTTTAATTGGATTTAATCAAAGATGTTTTAGGCAGTTTCCCAGATTATTCCACAAACCTGTTAACTGGAGCAAAGGAAAAAACTGAAATTACTATAAACACTCAACAGTTTAGGTAGTACTTGTGGAGTGAGGAACAGCAAAATTGTCTCAGGTTGAGGCTGGAAGGCTATTGACCTGAAATATCAACCATAAGAACATAAGGTGTATGTAGGCCATTCAGCCCATCAAGCCTACACAACCATTCAATCATGGTTGATATTTTTTCCAAACCCATTTCCCACCTTCTCTGTTTAACCCTTAATTCCCGAAACCTTAAGCACTGTGCCTCTCTCCATAGATGTTGCCTTACTTGCTGAGCGTTCCCAAAATTTTCTGCTTTTATTTCAAATGTTAGCAGTTTTTTTTAAAATTTTCAATTCTCTGGAACAACCTATCTTGAGAAAATGTGTTCTTCCTGGCTTCTTTCTGTACCCTCTGGGATGAGCTGTAGGAGTTCTGGAGAGAGGCCGTCACAAGAGTACTGTATACGAGTGGCAGGGCTGGAATGAATACTGGCTTCCTGATCAAGCCTAAAACTACTGGGTGAGCGGAGGTGCAACAGGAGGTCTAAATTGCTGAGCTGATTGTTGGATTGATATGACATTCTCAAAATCACAATGATCGTGAGGGAGCTTCTGCAATTCAGCAGAAAGTTTTTTTATTTAGAGATAAGGCCTATTACTGTGCGGTATTGACCCAACGAGCCGTTAGCACACAATTAAACCCATGAGAACAACTAACCTACTAACCCATATGTTTTTGGAATGTGGGAGGAAAGTGGTGAGCCAAATGGCCTACATATTCCTTACAGTCTTGTGGTTACTGAGCCAGTGGTGTGAATTGAACCAGGGTCACTGGAACTGCAATACCTGACTGCTATGTTAGTATGCTGCCCTAATATTTGGGATGTATGGAGGAACCAATTTTCTACCTTCACTAAGTTGTCCTTTGGCCATGAGGGACATTGTCATCTCCAGGGAGATTGGAAGAAAAGATCATATTGACTAATGTCAAGTCTGAGATCCAAATTCCTTCTGTTTTAGGCAATGAAAAGGGATTTAATTCACATCAGTGGGGTTGTGATATATTGGGATGTAGCTTTTGGAAAGGTCCAGACCAATAGAAAGACTTCCAGGCTTCTTTTGACTAGACCTTTGCCATTGTGCTGTGTAGACAGAGATGCACAAAATAACAAAAAGCTGGATAATGTGCCTGTAAAGGGCTTTAGTTATAGGGAGAGAAAGGCTAAGCAGGCTTGAACCCTCTGGATTGAAGGTGAACAGAGAGGTATATAAAATTATGAGAGGCAAACACAGTGTAGATAGCAAGAACCCTTTTTCCATGGAGGGTATGAATTTAAGGTGAGTGGAAGAGATTTAGAGGGGACTACAAGGGAAGATTTTTCATACAAAGTTTATAACTTGAACATACTGCCAGAGAAATCAGATGCAGTCACAACATGTTCTGATATGCTCTTGAATAGGCAAGGGCAGAAGGCTGCAGGACTGGTACAACCATCTGCACGCACATAGGATCTGAATGGTTCTAATCCATGGTAGATGCCTTTGTGATGCAGATGAAAAAGGTGCCTATGTACATGGGCCATAATCTTAACCTACTCTATCAGAAATAAAGCAAACTTCTCACTGTTCTCCTTCTCAGAGATTTCAAAAACTTCCAGAATATATCACCGGCAATACGGGCTGACTCACTGCCTGTAACAACTACGAGATTCTCCAAGTTCATGTTCTGCAATAGGTGTGCCAGAGGGAAACACTACTTGTTGAGACAGTGAAATAACATGTATTTATGAGAACAAAACTGTGTTTTCACAAGAAGTGGTTTAGGATGTTGAAGCAAATGGAGAAGTAGTGGTTTTAAACGTCTGCACCTTGCAAGAGGAAGGAAAGGTTTGGCTGGTCCTGGGCATAAATGAGTCAGAGCAGGAGATGATGCAATGTATCATAGTCAGGAGGGACACAACAAGGAGAAGTTTGTGAAAGTGCTTAAAGAAGAACAAGGGAAACAACTTCAGATGAGAAGTAGCAAAAACATTGTAGAAAACCAAGATATGACAAATGGGATAACAAAATAACAAAGGCAAGCCTGGTTCAGAAGACACATGAAAACTGTGACTTCAGTCAATAAACTCATAGCTGTCCTACACTTTCTTATCTGATCCCCTTTGCCCTTGATTCACACGAATCCAGAAGTCTACCTGTGGTGAACTATGTGCCTGTCTGGACACGCCCCCTGCTGACTGCTCCTGTGGCTCCTCCCACAGACCCCTGTATAAAGGCGATCGAGGCCTGAGCCCAGCCTCTCAGTCTCCAGGATGTAGTATGGTGGTCACTCACTGCTTGTTCCTTCTTCCAGTCAATAAAAGCCGATATCTCGCCTTACATCTCAGAGTGAGTTATTGATGGTGCATCACTACCCTAACCTTGAATGAGTCGCTATCCAATGCTGCTTAGTTAAAGAATTATTAATCATCCCCATCACAATCTACCCCATCAATTCAACAGAGAATCTGGCAGCTCCCAGTCTGCAAATCTCCAGTGAAGATAAGTGCCAATATATAATTATAATATATATCATGAAAAGAAAGGAAGGAGAGTTGCCTGTCACATGACAAGCTTTATCCGGGGAAGTCTACTAACCAACCAATTAAGCTTTTCTTGTCTCAGTATACTTACAGTATCTAACAATGACTCATCAGATCTTACATAGAAAATATGACAAATTGCATAGAGAGCAACATTTCCCAAAGGGAGCTGTTAAACCAAATGCATGCAGTGGAACCAACCCAAGCTGAAACACAAAACCCAAAGGACCATCTTAACTGAATAATAAGTGGTAACAAATTGTATAGGACTGGAAAATATGCAATGTTCTCACAAAACGTAAATGATGCTTGGAATCTGGAGCCACAGAAAATGCTGGAGGAACTCAGCCAGCATCTAACGAGGGAAAGGATGAAGAGTTTCTGTCTGAAATGTTAACTCTATTTCCCTCCACATATCAAAAAGAGAAAATCTGCAGATGCTGGAAATCCAAGCAACACACACGCAGAATGCTGGAAAACTCAGCAGGCCAGGCAGCGTCAATGGAAAAGAGAACAGTCGGCATTTCAGGCTGAGACCCTCAGTAGGACTGGAGAGTAAAAGCTGAGGAGTAAATTTCAAAGGTGGCGGGGGTGGGGGGGGGAGGAGAGAGAAACACAAGGTGACAGGTGAAACCTGAAGGGGGAGGGATGAAGTAAAGAGCTGGGGGGGGGGGTTGATTGGCAAAAGAGATACAGGGCTGGAGAAGGAGCCCAATAGAAAAGGACAGAAGGCCATGGAAGAAAGAAAGCGGAAGGAGCATCAGAGGGAAGTAATGGGCAGGCAAGGAGATAAGGTGGGAAAGGGAAAAGAAGATGGGGAATGGTGAAGGAGAGGTGGGGGGGGGGCATTATTGGAAGTTCAAGAAATTTATGTTCATGCCATCTGGTTGGAAGCTACCCAGATAGAATTTAAGGTGTTGATTTTCCAACCTAAGTGTGGCCTCATCACGACAGTGAAGGCTGTCATAGATAGACATCTCAAAATGGGGAATAGGAAGGGGAATTAAAATGGTGGTCACTGGGAGATCCTGCTTTTTCTGGTGGACAGAGAAGAGGTGCACAGTGAAGACGTCTCCCAATACACGTCGGGTCTTACCGATATACAGGAGGCCACGCCGGGAGCACCAGACACCATTGGGTCCATTTTGTCTCCTTGTAGCACAATCCCATCAGTCTCAGTGTTGGTCTCCATATTCCCCTTTATTATTTTTTCTAATTGTGTTCTTTTTCCTAAAAAAGTTGTATCATTTATAACTAATTTATGTCTTCCGAGTGAATATTGGATTTCGGATGTCACGTGCCTGTGATGCTGCTGCAAGTAAATTTTTCATTGTATTTGTACATATGTACATGTACTTCTGCATGTAACAATAAACTTGACTTTGACTGTGACTTTGACTTACTCCATCTCACATACATCTGTCAATCTCCATTAGTTGCTTTGCTTGTTCACCTACACACTAAGAACAATTTACAGTGGACAGTTATCCACTGTGGGATATGGGAGGAAACCCATGAAATTGTAATAAGAATAGGAAAACCTTACACAGGCACCATCCAAGGTCAGAATTGAACAGTCTCAGGAACCCTGAGGTTCACCATTGCAGAAGTGAAAACCACAGGTGACCTAGAGTTGGTGGCTTGCTTCAGAATGATCCTTCACCTCATTTTGAACTTCCACCTCATCTCACAGCTTCCTCTGATCCATGCTATGTGGTTGGTGTGGTTGGTGTGAGATGCCAGATCTTGCCATCACCCTTTCCTGCAGCGAGAACTTTGTGAAAGTGCTTAAGGATGAACAAGGGAAATAACTTCAGATGAGAAATAGCAAAAAACATTCTACAGAATGAGGATGTAACAAATAGGATGTGACAAATGGGACAACAAAACGAGAAACAGACAAACTGGCTCAGAAGACACATGGAACCTCTTTCACAAGTCAATAAACTTACAGCCTGTCCTACATTCGATATTTTCTTGGCTAAACCCCTTTCTCCTTGATTCATTCGATTCCAGAAATCTACCATGACCTTGAATATATCACTATCTTTTGCCGCCAGGTTAAAGGTGGGAATCTGGGATTCATGATATACTCATTGTGGTGCTCTTGATACACTCATGAATCTGGGATTCATGATACACTCATTGCAGTCTTGATACACTCTTGATCCCCTGAACTGGAACATCTCATGATTAAATGCTGTTCATTCTACTTACTGAGAGAGTTCTCCACCCTAATCCTGACCACAGTTTACATCTGGCCAAAGACTGGTCATAAGCAAGCACTCAATCTATTAATATTGTGAACAGCAAGCAAGGAACAGCCTACCTTGCAGCCTTTCAAATTATTACTGGGGAATTCAATTAGGCTTGCTTGAAGAAATTTCTGTCCAATTATCATCAACGTTTCATCTGCAGCACCAGTGGTCCCAAAACACTTGACCACTGCTATAAAACCATAAGGAATGTCTACATTGCATCTCTAGACCTCATTTTAGGATTTCAGATCATTTGGCTGTCCTCCTCCTACCTACATACAGGCAGAGGGTAAAGAGCAAGGCTCCATAAGTAAGGACAACAAAGAGGTGGTTGTGGGAGCAATAGGAACAGATATGGATTGCTTCGAGTCAATGGGCTGGACCATATTCCAGGACTCATCAGAAGATCTGAATGAATATGCCACAGTTGTCATGGACTTTATAAAGTCAGTCACAGTCTTTATAGAGAGTTGTGGATGAGTGTGTTCCCACAAAATCATTTAGAGTCTTCCCCAACCAGAAGCCCTGGATGAACCAAAAGATCCGCAATCTGCTGAGGGCCTGATCAGTAACATTCAGGTCTGACGACCAAGTAAAATACAAAAGGTCGAGGTATGAAGTCCAGAAAGCCATCTCACATGCTGAGTGGCAAGTCTGGACCAAACTGGAATCATAGTTAGATGCTGTCTATATTCAGCTGTCGCAGGACTTGAATGCTATCTCTTCCTACAAAGCAAAATCAAGGTTTCACTGCCAAATGAGCACAATGCTTTTCATGCTCACTTTGACTGACAAAGTACAGAGGTAACTTCACAAACTCCCACAGCCATCAACACCCTGTGATTTCAGTCTCTGAGGCTGATATGAAAGAAACCTCAGGAGGGTAACCAAAAGAAAACATTCAGCCCGGATGGGGTACCAGGCTGAATACTGAAGACCTGTGCTGATCAAATGTTCTTGATATTTATTGCCTATTTATTTATTTTTATTATTATTTTGGGGGTTTTTTGTATTTACATATTTAATTGACCTTTGCACATTGGTTGATTGTCTTGTGTGTGGTACTTTGAACTGTCATCACTGAATTAGTAATTGTCCCCATCAAATTCTACCCCATCATCCAACACAGAATCTGACAGCTGTTCGTCTTCAAAGCTCCAGTGAAGATAACCCTCAATAGAATATAATAATTGCCCTGAAGAGAAGAAAGGAAGGAGAGATGGCTGTCACATGAAATACCTCATCCAGGAAAGCCTTCTATCCAACCAATTCACATTTTCTTGTCTCAACATACACCTCTAACCATGACTCATCAGATCTTACACAGGAAACATGACAGACTGCACATAGAAAACAACATCTCCCAATGGGAGATGTTAAACCAAATGCATGCAGTGGAAATAACCCAAGCTGAAACACAAAACCCAAAGGACCTTCTTGACTGAATAATAATTGGCGAGAAATTATATATAAATGGGAAATAGACAAGGTCCTCACAAAACACAGAAGAGACTGCAGATGATGGAAATCTGGAGCTATACAGGTCAGGCAGCAGCTAAGAGGAAAATAATGAAGGGTCTCAGCCCAAAATATGGACTGTATTTCCCTCCTGTCCTGTTAAAGTTCTCACAATCTGCAATTCACCCTATTATTTTGATGGAAGCATTCAGACAGCACAGTTGGGAAAATGTTGTTAGGCATGGAAAACATTGCCTCAGAGGCACCCTGGATGAAGTAGAGTAGAATAACATCCTGTAACCACAGCGCTGGTGTTGCTGAGGCGTAAGGTGTGAATGGCAGGGGTCTGGCTCCATGAGGTTAGGTCTATCTCAGAGGGAAGTCCTATATTCCCTTGCAGGGCACTGCCAGAGCCTTACACAGCAGCACAGCTTAAGATCGTCACATAATTAGACATTTGCCACTACCCCAACATTATTACTACCAATTATTCTATCATAAAGCTCACATCACCATATTTTCCAGGCATATATACTCTCTTTCACCTCATAATTGGCACCCAGCCATTACAGCAGCAGTGGGCCTGTGAAACTGAGAGATTCCACCACCCACCCAGTGAGTCAGGAGTCTGGGAGGAGAGTACCAATTTATTACCCATTTATTATAACATAGGAGGCCATTCATCCAATTGGAACCGATCTGACTCCAAGTAGAGCTATCTCATCAGTCCTAATATTAATCTCCGTATTCCCCTGCGTTTTTGTTCTAAGTGTCGATCATTTATGCTTAATTTATGATTTTCTTCTTGACATAAACTTGATTTTGACTGTGACTTTGAATGACTTTTTCTCATATACAGTACATCTATCAATTTCCCTTTGTAGTTTTAGCTATTCATGCACAATCTGCAGTGAACAATTAACCAACCAGCAGGTCCCTGTGATGTGCAGAGGAAACCCAAGAAGTTGTAATGAGAACAGGCAAACTCTGAGCAGACAGAACCCAAGGTCAGAATTCAATTCAGGTCCATGAAACCGTGAGGGTTACCACTGGCCCATTGCCATTGCAGATGCCACAACTACAGGTGACCTGGAGTCAGTGGCTTGCTTCAGAACAATTCTTCACCTGCTGTTGAAATTCCCCATCATCTACCAACTTCTTCAGATGTATGTTTTGTGGCTGTGTGAGATGCCAGGTCTTAGTCCTTTCCTCAACCCTCTACCTCCCCGGTCACCAACACCTCCCTCTCAGGAGACCAGGATCACATTCATGTGAATTCAGTTGACCAGGCACACAGCCACTAGGTACTTGTACCTAGGTATAATCATGAAACAGGCCATTAGATCCAGCTCAGCCATGCTGACAAGTGGGCACCTTCCCATAATAATTAGGTCACCTAATGCTTGGTCTGCAGTGTTCAATGCTTAGGCAAGTGTTCATCTAGATTCTGATAGAGAACTAGATTTATCCACTCTCTAAGGAAGTGTGTTCCAGATCCTTACTATTTGACAGCTGTTTGCACAGAAAACTGGGCCTTTAAAATCTTCATCTTAATTAAATAGTGTTAAATCCAGATGCTTTTGCAAGAGACTATTTTGTTCAAGAGATGTGCTAGCTTTTAGCTCCATTTAGTTCTTCCATAGTTTTTCTTTGCTACTATGAAGATCTTTATGATCTTAATTTTTAACTGAATATTTATTTTCTAACTACTTACTAATTCTTTTTTTTCATGGGACTTAAAGGAATGGTAGTGAGCATTTGAAAAGATAGACACAGAAAACCGACAGCACAATACAGGCCCTCATTCCTACCTGCGGCCATCAAACTTCACAACTCCTCCCTCGGAGTATCAGACATCCTGAGCCAATAGGCTGGTCCTGGACTTACTTCCACTTGGCATAATTTACCTATTATTATTTAATTATTTATAGTTTTATATTGCTATATTTCTACACTATTCTTGGTTGGTGTGACTGTAATGAAACCCAATTTCCCTCGGGATCAATAAAGTATGTCTGTCTGTCTGTCTTAGGCCCACAATGCTATGCCAAATATGTACTTACTTTAGAAATTATGTAGTGTTACCCATAGCCCTCTATTTTTCTTATGTACCTATCCAGGAGTCTCTTAAAAGACCCTATCATATCCACTTCCACCACCATTGCCGGCAGCCCATTCCTCGCACTCACCACCCTCTGCATAAAAAATTTACCCTGACATCTCCTCTGTGCCTACTTCCAAGCATCTTAAAACTGTGCCCTCTCGTATTAGCCATTTCAGCCCTGGGAAAAAGCCTCTGACAATCCACATGATCAATGCCTCTCATCACCTTATACACCTCTATCAGCTCACCTCTCATCCTCCGTCGCTCCAAGGCCAAGTTCACTCAACCTATTCTCGTGAGACATGCTCCCCAATCCAAGCAACATCCTAGTAAATCTCCTCTGCACCCTTTCTATAGTTTCCACATCATTCCTGTAGTAAAGTGAACAGAACTGTGCACAGTACTCCAAGTGGGGTCTGACCAGGGTCCTGTATAGCCGCAACATTACCTCTCAGCTCTTCAACTCAATCCCATAGTCGATGAAGGCCAATGCACCGTATGCCTTCTTAACCACACAATCAACCTGCGCGGCAGCTTTAGGTGTCATATGGACTTGGATGCTAAGATCCTTCTGATCCTCCACACTGCCAAAAGTTTTACCACAATACTATATTCTGCCATCATATTTGACCTATCAAAATGAACCACCTCATACTTATCTGGGTTGAATTCCATTTGCCACTTCTCAGCCCGGTTTTGCATTCTGTAGATGTCCCTCTGTAATTTCTGACAGCCCTCCACACCATCCACAATACCCCCAAGCTTTGTGTCATCACCAGATTTACTAACCCATCCCTCCACTTCCTCATCCAGGTCATTTATAAAAATCATGAAGAGAAGGGTTCCCAGAACAGATCACTGAGGCACACTGCTGGTCACCAACCTCCATGCAGAATATGACCTGTCTACAACCACTCTTTGCCTTCTGTTGGCAAACCAATTCTGGATCCACAAAGCCAGGTCCCTTTGGATCCCATGCCTCTTCATTTATTCAATAAGCCTGGCACGGGGTAACTTATCAAATGCCTTGCTGAAATCCATATACACTACATCTACAGCTCCACCTTCATAAATGTGTTCAGTCACATACTCAGGCTCATAAAGCACGACCTGCCTTTGACAAAGCCATTCTGACAATTCCTAATCATATTATGTCTCTCCAAATGTTCATAAATTCTGCCTTTCAGGATCTTTTCCATCAACTTAACAACCACTGAATTAAGACTCACTGGTCTATAATTTCCTGGGTTATCTCTTCTCCCATTCTTGAATAAGGGAACAACATCTGCAACCCTCCAATTCTCTGGAACCTTCCCCATCCCCTGGAACCTTTCGCATCCCTGTCCTCTGTTACTATTGGGTGGTCTATGAAAAATACCCAGTAGAGTTATTGACCCCTTCCTGTTTCTAACTTCCACCCATAGAGACTCAGTAGACAATCCCTCCATGACTTCCTCCTTTTCTGTAGACGTGGGACTATCTCTGATCAGCAGTGCCATGCCCCCATCTCTTTTGCCTCCCTCCCTGTCCTTTCTGAAACATCTAAAGCCTGGCACTCTAAGTAACTATTCCCGCTGCAAGTCTCTATAATGGCCACAACATCATAGCTCCAAGTACTGATCCACACTCTAAGCTCATCCGCTTTGTTCATGATCCTTCTTGCATTAAAATAGACACTTCTCAAACCATGAGTCTGAGTGTGTCCCTTCTCTATCGCCTGCCTACCCTCCCTCTTGCTCTGTCTCCAAGCTTTCTCTATAGATGAGCCAAACACCCTTTCCTCCATCTCTCCAGTTTGGTTCCCACCCCCAGCAATTCTAGTTGCCAATAGCCTTAGGAAACCTCCCTGCCAGGATATTGGTTCCCTCAGATTCAAGTGCGACCTATCCTTTTTGTGCAGGTCACACCTGCTCTAAAAGAGATCCCAATAATCCACAAATCTGAATCCCTAACCTCTGCTCCAATCCTTCAGTCACGCATTTATCCTCCACCTCACTCTATTCCTATACTCACTGTCACGTTGCACCAGCAGTAATCCCGAGATTACTACCTTTGAGGTCCTCCTTCCAATCTTCTTTCCTAACTCCCTGTAGTCTGTTTTCCGGACCTCCCTTTTCCTTCCTATGTCATTGGCACCAAAATGTACCACGACTTCTGGCTGTTCACCTTCCCACATCAGGATATTGTGGACATGATCAGAATCATCCCATACCCTGGCATCTGGTTTGTTTAAAATTGCTACCATATCTTCACCTCATTTTTCTCCAGCGTGTGTAAAGGTCTCACATATTGTTTTGCAGTTGTGTGCTTAATTATTGGGATATGTAATGCGAAATTCACTCGGTATATCGTGATTTTATACACTTCTACAAGGTCACCCCTCATTCTCCTATGCTCCTGTTCAACCTCAAATAACTCAACTTGTCAAGACCCAGCAGCAGCCTCAGAAATCTTTTTTGCACTCTTTCAACTTTAATGGTATGTTTCTTACAGCAGCATGATCAGAACTGAAAACCATATTCAAAATGGGGCCTCAACATTAATAATAATAAACTTAACCAATGGAAGAACATGACCATCCATGGAACACATCCCCATGATCTGAGCAGACTAGATGTCGACAAAGAAGCTTGGAATGCCCGGCTCACAGTTAAAGACCTCTTCCCAAGAACAGAAGAGTTACTTATGGCAATACAGGTATCAAAAATTCATAATAGAAGACTGATAAATTCAAAATGATAAATGCAGAAAATGGCAACAGAAAAAGTTGGCACTGAGTTTAACCAAAACGAAAACAGAGACCAATGACAGATATTAAACTTTGCATCTAATTTGCACTGAGAATCGATTAAATCAGGTTACAAACACCACTTAGATCCTGTTTAGTTCAGTCAGATAGCTTTATGAGTTAATTGCAAAGCCACAGACATTGAGAATTTGAAACTGAAGCAAGAAGAGGTTTTATAGAGAAATGAGTGATTATGGAAGCAGTGGTTTAATCTCCCTGGCAATTGGCTGTTCTGGATTACAGTAGCCATTTGTTAATATTTTCCAGTTTTCTCATACTTATGACATATGCATAATGAATACATAATTCATTTCTGTGACACAATTAACAGTGAAGTGTTATGAGGTAATTTGTAGATATTTCAACCAGTAAAATTTGCCTCTGTACTACATAGGAGAAACTGGTCAAAGAAAAAGGTTTTATGGGAAAGAGGGGCAGAGGTATGAGGAGGTTTGTTTTGACATTCCCAGAGTTTAGCCCCCATTCAGCGGAAAGCAAAGTTTTTAAAGACGGAGTGATCAAAAAAATAGGGGATGCACAGGAAGTCAATCCTCTTGTCTCTTCTTTGTCCTGACACAGGATCTCAGCCCAAAATATCGGCAGTTCCTTTCTCTCCACGGATGCTACCCGACCCATTGAGTTCCTCCTGCAGTGTGTTTCTTGTTCCAGATTCCAACAACTACAGCCTGAAAGCTGAAAGCAAACACTTTCATTGATGGATTCATTAACAAATAGGAGGTCAGAACTGGAGGGTTTCAGAATTCTGCTGAAAATAACAAGAACCAAGTGCTGGGTCCACAGGCATAACTAGATGATTAAAAAATTATTTCTTTGGATCTTTTGTGTATATCCAGTATTCCTTTCTTATTTTCCACTTATTTTGGATGGCCACCAAACTAAAATACATTTCTAAATAGCCTTATCCCTGATCTGAAAGAAGGATTTAAGGGATTTAAAGGTAGAAGATTTAGAGAAGATCTGAGGAAACATCCTTCCACACAGAAGGTGGTTGAAATCTGGGGTGACTTCTTGAGGGGTAGGTACTCTCATAACATTTAAGAAGTATTTACATTGTAAAGGGGGTTTCTTCTTTTTTCTTTGTTACTATGTATGTAATCAAAAGGGCTTCTTTTGTTAACTAGCAGGAATGCTTCTTTGTTGCGAGAAAGTGCTGGAAGCTTGTTTGGGTTAAAATTTACTGATAACGAGAATTGTATTCCTTTGTAAACCAAATGGGGATTAATGTTCTTTCTTCTGAGTCTGTAAGCTTTTGTTGACGGGCTTTTGGCAGATCGGCACGAGGGGGTTGAGAGAGAGGACGCAATGCTGTAAGCTGGGCGAGGATCGGACCCCAAGCGGGGGTCCGAGGCCAGGAGGTACTCCAAGGAGGGGGGTTGAAGCTAGATGTGCTCGATTGACCACTCGGAGGGTCCTGAGCTGCGAGTCGAGGAGTTCGGAGGGGATCGAATGGTGGCCAGAAGACTTCAGTAATTGAGCTCCAACGGTTGTGCACGAAGTGGTTTGGACTTTGATGAGTTTGGCGCCTTTTCTTTATTTTTTCTCTTCATATATACTGTATCGTTATTAATCACTTAGTTATAGTAACCTTTATAAATTGTACTAATTTAATCGCTTATGGTGTACTGTCTGTTTTTGGGCGAGGCGGGGACATCACACAGCATCCACACCAGCTGATTACCCAGTTTGGCGGGGTCGAAGGCTGCTCCCCCAAGACGGGAATGAGCTGAGTGAGCCTGAGGTGACCCAGGGGGTTACAACATGAACATCTGAAATATCACAGCAGAGAAGACTTGGGCTATGTATTGGAAAATGGGAACAGTATTGACAGGTACTAGCACAAACATCAGACATGGAACATAGAACAGTACAGCATTTTTTTTATGACATAGGGAGTCCATTCAGTCTGTTTGAGTCTATGCTGGCTCTCGGAGCAATCCCATCAGCCCCACCTATATTCCCTGTTGCCTATTCTGTCTCAAGTATCTGTAAACTTCACCCTAATTCTCCCCTACACTAGTGATAATTCACAGAGTCTCTCTTCGGTTGTCCATCGAAATCTGATGACGACGTCCACTCCCTTAATGATGAGATCTTTGATGACTATATAGTCCTATCTTGCATCCCCAAGCTCTATTGCAGGTGGGACATGTATATATGGTAGTGATGGCAACCATGGCTGCATTTCTCCTGGCTCTCCTCTGCTGTATTTACAGAGTATAATGAACCTGTCAGCCTACACTAATCTTACATTAATGCGATTTTATTCTCCCTATATTCCAAAGATTAAAAAAATTGAAGATTTAAAGATTAACTTTATTAGCCACACGTACATCAAAACATTGAAACAGACAGTGAAATGCGTCATTTACGTCAAATCAAATCAGTGAGGATTGCACTGGGCAGCCTGCAAGTTTAGACCTGCTTCTGGCACCAAAGTAGCATGCCCACAATTTACTAACCCTAACCATATGTCTCAACAAAGTGGGAGGAAACTGGAGTACTCAGAGGAAACCACATAGTTATGGGGAGAATGTACAAACTCTTTACCAGCAGTAGTAGGAACTTAACCCCAACTGGTGATCACTGGCACAAACTACTATGCTACTGTGCCGCTGTTAACAACTCTCCCCAGATTCCAACACTCACCTAACCTCTAGGTACAACTTACAATGGGCAATTAACCTACCAGCTCACATGTATTTTGAATGTGAAAGGAAATCAGAGCACCTGGAGGAAGAACATGTGAACTCCACACAAGCAGAACTGGAGTCAGGGTTGAACCTGGATCACTAGAACTAATGAAACCCGCAGCACCACATTGACACCAAAAAGTTATATGATTTAGAGGAGAGGAGTAAAGATCAGGTAGCCTTGTCTGGCTTGGGGTAGAAAGTGGGCAATATAAAACTCTGAAGATGGGGGTAAAAGTAAAGAGAAGCAAGTAAAGAGAAAAAAGAAGATTAAGGAAGTTATTGTAGAACCAGAGCCAACAACAGAGAGCTAAAATATGGGAATGATATTAATCTTCTAAAATTTTCAATTACAGAAGACCACAGAACAAATACAGATGATTAGTATAGATCAATGGACAGCATGAATGTGATTAGCTGAAGGGCCTATGCCTTGGCAATCTCAAGAATCCAAGATGGGTGGCATGGTAGCATAGTGGTTTGAACAATGCTTTACAGTACAGGCAAGCAGGTTCCGTCCCTGCCGCTGGCTGTAAGGAGTTTGTACTTTCCCTCCGTGACCGCGTGAGTTTTCTCTGGATGCTCTGGTTACATCCAAAGTCCAAAGACTTACCAGTTGGTAGGTTAATTGGCCATTGTAAATTGTCCCACAGTTAGGATAGGATTAAATCAGGAGTTGCTGGGTGGTGTGGCTCAAAAGGCCAGAAAGGCCTATTCCATGTGGTATCTCAATAAATAAACATATTTTTTAAAAAAAAGATCAGAAGGTTTCTTTGCATTTTACTGAGATTTCATTCACAGGGTTTTGCCAGATGATCCAGCAATTGTCTGGTTTGCAGCTGAAAATACAGGAAGATATAGTCTGGAAGCCCCTCAGCAACTGAGTGGGTTCCACATTACAATTTCCTGCATTTTCTTACCACACAGAAAGAAGTCATTCTGCCCATTGAGTCTATGTTGGCCCCCCAAGAATTCTCTGCAGCCCCATTCCCCCACCACATATTTTCCCTTCAAATGCCCATCAGCATCCCCACTCCCAACTCCCTTTGGGGAGCAGATAGCTGTAAACCATTTTATGGGGTGGGGGGGGGGGTTGATGTGGTCATATTTAGGTAGAAGGGTAGGATTGGCAGAATTCACTCCCTGAAGAACATTAGTGAAGCAATGGGGTCCATTGCAAAACAGCAGCTAATACTCATAGTTATTTTTTAATTAAGACATATTTGATGATCTCACCTTCCAGGGGGATTTGAGCCCATCCCTCCAGATTAGTATAGAGCTCTGAATAATAATAAACACTATGCTATTATGTTCATGAAGCTTGATATGAAGAAGAGATATTGCTCCTGGCTCTTGCTTCTTGGCTTTAATTCCATTCAGATAGACATGGGTGGCATTGTATACAAAGGACTTAAAGCTCAACACACAGGTTCAGAGAGAAACGAGAAAAAATTATATGCTTGCTTTTATAGAAAGTGTTCAGGTGTACCAGAGAAAAAAAAAGTATCTTACCGCACTTATATAAGGCCTTAGAAAGACCATATTTGGAATATTGTGTAAACTTTTGGTAGCATAGTTGTGCAGTACAGAAACAGGCCCATCGGCCCAAATCAAACATTCTGACCAAAGAGCCTTCCTGAGCCAGATCCTTTTGAATTTTAAGTATTATAATGCTGTCTATCTCTATCAATTCCATGGGCCTCTTGTTCCATATACCCTACACCCTTTGTGTGAAAACCTTGTCAACCAGTTCTCTTTTAAATCTTTCCCCTCTCATATTAAACCTCATTTTAGACTTCCCAGCACTGGGAAAAGACTGTGACCATCCACCATATTGATGCATGAAGCCACTTATCACCCTTAGCTAAAACAAAGAGTATTCTTGGACGGGAAGCTTCACAATATTGGTTCTTTTAAAGACAAATCTGTTGTATGAGGAGAGATTGGGTAGGTTAGACATTAAGATCAGCTTTACCTGTCACATATATATGAAAACATACTGCAAAATGTGTTGTTTACATCAAATCAAACCTGCATGGATTGTGCTGGGCAGCCTGCAAGTATTGCCATGCTTCCAGTGCCAACATACCATGCCCACAATTCACTAACCCTAACCCTACCTCTTTAGAATGTGGGAGGAAACTGAGGCACCAGGAAGAAACCCATGTGGTCACAGAGAGAACATACAATGTCCTTGACAGTAGTGGAAATTAACCTGATCTTATAGCCAATGTTGCAAAGCACTGCACTAACAGCAACAGTGCTGCACCATCCCAAATTTAAAAGTGTATACAAGTCTAGAGTTTAGAAGAGTAACAGTTCACCTTATTGAAACAAGCTATAAAGGGCACAACAGTGTAGATACAGGGAGGATGTCTCCCTGGCAAATGAGTCTAGAATAAGGAGGCACAGCCTCAAAAAATGGTGAAGTCCACTAAAGTGTGAAAAGAAGAGAAATTACCTCGAGTGATTTCTGCCTGTTGAATTCCTCCAGCATTTTGTGTGTGTTGCTTAAATTGCCTCAGGTAGTGGGTGGTGAAAGCTGCATGAGTTATGGAAACCTCCATCATTGAGTCTGTTCAGGTCAGTTCAAGTCAGGTTTATAAGCACCTCTGTGGTGAGGTGGAGCTACAGTAAAAAATGTGTTTGCAGCAGCATTACAGGTATGTAAAACTGTAGAAATTAAAGAAATGTAGGAGGAAAATTGGAAACCATCCAGAGGAGGTTCATGAGAATTATCTTGGGAATGATAGGGTTAATGTATGTATTAAAAGCATTTGATACCTTTGGGTCTGTACTCACTGGTGGAATCTCATTGAAACCTATCAAAAATAAAGATGAAGATAAAATAAAAATAAAGATAAAATAAAATAAAGATGAAGATAAAATAAAAATAAAGATGAAACCTATCTTCAATAAAGATGAAGAAACCACCTGTGTGCAAAAGAGAACAAACTGAAAATACAAAAAAAAACAGAATAGTAATAACCGATAAATAGCAATAAATATAGAGAATATGAGATTGTAGACTACTTGAACATGAGTCCATAGGTTGTGGAATCAGTTCAGAGTTGGGGTGGGTGAAACTGAGTGAAATTTTACCCTCTGTTCAAGAGCTTGATGGTAACTTACTGCCCACCACTGGCACTTAGGACAACAATGATGATCGTCCATCTCTGCTGATGTTCAGGGCTTCCTTCTTCATGGCAGTAGCTTCTTCTTAATTTTCATAACCATCAGTCATACAAGTCCCAGGTGGAGACTCTGGAATAACCACCATATGTTAGAAGGATTCTTCACTGCTGTTTCAGTAACAATTTTGTCTTACCAGTCAGGGTTTTCAGCCCTAAGATGAACGCCCAAACCTGGAGGGTCGGCGGACGACCCTTAGTCTGGCCTCTACCCAACTCATGACCTGTTTGGCATGAGTTGCCTAACAAAGAGCCAAAGCATAAGGCCCTGACTGCAGCCAACGTAGCTCTCTGGGTCATTGAGGCACGCAAGCTTCCAAACCGTGACAAGGTTGTGGTCCTCTTGGAGGAGGCTGATAGTTAAGTGATAATAACTGTTCTTGAAACTGGTGGTGTGGGACCTCAGGCTCCTTTCCTAAAGGCAGCAGTGAGAAGAGAACATGGTTCTGGATGGTGGTGGACCATGATGATGGATGCTGCTTTCCTGCAACAGCACTCCTTGTAGATTCGCTCAATGGTGGGGAGGGTTTTAGGCATGATGGACTGGACTGTATCCTTTACCAGCATCATGGTCTGGTACAGAAACACTAATGTCCCATTTGAGGCCATGATGTATCCAGTCGGTGTACAGTCTATGGCATATCTGTAGAAGTTTGTCAAAGTTTTAGGTGACACGCTGAATCTTCACAAACTTCTATGAAGTTGAGGAGAATGTGAGAGAATAGGTGACAGGGAACGTTAGTAGGAAATTTGATTGCTTTGTAAGCAGGTATTGGTGAGATGGGCTGAATGGCCTGTACATCCCATGGAAAAATGTACTAAAGCCTACAGAGCCTATTCTAATCCTTTCTTCTGAATAGATGGCAGCAGTGAAAATTAGGTACATTGGTTATGCACAAGAAGTTCTACCATCAGCTGAAATATTGAATGGTGTGGTATATTACTGATGCGTGTACTGAGATACAATGAAAAGCTTGTCTTGCACAGTGTACATACAGTTCAATTATTACACAGTGTATCGATGTAGAAAAACAATAACAATGCAGAATGAAGTGCAGGTGAACAATAAAGTGGAAGATCATGAAGAGGTAGATCATGAGGAGTAGAGTCCATCTTATCAGAACAGGGAATCACTTAATAATTTTACACCAGGGTAGAAGCTGTACATGAGCTGGTAGTACAAGTTTTTAGACTTTTGTATCTTCTTTTTGATGGGAGAGAGGAGAAGACAGAATGTCTGGGGTGGGTTAAGGTCTTTATGCTGGTTGCTTTACTGAGGCAATAACAACTATAGACAGAGCCCGTGGAAGTACTGAGTCCAAAACTCTCTGCGGTTTCTTGCAGTTATGTGTGGAGCAGTTGGCATACCAAGTCATTATGAATGAAGATGGGATATGTTCTGTGGTACATTGATAAAAATTGGTAAGGGTGATGAAGACACGTCAAATTAAACCACTTCTTTTCACATTATATATATAACAATCTGGTATGGAAAAATCTACAAGAATTCTACAGCCCATTGCATCATGCATAAAAACCTTCACATTATTGAGCACATTTGCTGGAAGCAATGTCACAGGAAAGCAGCACCCATCAACAAGGGACCAATACCACCCAGGTCTTGCTCTCTTCTCACTGCTGCTGTTGAGAAGAAGGTACAGGAGTCTCAGGACTCACACCACCTGGTCCAGGAACAGTTATTACTCCTCAACCATCAGGCTCTGGAACTAAAGGGATAACTTCTCTCAACTTCATTTGCCCCATCACTGAACTGTTCCCACAACCTATGGACGCACTTTCAAGGACTCTTCATCTCATGTTCTCAATATTTCTTGCTTATTTATTATTGTTATTTCTTTCTTTTAGTATTTGCACAATTTGTTGACTTTTCCACACTGAGTGAATGCCCAATGGTGTGGTCTTTCATTGATTCTACTCTGGTTATTATTCTATTATGGATTTATTGCATATGCCCACAAGAAAATGTATCTCAGGGTTGTATATGGTGACATATATGTACTTTGATAATTAATTTCCTTTGATCTCAGAAACCTGTCAATGATCTGAATGTCAGAATTGATGGCTTTCTGGACATACTTGAGGACAATACAATAATAGGTAGAGGGCAGGTCACGTTGAGGAAGCAGGGAGTCTGCAGAAGAACTTGGACAGATTAGGAGAATGGACAAAGAAGTGGCAGATGGAACATGGCATAGAGAAGTGTATGGTCATGCATTTTGGTAGAAAGAATAAAGGCATAGACTATTTTCTAAATGGGAAGAAAATTCAGAAATCAGAGATGCAAAGGAATTTGGGAGTCCTGATGCAGAATTTCCTAAAGGTTAACTTGCAGGTTGAGTCAGTAGTAAGAAAGGCAAGTCATTTCACGTAGACTAGAATATGAAAGCAATGATGTAATTCTGAGGGTTTATAAGGCAGTGATTAAACCACAATTGGAATATGCTGATCAGTTCTTGGCTCTTTATCTAATAAAAGATATGCAGGCATTGGAGAGGATCAGAGGAAGGTCATGATAATCATCCCAGGAATCAAAGGGTTAATGTATATATGAGGAGTATTTGATGGATCTGGGCCTGTACTCATTGAAGTTTAGGAGAATGAGGGGAAATCTCATTGAAACATATTGAATACTGAAAAGCCTAGATAGAGTGGATAGGGAGTAGATGTTTCCTATAGGGGAGGACTCTAGGATCAGCCTCAGAGTACAAGGATGTCCCTTTAGAGCAGAGAAGAGGAGGAATTCCTTTGTGGTGAATCTGTGGAATTCATCGCCACAGACAGCTTGAAGCCCGAGTCAATGGGTATATTTAAAGCTGAGTTTCTTGATTAGTCAGGGGGTCAAAGATTACAGAGAGAAGGCAGGAGGATGAGGTGAGAGGGATAATAAACAAGCCATGAAGGAATGGTACAGTGGACTTGATGGCTTTATGACATCAAAGTGGTTAGACCAGGACAGGTTATCAGTGGTATTCACTCTTAGGAATATTGCTCTTTGGAGCAATGCAATCATCGTCAAAACTGTTAATGTTTACAGGAGCATGTGTACTGCCTCGCTCCTGAAGTCAATGACCAGCTGTTTTACCTCGTTGGCATTGAGGGGACAATGGTTGTAATGATCCCTTGTCAGTTAACTTATTCCTCTTACCATGGGAAACTTGAACAAACTGTTTTATTTCCAATAACTTTCTCCTGTGCCATATTGTATTTCTCCATTAAATGCAACCTCAAAGAGTAGTTAGAGAGCAGTCTTCAAATAATTCACCGTGAAATGCTCTAAGTTCCTCCCTAATTCATCAATCAATAACTCTTGTGAATATCAAACTATGTAATAAACAGTCATGCTGCTGCCATTAGGAAGAAGTTACAGGAGCCTCAGAACACACACCACAAGGTTCAGGTACAGTTATTACACCTCAACCAATAGGCCTTTGATCCAAAGGGGATAACTTCACTCTACTTCATTTGCCCCATTATTGTTCCCACAACCTATCGCCTCACGTTCAAGGGCTTTTCATCTCATGTGCTCAATATTTATTGCTTATTTCTTTAATATTATTGTTATTATTGCTTATTTATTTTTGTACTTGCACAGTTTGGGGCTTTTGGACACTGGTTGAATGTGCCAAGTTGGTGCGGTATTTCATTGATTCTATTGTGGGATTGTTCTATTCATTGGGTATGCCCGCACGAAAATGAATCTGAGGATTGTATATAGTGTCATATATGTACTTTGATAACAAATTTACTTTGGACTTTGAACTTGATGCATGGATTTCAAGAAAGGAGTTGCTTTCAATTAATTACTCCAACTAAAGGTTTCTGTTGCAGTTATATACAGTAAGCCAATGTTGAGGTCACACTTGGAGTACTGTGCACAGTTTTTCTGTGCCCATGTTATAGGAAAAATGTGGTTAAGCTGGAAAGGGTGCAGAACTGATTTACAAGGGCATTGCCCGGACTAGAGGTTCTGAGCTATAGGAGAGGTTTGCCAGTCTAGATCCTTATTCCTTGGAATGTATGACAATAAAGGGTGACTTTACAGGTGAGTTTGAATGTATGAGAGGCATAGACAAGATGGATGATAAGTCTTATCCCCTAGGCAGAGAAGTCCAAAATGATAAGGGATGTAGATTTAGAGTGAGAGAGGAAAGATTTAAAAGAAACCTCCGGAACAACTTTTCATATAGATTTGGTGAGTATAAGGAATGAGTTGCTGGAGGAGCTAGGTCAGGGGTGGGCAAACTTTTTGACTTGTGGGCCACAAAGGGTTCTAAAATTTGACAGGGGGGCCGGACCAGGAGCAGATGGACGGAGTGTTTTGGTAATACACCTCATAAGAGAAAATAAAATATCATGGGATATGTAGAAAACATGTGCTTTAATTTCAATTGAAAATGAACAAATGCATTACAACAAAATATCTGTCTTTGAAGTCCCATGGTATTTAGCTATTTATTGAAATGACTTTTAAAACACTGAAAATTAAATGAATAAAATACAGCTTTTTTTAATAGTAACAGTTATTATTTTAAAGCACTGAAAATTCTGTTATCCTTCAAGATATTATCATCATCACTCTCCTCCTGACTGTCTTTATTTCAAAAACGGTAGGAGATGCAGGTTTACTTGTCCTGCTCCTTCTTATTCAATTGTCCCCTGTGCCAAAACTCAACAACGACCAGTACAAGGACAGAACAGTGACAGCGCACCAGTATGCGGAGCGCGTTATTTGATCTGGAGCGCATTTTTTATTTTGAGAACGTACGTGCACCTGCGCACTACTCATGTCCATCACTTAACAGAAATGACATGTAACATGTAAGCTTTTTGAAAAAAATATTTTCAAATGCATTTTTTACATAACACAACGAAGAAACTTACTTTTAATTTCAGTGGGAACAGTGTTGTTGGTCTCCCTTTTTAGCCAGCGCATCAAAGTCTGGATTTAGTTTTGTTGTGGCAATTCTCAGGATGGATCTGAGGTGTTGGTCAGTTAACTTGGATCTGTGGCTGGTTTTGTTGATGTTCATGACGCTGAACGCCTGTTCACACAAATAAGTCGAGCCGAACAAAGAGTAAAGCGCAAATGTGGAGTAATACGCTGCACCTCAACAAAGGTCAATGTATATAGAGTGCGTCATCTATTGGGAAAATGCCAGAATTGCGGGGAAAAAATGTTAACAAGGTTTATTAATATAATTTCATCAAGTTCTGCGGGCTGGATTAAAAAGCTTAACGGGCCGCATATGGCCCCCGGGCCGTAGTTTGCCCATGCCTGAGCTAGGTGCACACCATTGTCAGCATGGACTGGTTGCTCCAAAAGGCTTTTATCTATGCTGCATTGCTCTGTGACTCTCTGATCCAAAAACATAGTACACGTGGTTTGTGAATTATAATCACCCCAATGAAAAAATACAGGAGAACTTCTAAAAACACAAGAGTCTGATCGAAGGCCTCTATCTAGAAATTTAGTGAAAATGATAACCACTGATGCCCATCTGTTTCTGACCTGATTTACATTGTTGAGTTATTGAGTTATGCCACATGGGTAGAGATTGGGCACAAGCCATCTGGGCTTGAAGTAAGCAAATCCAGGATTAAAGTAATATTGATGTCATAAAGGTTACAGTGGCATGCAAAAGTTTGGGCACCCCGGTCAAAATTTCTGTTACTGTTAAGTCAATAGAAGATGAACTGATCTCCAAAAGTCATTAAGTTAAAGATGAAGCATTCTTTTCAACATTTTAAGCAAGATTAGTGTATTATTTTTGTTTTGTACAATTTTAGAGTGAAAAAGGAAAGAGCACCATGCAAAAGTTTGGGCACTCCAAGAGCTTTGAGCTGCAGATAACTTACCAAGTTCTTGAAAGACCTTAATTAGCTTGTTAGGGCTATGGGTTGTTCATTATTAGGAAAAGCCAGGTGATGCAAATTACAAAGCTTTATAAATACCTTGACTCCTCAAACCTTGTCCTAACAATCAGCAGCCATGGGCTCCTCCACACAGCTGCCTAGCACTCTGAAAATTAAAATAAATGGTGTCCATAAAGCAGGAGAAGGCTATAAGAAGATAGCAAAGTGTTTTCAGGTCGACATTTCCTCAGTTCGTAATGTAATTAAGAAATGGTAGTTAACACAAATGGTGGAGGTCAAGTTGAGGTCTGGAAGACCAAGAAAACTTTCCAAGAGAACTGCTCGTAGGATTGCTAGAAAGGTACATCAAAACCCCTGTTTGACTGCAATCTTCAGGAAGATTAGCAGACTCTGGAGTGGTGGTGCACTGTCCTACTGTGCAGTGACACCTGCACAAATATGACCTTCATGGAAGAATCATCAGAAGAAAACCTTTCCTGCATCCTCACCATAAAATTCAATGTCAGAAGTTTGCAAAGGAACATCTAAACAAGCCTGATGCATTTTGGAAACAAGTCCTGTAGACTGATGAAGCTAAAATAGAACGTTTTGGCTGCAATAAGCAAAGGTATGTTTGGAGAAAAAAGGGTACGGAATTTCAAGAAAAGAACACCTCTCCAAATGTTAAGCACGGGGGGTGGATCAATCATGCTTTGGGCCTGTGTTGCAGACAATGGCACGGGGAATTTTTCACTGGTAGTGGGAATAATTAACTCAATTAAATACTAGCAAATTCTGGAAGCAAACATCACACCATCTGTAAAAAGGCTGAAGGTGAAAAGAGCATGGCTTCTACAACAGGATAATGATCCTAAACACACCTCAAAGTCCACAATGGATTACCTCAAGGGGCGCAAGCTGAAGGTTTTGTTATGGCCCTCACAGTCCCCCGATCTAAGCATCATCGAAAATCTGTGGATAGTCTTCAAATGAGTTGTGCATGCAAGATGGCCCAAGAACCTCACAGAACTAGAAGCCTTTTGCAAGGAAGAATGGGCAAAAATCCCCTAAACAAGTATTGAAAGACTCTTAGCTGGCTAAAATAATACAGAAAGTGTTTACAAGTACTAAGTACTTTACTTATTACTAAGTACTGACCATGCAGGGTGCCCAAACTTTTGCTTCGGGCCCTTTTCCTTTTTTGTTATTTTGAAACTGTAGAAGATGGAAATAGGAAAGTAATCTTGCTTAAAACATTAAAGAAATGTGTCATCTTTAACTTTGTGTTTTGGAAATCAGGTCATCTTTTACTCGCTTAGTTTATTCACAGTAACAGAAACTTTGACCAGTGGTGCCCAAACTTTTGCATGCCACTGTATATGTTAAGATATCATTAGTAAAGTGCATGTGGTTTATATTAAGCATGAGTCACTATTTATCGTTACTTGTTTTGAGATGAATGCCAATTTATTCATTCTATTACTTCTATTACTTTCTGGTTGATAGAATTACAAACTTTAATCCCACATTTAAGACAACACATGAGTTGCTCTCTGGCCAAAACTATGGACAATTAAAGGAATGTTCTCTATGTGAAAGCAATAAAATTACACGAATCTGATTTAGTACCTTCGATCTGAGGCGTTAACTGTTTTTCTCCACAAATACTGCCTGACATGCTATTTTCAACATTTTCTGTTTTTCTTTGGGATTACTTTTATAAATTTGTTTTTTGTTTTCGAGCTCAGAGCTGTGATAGGGAACTAACACTACCAGAGCTGATATTCCACCAGCCATCCAATATTATTTTACTTCCCTTACCTGAGAGACTGTGAAATAATAACATTCAGTTTATGAATCGGAATCAAATTTATTACATCGACTTACTGTGGTGCAGAAAGTTTGTCAACCCTGTAGAATTTTCTTTATTTCTGCATAGATATGACCCTAAACTGTGATCAGATCTTCACATAAGTCCTAAGACTAGATAAAGAGAATCCAATTAAGTAACATAAAAAAAATTATACTTGTTCTTCTATTTATTGAGAAAAATTATCCAATATTACATGTACTTGTTGGAAAAAGTATGTAAACCATTGCTTGCAGTAACTGGTGTGAACCCTCTCTTGTACAGCAATAACTTCAACAAAAGGTTTCTGGCAACTATTGATCAGTCCATCACATGGGCTTGGAGGAATTTTAGGTCATTCCTCCTTACAAAAGTGCTTCAATTCTGGGAGGCTGGTGGGTTTTCTTGCAAGAATTGTTTGCTTCAGGTCCTTCCACAATCTTCTATAAGATTAAGGTCAGGACTTTGACATGGCCATTCCAAAACATGAATTTCTTGTTTTTAATCCATTCTGTTGTTGATTTACTCTTGTCTTTCAAATCATTGCCTTGTTTTGTTATCCAACTTCTATAAAGATTCGGGTTATGGACCGCCACCCTGACATTCTCCTGTAAAATATCTTGATACAATTTTGAATTCATTGTTCCCTCAACAATGGCAAGCTGTCCAGGCCCTGAGAAAGCAAAGCAGCCCCAAACCATGATGCTCCTTCCACCGTGCTTCACAGCTGGGATGAGGTTTTGGTGTTGGTGTGCAGTGCCCTTTTTCCTCCAAACATAGCAATATGCATTTCTGCCAAAAGTTCAACTTTTGTATCATCTGTCCACAGAATATTGTCCCAGAAGCATTGTAGAACATCTGGGTGGTGTTTTGCAAACTTGAAACGTGCAGCAAAATTATTGTTGGAGACCAGTGGTTTCCTCCATGGTGTCCTTCCATGAACACCATTCTTGTTCAGTGCTTTCCTTATAGTTGGCACATAAACAGAAACTTTAGCAAGTTCCAGAGATTTCTGCAGGTCTTTTGCTGTTATTCTTGGGTTCTTTTTCACTTCCTTTAGCATTGCACATTGTGCTCTTGGCGTGATCTTCGCGGGATTCCCACTCCTGGAGAGAGCAGCAAAACTGCTGTATCCTTCATTTATAGATACTTCCTCTATCCATGGACTGATGCTTTGTCTAGTTCGCTTTGTCTAGTTTTAGGACTTGCGTGAAGATCTAATCACATTTTAGGTCATATTTATGCAGAAATAGAGCAAATTCTACAGGATTTACAAACTTGCTAGCACCTAGATCACATGAAATTTGTTGTTTTAAGGCAGCAACATAAAATTACTCTTAAATAAAAGGATTCTGCAGATTCTGGACATCCAGAGAAACACTCACAAAATGCTGGTGGAATTCAGCAGGGCAGCATCTATGATGAAGAATAAGCAGTCAACATTTCAGGACAAGACCCTTCATCAGGACTCTAAAATTACTCAATTACAAAGATAAATATATTGTGCAAAATAAAGGAAAAATGCAGTAGACTTCTACAATGTTGCAAATCTGATGATGGAGGAGAAGTCTGTTTGTGAATTGTTAACAGAGTGTCTTCACTCTCCTGTACACTCTCCCCAATGGTAGTAACAAGAAGAAAGCATTTCCTAGGTGGTGAGGGTCTTTAATGATGGGTGCCACCTTCTTGATGCAGTGCCTCTTAAAAATGTCCTCAATGGTGAGAAGACTTGTGCTCGTGACGGAACTGGTTGAGCCTTGTGATCCTGTGCTTTGGAGCCTCCATACTAGTCAGAATGCTGATGTCTGTACACTGATTAAAAATTGCAAGCGTTTCTAGACATCCTAAAATAACCTCGAAGTCCTAATGAAGTAGAGCCACTTGTATGCCTTCTTTGTGATTGCATCACCGGTTTAAAAAAACACATCCTTGTCCGTAAAGACTGTGTGAAGCATCACTTAAAAATACTGTAGAGATATGGAAGAATGTCTTGTGGTCAGATGAGACTAAAGCGGAACTTTCTGTCCTCACAGCTGAGCAGTATGTGTAACGTGAATCTACTTCTGCACATCAGCCAGGTAACATCATCCCTACTGTAAAGTATGGTGGAGGTAGCAGAATGCTATAGGGATGCTTTTCAGCAACAGGGACTGAGAACCTGGTCAAGGTTGATGGGAAGTTGAAGGCTGCTAAATACCGAGAGATCTTGGATTAAAAACCTGTTAGTCTCTGCCAAGACGATTAAACCAGGGAGGAAGTTCATCTTTCAGTAGGACAATGACCAGAGCAAACATAGAGTGGTTTCAAATGAGGAAAATCAATGTCCTTGAGTCCTGATCTTAACCTAATCAAGTGTCTCTGACAAGACCTCAAGATTGCTGCCCAGCTCCACTCCCCAACTAACCTGGCACAGTTTGAGCACTTTTGCAAGGAGAATGGGCAAATCTTGCTCCATTGCATTGTGCAATAGAGACTTATCCAAAAAGACTACTGGCTATAATAGCTGTGAGAGGTGATTCAACTAAGTACTGAGCAAAGGCAGGGATGAATACTTTTGAATGGCTGACATTTCAGATTTTGAAATTTTAGTTTTTCATGCTTCACAACTTTCCCTGTTTTTGGGGGGCTCTACAGTGAAAAATGGAGCTTGAGATTCACAAATAAAACTTTTCAGTTAAATTGATCCAAATCTATAGTTGTAATACTCATTTTTGTGAACAGAGGGTTGGGGGCTGAATACTTTTACAAAACTCTGTAGATCCTCAGAGGTGTCAATGCTCAGAACTTGATGATGCTCATCATTTCCACTGCTGACCCCTCAATAAGGACCAGCAAGTGTTCTCCTGACTTTCCTTTCCTACTTAAATCTCTTCAAACTTTAATGATGTCACACAAAATACCAAAACAGGCCATTCATTCCAACTGAATACCCAAGAAACTATAGATAGTGGGGCAAAAAAAAAAACTGCAAGAAAAATTCAGCTGGTCAGGCAGCATCCGCTGAGGCAAAAGAATGGTTGACATTTTGGAGAAAGACTTTGCTTCAGGACTGTCAAGAGCAGAACAGAACAGAAGAATACTGAGAGAGGGATGCATATAATTCACATGAAAGAATTCACAATGACATCCCTTTAGAACAGAGACGAGGAATTTCTTAAGCCTGAGGACAGTGAATCTGTGGCCCCACCACCTCGATTTTACCCATATAGGCCACGCAACAACTGTTCTGCACCTTCAAGACTTCAGTTCACAACACAAAAATGCTAGGTTGTACAGGAGATTTAAAAACTCAATTCCAAAAGGGAAGTTACAGAAGCTTTTTCCAGAAAAAGAGTGATTCATAGAGTAGTCAGTAGTTTTGTTTGATACCAGCAAGTCATCACTGTGTTTCACCAGCACCAACTTAAACATGTCATGTCTTATGGTCTAAAGACAAGAGAATAATTTCTTCAAAGTTACAAGAGAATAATTTCTTCAAAGTTAGAGTGCCTTGTGAAGAATTTGAAATAGAGACACAAGAGACTGATGCAGGCTTTTCATCGTATCTGTACATCATTGCCCTTATGCACATGATCACCTGACCTTAAAGATTCTCAAATCCGAAGAGAAAAGGTAGGAATTAACATTTGGAGAAGGAACACAAGTACGAAGACAGAATGGGATTCGATGTTATGAATGCAAGGGTGATGCTGGACCTCATGATCATTTATCAAGTAAAGTTTGTTACAAAGCCATACCAGAAGGTATTAGACAGGGAGCTAAGGTCTTGAGCAGAGAATCAAATTTTATGGAATCTTTTGAAGAGGGAAGGGTTAATGTCAGAGGGATGTATACAATATACATCCTGAATTAGGGATAGAGAGGCTCTACACAACTTATAAGAAGTCAAATTTGGAGGCATGCCAGAGCCCAAGGATATTAGGGTTGTTTATCGCACCTAGACCAATGGATGCAACATAAAAACAGTCTTTGTGATTTTGCTAAATGCCTCCAAACACCGTTTGCTGTATTGTTCTGATCTCAGGTCTCTGATATCATGGATGCCTAACTGACTTTTGTTCAATTATTTTCCATTTGTTTACACAGGATATTCTGCAGATGCTAGAAATCCAGACCAATACATACAAAAATGCTTGAGGAACTCAGCAGGTTGGGCAGTACCTGTGGAAATAAATAAACAGTCATTGCTTTGGGCTGAGACCCTTCCTCAGGAAGGGGGAAGATGTCAGAATAAAAAGGTGGGGGAAGAAAGATAGCTAGAAGGTGATAAGTGAAGCCAAATGGGTAGGAATGGTAAAGGGCTGGAGAAGAAGGAACCTGATAGGAGAAGAGAGTGAATCATGGGAGAAAGATAAGGAAAAGAGCCACCAGGAGGAAGTGAAAGGCTGGAGAGGAGAAGAGGCAAGAGCCCAGAGTGGGGAATAGATGAAGGGGGGGGGGGGGGGGAAGAGAAAAAAAATTACCAGAAGGAGAAGTTGATATTCATGCCATCAGGTTGGAGGCTACCTAGATGGAAAATGAGGTGTTGCTCCCCCAAGCTGAGAGTGCCCTCATCATGGCAGAAGGGGAGGCCATGGATCAATATGTTGGAAAGGGAGTGAGGATAGGAATTAAAATGGTTAGCACTGGGAAATTCTGCCTTTGGCTGATGGAGAGATGTCGATTTACGTTGGGTCTCACCAGTGTAGAGGAGGCCGAATTGGGATCACCGGATACGATAGACGACCCAGCTGATTCACATGTGAGGTGTTGCCTGAGCATGAAGGATTGTTTTGGGCACTGAATGGACAGCACTTTGTTGATTTATTTCATGTTTTATACAACATCTCTAAACACAATCACATTGTTACTTTAATGGTTTATAAGCATGTAAGCTGATGTAGCCTTTGAGGAACTACTGTTCTTGACATTTTTGTAAACCCATTAGATTAGAAGCCTGAAGATGGTTCACTATCTTCACTCCACTGCATCTGCAACTGAGAATTGGCTCCAATCCCTCCACCATCGATGAACATTTGCAGCAATGTGTATTATCTACAAGATTCACTGAAACAACACATCAAAGTTCCCAAGGCAGCACCTTCCAGACCCACGACCACTACCACCTAGAAGGACAAGAGCAGCAGAAACCTGGGAACACCACCACTTGGAAATGCCCCTCCAAGTCATTCACCATTCTGACTTGGAAACATATCATCAGCCCTCCATTGTGGCTGGGTCAAGATCATGGAAGGGCCTCACTAACACCACTGTGGGTGTACCTACACCTCAGAGACTGCAGTGGTTCATGAAGGCAGCTCAGGACAATCTTCTCAAGGGCAACTAGGGATGGGCAATAAGTGCTGGCTTCACTGGTGACGCCCACATCCTGTAAATGAAAAATTTTTAACAACATTAAGACAACGCTTCCAAGCAAGATGCTACGACAGATGGACCGAAATTCCACCACCATTTCCTGGAATAAGCACTTCTCATTTAGGAGCTACATGCTCACTTTAATTGGCTGGTACTGGTTACTAACAACACAGGGTCCAACAGTGATTCAGTTTACTAAGATTAGCTCAGTCTCTTTACCGGAAATTACTTGGAAGGAGTAGGCCTCATAAGTGTTAATGGCATCCTACAGTCGGTTCCTCAGGGGAGGGCTAACCAATTAAGTGTCTCAATTCCAGCTCACATTTACCACTGCCTCATATTAGGCAGATCAGCTCAGATTTCAAAGACTAGTTAGCTATTTTAGTCTCGAAAGGAGTTTACCTATCAATAATTGTTATGTTTAGTAGTGGTATCCTTCTCCCAATCAAGGTGGAGATACATCCAGCTAACAAAGCAGATTAAACATGGCTATATTAATTGAAATGAGGCACATTTTACTCTGAGCAGTAAATTCTCACACAAATAATAATCTTACAAAGAATTTCCAAAACTTAAGTACAATTCTTACAAGTTAGGAAACCATACCAATGAGTTGTAGACAAACAAGTTGTCCACCACAGGAAGGTGGCTCAGGGAAGAGATTCTTCCCAGACCAATGCTGAGGGGTAGACTCATCTTTTTAACTCCTAACAACTCTTACAGCCCTCGAATTTTTATGTTGATTTTTAATCAATCATCTGCAACAAACCATCCAAAGAGTTCAGCCACAACCTGGTCATAAGCCAGGAGCCACTGGGCAATGGGCAGCTCTTCCAGGTGCACATCGACTGAAAGTTTAACTCCTGGAGTGGATCGATCCAGATCGGGGTGTCTTCCTTAGCAGTGCCACTGTAATGAAAGGAGGCTCATGAATCATCCTGGGCTGTTGGGTGCAGCAGAATGGCCAGCTGGTGCTGGAGGGATATGGGCAGAACCTGGACAAGCTTAGGGAGGGTGACAGAGTAGGGTTGAGGCCACACAGTAGCATACTACTTAGCGTAATGCTGTTACAGCACTAACCAAGTTTAATTCCCACTACCGTCTCTAAGGAGTTGGTACATTCTCCCCGTGACCACATGGGATTCCTCCAAGTGCTCCGGTTTCCTCTCATACCCCATGGGTTAATGGGTTAATTGGTCACATGGGTGTAACTGGGTGACACAGACTCATTGGTACAGAAGAACTTGTTATTGGGCTATATCTCTAAATAAAATCTAGTAATGACCTCATCTTCATGTGACGCTTCATAACTATACTGAGCAGGTCAATTAGAACAATTTAATAAAACTAGGAGACATAGCCTTACAATTCGGTGGAGGGGGAGGGAGTGGGGGGAGATAGATTTAGGACAGAAATGAGGAGAAATTGCTTTTCCCTCAGAGTAGTGAATCTATGGAATTCTCTGCCCAGAGAAGCAGAAGAGATTACCTTATTAAATATATTTAATACGCAATTAGATGGATATTTCCATAACAGGGGAAATAAGGGTCATGGTGTGGAGGATGTTGGCCAAACTGGGTCAAGTAAACACCTTTGCGAGACTATCAAATTGTGTGTCTGTATTACATAATACCCAGATCAGCAGAGAATTGTGTTACTGCCCTTTAGCCTTCTGCTGTGAACCACAAGACTACGTGACTTATTTGTGGAAGAAAATTCTGAATAAAGGGTTAAAGTATCTGTGTTGTTATCAGCCTGCACTTTGCTTTAATTAGCAATATGCTTAGTGCTGACAGTGCATAATAGTACCATAAATAAGACAGAGACAGTAAGTGTCATAAATTGAAGGGAGGACCTTATGGGCAGTCAAGTTTCTGACAATTGAACAGTGTTTATATTTTTCCTTCACCTGACTGGTACTAGCATACAAAATAAATTATTCTTTTGTACTTTAATGACTTCCAGGATTTAAGGATTTAATTAACCGTCCTTACTTCATAAAGACTCTCCATTAGATCTGGGTTCTCAGCATGCTTACAATAATCTATTTTAGTTTCAAGGATGTTCTCACAACTTATCGCTGTGTGCCGTGGGCAGAAAAGAGACTGTGTCTGGCATTTTCGTGGGAATTGATAAGACGCACAGAACTGACTTTTTTAACTTTGACTGATGTAATTGATTTTCTGTGTGCATGTATAAAAAAGTCTCTGACTATTGTTCTTTGGAAGACTTGAGGATTGCACTGTTAGCGAGTCATTCTTCTCTTATTCATGAATAAAAGTATTCTCTTGTCACTTCAAAGTCCATGTCCAAATCATTTGTGATCAGCTTTAATTGAAATTCCTTAGCAATATTATTTCCCTAACAATTTGGCGACGAGAATGGGATCCTTATAGATACGGGATCTAAGCGAACCCCCGACCGAGTTATTCGTTTAAGTCTAATCAACAATAGTAAATTTCTCTGATAATGTGAGTTATGCTTGGGAAGTGTTCGTGGGGAACGTTAGACGGTGAGCTGCTATGAGTCTCTGGGGGAGACAAGACTAGTAGGGTAAGACCGGTACAAACGAGGGGACCGTGCAGCCAGTGACCATCACTGAGGTCCTGGACAGGAACAAGGCAGTAGATGGAAGACAGGGTCTGAGACCCACAGGGAGTCCACTGAATAGTCAAATTAAAGGACAACAGGGACTTCAAAGACTGAGATAAATTCTGGCCAGTAAAGGGTAAGGGAATTGTATTGTAATTGAAAACTAAATAAGTTTGATGACAGGTTAACCTAAAACTAACAAGTAAGAAATTGGTAGATTGGTAGTAATGAAAGCAAATGCGCCAAAGCCACTAGTGTTGTATCAAAGAAAAGGCCTCCTCAAGCCCTGCTGATCCACCAATAAAGGCTCCTATGAATAAACATACCGAGAAGAGGGTAAAGAAGTATAAGAAGGCTAAGCAACTTCTAGTGCCTCCACATTCCCCGGTGGACAAGGTATGTCTAGAAACTGGAGATAGCAGGTATGCGATTACTTTTCTAGCAACTTTTATGGGTGGAGCCCTGAAGACTGGTCCTTGGAGTCTCTTTTGATTTAAAGAAAATTCATTACTAGAAAGGTGAGATCAAAGGAGGGGACGGGGCCCCAAACTGGAATTTGGAATACATGATGTGATGTTTTAATACATGGGAAGAGGTGGCCAAAAGGTACCAGCCACCAAAACCTAAGGCAAATAGATGAACCTGAGTTAGTCCTACAGCCTAATCATCAATGATATTATTGAATAGTGGAGTAGGCTTAATGGTTAGATGGCCAACTCCTGCTCCTATTTGTTATGTTCTTACATCTTGACTAGGTTTACGTGGACAATGTTGTTCCTCTGGTTAGGTCAATATGGACACAATTGTTTCTCTAGATCAAGTGAACAGAATGGGGCAAAGAGTATAAGTTAGAAATTTTAACCTATTTAAACAAAAGCTCCTTGAACCTTAGACAGTTGCTTCTGCTATGCTAAGAAGTTAAAGTTGGCAATAAGTCTTTTAGGTCTGTACAGTGGAAGTCCTTCACACTACAAGCATTGGTTACTTGTAGGGACAAAGAGTCTAGACTTTGCAAAGGTTCAAGAAATAATAGATTGAATTGAGTGGTCATCACATTCAACCTTGAGATCTTAAGGTGAGGGGAAAAGTTCAAAGGAGGTGTGTGTTGTGCAAGTTTTTATTAGTGCAGAAAGTGGTGGGAACATGCTGCCAGAGGTGGTAGAGGAGGCAACTACAATAGTGTCATTTAAGAAGCTCTCAGATAGACACAGGAATTGGTGGAGAATAGAGAGATATGGACCTTGTATAAGCAGAAGGGATTACTTTGATTAAGCATGTAATTACTAGTTTATTTAGTTTGACACAACATGATGGGGTGACGGGCCTGTTCTGATGCTGCACTGTTCTGGGTTCCACGTTCTATCTTTATCGCCTGAAAAGACTATCATTCCTGAATGTGCAGGCAACATGTGACCTATTAATCATGATGCTGAAATTCTGGTGGATGTTGAAGACTTTGGACCTTGGCCACTGTGGATTCAAGAGCTAGGTGGGGAATAGTCTGAGCTTAGGGAAGAAAAGTCAAAACTTCCACCAGAGCACCCAACTGTTAAGTGGTTTCTGCATGAGCTGTGTTGGATGCTAGCGTAATTGCCATGTGCTGGCGCACTGGTTTGATGTGGAGCTGGACAACATTTCCATGGTCTCCAGGCAGCACTTACTACAAGGTTGGCACACGAGTCTCCCAGGTTTCTAGAACCTTCGCTCAGGCTTTTGTGATAAAAATATTTTTAAATTTGTCCTGATTCAGCAGCAAGACATATCAGCAAACAAATGAGGCACTCTTCACATATTCAAGGTTATGAGATTAGCTTATTAGAGTAAAATGAAGAATAAAGTACAGAAAGAAAGGAAAATGGACAATAAGGTAGGAAAAGAAACAATATTTATCATATAATCTCTGCCAAGTTCCACAGTGCAATGCTGAAGGTAACTGCAAGAGACCAATAGCCTTTTTTGCTATCTCTCTCTCCCTTCTTCCTTCTCTCCCTCACTCTCCCTCTCCATCAGGTCATTTCCCTCCTCCGCTCCCCCTCTTCTGTCTCCTCTCTCTCCCTCTCTCTCAATATCCTGTCTCAATCTTTATCTTTTAGCTCCAGTCACAACCCAGCCTCAGAGAATTTTCCAAATTGCACCAAGAAATTGTTCCTTTTCACACATTTCAGAACAGTTTGTTCCAATACTTCCCCATGAGACAGTACTGGGTGATAACTGCACCTGCAGAATTCTCTTCCCTTTCCAAGACAAGTGTGTTTTTCACCATTACCTACTCCCAGAGCTATAGACTGCCAGTGTTAGTTCTCAAATCGTTTGCTGTGGACTTGTTCCCTTGTACTTTCTCAGAACATTCATACATTCCAGATTAACACTATTTTGTGTTACAAGTTCCAATTCTGAGTTACACATCCTAGCACACATACCAAAGAGAATTCAAATCTAACTCTTTCCTGATACAGGGTCCTGCTAGAGTCTAGATGAAGGGACTTCAGCTAAAATGTCAACTGTTTATTCCCCTCCTCAAATGCTGCCTGACCTGCTGGGGCCTGTAACTATTAGCATCTTGAATTGACTGCATTGAGATCTGGCTTCGTGGCTGTGGACTCACTTTCATGAACTTCAGTTCTGAATGTTATTTGCTTACTTTTATAGTTTGCATGATTTCTTTCTTTCCTTCTGCACATTGGGTGTTTAATTGTCTTTTTTTAATGGGTTCAGTTGGTTTTCTTCGTTTTATGACTGGCTGTAAGGAGATTAATCTCAAGGTTGCATATACTATACATACTTTGATATTAAATGTACTTCGAACTTTTTGAACATTGTGGGAGGAAACCGCAGGGCTTGGAGAAAATGCATGCATTTCACAGGGAGGATGTATAAAGACCCCTTACAGAATGGTAACAGAATTAGAAAGTGCTGGAAAAGCTCAGCAGGTCAGGCATAATCTGTGGAAAGAGAAACAGTTGATGTATCATAGATCCTTCAGATATGTGTGATTGAATTTCTTTCTTAACCCATGGCCTGAAAGTAGCATTCACTGGTATCTGGCAGAGGGGCATCAATGTTGACCCCAAAGTAAGGATGAGAGAAAGACACAATAAAGTATTAATTTTCAAACTAAAGCTTATCTGTGCATTGACAGGACAGAAAAGACATTGAAGTTAAAGCAAATTACAAACACACACTTTTGAAGTATTCTGAACCAGGAAACTCCTTTGCTTGCATTATTGCTGTAACCTAATCAACTCAATTATTATAAATACATATCTATATATCTGCCTTTACCGCCATCCCTCTCTAACCATTCTCTATGCAAAACTTTACCTCTGACATCCCTTATACTTTCCTCCAATCACCTAAAATTATCCATCCTGGTAGTAGCCATTTCTGCCCCGGGAAAATGTCTCTGACCGTCTACTCGATTTATGCCTCTTATCATCTTGTACACCTCTATCAAATGACTTTATAATTGAAAATTCATGTATTTTTAACACTCAAGAGATGGCAGGTGCTAGAATCTAAAGCGTCAGACAATCTGCTGGAGAAATGCATCACGTCCAGCAGCATCTGTGGGGGAGAAAGGACTGTCAGTCTGATAGTGAGTTTTAACAAGAATCATTGACAATTCCCTCCAAACACACCCACTCCTCCCCCCTCCAGCAGATGCTGCTCATCCCACCTTCCCCACCCTCTTATTCTGAATTTTTCCACCTTTCTTTCCAGTCCTGATAAAGGCTCTCCAGCTGAAGTGATAACATGGTAGCATAGTGGTTGGTATAAAGCTTTACAGTGACAGCTATCATGATCGGGGTTCAATTCATACCACTGCCTGTGAGGAGTTTACAACCCCGCACTGTGCTTGGGTTTCCTCTGGGTGCTCCAGTTTCCACCCACATTTCAACGACAAATGGCTTACGGTTAGTAAATTGCTGGCACTGGAAGTGTGGTGACATGCGTGGGCTGCCCCCAGCTCATCATCGGACTGTGTTGGTCGTTGACGCATTCCCATTTGTTTCGATGTTTCGACGTACGTGTGTCAGATAAAGCTAATCAAAAAAAAATGTACCCTCCCGGACTGTAACAATGTGACCCAGCATAAGATTGAGGAAAAACACCTCATCGTCCCTCTGGGCACGTTGCATCTTTCTGAATCTGATAATGATTCAAGATTGTTTACTGTCATTCTTCAGTGCATGAGTGTAAAAGTGGTACCTCAAAAAGGTGGCATCCATCATGAAGGACTTCCTTCACCCAGGACATTCACTCTTCCCGTTGCTACCATCAGAGAGGAGATACAGGAGCCTGAAGGTGCACCCTCAATGTTTTAGGAACAGCCCTTCCCTCTGCCATCAGATTTCTGAATGGACAATGAACCAGCTCATGAACACTAATTCAATATTTTTGGCTCTCTTTTACATTACTTATTTAATTGAATTACAACAAAGCTATAAACTACAATAGAAAATATATGTATTTAATTTTATATACTGTCCACTGTAGTATAGTTTCTGTACTCATTCTAACTTCAGATAACTTGCAAACAAAGATAACTCAGGTAACTGATGAACACTCCAACTTCAGATAGCTTGATTTCTGTCTGTATCTGTCATCCATCTTTGATATTTCTTTAGTTTGTTGTTCTTTCTCCTTTTCTTTCCACTGGGGCTGGAAGACGTGCCCAGGCTGGTCTGCCAGGCATGTCATTTCTCTCTTACTTTCACAATTCCTACACTCCTTTCAATGTATTCTATCTCTCTAACTCTCCCATTCACTGATTGGCCAGATCCCCTCTTAAGCACTTAACCCTATGACCATCCCAGTCTTACCCCATCAAAGCCTTATTCCCTCTCTTCCCAAGTTTCTTTTATTGCTGTCCTGGTTCTAACAAGAGGTCTTCAACCTAAAACATTAATTCTGTTTCTCTTCCTCCAGATCTACCCGACCTGCTAAGTTCTGGTTAACAATAATCTGCAGTCTGGCCTACAAACCTGCCCAGACACAAACATTATCAATTATTGCACGATGACTGATGTTCTGGTCAACTTGGTTTTGCAATGAAGATGACAAAGCTTAAATTGTTTCCAATTTGACCCACTCCACATGTGGAAAAAAAGATTGAGAGTGCTGATGGGATGATGACATAGCTGTTCTTGACACCACTCCTGTTCTTGACTACAGCTTCTGTCTATTATTGAGCCAGTGGTTAAGTCACATCTCGCATGCTATTATGCAACAGACACAAGATGGAGATGTATTTTCCTGGGTAATAAAGAGGAAGCTCGACTGTATTTCTCGAAAGACAGAGTAAAAGGATGGTGTAAAGTAAATGGGGTATTGTGGTTGATTATGTACCTTCCCAGGGTTAAAGCACAGTAAAGATTATGTCCATTGTGCTTCTAACAATTTTTCACCACCATCTCTCAGAGTTTTTGAAGTAAATTTATTATCAAAGTACAGAGTGCAGCCTATTTTCTGATCTTTCCATTGAAATTACCCATTGGATCAACTTGACACCCTCTGGGATGTGGGCCAATCAGAGCAGAAGTCCTTCTTGATCACATCCATAGTTTCCAATTTTGGGTATATACATTGAAATGACAATGGTATGCTAGTTCTGTGTTAGAATCAGTCAGAAGGTTACTATTCAGCAATGACTTAAGTTCGGGCAAAGCAGCCAGGACCTAAGTATTTAGAAAACTCCAGGGGTCACTTTATTCTGCATTGTTATTGTTTTACCTATTCTAGCTCAATGTACTGTGTCATGATTTAATCAGTATGAACAATATGCAAAACAAGCTTTATACTGTATCTAACTAGATGTAATAAAACAATGGATTACAAAAAGAATGTTTGGATGGAGTTATGAAGATTATCACCTGGAAGGTGCAACTTCAGATGGAGAACAGGAACGGAATGCATCCTGTACAATAATAACAGTGATGATTCAAATTTTGATATAAGCATAGACTAGTGTGAAGATCATAAAACCATAAGACATAGCAGAATTGGGCCATTTGATCCATTGTGTCTGCTCCACCATTCCATCATGGCCAATTTATTATCCCTCTCTACTCCAGTCTCCTACCTTCTCCCCATAACCTTTGACACCCTAACTAACCAGCCTCCACTTTAAATATACCCAAACAGCTAACCTCCACAGCTATCTGCGGCAATGATTTCCACAGATTCACCATCCTTGGGCTAAAGAAATTCCTCCTTACCTTCTAAAGAAAGGTGATAGGGTTGTGGGATGACCTTCAAGACATGAACAGAATCCTTAGCTCCTTGCACTGAGATTCATCAAAGCAATTTTTCAGAACAAGAACACAAAAGCAAGCCTTAGAGAAACAGGAATATTCTTGTATTCATGAAAATTACATCATTTACAGGGCTGCAACTGACAGATAATCAGCTGCAAGAACATTTGAGGAACACATTCATAGAACCTCCTTTCAGACAAAGACAAATTGTTTAAGGAGCTATCATTTGTACAACATCAGCAGATGAGAGCCAATCTATCATGAGACAGACACACAGATATTCATTGTTGGAAACTGTTGACTCATGCTTTAACAACCGTGTACACACCAGCATATTGGTTGGCTAAGAATTTCTTCTGATATTGTATTATTATAAGCAAAGATATTATAACCCTCTAGCTCATTCTAACACAGAACTTGCATATTGTAGTTATTTGGTACATAACACCCAATGCTAGGAGCTGTATACATCGTCAACTCTGGCCTTGAAAGTCCTTCTCCACATCTCAGACGAGGAAACCAATCCACTCAATATCTTTACACAAGGGTTAGAAACTAGACCACATCCAGTCAAGGTATGATCAGTAAAGAGGATACAGCAAGAATTAAATACAACATTCTTCTCCAAATGAAATGCTCAGAGTATTGTCGTGTCATAGCCAACACATCGTTTTATCAGTGGGGCATGCATAAGACCTCAGTACCACAAGCCCAATAACTAACATCTGTTAGATAACATTACTATCTGAACAAGGAACCACACTGATGTGGCATCAACCAGGCTAAGGCAAGTACCAATGATTGTTGTATTGATCACATCCCAATCCATTCTGTAGCCTGGCCCTAAAACAGCAACTGCAACTGCAATGGAATGTTGCTCCAAACTAAATCAATCTCAGGGTCCAGCTACATAGCTCTTTTCGACTTGATGTCTTCCAGCCGACAGGATCTGCTGAGTGTCCAAAGTGTCTGGACTGCTCTAACATCCAACACGATTTCAACCTCTGAAGTTCTTTGATTCCCTGCCAGGAAGTACAACAAATGGTCTGTTGAGAATGACCAAGATCTAGTTATTGCAAGGGCAATTTTGTTTTAGAATTGGGAAGCCATCCAAAATTCAATGAAAAGACTGGTCATGAAATAAGAGATAATAAATGTAAAGACTATTTGGTTGTTTTGATGCAAACATTGAAACGTTTAGTCTAAAATGGTAGATCTCTGACCTTCTTAACTCAATACATGCATACATCAATGCTCATTTCAGGAGACTGCAGTGCTAGCCATAAAAGGCAATGCAATAGGTATCTTCAGTTCTGAGAAAAGGCAAAGCCACAGCCCTGCAGGCACCTGAAGGCTGAAATACAACTGAAAATGTTGATCTAAATCAGAGGTGGTGAACCTTTTTTGAGAGTATGGGCCCAAACTGATGTTAATCTTCTAAAAAATTCACATGTGTCACGGTGATTTTGAACAGAGACTATCATTGCCTAATAACAGTATCAATAATTATAAAATAGATTAAAATAGATTAAGTGCTTTAGAAAACCTGTCCAAAATGTATAAATATTGATCTTTTTAAAAGACAATTGAAAAATAACAAATTCTAAATGCAACCATTTACTATTTAAATACTGATGCGTACACCAAGTCTGCAAGAATTTCAAAGCGTAACATCTAACATCATGTGTTGTCACAACAATCTAGCTGACGCCAAACAGCTATGAGACATTTCCTGTGAAAACATTTCACTGCTCTCAAGTTGTGTACAATCAATTGCTGCCTCATGTGGGAGGTAAAGATAATCATTATCTATCTTTTTTTTAATCATGGATTGAGTTTAAAGAATCAAGGGGTGACTTTGCATGCATGTGTGCCAACAAAGTATTTGCACGTGCCATCTTGAAAACACAAATCATACTGCCAACGGTGATCAACCTGATGTAATGAAACAAGTAACACAGTTGATTCTTTTCCACCTTTATTAGTAGCAAGCTACGAGAGAGAGCATTCCACCTGCACCCACAGAGAATCAGACACTCAAAGTCTCTCTGTCTAAGGACAGAGATACAGAGATTTTTATACCATCTTTGTCACGAATGCCATTAACAGTGATAGTCTGAGACAAAGGCCACTTAATCACCTAAAACAGAGATAAACATACTTGACAAAGAATATTTAATCACATCAGGCAGAGGTAAGAAAACAGGGTATAGATTGTTAATCCTTTTGTTACATCCTGCAAGTGAGACAAGGAGTCAGCAGGACAAATTGATCCTTTTAACATCTCAATACAAAAGAACAGTCAGATCCATAGACATTCTGAGCTACTCAATTAGAGTAGAACTTTAAAATTTAGGCTACGTCCACACTAGACCGGATAATTTTGTAACCGCCGGTTTTGCGTAAAAACGGTAGGTATCCACACTATGTGTTTTAAAAAATATCTCTGTCCACACTGAAACGGAGATTTTGGCGAATCTCCTCCTACTGCGCATGTGCAGGACGCATCTACCAAAAACAAGCGATATGTTTGGTGTCAAATCTCGCCATGAAAAACAGTTTAGTTACAGATTAGAAAAACTTAAACAACGGGCAGCTGTTAGCTCTCACGCAGGAGGACTTAAAACAAAAAAAAATACTGAAGCGTATGGAGGCAACTGACAGGGAGTTTACGGGAAGTATGACCCGGCTGACGACAATCATTGAAAAACTGACAATCTCTGTTGCATTTATAAAGCCCCTTGTTAAATGTATAAAACATGTCTGCATCAGTATTATCTTGTATTTCCATACAATGTTATATTAGGCTGTTACACATCTATTGTCAGAGAAGTACTTGCATAAATAGGTAAACCACCTTCAAGGACAGAAAACGGGGCAGTGAGTATACTTATTTACTCAGTAAGTTATGGGTCAAAGTATTTGGTGAGCACATTTCTAGCTCTTCTGGCTTCAGTCTCATTGCCATCTGTTCTGAAATTGTTAGGCTATGTTCAAGAAAACAATAAAATGGCACGCTGCCATCAAACAGTGTTTTCGGATTTCTTTGGTTACCCTGTCCACACTGATCTGCCCAAATGGCGTTTTCAAAAATACACACCCTGGAGAGCATTTCTGAAAAGCTCCGGTTTCGGGGGACGAAAATGCCGTTTTAATGTGGATGGAGGGTAAAAACGAAGAGAAAAAGCTTTGGTTACAGATTTATCCAGTGTAGTGTGGACATAGCCTAAATAAGAGACTTCACCAAAATTAAGAAAGAAATGCAAAGAATGTCCTGCCTTATCTCCACCTTTTGTCGAAACCAAAAGGTGTGAAAAGCTAGGAGACATCTTCTTGTGGGTTTTGTAAATTTATAATCCTTCTTTTCACTCAAAGAAGCAGTTGTGAGACATTATTCGAACATACTGCAGTTACAGACATAGGCTACATCCACACTAGACCGGATAATTTTAAAAACGCCAGTTTTGCATAAAAATGTTAGGCATCCACACTATGCATTTTAAAAAATATCTCCATCCACGTTAAAATGGATATTTTGGTGAATCTCCTCCTACTGCACATGCACAGGACGCATCTACCAAAAACAAGCGACATGTTTGGTGCTGAATCTTGCCATGAAAGACTTGCTGCGCCGTTTGTGCAGTTACAAACTAGAAAAACTTAAAATGATGGTCAACTGTTGGCTCTCACACAGGAGGACTTTAAAGTAAAAAAACAAATACTGGAGCGTATGGAGGCAACCGACAGGGAGTTCACAGACAATATGACCCGGCTGACGACGAAGATTGAAAAACTGACGATCTCTGTTGCATTAATAAAGCCCCTTGTTAAATGTATAAAACATGTCTGCATCAGTATTATCTTGTATTTCCATACAATGTTACATTAGGCTGTTACACATCTATTGCCAGAGAAGTACATGCATAAATAGGTAAACCACCTTCATACGAGCAAGGACAGAAAACAGGGCAAAGTGAGTATACTTATTTATTCAGTAAGTTATGGGTGAAAGTATTTGGTGAGTACATTTCTAACTCTTCTGGCTTCAGTCTTGTTGCTGTCTGTTCTGAAATTGTTAGGGTGCGTTCAAGATAACAATGAAATGGTGCCATCTGTTCCACCATGTCATGACAGCGTTTTTAAATTCCTCTGGTTACCCCATCCACACTGCTTCAGCCAATCCGGCGTTTTCAAATTTACACACCCTGGAGAACATATCTGAAATTTTCCGGTTTCGGGGGATGAAAACACCGTTTTAGTGTGGACAGAGGATTAAAAAAAGGAGAAAAAGCTTTGATTACAGATTTATCTGGTGTAGTGTGGACCTAGCCATAGTTGGTACTGAACCCAAAGTTGAAATTTAAAGACGAAATCAAAAGGTGTGAAAAGTCAGGAGACAACAGCTGCACCAACTGCAGCCATTCTCATACCAGAATACACAAACTCAATCTTAATCATTATTTACAAGAATCTGAGACTCTCCAATTCCCTTAAAACTTTATCAATAGGTTTGGTAGAGCCGGACTGTGAGTGGAAAATGCACCAGAGGGCAAGAAACTGACTGATGATTATGAAGTGCACAGATTCCTCAGCATTGTTAATGTCACCTGTGGCTGAGGAACAGACGTAACTTATTTTGATCAGGATGAAGGGACCAACCTTTGGAACGGACGCTTGGAAGAACTCCTCAAACATTACTTGATTCCATTCCACAACAAATATCTGGTCCAGTCTTGCTACCACCTCTAACTGGACCATTCCCTCCACCTCCATGAACTTTTAATTGCATTAAGGCTCAAATATTCATAAAGACCTAGATAGAGTGGATAATAAGATGGTTCCTATAGTAAGGGAGTCTAGGACCTGAGGGGAAAGCCTCAGAATAGGGGGACATCCACTTAGAACTGAGGTGATGAGGAATTTGCTTAACCAAAGAGTGGTGAAGCTGTGGAATTCATTGCCACAGATGGCTGTGGAAGCCAAATTGGATATATTTAAAAGCAAGCCTAATGAAGGGTCTCAGCCTGAAATGCCAAATGTACTCTTTCCCATAGATGCTGCTGGCCTGCTGAATTCCTCCAGCATTTTGTGCACGTTGCTTGGGTATATTTAAAATGGCGATTGATAGTTTCTTCAGGGTTACAGGGAGAAGGCAGAAAAATAGGGTTGAGAGGGATAATAACTCAGCCGTGATGGAATAGAGGATCAGACTTGATGGGCCATCTAGCCTAATTCTGCTCCTATGTCTTATGGTCTTACCACAACTGAAAGACAACAAGGTCTCCAGAGTGGTCAACATTCTTGAGGAAGTTTGAGCCAAGAGGAAGCTCAATAATAAACTCACAACTTTATCTCTGACATCAGTTGAAGTTAATAGATATCAATTGCACAGCCGATGAAATCAAACTCTTAGCAACAAAGAGAAAACAAAACAATAAAGTTCACAAATTATGTCAGTGATAATAAATCTGATTCTGATTACGATCCTGATACTTTGTTTGATAAATGGCATAGTTATCTATTGAATACCAGCTCATCATGATTAGACTGAGAATTATTAGTTAGCTCTCTGGACTAGTCCCATCTAGCTTCCTTGTGGTGGTGTTGCACAACAGGACCTATAGAATGTGTAAATCTGGAGCCTTCGTACTCTCATGTTAATTATAGCTGTCATTTTCCAGAACCTAGCAGAGCGCGCATCTCATTTTCAAAACAATACATTTCCAATTATCCTAGGAGACTTGCAATCAAAAGTGAAAAGCTTTATTTCAAATAAATGTAAAAACAATTTGGTTGTTTTGATACAAACATTCAGACATTTAGTTTGAAAGTGCAGATCACTGACCTTCCTAATCCAATACAAACATTTGCCAAAGTTCCTTTCAGTAGATTGTGGTGTTGGCCATAATAGGCAATCAATCCAACGGGTATCCTCATTTCTGAGGAACACTCCCTCTTTAAGACTACACTGTGGTAATTCGGCAGGTTCTGTGGATTGCAAGACAATTTCATTGTCACTTGCTGAGTTATTTAATACTGTGTCATGACTTTGGAAATGTTGAAGAGCCAGGTGTTTGCCTTTTGTTTTTCAAATAGAATGCATAGTGAAACAATGACAAAATCATCCCTTAGAGGCTAAATTTAAAAAAAAGACTTCCTTGGGGAAGCACAAGTGACTAAGGAGGCTGGAACCTGGAGTCACAAGCAAACTGCTGGAGGAACTTATTTAATCAGGCAGTATCTGCGCAGGGAAGTGGTCAGTTGATATTTTGGGATGAGACATGTCGTCCAGGTTTTCACACGTTTGCCTTTATCATAGAAGAAGGTTATTTGTCCAGTGAGTCTTCATCAGAACAATCCAATCAATCTCATTCCCCTAGTAACATACACAAAATGCTGGAGGATATCAACAAATCAGGCAGCATCTGGAGAGGAGATTAAGCAGTTTAAGTTTCATGCTGGTGAAGAGTGAACCATGTGCATCAGCATACTGATGAGCTTAGAATTTTATGTAGTATTGTATTATTGAGGGGTAGGTGAAGAAATAGCTTTATTAGTCCTGATGAAGGGTCTTGACCCGAAACATTGACTGTAAGTTCCTCTCCGTAGATGCTGGTTAACTTGCTGAGTTCCTTCAGCATTTTATGTGTGTGTGTGTGTGTGTGTGTGTGTGTGTGTGTGTGTTGCACAAGATTTCCAACATCTGCAGAACCTATTGAGATTATAATCCCATTTCCCATTTCCAGTTCCCCTGTTCATGTTCTCTCATACATGCCCAAAAACCTCCCCCTCATTCTCCTTCCAACCATATACTCAAGTGTAATTTGTAGTGGCTAATCAACCTACCAACCCAGATGTGCTGGGAACGTGGAGGAGAGCTGGAGTATCCAAGGACACCCATGTGATCATTGAAGAAAAAGCAAACTCCGCAGATGTCAAGTTCAATGCCTCCTTCCCCTTCCTGAAGAACATAATCAGTTATTTAGTTTTCAGACATTGAATGAGAGGTTGTAGCTGTGGTATCATTCAACCAGGTATATTGCCCCTGTACGCTGATTGATCACCACCGGCGTTTTGACCAACTGCCACGGCGTTGTCAATGGATTGTATATGTTTGGGTGGTTTTGCATCAAGAATAAGTATTGATCAGGCTTCCAGAAAAGTCACATGTTCTTCTTTAGACTGGTGCCAAGGGATCTCTTGCACTAATGGAGAAGGCAGAGGAGGACTGATTATGTGATGGTTGCTTTACATGACTAGCAGCCTGCTACAATCTGAGCATCAATGCATTCTGGCTTACTGCTCCCACACACGGCAGCACAGAATTAAAATACAGTAATAATAAAATGGCATGATGAAGGTTCTTGGACAGAAACACTTGTTCTTTCCTATAGAAACCTGACCAGCTGAGTTTCTCCAGCATTTTGTGGGTGTTACTCAACATCAGCAGGATCTTCTGTCTCCAGGCAGCATAGAGGTCCTCTGGACTCACCACCAGATGGAGGACCTGGATATCCTATGTCTGGCCCCTTTTCAGCCACTGCTGGTCCCTCTCATGCTGCTTCATTCATTTGAGTGGACCAGTTTCTGCAAAAAGCAAGAACTTAAAACTATAGGACCTAGGAACCCTCTGAGCTGGCTCCACCATTCTACCTTGATGTCACTGCCTGCACCATCCCCAGTCCTTTGGTTCACTAGGTAAAGACGTTTCTCTTTTACTTCAAATAACATCGATGTCTTCATTGACTTGTCAGTCCATCCAGTTTTGAACTATTTATGATAGCTTAATTTGTAATCATTGCTTTCTTCTGATACTGACTTTGTGGCTGGGTCTCTCGTGCCTTTAACTGTTTCCTGATCAATTAATTCACTAACCTGGTTGCCATCAGACATAGGACCACACCATTCAGCCCATCAAGGCTGCTACACCATTCAATCATGACTGATTTATTATCCTTCTCAACCCCATTCTCCTCCCTTCTCCCCGTAACCTTGGACACCCTTACTAATCAAGAACCTATCAAGCTCTGCTTTAAATACAGCTGATGACTTGGCCTCCGCAGCCTTCTGTGGCAGCAGATTCTAGTAATTCACCATCCTCTGGCTAAACAAACTCCTCCTCCTGAATCCACTTTCTGTATAGTTATGAGTAAAACTTTTCAGTCTGGAGATCAACCCAGTGAGAATGCTCAGTTTCTGTAACAAAAGTTCCTAAAATTTTGTTTAGTATTTTACTTCAATGTTCTGTTTTTAAAATTGGTTAGAGGCAAGGGATATGATAGCTGGCATTGTATCCTTAGAGTTCTCTCTTTATTGCTTCTTAGTTAAGCAAGTAATAAGACTCAGACCCAAATTCAGATTTGTTTATTTATCACAAGCATATCTAAGCACTGAGTGAAATGTGTCGTTTGCAACCAACATAACCTAATAGGGTAGATATTCTGCTTTAATAAGAGACATCAGAGTATTCTACCCTAAGATGGGCAGAATATCAAAAAAGCTTAACTTATTGATTGCATGTGTTACCCAGCTAACAACAGTAGTTGATGCAACCAGCTGTCAAATATCATAATTGAGAGGTGTAGGGTAGATAGTCAGAGTCTTTTTTCCCAGGTTGGAAATGTCAAGTACTAGAGGCTTTGAGTTTAATTCAAAGGGGAAAAGTTTAAAGAGATTTACAAGGCAAGTTTTTTGTAAATTTCACATATAGACTGGTAGGTGCCTGGAAAGAGTTACTACAGGAGGTGGTAGAAGCGGATATGACTGCAACAGTTAAGAGGCATTTAGGCACAGGCAGGGAATGCAAGTAAACAGACCATGTGCAGGCAGATAGCATTAGTTCATATTGGCATTATGGTCAGAACAGAAAGGTCTCTTCCTTTGCTGTACTATGTTCTATGGCTATTGCTTGCTGGTGGAAAAGTAGGCATACAGGTGAGTAAACTAAAGATATACAGATACATATAGAAAGATAGATAATAAAAAGTAAAGTCAACTCAACTCAGATGATAAAAAGATTAGACAGAAACCAATGAACTGTCTGGTTTATTCTTTTGTTTCCTGTCTCTTTTTTTCCAACTAACCTCCAATATTCACACATGTTCTTATCTGCTGAAGACCTTGAGGCTTTATCACTCAACACACAGCCGATTCTAGTGTCTGCCTAAGACATAGTAACCACATCGCGTTGCAGCGTGAGAATAGGCGTTTACATGCCCATCTGCATCACATGGTCCACAGAGCTGCTATCTCAGATTTCACAGATATAACTTCACACACAAAGCCCATTATTCTGCAGGACAGCAACAGAATGTCCTGGATTTTGCATCAATGTCTCAAGCATTTAGGGACATTGGAACAGCAACAGGTTGGACACCCCTTGCGTTTGACTTAATTAAGCCATGACTGATCACAATTTAAATATCTGATGCCGTTCTTGAAGAGACCATTCAGCCCTTTAAGCCAATACTGGCTCTCAGGTCATTCCCATGCGTCCCATTCCTCCACTTATTTGCCTGTTATCTATTTTCTATCACTCATCCATGAAACTCTCCCTTGGTTCTCACACCTACAACAGGAATAACTTACAGAGCAATGCAGCAGAGAAGCGTGTCCTTCAGCCCAACTCGCCCATGCCAAGCAAGGTGACCTCTTAAACTGGTCCCATTTGCCCATGTCTGGCAAGCAACCCTCTGACTTTGCAATCTATGCAGTTATCCAAATAACTTTTAAATTCTAGTATTGTAACTGGCTCAACTACTTCCACCACCAATGTGGAAAAAGTTGCCCCTCACCTCAGTGTAAAAGCTACAAAAAGAGTGCAGAGTAGGCAAACAGTAAACTACAGGATCATAGAGAGGTAGAATCTGAGGTCAACAGTCCTTCTTACCGCACAAGAGTCTGATAACAAAGGGGCAGAAGCTGTCCTTCAGCCTGGTGTTATGTGCCTTCCGGTTTTTGTATCTTCTGTCCCTTGGGGAGGGGGAAGAGAATATTGGCCAGGAAATAAGATAAAGACAAGAGGCTTCTATCAAGGACTTCCTGCCCCATTGTTTGATTCAAAACTGTAAGGTCACAGAGTAGTAGGTTTAAATAAATGTACTTTGACGCCTGATTCTGCCTTCTGCCCCCTTGTTTTCAGTCCAATGAAGGGTCTCAGCCCAAAGCATCAACTGTTTATTCACCTCCATAGATGCTGCCTGACCTGCTGAGTTCCTCCAGCACTTTGTGTGTATTACTCAGATACCTGGGGGAGCACAGAAATCGCACACAACCAGTCCCGGAGGTCAGAATCAAAACCAGGTTGCTGTTGTTGAACTTGACTCCATGGAGATCAAGGTGATATTGCTGCTCATTTTACTTGCCACAGGATCTTTCCAAGCAGATGCAGCAGATCTCTAACGCCTTCTTTTTAAGAGACAGCACGATAACAGGCCCTTCTGGCCCAACAAGCCTGTGCTGCCCAATTGTACCCATGTGACCGATGAAGCTACTAACCCATACGTCTCCGGAATGCGGGAGGAAACGGAAGCATCCGGAGGAAACCCACATGGTCATGGAGAGAACGTACAAACTGCTTATGGGCAGCAGCGGGAATTGAAACCGTGGTTGCTGATGCAGTAGTAGCATTATGCTAAACACTATGTTCCCATGGTTCCACATTATCAAGGAACCAAACACCACAGAAATGAGTCCTTACAGCCCGCCTGCTGACAGTCACACCCATCTACATGAATCCCATTTTTCTGCTCTTCCTTTCCCATTACCTGCCCAGATGCCCTTTAAACATTGAAATTGTACCTGCATCTACCACCTCCTCTGGCAGCCCATTTCCATATCCCCACCACCCTCAAAAGATACAACACACCCCTCCGATCCCTTTCCCCTCTCATCTTAAACCTATGCCCACCAGTTTTAGAACAGCTTAGCCTGGGAAAAAGTCTACGGCCATCTTCTTTATCTACGCCACTCACAATTCTTCTAACCTTTTAAGATCATCCCTCTGTCTCCTGCAATCTAGAGAAAACAGCCCCAGCATACCAACTTTCTTTATTACTAAAGCCTCTCATTCCCAGCAACATACTTGTGAATCTTTTCTGCCCTCTTCCAAGGATCAAGAATCAAGGAATCAGAATCAGATTTAATATCACAGGCACCTGTCGTGAAATTTGTTGACTTTGCAGCAGCAATACAATGCAATAGATAATAATATTTAGATTAAATAAGTAGTGTAAAAATAGATATTAAAAAACTGTGAGGTAGTGTTCATGGGTTCAATATCTATTCAGACAGAAGTCAGACGGCCGAGGGGAACAAGCTGTTCCTGAATGATTGAGTGAGTGCTTTCCCTCACAATGGTAGCAATGAGAACAAGGCATGACCTGGGTGATGGCGGTCTTTAATGATGGACACTGTCTTTTTGAGACATAACTCCTTGAAGATATCCTGGATACTATGGAGGCTAGTTCCCATGATGGAGCTGACTAAGTTTACAGCTCTGCAGCTTATTTTGGTCTTGTGCAGTACCCCCTCCTGATACCAGATGGTGATGCAGCCAGAGAGAATTCTCACCACGGTACAACTGTAGAAATTTATGATTGTTTCAGGTGACATCCCAGATTTTTTCAAACTCCAAATGTAACGTAGCTACTGCCATGCCTTCTTTGTAGCTGCGTCAATATGTTCTGTCCAGGTGAGATCCTCAGAGATGTTGACGCCAAGGAACTTGAAATTGCTCACTTTGTTTGCCTATATATTTAAATTTGACAGGGAATTTTCCCTGGTGTGTTGGTCAGGGCACGATATGCAACAGAGACAACATTCCACAATGACGAAGGATAAAGAATTACATAAACAATAAAGTTAGGTGCTGTGCTAAAGTATGGATTTGGAATAAAATGTACACATATGACACTCAGCATAACAATACCCAGGTGACCAGAACTGCATATTGTATTCGCAGTGCAGTCTCACTAACACCCTATAACATGCTATTTTAGCTCTTATATTCAATGTTCCACCCGACAGTAGTGGAAAACATCTCAAGCCTCTTAAGGATGTGATTTTGTCCCTTGTTTTTGGCTGGCTCTTTACTGCATGTTGGAACAAAACAAGGCAGTCTTCAGTTAGGGCATGTTCTTTTCTCAGCTTTGAAAAACTTGAACTGCGGCCAATACCAGAAGAATACCAGAAGGCAGATTCTTAGGGTCTGAAGGCCTTGAGGCACACCTGGTAATAGCAGCAGCAGGAGGAATACTGAGACTGACAGGGAAAGTCCCAGTTCAAAAGATGCGGTGTCATCTTCCAAATTTTACTGGTGCAGGCAGGCATGAATAAGGTTCTCTCTTTAAGAGATGATTTATGTAAGGAGGCTACAGAATAAAGCTCTCCAATTTAAACCAAGTTTGCCAATAATCTGACAGCAGAGGACAGACAAAGACAAGGTCCTTTCATACCTCGTTCTGAACTGAATATAGCACATTGATGAACGAATCCCTGCCACAATTATTTTAATAGCATCTCTGTACTTCCTGAAGAGTGATAATTCACTTAAAGAATGTAAACCACATTTAAACAATTACAGGGAGGATCTCAAACCTGCACCTGAGAGACACTGATGCGCAGGACATCCTTTCACCTCTGATGAGGAACTAAAATGATTATCACCATTGTCCCACAGTGCAGGGATACTTGAAGGAAGCTGCAGTAGCAACTTCCCGTCAAGCTTTTCCTATGGTGTCCTAGAAGGTCTCTGGATCCCTCTGACATACATTGGCCTGGACTTTCATATCCCATTACCTGAAGGTGGGGGGCTCTCTCCTGCATTTAGTGCGCAAAAGTAAAATGCTAAACTGGCTGAAGTTGCCACTGAAAGGATGCTTTCGTGGTCCAGAAAGAGGTGCCAGAGTGGGACGTCCACAGTTCCCACAGGGACCAAACAAATCTCAGGGAAGGGGAACTGATAAAGTTGTATACAATCATGAAGAACGTAGCATCGATGTACATAATCATCTTCCCCAAGAAAGAAAACCAGTGTAAAGGGGGTTTCTTCTTTTTTCTTTGTTACTGTGTATGTAATCAAAAGGGCTTCTTTGTTTTGTTAACTAGCAGGAATGCTTCTTTGTTGCGAGAGAGTGCTGGAAGCTTGTTTGGGTTAAAATTTACTGATAACGAGAATTGTATTCCTTTGTAAACCAAATGGGGATTAATGTTGTTCTTTCTTCTGAGTCTGTAAGCGATTGTTGACGGGCTTTTGGGCAGAACGGCGCGAGGGCGTTGAGAGAGAGGACGCAATGCTGTAAGCTGGGCGAGGAACGGACCCCAAGCGGGGGTCCGAGGCCAGGAGGTACTCCGAGGAGGGCGGATGAAGTTAGATGTGCTTGGTTGACCATTCGGAGGGTCCTGAGCTGTGAGTCGAGAAGTTCGGAGGGGATCGAATGGTGGCCAGAAGACTTCAGTAATTGAGCTCCAACGGTTGTGCGCGAAGTGGTTTGGACTTTGTTAAGTTTGGCGCCTTTTCTTTATTTTTTTCTTCATATATACTGTATCATTATTAATCACTTACTTATAGTAACCGTTATAAATTGTACTCATTTAATCGCGTATGGTGTACTGTCTGTTTTTGGGTGAGGTGGGGACATCACACAGCATCCACACCAGCTGATTACCCAGTTTGGCGGGGCTGAAGGCTGCTCTCCCTAGACGGGAACGAGCTGAGCGAGCCTGAGGCGACCCAGGGGGTTACATTAGCAACCAGAGGGCATAGATTTAAGTTAATATTGGAAAAATCAACCTGAGGGGCTTGCAGAGGACTTGGGTATACAGAACGATCTGACAGAGAAAGCAATTCAGGCAGGTACAATAGCACTTGGGTAAGAATACCGACAGGAAATGTTCTGAGGGGTATGTGCCAATGGTCAGTAAATGGGACTACCTTAGGTGGGTACTTTGGTCAACATGGACAAGTTGGGACAAAGGGCCAGTATATTACTGTTTGGTTCTTTATGACACAGCTTTTAAGGCTTCCACATGAAAACAACACAGAGTTCAGAGGAAGAGGCAGAGACTGCAGGGAAGATGGAAGGAGCTCCAGCTTTCAAAGTGACCTGCAAATCCCGTTCAATAAGCTATGTACTAGGAGAACGGTCCCATGTCTCAAAGAGAGCTGGAGATCCTCTGGGTCTCCCGAAAGAAAAGCTTGACAGAAGCTGGCTACGATACTTTCTCAGGAATCCACACAGATCAAATAACAGTTGTAATCAAATCTTCAGGCAAAAACAGTTAATTTTAATATGCTGCTGCCATTCCACATGATTCAGGAACAGTTTTACAAACCATTAAGAGCATCTTAGAGAAGTCACGTGACTGATAGGGTTGTCATTTGACACTAACTTTACAGCACCAGCGATCGCCGATCAGGATTTCAGTTCCCACCTCTGTAAGTTCGTATGTTCCCAGCATGAGTATGGTTAGTTTCCTCCGAGCGTACTGACATGGTAGCATAGCAGTTAGTACAATACTATACATCACCAGCAATCAGCAATTGGGGTTCAATTCCTGCTACGTTCTCCCTGTGACTATGCGACTTTCCTCCAGGAGCTCCAGTTCCCTCTTATATACCAAAGACATGTGGGTTAGGATTAGAGTTAGTAATATGTGGTCATGCTAATTTGGTGCCAGAAGCATGGTGACACTTACAGACTGTCCCCCCACCCCAGTATATCCTTGAATTATATTGGTCATTAAAGCAAATGACACGTTTCCCTTATGCTTCGATGTGCATGTGACAAATAAAGTTAATCTTTAATCTTTTCTTTGACAGCAGCCGTATTTGCTCTGACAAGCTTAGACAGTTGCAACCACAAGATAAGATAATTATTTAACTGGCAGAGGTCAATCTTATCATGGCAATGGGCCTCAAGGTTAATAGTTTAGCAATACACATGAGAATGAAAGATAACAGTGTCAAAATTGCTGACTCCTGTCTAGAGATGCATAAAACAAGACAGGATGGAGAAACGGCTCTTTTTCATGCTGCAAGCCAATAATTGGCCAACTAAATAATAGGACACGCTAAGAGCCTCCAACCATCCTATTGTACACCATCTGCAGAGAGGTTCATTCCAATGCATCACAGCCACAGCCTTCCTCACAATCGATGGTACCTACATGAGGTATTGTCACAGGAAACCAGCACCCAGCTCCATCATATAGGCCATGTATTCAATAGTTTACTTGTGCATATGCCAATAAACTCAACTTTTTCATTTGATAAATTATTTATTTTAATTATTTATTACAGCACAATAACAGCCAACGAGCCCACTTCATCCAATTACACCCATGTATGTAATCAATTGAGTTACTAACCCATGTGTCTTGTGAGCACCAGAGGAAACATACATGATGATGGGGAGAACATACTAACTCCTTACCAACAGTAGTGGAACTGGATCCAGGGAACTTTGGCTTTGAAAAGGTAGTGGACAGAAGTGCCTGTATCTTTTTTTTCCTTCACTTTGCTAGCTTTGCAGAATCAGAATCAGGTTTAATATCTGGTGTATCTTGCTCTGGAGGCCCTCTGATCACCAGCTGAGATTCTGAGATTGCGGTGTGGAAGCTGAACGTTAGAGAACTGAAAGGGGGAGGAGAGCAGAGCAGCTGACATTGCAGCAAATGGAGGACACAGTTCCCAGCTGAGGAAAGCCAAAGTAAATTTATGTCACCACATACTAGTTTGAGATACATTTTCTTGCAGGCATTTACAGGAAAATAAAGAAATACAATAGCTTTCATGAAAAGCTACACATAAACAAAGACTGATAAATAATCAATGTGCAAAAGAAGACAAATTGTGCAATTGTGCAATTATAAAGAAACAATTCTGAGAACAAGTTGCAAAATCCTTAAGACTTGTAGGTTGTGGAATCAGTCCAGAGTTGAGTTATCCATGCCGGTTCAAGAACCTGATCATTTTAGTTTGATAACTGGTGGCGTGGGACCCAAAGCTCCTGAACCTCCAGTCGCATGATAGTAGCGAGAAGAGAGCGTAACCTGGATCATTGAAGATGGATGCTTCTTTCTTGCATCAGCGCTCTTTACAAATGTGCTCAGTGGTGAAGAGGGCTTTGCCTGTGCTAGACTAGGCTGTATTCACCACTATCTGCAGACTTCTCCATTCTTGAGCATTAGTGTTTTCATACCGTGCTGTGATTCAGCTACTTTGGACACTCGCCACTGTGCATCTCTGGAAGGTTGCTAAAGTTTTAGATTACAGGTTGAAGAAATGCATCGACTTAGAAGCACCAGGAGGGGAAGAGACAACTGGAATTAATCCCATATAGGACAAGATCTTTCTCATTCTCACAGCTGCTGCAGCTTTATCAAGCAGAGAGCGTGTATCATTATCTTCATCCTTCACTGCTAACAAGAGCACGGATTGTTATCTTTTTAGAGGATCTGTTTTGAGTCCAGCTCAAAAGTGCCAATATGAAGAAAGGACACCATCGCCTCTGCTTTCTCAGAAGTTTGCAAAATTCGACGTTATCTAAAACTTTGACAAATACTTATAGATGTGTGGTGGAGAGAATATTGACTCATTGCATCATGACATGGCATGGAAACACGAATGCCTTTGAATGGAAAAGCGGACAAAAAGTACTGGATACAGTCCAGTCCATCACAGGTAAAGCCTGCTGCATCATTGGGTGTATCTATGTTACATGGAACTCTGTTGCAGGAAAGTAGCATCCATCATGAAGGTCTCACACTATCCATGCCATGCTTTCTTCTTGCTGCTGCCATCCATAAGAAGGTATACGAGCCTCAGAACCTCAGAATCCAGGCTCAGGAACAGTTATTACCACTCAGCCATCAGGCTCTTAAACCACTGTACATCTGTAGAAATTTGTAAGAGTCTTTGGAGACATACCAAATCTACACAAACTCCTAATGAAGTAGATTTCCTGGCATACCTTCTTTGTAATTACATCAATGTGTTAGGCCTGGGATAGATCCTCTGAGATGTTGACCTCCAGGAGCTTGAAGCTGCTTGCCCTTTCCACCACTGATGTCTTAATGAGGACTCATACACGTTCTCCCAAATTCCCCTTCCTGAAGTCCACAATCAATTCCTTGGTCTTGCTGATGTTGAGTGATCTATCTCACTCTTGAACTCCCCCTCTTTGCCATCTGGAATTCAACAATGGTGTCATCAGTAAATTTACAGATGGCATCTTAGCTGTGCTTAGCCATACGATCTTGACCATAGAATGAGTAGAGCTTCCCTTAACCAAGTCTTGATTGTCAGCAAGAAGGAGATGGTACCACCAATCCACACTGACTAAGGTCTCCCGATAATACGTCAAGGATACAGTTGCAGTGGGAGGTACACAGGGCATGTTTTGAAGCTTGATGATTAGTACTGAGGAAATGATGGTGTTGAACACTGAGCTGTAATTGGTAAACAGCAACCTAATGTCTGTTTTGCGGTTGTTTAGGTGCTCCAGAGCAGAGTGGAGAGTGATTGAGATTGTATCTGCTGTAAATACAATCTGCTAACAGAACGATCTTTACCTTGCTGAGCCTGGCGACAACTGTTGAACACCTCCACTTACTTACCCCTCGAACAGGACCCCACTAAGGACCATCAAGTCATTGTCTCCCACACCATTACAGACATTATTAACTCTGGGGATCTTCCATCCACTTTCCCTTGCCCGCACCTCCCGTTTCTACCTCCTAGCCAAGATCTACAAACCTGCCTGCCCAGGCAGACCCATTGTTTCATCTTGTTCCTGCCCCTCCGAACGTATATCTGCATACCTTGATTCAGTTTTATCCGCCCTGGTTTAGTGCTTTCCTACCTCCATCTGTGATACTTCCCACATTTCTGATCTTTACAATGATTTCAAGCTCCCTGGCCCAAATCATCTTACTTTCACTGTGGATGTCCAGTCCCTATACACCTCCATCCCCCACCAGGAAGGCCTCAAAGTTCTGTTTCTTTCTGGACACCAGACCCACCAGTTCCCCTCCAACACCACTCTCCTCCATCTAGTGGAATGTCCTCACTCTCAATAATTTCTCCTTTGGCTCCTCCCACTTCCTTCAAACAAAGGGGTAGCCATGGGTATTCACATGGGTCTCAGCTCTGCCTGCCTTTCTATTGGTTATGTAGAATAGTCTATGTTCCAAGCCTACACTGGTATCACTCCCCAACTTTTCCTGTGGTATATCTATGACTACATTGGTGCTGCTTTCTGCACCCAAGCAGAGCTCATTGACTTCAACAACTTTGCCACCAACTTTCACCCTGCCCTCAAATTTACCTGGTCCATTTCCGACACATTCCTGCCCTTTCTTGATCTCTCTGTCTCTATCTCTGGAAACAGCTTATCTACTGATGTCTATTATAAACCCACTTACTCTCATAGCTACCTGGACTATGCCTCTTCCCATCCTGTTACTTGTGAAAATGCCATCCCCTTCTTTCAATTCCTCTGTCCCCCCCCACACCTGCTCTCAGGATGAGGCTTTTCATTCCAGAGTTTAGGAGCTATCCTTCTTCTTCAAAGAAAGGGGCTTTCCTTCCTCCACCATCAACACTGCTGCCACCTGCATCTCTTCCATTTTGTTCACTTCTGTTCTCACCCCATCCTCCTGCCTCCCCACTAGGGATAGGGTGCCTGCTGTCTTCACCGACCACCGCACCAGCCTCTGTGTCCAATAGACAATTCTTTGAAATTTCCGCCATCTCCAATGGGATGTCACCACCAAGGACATCTTCCCTCCCCACCCCCCACCTCACTTTCTGCTTTTGCAGGAATCGCTCCCAACGTGACTTCCCTATCCATTCATCCCTCCCCTCTGATCTCACTCCTGGCACTTATCCTTGCAAGTGGTATAAGTGCTACACCTGCCCCTACACCTCCTTCCTCACTACCATTCAGGGCCCTAAACAGTCCTTCCAGGTGAGATGATACTTCTGTCAGGGTCATCTACTGTACCTGGTGCACCTGGTATGGCCTCCTGTATATCGGTGAGACCTGATATAGATTGGAAAACCACTTAACCAAGTACCTACGCTCCATTAGCCAGAAAAAGTGGGATCTCCCAGTGGCCACCCATTTTAATTCCACTTCCCATTCCTATTCCAACATGTCTCTTCATGGCCTTCTCTCCTGTCGCGATGAGGCTGCACTTAGGTTAGAGAAGCAACACCTGATACTCCGTCTGGGTAGCCTTCAACCCGATGGCACTAACATCGATTTCTCGAACTACCTGTTGTTACGGATTCAGCAACAATAAATATATAAGTGAGGCAGGGGTTTTTATAACAAATAAAACATTTATTAAACACTGAAAAACAAACCCCCAAAAGTAAACAAATCACTAACATAACTGGAAGTCAGCTGCTGTGCGGCAGCTTAAAGCAATGTTGCAAAAACAGTTCTTCAAAGTAGTACTGCAAAAGTTCAAAATGCTTAGTCCTTTAAAGGAGAGACTTTTTAGACGATTTAAATTCTCTTTCACGTCGTGTTGTTGCGGTTCCCAGTCGAACTATACTTTTCCCACGGAGAATTTACGAAGATGGAAATGAAACGGCTTAAAGGCACTGACCTTTCCTTTACAAAACTGTACCGAAACCCTTTCTGCTATTATTTGCAGGGGTTAACACAGACACAGCCAACAAATTCCTTCCGAATGAGGATCAAACAAGGTCGAACCTGTTTCTCCGTCGAAATCAACTTTCCTCGATCTTTTAGCTCCTGAATTCGGATCTTCACTGATTTTTAACTGACAGTATTACAAAGAAACTGCCGGCAATGACCTTTTAAACTTTAGGCATTAAATAAAACTCCATCTTTCAACCAAACTGCGTCATAATATTAGACCACGCAGTAGCATTAAGTCAAAATGGCAAATCTAGCCACGAACTTCCCCTCCTCACAGGGAGGGGTCCTCCTTTTATACCCGGTAAAAGAAACCTGTCACATGACCTCTACTGGCGGGAAAATGACGTCACTCCACCATCACAAGACCACTACCTCAAGTCCAGTAGAGCTTCAACACCAGTCACGTGTCACGGGTACGTAACACTGTGATGTCCCACCCTCACTGTTCCCCATTCCCATTTCTCTCTTTCACCTTATCTCCTTACCTGCCTATCACCTCCCTCTGGTGCTCCTCCTGAATTTCTTTCTTCCATGGCCTTCTATCCTCTCCTAACAGATTCCCCTTTCTCCAGCCCTGCATCTCTTTCACCAATCAACTTCCCAGCTCTTTACTTCACCCCTCCCCCACCTCCCAGTTTTACCTATCACCTTGTGTTTTTTCCTCCCTTCCCCCAACCTTCTTATTTGGACTTTTCTCCATTCTTGATGAAGGGTCTCGGCCCAAAACGTCGACTGTACTTTTTTCCATGGATGCTGCCTGAGATCCTCCAGCATTTTGTGGATTTCCAACATCTGCAGATTTTCTCTCGCTTGTGCTGTAGGTCTGTTGTGGCAGCATGCATATTGTAGTGGGTTCAGGTCCTTACTCAAGCATGAGTTAAATCTAGCCATAACTAACCTCTTGACGCATTTCATTACAGTAGATACAAGGGCCACAAGCCAGTTGTGGTTGAAGCAGCTCTTCCTGCTCTTCTTGGGCACTGAAGTGATCTGAAATGTTCTGTTGATGAGGTAGCATTAGGGTTGTTCGAGACAATTCAAAAACCTGATGACTGTCAAAAAGTAGCTGTTACTGAACCTGACTGATCACAATCACATTGAACCACACTGGTCAGTGGGACAAGTCCATTCTCCCTATCCTATGTTTGCAACCAGAAGATGCCCTACTGTTGTGTTTACCATGCCACTGAAATTGGCACCCCCCCCCCCCCCCCCGGTGTCCTTCAGCTTCTCTGATTCAACTATCTGGGACAAATTCAATATAAGCTTTCAATAACAAATTGAGCAAAAATTTGCTTAAGGGGAACGATTAGACAAATTAAATTCAAATTTGAAGTTTAATGCATAATTTGGGAGGGATGAACAGAGCTCATTTTGCCATTCTCACTTTGTAGTGTTCTGTGTGGTGCTACCGAGCATCGTGGGTAGCGTGTATTGAACATTTCAGTAATATTTTATAAATATATTGTTTGATTAAGTATTCTTTGTTGTTTAAGTAATTCCTTAAGGGTAAAATTGTGTGAATGGCATATGTGAAGATGTTGTATCCAGAGATACCGGCCACGTGACAGACGCACTGCCACCTGGCTGGTCGGAGGACACACCACATGCCAATCAACATTTGGTCCCTCACAACTAATCAATGCACACCTAAATTTTGGTCACCTTAATTGGATCATCTCGCACAGCCCCATGCTATAAAAGGATAGACTTGTGCCTGGCTCGGTCTCTCTTACAGACCACCTCATTGAAGGTAAGTGCATTGATTTATGTTTGGGAAGGTCTATCGTTTGTCCTGGTAAGGGAGCCGCAGCTATCCAAGGTCAAGGGGGATAGCTGTCGTAGTGCTTTTCCCTTGGTCTTTGTTTGTGTAACCGTACCCTGTCCCCACACCGCTTCCTGTGTATTGTAGTTGCTTGTGTTGACACAACTTCCCCTTGTAAATAAATTCCTTATTATTAAAACTGTGTGTGTCCAGGCCTCTACTGTTGAGACTCAAAGAACCAGTTATTTTCCATCACAACAGATGCCACCACGACAAGTACAATGCCTCACTAGAAATTAAAACTAAATACACACAGTTATCTCTAGGTTCCTTGTGTTTTTCTTTCGATTAGTTTTGGAGTTACAAAATATAACTGTGGTGACGAGGAAGTTTTAAATGGCTACCTACATGTTAAAGTGCAGCAAGATGTTCAAGGTTTAAAAAAAATGTGCAGTGAGACAGTCAAGTTTATAAAAAAAAGGTGATGCAATATTGGGTCACAAGGCCTCTTCTCCAAGAGCGTCTCTAATATGACGCCTGCTTGTTGTCCAGAATAAAAGACTTCTAAATCACCAGCTTTAGTGCCTCCCAATGACTTGGATCACAGTCACAACATTACGAGAAAGCACTCAAAGTGGCTTCTAACTGAAACACATTTAAAAGAGCAGGTGAAATCACTGTATCAATGGAAACCACTGCCAGAGAAACAGATCAGGAATGAAAGTGAGTGCGAACGTTTATACCCCGACTCCCCGTGTGTTCTTTCAATTAGTTTTGGAGTTACAAAACATAATAGTGGGTATGCTATGTTGATGCTGGAGTGTGCGGTGACACGTGCTGGCTTCACCCAGTGCACCCAAGTCATTAACACAAAGGTTGCACTTCACTATACAGTTTCTAGAAAAAGTCTGTGAACCCTTTGCAATTACCTGGTTTTCTGCATGAATTGCTCTTAGAATGTGGTCTGATCTTCATCTAAGTCACAATAAAAGACAAACACAATCTGCCTAAATTAATAACACACAAACAGTTGTACTTCTTCTCGTCATTACTGAGTACACCATTGAAACAATCACAGTCCAGGCTCAAAAAAGTATGTGAACCTCTGGGGTAATGTCTTCTATAAAAGCTATTTGGAGTCAGGTGCTCCAATCAATGAGATGAGACTGGAGATGTGAGCGGTTGAAGTGCCCCGCCTTTTATAAAAGATACACAAAGTAAAGTTATTAACACAGCCTGCCCTTCTCAAGAAAGATCTTTTTATGTGCTCCATGTCTTGATCAAAACAACTTTCAGAGGACTTTAGAAGAACAATTGTAGAGCTGCATGAAGCTGGAAAAGACTACAAAAGCATTTCTAAAGACCTGAATGTTCATTAGTCCACAGTGAGAGAAGTTCTCTCCCGGTGGAGGGAATTCAGTACTCCCTAGTAGGTATCCTGCAAATATCACACCAAGAACACAACGTATAATGCCAAAAAGAGGTGAAAAAGAACCCAAGGGTAAGAGGAAAAGACCTGCAGAAATGTCCAGAACTTGCTAAAGTCTCTGTTCATGTGTCTATTATAAGAAAAGCACTGAACAAGAATAGTGTTCCGAATCAGAATCAGGTTTATTATCATTGGCATGTGACGTGAAATTCGTTAACTTAGCAGCAGCAGTTCAATGCAATACATAACCTAGCAGAGAAAAAAATAATAAATAAAATAAAACAGTATAATAATAATAAACAAGTAAATCAATTACATATTTTGAATAGATTTTTAAAAAACATGCAAAAACAGAAATACTGTATATACAATAAAGTGAGGTAGTATCCGAAGATTCAATGTCTATTTAGGAATAGGATGGCAGAGGGGAATAAGCTGTTCCTGAATTGCTGAGTGTGTGCCTTCAGGCTTCTGTACCTCCTACCTGATGAGGTAACAGTGAGAAAAGGGCATGCTCTGGGTGCTGCAGGTCCTTAATAATGGATCTCACAGAGGAAACCACTGCTCTCCAAATAAAAACATTACTGCACATCTCATGTTTGCAAAGACCACCTAGATGTTCCATAATGCAGCTGGGACAATATTCTGTGGACGGCTGAGACAGAAGTGGAACTTCCTGGCAGAAATACACACTGCTATCTTTGGAGGAAAAAGGCCACTGCAGACCAACACCAAAACCTTGTAACCACTGTGAAGCATGGTGGAAGGAGCATCGTGGTTTGGGGCTGCTTTGCTGCATCGGGGTCTAGACAGCTTGCAATCATTGAGGGAGCAATGAATTCAGAATTGCATCAAGGCATTTTACAGGATACTGTCATAGTCGCAGTCCATCACTTGAAGCTGAATGATGCAACAAGACAATGATCTGAAACACAAGAACATATCAACAACAGAATAGTTTTTTAAAAATGTTGTGTTTTGAAATGGCCAAGTCAGAGTCCAGATCTTAACCCAAATGACATGCTGTGGCATGACCTGAAGAGGGTTTTTCATGCAAGGTATTCCAGAAATGTTGATGAACTGAAACTGAGTGGAGGAATGGTCTAAAATTCCTCCAATCTGATGTATGGGACTGATCAACAGTTACTGGAAACATTTGGCTGAAATTATTTCTGTGCAAGGAGATCACAACAGTTACTAAAAGCAAATGTTCACAAACTTTTTCCAACAAATACATGTATTATCAGATCACTTATCTCAATAAATAAATGAATAAGTATAATTTTTTGCATTATTTATTTAATTGGGCTCTTTATCTGGTTCTAGGACTTGTGTGAAGATCTGATAACATTTTAGGTCATATATTAATGCAGAGATAGAGAAAGTTCTAAAGGATTCACAAATTTTTTGGCACCACTATATGTTTTGATGTACATGTGTAAATAAACTTGAATCTTGAATTTTGAATTTCTTTTATAGAGGGAAAGAATATAGAAATATAACATGTATTCTAATATATAATATGATAAATACAGCAAATTCCAGTGAATTCCGGTTAATTGGGACACAGTGGGACCAGTACATTTTGGCCCAATTAAGTGGATGCCCCAATTAGCAAAGGTATACAAAAATAACAAATTACTGTTTAACTGAGTAACCAGTTATGTATTTAAATGAAATACAGAACAAATTAGATTGGAATTAATACTACTACAGTACTAAAACTATGTATTAGTTCCTAATAGTTATTGATTGAGAAATTAATTGTACACTGATGCTTTCTTTTGATTGACTGTAAAAGAATGTAATAAGTGCAGACTCCTACTGTAGATAGTAGACTGTCTTCATACAATGCTATTGATGATTGTAATCTTCAAATCTTAGTTTTCATTATAACATTCAAAATGATTGTGGATGCCTTCAGATCCTTCACAGTTCCTAACTTGTTCATGTAGTGAAATTGTTTCATTTTTACTCCTGGCTGTTTCTCACATCTCCAAGTCTAAGTTATTGAAACCACATTGAGCAAAACAGTTTTGAATTGTCTTACTGCTTATTTCTTTCCAATTATCAGAGACAAAACTCATTTATTCTTCAAAACGAGCACATGCAACTGATGGAATTTATAAAAATGTTCGCTCTAAGCTCTAAGTGTCTAATGGCCACACAAGTGCACACATCTGAAACTAATTAGAAACTAATTAACTGAAAACTACTGTATATATAGAATATGCACAGGAGAAATAGAAGGAAGAAAAATGCATTAAACCGGTTGAGTTGCTCTGTCATTCCGTATCCTATCTTATCGGATCTACTTGATCTGCTCCACCTCTCTGCTTCCAGTGCAGTCCATGTGGAGTTTGCACGCTCTCCCAGCGACCCTTAGCTTTCCTCAAGGGTGGTCCATTTTCCTACCATAGCATGCAGTCTGGTAGATTAACTGAGTCCTGATGAAGGGTCTAAGCCCAAAACATTAACATTTTGTTCCTCTCCATAGATGCTGCCTGATTTGCTGACTTCCTCAAGCATTTTGTACGTGTTGCTCTAGATTTCCACGGTCTGCAGAATTCTCAGAACGTGTCCATTCCTGGGAATTGTTCATAATCCATCAGAAATTAACAACTGTGTGTGTGGGAGAGGGTCACAGGAACAGCAGTGACAGGAGACGGAGCAGGCATTGAAGGTCGCTATCCAGTCTTATTTCCTCAGTGAAGGAGCGAGTGAGTCTGCCCAGTGCTCCCAGCTCTGCTCTGTCCAACCCAGCCCCCAATTGCTGTGGTTCAATTGTATGCAGAATGTCCATAAGTTGACATGTATCTCAGGGAGAACCTATACAAGCATTCGACAGAAGGAAATCATCTGCCCTATGGTCCATATGTGATGATATGTTCTCAGTAAAGTGATTATCTCTTATGTCTCTACTGAAGTGGAGTCACTCCGACTTGAGCCAACTAAGGGTGGCTAGGTTAGACTCCATCTGCTATTCCTCTGTTTAGAGAATTCTGGGCAGTCAGCAACACTATCCACACCACCACCAATCTTCACATCAGCTGCAAACTTACTAACCCACCAATCTACATTTTCATCCAGATCATCTATATACATCAGAAACAGCAGGAGTCCCAGTACAGATCCTTGCAGAACATCACTAATCACAGACCACCAGCCAGGATTAGTCCTTTTGGTCACCATCCTCTGTCTTCTATGGGTAAACCAGTTCTGAATCCAAACAACCAATTCCCCATTGATCCCACGCATGTAAATCTGTTGGAAGAGCAATCCACAAGGGACCTTCTCAAATGCCTTACTAAAATCTATATAGACAACATTGACAGCTCTACTATCACCCTCGACAACTTGTCAAAAATTCAATCAAGTTAGTAAGACATGACTTGCCCTATACACAGCCATGGCAGCTCTCTATAATCATGGTATGGTTTTCCAAATGCCTATAAATCCTATCTCTAAGATGCATCTCCAGTAACTTCCCTGTCACTGACGTGAGACACACTGGTCTGTAGTTTCCATGTCTATCCTTGGCTCCCTTCTTGAATATTGGAACAACATTAGTACTCACCAGTCCTCTGGAATCTTGCCTGAGGCTAGAGAGGACTTAAGATAATGGTCAAGGCCATAACAATCTCTTCACTTCTCTCACAATAATATGGGGTTTATCCCACCAAGCCCTGAGGACTTAGCCATCTTAATGCTCTTTAAGAGACCCAACACTACCTCCTTTATTTCAAAATATCTTGCTTATTAATACTCTTGAGTCTGATCTCCCTTCTGCTTGGTAAATATTGATGTAAAGTACTCATTAAGGAGCTTACGTATATCCTTTACATCCCAGCAAATGTTTCCCCCTTCATCCTTCAGTGGTTCCACCTTCTCCCTAGTTATCCCCTTCCTCCTATTGTGTGTGTACCTACTCTCTCCCTAGTTATCCCTTCCTCCTATTGTGTGTGTACCTACCCTCTCCCTAGTTATCCCTTCCTCCTATTGTGTGTGTACCTACCCTCTCCCTAGTTATCCCTTCCTCCTATTGTGTGTGTAGAATGTCTTGGGATTCCAGTTAACCCTACTTGCCATGGCACCTCCTTGCTTTCTTAAATCCCTTCTTGAGTTCATTTTTTGGCTTGTTTATAATCCTCTAGACCTCTTTTTGATTCTAGCTTCCTCACCATTACATATTTTTCCTTTTTCTTCTTGGCTAAATTCAACACCTTGCCCAACAACTGAGGTTCTCTTACCTTGACATCCTTTTCCTTCCTTCTGACCAGAACATACCTGTCCTGTACTCTGTGCATTTGGTCTTTAGACATGGCACACGTGGACTTCCCAAGCGCAACTGCTCCCAATTAATCTCCCTAGCTCCTGCCTATTGCTCTCTTAATTTGCTCTGCTCCAGTTTGCTGCTCTACCACAAGGTCCATATTTATCCTTATCTATAACTTAAGGAGATGTTGTCACTGTTCCCTAACTGCTCACCTAATGAAAGGTTGGTCACCTGGCCAGATTCATTAACCAATACCAGATCCAGTACAGCCCCTAATCTTATTGGACTATCTACATATTGATTTAAGAAACTCTCCTGAATACACCCAACAAATTCTGTCCTCCTTAAACCATTTGTGCTCAGAAGATCCCAGCTGATATTAGGAAAGTTGAAGTCCCTTATGACACAACCCTATTATTTTTACACTTTTCCTTAATCTGGCTGCATATCCGTTCCTTAATATCCTAGTGGCTATTGGGGGGGGGGGTGAACTGTAGTACAATCCCATCTGAGTGATTGAACCCTTCCTATTTTTTAGTTCTACCCATATAGACTCAGTGAATGAGCCCTCCATTATGCCCCCTCTGAGTGCAGCCATGATATTGTTCCTAATTAGTGGCGCAACTCTCCCCTTCCCCTCGTGTACCTCCCTCTATATCTTTTCTAAAACGTCTATATCCTGAAGCATTAAGCATCCATTCCTGTCCCTCTTTCAACCAAGTTGTTGTAATGGCGACAAAATTAGCACAAAGCTTTACAGTACCATCGACCCGGGTTCAGTTCACCGCTACCTGTAAGATATTTGTATGCTCTCCCCGTGACTGCGTGGGTTTCCTCTGGATGCTCCATTTTCCACCCACAGTCCAAAGACATACTGGTTGGTAGGTTAATTGGTCTTTGAAAATGGTCCCATGACTAGACTAGGATTAAATTGGGGGATTGCTGGGCAGCTCATCTTAAAGGGTCAGAAGGGCCTACTCCATGCTGTATCTCAATAAATAAATAAATAAAATTATAGTTCCAATACTGGTCCATGCTCTACATTTACCAATAATACTAGCATTAAAATACACTGTCTTTCCTATCGCTCTTCCCTGTTTTTACTGGCCCTGATATCGACCTTCCTCACTATCCCTCCACTTTCTGACCTATTGCTCGGGCTTGCATCGCTCTGTCAAACTAGTTTAAACCCTTCTGAATAGCACTGGTAGACCTCCTGGCCATGACGCTGGCTTCTTTCCAGTTTAGGTGCAACCTGTCCCTCTTGTTGAGGTCACACTTGTCCAGAAGAAGTTCCAGTGATCTAAGGACCTCCTGCATCAGTTGCTCAGCAACTCATTCATCTATACTATCATCCTATTCCTGTCTTGACTGGCACGTGACGCTTTGAATAATTCAAAGATGACTATCTTGCATGTCCTGCTCTTCAGCCTTTCCTAATACCCTATACTCTCTGCACAGGACATCTTCACACTTTCTATCCATGTCATTAGTGCACCTTGACCTCTGGCTTGACCTTGACCTCTTCCCCTTGAGAATATTCTACAGCTGCTCCGAGACACCCTGGACCCTAGCAACATACCATCCTGGCATCCCTTTCTTGGCCACAGAATCTCCTATCCATCCCCTAACTATTGAGTCTCCTATAACTATTACTCCACCTGACTTTACCCTTCCATGACATTAAACTTACTTCAGCAGTTTGCTTCTTGCTATGCATTGGTTACCCTGTTCATCAGCGAGGACAGAGGGATCGGTCAGCAGGATATGGTTTGGGTTAGGATACAGAGAGCAGAGTCCTGTGTTGTAGAGCATAAAAGGCAGTGGCCAACCAGGAGAGCACCAGAGGACTCAGGACAACCAATAGGAGCCTGTTGATTCAACCACTGAATGTCCAGAGATAAGACAGCCCATGAACTCCTTTCAAACATTTAATCTATTGTTATCATAACCTTCTGTTCTTTTCTAATTTTGCCTATAATGCCCATCTCCAAGAACCATAAGATATTCAGCTTGCCTCCTATCCTGGTTCCTTCCCCTGACTTAAGCAGTATTGTTTTCAATCATTTGAATCAAATTCCCTCTTGAAAGCAATTTTATTAATTGTTTCTATATGCAGCTTCTGAAGTATTGCATTTTGATTCATAACTATTTATCCAACAAAGAATGTACCAAATCATATTGAAAAGTTATTCTCCTGATTTTCCCACTGGGTGCATTGTCCATGCTGACTGATTATCCTTTTTCAAGGTCTGCTAGTTTCTCAGCTGTTTCTGCTTCCTCTTCCAACTGCTTGCTCCATAATAATGAGGAACGGGAACTTCTGCAAATGGTTAGACCACGTTTGGTTTCAAACTTTCATAGGTATCTATCCAAAAACAGACAATTTCAGTTCTGGAATGAAGTCATGTCTGTGGCTACATTTACATCAATAAATGACTGCAGCTATAGTGAAAGAGAAACATTTGTCAATACTTAAATACTTGATAAATAGGTTGGAAGTACTTTAAAGGTGTTGATACTTCATGCATAAAAATATTGCATTATACTGTAATTTTCAATTTGTCATTATTTGGGAAACAACCATGATGTCTTGTAATTTTAAAACTATATTCTGCCTTCTGCTCGTTTTTCCTTTAGTACTGCCTCGATTTTCTTATACTTGGAATGATTTGTCTGGTTGGTATGCAAAATAAAGCTCTTCCCGGTACCTTGGTACATGAGACAAGAATGAACTAATTACCAATTGCCATGTCCCTCTCCATCATTCGCAGGAATCCAAACAGCTAGTATTTATTTATTTATTCATTTAGTGATACAGTCCCTTCTAGCCACACCACCTCCATGACCCCACAACCTCAATTAACCCTAACCAAATCATGGGACAATTTACAATGACCAATTCACCTACCTGGTACATATTTGGACTGCGGGAGGCAATTGGTGCACTGAGGGAAAATCCATCATTCTATGGGAAGGATGTTCAGAGGCACCTTACAGAAGAGTACCTGAGTTGAACTCTGAATTCAGAGCTGTAACAGCATTATGCAAACCACAATGCTATCATGGTGCTCACATCAATACATGGAGGTAGTCAAAAGGAAAATCAGTAGTGTGGCATCAAACCAATGATTCATGAAAGTGGCACACCACATCTCCCCAAGGGCTGTTAGGGAAGGGCAATAAATGTTGGCCTTACCACTGATACCCAAGTGGCTTATAGTGAAGTTTATCTGTTGCAATGTGGGCCACAATCTTCCCTTTCTCTGGTGGGGGGAAGAGTTATCTTCCGTTCCAACATTGCTGGCCAGAAATGTTGATGGTTTATTCCCCTCCATAGATGATGCCTGACTTGCTGCATTTTGTGTCTTGGAATACTTCAATGGAGATCAGACAGACACAGAAGATTTAGAATGGAAGTCGGAAAATTAATTGGTAACAACATAGCCTACTACAGCTCACTGAGCCTGCTTCCATCAACCACCCATTTACACTAATCCTACATCAATCTCATCTTTCATTCTCCTCACATTCTCTTCAACTCCCCCCAGAGTCAATCATTCAACTACACACTCGGGGTTATTTACAATGGCCAGTGAATCTGCCAGACCACATGCCTTTGGGAGGTGGGAGGGAACTGGAGCACCTGGAGGAACTACACATGGTCACGGGGAGAATGTGCAAACTTCACACGGGTGGCACCAGGGATCCAGATTCACATCCAGATGTGACATCAGATCTGCTAGGTGACCTGTTCTTTTCACTTTCCCACCAGTAGGTCGACTTGTAGCATTCTACCCTGTGAGTCCAAGGATCATGTACTCACATTCTACTCCGGGATAATTTCCAGAAGTCAATTTACAAGCCGTCCCTGGGTTTTAATCTCCAACCCATGAACACCCATACATACAAACGAGCTCCCACTCTATTACTGAATTCAAAAGTCCAACATAGCATTCGTTCCGACGAACTGCAGAACCAGATTCCCCACACTGTTCACTTTTTTGCATTTGTTCTTTCTTATCAGTTATATATGCTTTTGATGCAAGGTCAAAGTAAATTTATTATCAAAGTACATATATGTCACTATGTACAACCCTGAGATTCACTTTCTTGTGGGCATACTCAGTAAATCCATAATAGAATCAATGAAAGTCAATGGGTGTTCAACCAGTGTGCAAAAGGCAACAGACTGTGCAAATACCAAAAGAAAGAAAGAATAATAATAAATAAATAAGCAATAAATATTGAGGACATGAGAGGAAGAGTTGTGGGAGCATTTCAATGATGCAGCAAGTGAAGTTGAGTGAATTCATCCCCTCTGGTTCAAGAGCTTGATGGTTGAGGGGTAATAACTGCTCCTGAACCTGGTGGTGTGTTTAGCACATTGGATGATTTTTGACTTATAGACAAACTTTGTTGAAAGATGTCATATTTAAGATTGACCTATATTACTTTTGACATGGCAAGATGTTGGATAAGTTATTTTTTTTAAATCATGGATGTTGAATTATCACTTGCAATTACTCTGCATTGTAGATCAAGGCTATGTGTGTAATAATAACAGTAAAGGGTTTGAGTTTATTATACACATGCAGACTTTGTAAAGGCCAAGGTAAGCATCCAGAATATGCATCTTCAGCAGGCATGTTACAGCATTAACATGCTGACAGCTGCAAATGGGAACAGAAAATGCTAGTTCATTCCATGGAAAGGGAAGCAGAGTTTGTACTTCTGGTTGTATAGAAACTGACAAAGAGAAGTTTCTTGTTTATAGCAACATACCAAATGTTGCAGGAACTCAGCAGGTTAGACTGCATCTATGGAGGAAAATGGACAGTCGACATTTCAGGTCAAGACTTTTAATTGGGTCTCCCTTGTTCACAGACCTCTGCTTATTTGCTCTCAGATGCTCATGTATTCTCAAATGTCAAATTGTTTCTTTGTGGCTCATTATCAGCCATCAGTTCTCCATCTTTTGATTTATTCAGCTCTTCTGTTCTCTGGCGTTGGGCCGATGAAAGGTCATTGATTCGAAACATTAACTCTCCTTCTCACTCTCTGCAGCTGCTGGCTGACCAGCTTCTTGTGGAAATTTCAGACTTCTATCACCTGAGCTTCTGCTAATTTCCAGTCCTAATGAAGGGTCCTAACCCAAAACATTGACTGCCCATTTTCCTCTATAGGAGCTGCCTGACCCACTGAGTTTCTTCTGCGCTTTATCTGTTGCTAATTTCCAAGAGCTTATTTCACGTTTCCACCACTTGCAGGACTTTGTTCATGCAAACTGAATGTTATCGGTCTACACAAACAGAAAATGCCAGAAGCAAAAAGCAGCTCTGAGAGTATCACTGGGTTCAAAAACAGGTTGATGACCTTAGAAAAATGTCTGTTCATTCTTCCTGTTATTGCATAACAAACTTCACCTGACTGTGATAAGAACTGTTGGAAGCACTCTGCAGATCACGCAGCATCTGTGTGAGGAAAAACATTTGAGGTCAAAATGAAAGCATGTTAGTTTTAAATTGCAGAGAAGATAGTGAGGGCTGCAGAGAACAAAGGGAATATTTCCAATATCAAAGACAGTCTCTATCCCACAGTTAACAGACTCCCAAACAGACCTCTCATTTGCCAAAAGATTAACTCTGGATCTCACAATCTACCTTGTCGTTGGCCTTGCACCTCATTTGTGTACCTGCACTACACTTTCTCCGTAGCCACAACCCTAGATTTCTAGATTTCACCACCCACCCCCCACCCCACTTTACTACCTCAATGTTTCTTTGTATGGCATGATCAGACAAGGTGGCATGCAAATAAAAGATTTTTCCTGTATCTCAGTACATATGATAACAATAAACCATTACAATCAGCTGATGCCTGGACCATCATGGTGAAAGGGAATGGTGAAGTCCCCCACTGCTGTTAATGAGGCTAGTTAGAGAGAGGCAGCATGAACACTGCAGAAAGCAAAGTGTCTGCAGCTCCTGTGGGATGAGTTTTCTCCATTTTTATTTCACCTGTCCAGCATCTGCAGTTTCATATTGATTTTTATGTTCATGAGAGGATTAAAACACAAACTGAACCAGAGCACCTGGGACAGAATCCAGCTTAGAGAGTAATAATGTTATGATTCCATATGATTCAGTTACTGGTCTGGCAATCCAAAGGTATCTAATGATATGGGTTCAGATCCCTCCACGACAGAGGATGGATCCTTAATTATATAGATTATGGTTCATTAAAACAATGCTAGTTAGCCGTGATGGGAACTGGGAAATTATCATATAGTCATTTAAAATCCACCATATTCATTCGTGGAACCTGCCTTCATTGTTCAGTCTGACATACACAGGACAACAGTGTTGCTGAATCTTAATAGAGTGATTCAGTTCAAAGGAAGCTAAAGATAAGCTTCAAAATGCTGGACTGGCCAGCAAGCTTGACATCCTTAGGGAAAATGAATTAAGAAAAATTCAGACAGCCTCGGGTGCTCTGTTGGTTACTTTGCACATAGTTGCATAACAAGTTTAAAAGCCACAAAACATTTTATTGAAATTGGAAGCCAATTCAAACAAGACTCATGACTATAATTGCAGTTTACTGTTGATCTTGGAATATTGGCAATTGAAAAGCTAAATAAGTAGAATTTAACAGGGTCAATAAAATTTTGTGTTGTACAAGCTGTGTTTCTCTCCAAATTGGCCCATACTAACATCTTGAATTTAATACAGCATAGAATCAAAAATAAAACAATGCATTCTACTGCAGCGCTCTGAGAAAAAGAACTTGACTTTGAGTCAAGAGACAAGTCAAAGAGATAGATAAAGAGATTTATTAATTGTACTCTAGATGCATATTCCACATTTTACGGGCATCTTCTCCACATTTGCCAAGAGATTTCTGAATGTTCCATGCACCATGAACTAGTTCACTCTTTTGCCCTCTTTGTACATTATTTATATATATTATTGTAACCTACAGTAATTATTTATGTATTTCACTTACTGCCGTTACAAAACAACAGATTTCATAACAACACACGTAAAATGCTGGCGGAACTCAGTGGAGCTGGCTGGATCTGTGGAAAACAGTCAACACTTTGAGGCAAACACTTCACCAGGATTCATTTCATAACATATGTCAGTGATAATAACCCTGATTCTGATTCTGATTCCAATTCAGAGATGGGCAGTCAAGTCACAAGTGTCATTGGTAGAGTGATTAAGATCAAGGAGATACTGGATGCATAAATCGGAAGAGCACAGTGAGTGAGTTATATTGATACAGCACATTTCACGGACTTCCAAATACCTTCACATCAAATTCACAGCTATATTGAAGGAAATGTGGTTGTTTCGTTTCACATGGACAGATCTCACCTGAGTGTGATGGGGCCACTGTTGAATCCTGATGCTTTTGCGATACAAAGGCGCTTCAGAAGTCAAGAATGAGGCAAAAAACTTGTTCTTTATGTTAGTTTTAGTGAAGTGTTACAAGAGCAAGGAGAGGGAAAGGGAAGCTTGGCAAGAGACACAGGAAAAGAGAGCAACTTAAAAGTAATGTGGACTTCTCATACCAGACGACTGATAACAGAAATTCCAACATAACTTCCATTGATAACAGTTAACCAATTAAATAGCCAGGTTCAAATGATCTGACATCCAACGCTGAAACCAAGCAGTCCTCCAGAAAAATACAGAGGCAACTGTAACCACTAGAAATCTTCCTGAATAATTACATGTTGTGATGGTATTGAGTTTGCTGAGCACAAAGTTCTAAACTCAAACAAAGACCTTAAGCCCTATCTGACATGAATAGCTACAGATACCGTCACTAAAGAGAAGTTATACCGTAATTAATCAATTTTCAATTACTAGTCTACTTCCCTGTTAATCCTCCACAACAAGTTTACCTGCCAATACTCACTATTTGAGTATTGTATCCTCCACCCCCCACCCATGAAAAGATGCTTCCAGCTAACAAAGTAGTTTAAACAGAGTTCATTTATACTTAGTGATACACGTTTAAATTCAAACAACATTCTTAAAAAAGGTCAAAATTCACAGAGAATTTCTATCTTATGAAAGATTTACCAAAGTACATAAAGGATTTCCAAAACACAGGTAAAATTCCTATAAGCTGCAGATGAAGAAGTCACCTGTCACAGAAATTGAAGTCAGAAGAATGGATTCTAATTCACCCCGTGTTTCTGTCATTCTTCTTGATATTCTGTGACCTGAACTTCTTTACTTTCATATTGCTTCTCTGCCACTTGGGTGACTATACACATATGTGATACTTCTTCAGATACTTCTTAACACAAACTTTCTAAAAGTTTCTTAGGACAGGGATCCCAGATACCCACAATTAATAAACAAGGGAAAATCTGCAGATGCTTGAAATCCAAGCAATGTAGACAAAGTGCTCAAGGAACTCAGCAGGCAGCATCTATGGAAAAGAGTACAGCTGATGTTTCAGGCCAAGACCCTCCATCGGGACCGGAGAAAAAAAGATGTGGAGACAGAGTTAGAAGGTGGGAGGAGGGGAGGAGGAAACACAAGGTGATAGGTGAAACTGAGAAGGATGAAGTAAAGAACTGGGAACTTGATTGGTGAAAGAGATACGGGGCTGGAAAAGGTGAAATCTGATGAGAGAGGACAAAAGGCCATGGAAGCAAGAAAAGGGGGAGGAGCACCTGAGGGAGGTGATAAGGAGATAAGGTGAGAGAAGGAAATAGGAATGGGGAATGGTTGGGGGTTGGGGGTGGAAGCATTACCGGAAGTTTGAGAAATCAGTATTCTTGTGGGTTGTTAGTGGCTGAGACAATTACAACTTGATTGGAGATCCAGTCACCATTTGCATGTTACTTCCCCTGCAATAGAGCAAACTGGAAGTGAATTAATAAAAGCAATCACACAACAGTCTCCATGCTGTACACTATGAGCGTGAATTCATTGCAGCGACCAGTCAATCTATCTCACTCCTGTACATTTACATTACTGTGCCTTCATCACAACATTGGTGTTATCAGCAAACATGTGCATACCATTTGAGCTGTGACTAGCTACACAGTTGTGAGTATAGAGAGAGTAGTGCAGTGAGCCTGGTGATTATCAGAGGAGGAAATGTTATCACTGATCTGCACAGTTTGTGGTCGCCGGATAAGGAAGTCGAGGATCTATTTGAAGAGGGGAGCATGGAGGCCCAGGTTTGGTAGCTTGTTGTTTAGTACTGAGAGGTTGATGGTGTTAAACACTGAACAGTAGTTGATAAACAACAGGCTGAGTACAGTGCCAGTGAGATTGTGTCCTCTGTAGACCTGTGGTGATGATAGGCAAATTACAAATAGTCCAGGTCTTTGCTCTAGCCATAACAAAGTAGATGTGAATGTTACTGGCAAAAACCAAATAGCTGTTGAGGTAGCTCACCCTGCACTTCTGGGAAACTGGCATGATTAATGGCTTTTTGAAGCAGGTGAATTCAACAACACCATGATCCCTTTGATCACTTTGTAGTAAAATGAACATTTTTTTGTTCTAATCATGGCCTTTCATGTAAAAGTTGCATTTACATTTAATTTTTATGTTTTTTTTCTTGCAAATGCAGCTTATATGATGTTACTGATGCTGCTACAAGTAAATTTTACATTGCACCTGTGTATGTACATACTGTAGTGGTGCACATGCCAATAACTCGACTTTGACTATTACAGCACTGCACTGTAGTCAAGATGGCTGCTCAAGTCCCCGGATGTACCTTGACTTTTCACTCAGAAGGACTACAGTTGCCAAATGCTCCAGACTGAGGCATCAGAGTGCTCCAAGGCTCAAAGTACAATGATATGGAGAAAGGCCATGAAATGACTTTCTTTGTTGTTATTCATTCATTCACAGAACACGGGCAATGCTGTTTTAATTGGCCTTCGCTAATCCTAATGGCCATTATGAAGACCATAAGACATAGCAGCAGAATTAGTTCATTCATCCCGTCGAGTCTGTTCCACCTTTCCATCATAACTGATTTATGTGCTCCATTCTCCTGCCTTCTTCCCATAATCTTTCACTTCCTGACTAAACAAAAGTGTTCAACTTCCATTTTAATGTACCTGATGACTAGTTTCCACAGTCGACTATGCCAGTGGCCCAGAGCCATCAAATGCTTCTCGTACGTTAACTGTTTCATTCCCAGAATTATTGTTGTAAACCAACTTTACTCTCTCCAATGTCAGCGCATATTTTCTTAGATAAAGGGCCCAAATCTGTTCACAATACTCCAAGTGCAGCCTGACCAATCCCTTATAAAGCCTTAGCGTTACATCCTTCCTCTGATACTCCAGCCCTCTCCAAATGAATGCTAACATTACATTTCCCTTCCTCACCATTGACTCAAACTGCAAGAAGACCTTTATGGAATCCTGCACAAGGACACCCAAGTCTCTTTGCACCTCGAATTTTTGAATTTTCTCCCCATTTAGAAAACAGTCTGCACCTTTATTCCTTCTGCCAAAGTACATGACCATATACTTCTCTGCACTGCTTCCCATCTGTCACTTCTTTGCCCGTTCAACTAATTTGTCTAAGTCCTTCTAAAAACCTGTTTCCATCAGGCGATAGTAAGCAGCCATCTTGGATCACTGCAGTCCATGTAGCTAAGGTACTCTAAGTATGCTATTATGTTTGCAGTTCTCATATACCTTGCTATAATCATACACCTTATTGTTTACCTGCACTGTACTTGTGTTAGCATAACATTTTGTTCTGTTCTAGTGTTACTGTTTTACCTGGTATTACCTCAATGCACTTTTTAATAAATTGATCTGTATGAACAGTAGGCAAGACAAGCTTTTCACTACACTGTACCATGTTACATCTGCCTATAATAATCTAATGGAAATTCTAATTCCTTTGACCAGTGATGACACAGGAGCTGTGGTGCAGTTCAGTGTAAGGGTGGTGCACGCATCCACAGCATTTCCACGCACCATTTGCATACGTGCCCTGTCCCACAGAAACTGGAAGACTCTTTCAAAACCTGGAGGAACTCAGCATCAATGGAGAGGAAGTGGCTGGGATGTGGTTGAAGGAAGCCTGCATTCAGCTCCAGATAAGATGAACCACAGAGCAAGAAGCAGACACACAAAATGCTGTAGGAGCTCAGCAAGTCAGGCAGCATCTATGGAGGGGAATAAGTAGTTAAAGTTTCAGGCTGAGACCCTTCATCAGAACTGGATAGGAAGGGGGCAGAAGCCAGCATAAGAAGATGAGGGGAGGGGACGGAGTGTAAACTGGGATGTGATAGCCAAGACTGGGTGAGGGGGAAGGTAAAATGCAAGAGGTTTGCACTGTTATTGTATTGCAGTGACCGGTGAGAATTCGTCATTGTGGATGAAAAAACATGTAGTTGTTATTGGCTCCAAGTCTCAGTGAGGATGAAACCAGCTTAAACTAAATATTGACAGATTCTAGAAATAGGGATCACTATTTTAAAAAATGTGTTATCTATTTAAGAAAGTGGCGGTGTGGTGGGGGGGGGGGGAAGGAGTACAAGCTGGTAGGTGATGGGTGAGACCAGTTGAAGCAAAGGTGGGCAGGTTTGTGGGGGGGGGGTGACGATATAAGAAGGTGGGAGATAATAAGTGGAAGAGGTATAGGATGGAAGAAGGAAGAATCTAACAGGAGAGGACAGTGGGCCATACAAGAAAGGGAAGGAGATGGGCAGCATGAAGAGAAGTAGGGAGAGGGTGAACAGAATGGGGAATGGAAAAAAGAGGAGGGGGGTGGAAAAGTGATCAGAAGTGGTAGAAATCAATATTCATGTCATCAGTTGAGAGGCTACCCTTCTCTTCTCCTCACCTGCTCAATGGAGTCAGAGAGAGTCGTGGCATTTAAGAAGCTGGTAGACAGTGATTGACTCACCGAGGCATGGAAGGCTATAAAACCAAAAGTGAGTAAATGGGGCTGGATCTGTCATTCCCCTTTAAGTCCAATTTATTCTCTTTTATACGTCCACCAATCCCCCTTTAACTCCTTTGCCATTTATTGAAATCAAGGAATAATTCAGAGCTGCCAACAAACTTAACATCATAACACAAAAATACAACTGCAGATGCTGTGGATCAAAGAATACGTACACAGCGCTGGAAGAACTCAGCAGGTCAGGCAGCATCCGTGAGAAAAGAGTAGCCAGCGTTTCAGGCCGAGACCCTTCACCAGGAAAGGGAGGGAAGAGAGGGACGAAGCCCAGTAATAGAGATAGGGGAGGGGGAAGGGCTAGAGGCGCCAGGTGGAAAACCAATCAGAGGAAGGATAAAGGGGGGAGGGGATAAGCATGAAAGAAATGTAGAGGTAATGGAGCAGAAAGTTGAAAGGGGAGAGAGGCAGAGAGGGACCTGGGATAGGGAAAGGGGGAGGGGGAGGGAATTTACCGGAAATTGGAGAATTCAATGTTCATACCACCAGGCTGGAGGCTACCCAGACGGTAGATGAGGTGTTGCTCCTCCAACCTGAGTTTGGCCTCATCATGGCAGTAGAGGAGGCCATGTATGGACATATCTAGATGGGAATGAGAGGCAAAATTGAAGTGAGTGGCAACCGGGAGGTCCTGTCTATTGTGACGGACAGAGCAGAGGTGCTCGACGAAGCGGTCCCCCAATCTGCGTCAGGTCTCGCCAATGCAGAGGAGGCTGCACCGGGAGCACCGGATGCAATAGACAACTCCAGCAGACTCGCAGGTGAAGTGTTGCCTCACCTGGAAGGACTGTCTGGGGCCCGGAATGGTGGTAAGGGTGTGGGGACAGGTGTAGCACTTGCGCTTACAGGGATAAGTGCCGGCTGGGAGTTCTGTGGGGAGGGACGTGTGGACCAGGTAGTTGCAGAGGGAACGATCCCTGTGAAAAGCTGAACGGGGTAGGGAGGGAAAGATGTGCTGGGTGGTGGGGTCCTGTTGAAGGTGGCGGAAGTTGCGGAGGATAATGTGTTGGATCCGGAGGCTGGTGGGGTGGTAGGTGAGGATAAGGGGAACCCTGTCCCTGTTGTGGTGATGGGAGGATGGGTTAAGGGCTGAAGTGCGGGTGGTGGGGTCCTGTTGAAGGTGGCGGAAGTTGCGGAGGATAATGTGTTGGATCCGGAGGCTGGTGGGGTGGTAGGTGAGGACAAGGAGAACTCTGTCCCTGTTGTGGTGATGGGAGGATGGGTTAACGGCTGAAGTGCAGGTGGTGGAGGAGATGCGGGTGAGGACTTCTTTGATGACGGCGGAAGGGAAACTACGATCCTGAAAGAAAGAGGACATTTGAGAAGTCCTGGAATAGAAAGCCTCATCCTGGGAGCAGATGCGGTGGAGACGGAGGAACTGGGAATAGGGAATGGCATTTTTGCATTGGGTAGGGTGGGAAGAGGTATAGTCAAGATAGTTATGGGAGTCAGTGGGTTTGTAGAAGATGTCAGTGGATAGTCTGTCTCCAGAGATGGAGACCGTGAGATCGAGAAAGGGGAGAGAAGTGTCCGAGATGGACTAAGTGAATTTGAGGGCTGGGTGAAAGTTAGAAGCAAAGTTGATGAAATTGACGAGCTCAGCATGGGTGCAGGAAGCAGCACCAATGTAGTTGTCGATGTAGCAGAGGAAAAGTTGGGGAGTGGTGCCAGTATAGATTTGGAGGATAGATTGTTCCACATAACCCACGAAGAGGCAGGCATAGCTGGGGCCCAAGCGAGTGCCCATGGCTACACCCTTGATCCGGAGAAAGTGGGAAGAACCAAAGGAGAAGTTATTGAGAGTTAGAACAAGCTCCGCCAACTGGAGAAGAGTGGTGGTACTGGGGAACTGGTGGGGTCTGTTATCCAAAAAGTAGTGGAGGGCTTTGAGGCCTTCTTGATGGGGGATGGAGGTGTATAAGGATTGAACACCCATGGTAAAAATGAAGCTGTCGGGGCCGGGGAATTGGAGGGTATTGAAGAGGTGAAGGGCATGGGATGTATCCTGGATGTAGGTGGGGAGAGTCTGAACTATGGGGGATAAAATGGAGTCCAAGTAGGCAGACACAAGTTCGGTGGGGCAGGAGCAGGCTGAAACTATGGGTCTGCTGGGACAGTCAGGCTTGTGGATCTTAGGGAGGAGGTAAAACCGAGCTGTGCAGGGTGTGGGAATTATGAGTTTTTTGGCTGAGGGAGGAAGGTGTCCAGAGTTGATGAGGGTGGAGATGGTGCGGGAGACAGTGGATTGATGTTTTTTGCTGGGGTCCTGTGGCAGGGGTAAGTAGGAGGAGGTGTTGGAGAGCTGCCATTTGGCCTCAGTGAGGTAGAGGTCTGTCTGCCAGACTACTACGGCACCACCTTTGTCTGCAGGTTTGTCTGCAGTTGTCTGCAACTTAACATCATGTCTGTGGAGTGCGGGAGGAAACTGGAGCAGCCAGAGGAAACCCAGGCAACCTTGGGGAGAATGAGCCGACTCCTCACAGACACCCTTACAAACCTTCCTTTCACACCTTTCCATAATGGGGCTACCAGAGTAACACACGAGAAAAATGTATGAATAACTCAGCAGGTCAGGCTGCATCTATGGAGAGTTATAAACAGTTGACGTTTTGGGCCAAGACCTTTCATTAGGACTGCTTGTGTTCTTGAAAACCCATTGCGTCATTGAGGAGAGGTTAAAGATAAATAGATTTTGTCCCTCCCCCGAGAAAGCACCAACATTACTTTTTTTTCTACTTGTCAATTTCCAGAGTAACTCTAAGTGGTTCTCTAGTTCCCAGTCAGAATCGGGTTGTAACCAATTCTGCCCACGTAATGCAAGTGGTGGTCCCTAATCAGTCAAACACATTGCATGTAATTTGTTGTGGAAACACACCTTGGAGCAGAAGGACACGTGTCACAAAAATCTTATAATCTCACCATATCGCTATCATTATCCCTCGTGGGGATTAATATCCACAATCAGGTATAATATCTCAACTCTGTCTATTTCCCTCCAGAGATGTTGCCTGGCCCGTTGAGTTCCTCCAGTGCTTTGTACATTGTTCAAGGTAAAACCCCCTCTCACATACTTCCCTTCCTTTGACCTGGTGCATTCACGATTTCTTTTCCCTTGTTGGCCGTTATAAAGCAGATAATTCCAATTTTAGGATCAGGGCTGACCATTAATTCACTCGTGGCCTCCAACTTTACATAGGCAGATTGTGTTTGCATGAAGAGTATGAGCTCTTACATTGCACCAATACCTCTTACAAAAGACTTACTGAACAAAGTACTTATAAAGGTGGAAAGTACTTTTTCAGTTATCTATTGCAATCTCTTCAGCAACATCAGTATCTGTTTGGCTGATTGCTGTCAGTTTACTACACTTCCATGTGAATCCTCACTTTACTCTGTACACCCCCACCCCTTCCTCCCTAGAACTGCAATCAGTAGCACAACCTTAACATGGCAGATCACAATCTCTTTCTACAGTCCTCAGCTGTTCTTTTTCTCTCTCTCTTTCTCCTCCCCATGCTCCCGTTAGATTACAACCCATTTTCAGCTCTTTCATCCATTCTACTGAGCACTTTTGAAAGAACAACCCAGATAATCCCACGGCGTCCGATGTCAGTAACCCCCCACCACCACCACCATTACTCTTCCATCTGTGCAGAAGGAATCTATTCGGCCCGTCGCATCCGTGCCAGCTACAAAAGAGCTTTTTAGTCTAGCACATTCCAATACATCACACGCAAATCTGTAAGCTCTAGGAACAGGATGCAAGTTTTCCCATTAGAGGTCTTCTAAACTTGAACAAATTAGAATAATCAGTTTGCCTGTGTTGCATGGACTTTTACAGCATAATCTATTTTAGCAATTAGAACACACACACAAAATGCTGGTGGAACACAGCAAGCCAGGCAGCATCTATAAGGGGAAGCATTGTCGACGTTTCGGGCCGAGGCCCTTCGTCAGGCATGAAACGTCGACAGTGCTTCTCCCTATAGATGCTGCCTGGCCTGCTGTGTTCCACCAGCATTTTGTGTGTGTTGTTTGAATTTCCAGCACCTGCAGATTTCCTCGTGTTAGCAATTACTTTCTCTGTTGATGTCTTCATTTATCATGCTGTTTCCGCCTATATTATCAGGAGCACTGTGTAGGCAGGGCCCTTAGCATTGCCAATGATCCCTCCCATCCGTCCAACAATCTCTTTGACCCCCTACCATCAGAAAGGAAGTACTGTAGCATTAGGACAAGAATCATTAGGATGGAAACAACTTCTTCCCCCAACCCGTAAGACTACTGAACTCCCTGCCACCACCCAGTTCTCATCAGCCTGAAGCACCAGTAGCATGATACTGTTTACTCTTTAACTTGTGTCATAAATATACATTATTATTTGTTAATGTACTTTATGTCTTATATATGTGTATTATATGTACTGTTTTGTGTGCCTAGATCTGGAAGAGCATTGCTTTATTTGGCCATATACATGGTAAGGATGAATGACCATACACTGAACTTCAACTTGAACATCTGTAACTTGGACAAGGCCACTCTCAGACTGGAGGAGCAACATCTCATTCTCTGTCTAGGTAGCTTCCAACCTGACAGAATAGATATTGATTTTCCTAACTTCCAGTAATTTATCTTTACCCCCCATCTCTTTTTCTATTCCCTATTCTGGCTCCCCTCTTACCTCCTCCCATCTCCTCACCTGCCCATCACCTCCATCTATGCCCCTCCTCCTTCCCTTTCTCCCGTGGTATACTCTCCTCTCTTATTGGATTCCTTCCACCCTTTACCTTTTTCACCTATCACCTCTCAGCTTCTCACTTCATTCCCTGCTCCCCCAGCAACCCACCTTCCCCTGACCTGGCTTCACCTATCAAATGCCAGCCTGTGTTCCCACACATTATTATCCTGGCTTCTTTCCCCTTCCTTTCCAGTCCTGTGGAAGCGCATCAGCCATAAGCATTAACTGTGTTCTCCTCTCCATAGATGCTGCCTGACCTGCTGTATTTCTCCAGCATTTTGTATGTTACCAAAATATTCTTATAGCAATAATCAGAACTGCCCAGACAGGATTCTTTGCACAAACAATCTGCTATAGGAACTCAGCAGGTTGAGTACCATCTATGGGATGGAGAGGAACTGACGATGTTTCAGGTGAAAGGTGATAATAGATTAGCAAACTTTCTTCTGGATCATCTCAGTGGGTTGATCAGCTTGTGTCGGGAGAAAGAAACTGACCACTGGCTTCCTCCAGCACGTTGCTTATTGCACCAGATTTCATCACCTACATCTCATCCGCAGTAGTCTGACAAACATGGAATGTTGCAAACATGAAAGGGTCTCGAGCTGAAACGTAAACTGTTTACTCTTTCCCATTGATGCTCTTCAGCATTTTGTGTGCATTGCATGGAATGTCACCTCTCTCTTCTCAAAGACGCTACCTAAACTGTTGAGAATTTGTAGTATTTCCCAGTTCATTGGCCTGGGAAATGATGTGAATAAAAATCAATTTATTCTGCAGATGTTGGAAATACAGAGCAACGCATATACAGTAAATTGCTGGAGGAACTCAGCAGGTCTCCTCCATAGATGCTGGCTGAGCTGCTGAGTTCCTCCAGCATTTTACTGTATACAGCTTGCTAAGGTAGTAAGGTCTTGACAATGTCTATTTTACTGGTAACACACCAGTATCATGTGTTATTCTAGTTTAAGGCAGTGGAGCAGTGAGGTGTAATAGCTCCATACTCCAATATTTTCTATACTCTATTTCAAAGCTTTCCAACTATTTCATCCTTTCTCTCCCTACACCAACTCCAGAACTTTAAAGATGAAGAAAGACAAATAGGTGCTTTAGTATTGATCTGAAGAAGTGCAGCTTTGTTGGAAAACAAATAAAACTACAAATACTGGAATGTGAGGTAGAAACAGGAGTGATGGAAGAACTCAGCTGGTCAGGCAGCTCCCATGGAAAGATGAAATTGTTACTGCTTCAAATAAACTGCTGAAAAAATTCAGCAACTCAGGCAGTATCTGCCAAGGCAGAGAGACAGTCACCGTTTCAGATCAAGACATTTCTGTATCACAATTAAGAGGGTGATAGTCAAGGGAAATAGACTGGCAGCCTCCACACTACACTCTCAGTCTTGAAGCAGGATCTCGGCCCATAACATTGACTAACCCCTTGCTTCCAGAGATTTTGCCCTGTTGCCAGAACCATTGCAGTATTTTTTGGCTTCAGATCTCAGCATCTGCAGTCTGTCTTCTCACCACTTAAAATTTCAGGTCTGTGTTCCCTGACCTGAAAAGTTAACAGCTTTCTCTTTCCATAAATGTTAATTGACTGGTTGAATTCTTCCAGCACTTTTGTTGTTTCTACCTCTTCAAGGATGAACTTTATTCACTACTCTATTCACTCTGTGGCTGCTTTGTCAAGTACACCTGCTCTGTCCACTGGTCTTCTTCATTCTAAGTTAATTACACTTCATAAACTTTTTGTGTCTCAAATTGCGCAGTGCAATCTGATTAGAGTGCATAAAGGGAAGCTGGAAATCTGGAATTAGAGGGAAGTCTGTAACAAAACGGATTGAGAAAGAAGCTTGAACAAAGATGAAGAGATATATAGAAATGAAAATACTCTCAGTGGCTACTTTATTAGGTACACCTGTATACCTGCTCATTAATACAAATATCTAATCAGCCAATCATGTGGCAGCAACTAAATGCGTAAAAGTATGCAGACATGGTAAGAAGGTTCAGTTGTTGTTCAGACTAGATGTCAGAATGGGGAAGAAATGTACTCTAGATGACTTTGACCATTGAACAATTGTTGGTTGCAGATGGGGTGGTTCGAGTATCTTAGAAACTCTTGATCTCCTGGGATTTTCACACACAACAGTGTCTATAGTTTACATAGAATAGTGCAAAAACAAACAAAAAATATCAGCGTGTGTGGCAGTTCTGTAGGCAAAAAATGCCTTGTTAGTGAGAGAGGTCAGAGGGCAAAGGCCAGACTAGTTCAAGCTGATAGGAAGACGACACTAACAGTGGCATGCAGAAGAGCATTTCTGAATGCACGACACATCAGACCTTGAAGTGAATGGCCTACAGCAGCAAAAAGACCACAAAAATATATTCAGTGGCCACCTTATTAGGTAGAGGAGATATCTAATAAAATAGCCACTGAGTTTACTGTTACATGTATTAGAAACTTTCTGTGGTGTGTATCGAAGTATATAATATATATGTAGAGAGAGAGAGTGATGACATGTGGTTAACTTTCTCTATAAATTGCCTGAACCTTCCCAGTGGACACTCCTTGGATTTATAATTCCACTGTTCTGTTCAGCCACACCTATTGTAAAAACCATGTTTGTGAGCTAGGGTAGAGGCCATGCCTGGACCTGCATTTGTACTTGGCAGAAAGCCATTGGAGTCTTGGGAACTGCACCTCAGTTATGGAGCATATAACCAGTGAACAATGGCATTTAAAACCATCATTGGGACACACCCTCTTCTCACTGTTGCCACAGGCAGAAGGTACAGAAGCCTGAAGTCCCAAACTTCAGGAACAGCTACTTCCTTTCAACATTCAGTTCTTGAACCAATCCGCACAATTCAAATTCTGCCTCAGCAATAGAACACCACAGACCACCCCTTGCACTAGCACAGACTTGTTTCTGATTTAGTCTTTATGCTGTAATATCTTGTTTTTGCACAGTTTTCTTTTGTATCTCTTTTCAATGTGTTATAATTTAAGAATTGACAAGCCTCCCCATGGCAGAGTCATCCAGAAAGTCAGGAGGCATGAGGTCCATGGAAACTTAACAGAGTGGATCCAGACTGGCTAGCCCACAGAAGGTGGATGATGGTAGTAAATGGAACACACATGGATGTCAGTGACAAGTGGCATTCTGCAGGGATCTGTTCTGGGACAACTCTCTTAGTGATTTATGGGACGTAGAGAGAATACAGAACTGGGCTGAGAAATGGCAGCTGGAGTTCAACCCAGTAATATGGTGATACACTTTGGAAGATCAAACTTAAAGGCAGAATACAAGGTTAATAGCAGGATGTTTAGCACTGTGGAGGAATAGAGTGATCTTGGGGTCCAGGTCCATAAATCCCTAAAGGTTGTCATGCAAGTTGATAGGGTAGTTAAAAAGGCATATATTGTGGTGGCCTTCGTTATGTAGAGCTACACTTCAAGAGCTGTGAGGTAATGTTGCAGCTCTATAAAACTCTGATTAGACTCCACTTTGATCATTGCATTCGGATTTGATTCCCTCATTAAAGGATGCATTAGAGAGGGTGCAGAGAAGATTTACTAGTATGCTGCCTGGGTTAGAGAGTATGTTTTATGAAGGAAGGTTGAGTAATCTAGGGTTTTTCCTTTTGGATGAGAGGCAACTTGATAGAGGTGTATAAGGTTAGATTAGGCTGAGATAGAGTTGTCAGTCAATGTCATTTTCAACATGGTAGTTATAGCTAATATGAGAGGATATCCTTTTAAGGTGAGTGGAGGAAGGTTTAGTGAGATGTCAGGGGTAGGCTTATTACACTGAGAGTAGTAAGTGTCTGGAATGCACTGGGAGTAGAGGCGGGTACGTTGGGGACTTTGATGGCAACATGGGTGAAAGAAAAGTGGAGGATTATGGGTTATGTAGGAGCGAAGAGTTAGATTGATGGTGAAAGCTCGGCACAACCATCACGGGTCAAAGAGCCCGTGGTGTGCCGCACTGCACTATGCTCTATGTTGTTATCGATAATTTATGTTCTGTTTGTTATCTGTCTCTCCCTGCCAGTGGTGCTGCTGCAAACAAGTTTTTCCACTAACCGTGTAGCTCGCAGCATTTTAGAACTTGCTAATAACCCCCCTTTGACTTGAAATAAATTCCTGTGTGTATTTGCATTTCTTTTCCTTTGCCTAACTGTGGCAAGTCTTTGGACTCTGCGACCATGGGAGGGCTGGAAGTTCCTGCTCAATTTTAGGCAGATAACTTTTGCTACTCTCAGTGCTCTAAGTGTATATACATACATACACTTGAATCAGTCAAAGAAACTAAAGTGCTGTGTAAATATATAGAAACATAGAAGATAGGTGCAGGAGTAGGCCATTCGGCCCTTCGAGCCTGCACCGCCATTCAGTATGATCATGGCTGACCATCCAACTCAGAACCCTGTACCTGCTTTCTCTCCATACCCCCTGATCCCTTTAGCCACAAGGGGCATATCTGACTTCCTCTTAAATATAGCCAATGAACCGACCTCAACTGTTTCCTGTGGCAGAGAATTCCACAGATTCACCACTCTCTGTGTGAAGAAGTTTTTCCTCATCTCAGTCCTAAAAGACTTCCCCTTTATCCTTAAACTGTGACCCCTCGTTCTGGACTTCCCCAACATCGGAAACAATCTTCCTGCATCTAGCCTGTCCAATCCCTTTAGAATTTTATACGTTTCAATAAGATCCCCCCTCAATCTTCTAAATTCCAGTGAGTATAAGCCTAGTCAATCCAGTCTTTCTTCATATGAAAGTCCTGCCATCCCACGAATCAATCTGGTGAACCTTCTTTGTACTCCCTGTATGGCAAGAATGTCTTTCCTCAGATTAGGGGACCAAAACTGCACACAATACTCTAGGTGCGGTCTCACCAAGGCCTTGTACAACTGCAGTAAAACCTCCCTGCTCCTGTACGTAAATCCTTTTGCTGTGAATGCCAACATACCATTTGCCTTTTTCACCGCCTGATGTACCTGCATGCCCACCTTCAATGACTGGTGTACAATGACACCCAGGTCTCGTTGCATCTCCCCTTTTCCTAATCGGCCACCGTTCAGATAATAATCTGTTTTCCTGTTCTTGCAACCAAAGTGGATAACCTCACATTTATCCACATTAAATTGCATCTGCCATGAATTTGCCCACTCACCTAACCTATCCGAGTCACCCTGCATCCTCTTAGCATCCTCCTCACAGCTAACACCGCCACCCAGCTTCGTGTCATCCGCAAACTTGGAGATGCTGCATTTAATTCCCTCAACTAAATCATTAATATATATTGTAAACAACTGGGGTCCCAGCACTGAGCCTAGCGGTACCCCACTAGTCACTGCCGGCCATTCTGAAAAGGTCCCATTTACTCCCACTCTTTGCTTCCTGTCTGCCAACCAATTCTCTATCCACATCAATACCATACCCCCAATACCGTGTGCTTTAAGTTTGCACACTAATCTCCTGTGTGGGACCTTGTCAAAAGCCTTTTGAAAATCTAAATATACCACATCCACTGGCTCTCCCCTATCCACTCTACTAGTTACATCTTCAAAAACTTCTGTAAGATTCGTCAGACATGATTTTCCTTTCACAAATCCATGCTGACTTTGTCCGATGATTTCACCTCTTTCCAAATGTGCTGTTATCACATCTTTGATAACTGACTCCAGCATTTTCCCCTCCACCGATGTCAGACTAACCGGTCTATAATTTCCCAGTTTCTCTCTCCCTCCTTTTTTAAAAAGTGGGGTTACATTACCCACCCTCCAATCCTCAGGAACTAATCCAGAATCTAAGGAGTTTTGAAAAATGATCACTAATGCATCCACTATTTCTTGGGCTACTTCCTTAAGCACTCTGGGATGCAGACCATCTGGCCCTGGTGATTTATCTGACTTTAATCCCTTCAATTTACCTAATACCACTTCCCTAGTAACATGTATTTCCCTCAATTCCTCCATCTCACTAGACCCTCAGTCCCTTACTATTTCCGAAAAATTATTTATGTCCTCCTTAGTGAAGACAGAACCAAAGTAGTTATTCAATTGGTCTGCCATGTCTTTGTTCCCTGTGATCAATTCACCTGTTTCATTGTATTGACCAATCTTTTTCTTTTCACATATCTATAAAAGCTTTTACAGTCAGTTTTTATGTTCCCTGCCAGCTTTCTCTCATAATCTTTTTTCCCTTTCCTAATTAAGCCCTTTGACCTCCTCTGCTGGTCTCTGAATTTCTCCCAGTCCTCAGGTGTGCCGCTTTTTTTTTGCTAATTTATATATATATATATAGGTGTATGTGGTTTCCAGGGAGCGGTAGCAGTGCTGGTTCAGCAGTTCCCACCAGACTCTCAGGTCTCGTATGAGGCTCCAAGTAGATGCTCACATGCATGCGACAGTGGCCGCACCCAGGTGCACGCTTCGACTGTCGGGTCAAACCTGGTGAGGGTAGCCGGCTGCCCTCATGCCCCGGTGAGCCCGGGGCATGCGAAGGCACCTCCGATGCACTAGATGCATGCGATCAACAGTGAGAACCAACAACCAGAAAGGCGATTCTGCAGTGCTTCCTGGAGAGCTAAGGACAGGACAAGACACAGAAGCCATGATCATCACCTGCAACCAAAGAGGACCAAAGCGGTGTCAACAATTCGCACCACTGGACCTGGACTTCAGAGTTAGAGAGAGTGGAAATGCCCCAGTGCATCGACTTTTCCACTTCCCGCGTAGGTTCTTCGTGCTATGGAAGAACTGCATAAATCCGTCGACGTCGGATACGGCAGACAAACCTATCACTCCAGAAAGGTCTGACCCAAAATATTAATTTCCTTCATTTTTTCCCGTCCAGATGCTGTCTGCCCTTCTCAATTCCTCCAGCAGTTTGTTGCTGCAGATTCCAGTGTCTGAAGGGCCGAGGATAGGTCGGTACATTGGGCGGTGTGTCCGAACACGAACGTGCCTGGCGTGCTGTGTGGCTCCAGTTCCAATATGTACACAGGGAGTAAAACTCCCCGCTTTAAGATGTAGATTTCAGGAAGCCAAAAGGCAAATATAAGCACGTGAAGCAAAGACTGGACTATTTGGCGAAGAAACGGGAGACCGTAAAAGCTGGAATCTGAAGAAACACGCAATCGGCTGGAGGAACTCAGCGGTTCGAGTCGAAACTATGGAGGGAAATGGACAGCCGACGGTCAAGACTCGGAGTCAGTTTCCCTCTACGGTTTGCACTTCGACCCGCTGGGATCCTCCAGCACTTCCCGTGTTTTTAAGAAACATCCTCATTATTTGTGATATCTCGGTTCATTAGCCTTCTTCATTTAAAAGTCAGAAACTTCGTAGCCATTTTGAGGGAGCGCTTTATCTGTATCAGATTCCTCTACGTGCCCTTGGGCTCTGCAGTCTTTGCGGGATTGGTTCCGTGTGTTAGCTTGGCCGACCGCCCAGACTCGGTGATATCATTGGCTATTTCATCATATTGCGTTTGTTTGCCAGTATAAAACGCACCGCAGAAGCCAGAAGTTAAACCAGATTTGCAAGGGAAATAAGTTTCTCAGCGCAGTGACTCAGCCTGTAGGACCCAGCTCACAATAGCATTAAAAGAAGGAACCAATGCCTTGTTTTCCCACAGTACGGGTGAAGTTCAATCGTGAATTGTTACTTCGGGAAGCATCTCTCTCTGTGGTCACAGCTAGTTCTGACTCTTGTAGTCTGCAGCGTGAACTTTTGTTTCTTCCGGACGCTCACATTCCTCAGCAAAGCGCAAGACCTACTAGAATCATTTCTTTAGTTTCTCTCATGTGGAGCGGATCACAGCACGATTCTTAAAAAATGAACCTGCTAACTTGTTTGCTGGATTTGCCTTTGGAAAGGTGGGTACAAGTTGGATTGCACCTATAGTGAGCACTTTTTTTCTTGTCGCCTTCGGAGTGCATTTGGGATTGTTTACTCTGCCCAACTTCAAGCGAATCAAACACGGGTATATATAAGATAAAGCTAGCCCGCACTTTCCTACCCTGCTCTTTTAATTGCCTCGACTATAAATTATCTGCTGAATCAGTTGTAAAGTTGCTACAATGTGATTTGAGGTACGTAATGAAGAAGGGAGAAGTCGTTAATCATATTATTTCTCGGTTCTGAAGCAAAAATGACCTCAATGGTGGTAAGATAAATTAGTGTAGCTCTAAATGACGACATATCCCAGACATCGGGCAGAAGATACAAAACCCTGAAAGCGGGTACCGCCAAGTTCAAGGACGGTTTTTGTCCAATTGTTATACTGAATGGTTCTCTAGTAGGGCAGGGGGACTGTTGCCTTCAGTCTAACTCGTTTTGATCTTGCACCTTATTGTCCACCTGCACTGCACTTTCTCTGTGGCTGTTACCATTTATTTTGCATTCCGTTATTGTTTCATCTTGTGTCCTAATGCATTGTGTAATGTATTGATCTGTATGAACAGTCTGTGAGATTGTTCACCTTATCATGGTGCATGTGGCAATAATAAACCAATTTATTTATTTATAAATACATATTTATTTATTGAGAAACAGCATGCAATAGGCTCTTTCAGCCCTTCAAGCTGTGCTGCTCAGCAACCCCTGATTTAACCCGAGCCTAATCACAGGACAATTTGCAAAGACCAGTTAACCTACCAACTGGTATGACTTTGGACTGTGGGAGGAAACCTGAGCACTCGGAGAAACCCAGGCGGTCACAGGGAGAACACGCAAACTCCTTAGGGATGACGTTGGAATTGAACTCCAAACTCTGACAGCCCGAGCTGCAATTGTGTTGCACTAACCGCTACACTCCCACGGCACCCACGGTCATTGAGGACTGATTTGGTGAACGAACATAAAACAGTAAGTGATATTCTGCCGAGTCCATGTCTTGTATACCCCGCGGAATCAAGAATTAGTCCGTTCCTTTGTGTGTTGAATCAAGTGTAAACTTTCTATGACTGGTGGGCACCAATTCAAACAGTTAGTGCTACAAGGGAATGAAGCAGCTATATCTGCACAGACGCTACCTCCACAGATGCTGCCTGGTCCACTGAGTAACTCCAGCAGTTCTTCTTCACTCCAGACTTCAGTCTCTGCAGCATTGTATGTCTCCAATGAAATCTCATTATTGTAAGTAGGACTTTGATCATAAACAAAGCATTTCTAGCATAATTTCGAAAGCTTTTAATCACCTTCCAAAACACAAAATTATACAGCATTGTGAAATTAATCATAGAACAAGAATACATAAATTAGAATCATTTTATTGCCAGTATGTGAAACGTACCAGAATTGATTGTGGTTTGGTGCCAAGCATAAAACCCAGGACATTACCATAAGTGACAACACAATTGAAACCCATATTTAACAAGACAATAATGCAAACAACCATGAGTAATGCACAGTTGTGTGTGCAAACTTTAAAAATATGAATGTATGAACAAACTAAATAATTAAAAACAGGACAAGGAGAGCAGGAAAGACAACGAATGTCGTGCAGGAACAGTGAGGGTATTACACCTGAGTGAGTTTTATTGAGAAGCTGGATAGCTACAGGAAAGAGATGATGTGTAGTCCTGATGGTGCTGGACTTGTAGCTTTTCCTTGGTAATTTGGTGAAAAGGTGATGCCAGGTTGTTATTTTCAGCTCTTTACTTGGCTCTCGCGATGAACTGGCCTTTTAATGTTGAAAGCTAACATTCAATGAACTCATCTGAGTAGACCACTCACTGCAACCCGGACTTGACGAAGGAGGAGGTAGTGTGAATCCAAACGGTGATGAAGGTGGTCACCACTCTCTCAATAATGGCTGAGCAAAAGTTCATCAGGATACGCACTGAGATGTTAAATTGTCTCCACTGGCATAGGACCTGTGTTGGGCTTTCTTGGTGATGAACGTAACATGTTTGTCCCACTTTAATGTATTGGTAATGGTAGCTCCAAGTTGCTATGAGCACACCATGCTGCTAGATGGTCTAGCTCTCTTTGACAGCACGTCACATCGTTATTAGAGATCCATGAACTTTAGGACACTGATGGATGTGTCTGTGGAGGTAGAGTCATTCGTATAAAGTGAGAGCAGGAGGGGTGCAATAACACAGCCCTGAGGAGAGCCTGTGTTTATAGACATTGGATTGGACAAATAGGGGCCCAGCTTCATATACTGCTTCCTTTCTGTCAGCAAATTCATAATCCACTGGTAGATCCTGTAGGGTATAGGTTGGCTTGCTGTGGAGCAACTCCAGAGCAATAGTGTAGAAAGCTGAGCTAAAATCCACAAAACAAGATCCTCACGTCAGTGTTGTGGGAGTCGAAATGTTGAAGAATCTAATGGAGGCACAAGTTAACTACATCCTCCTCTGAGCAACCTGCTCTGTAAGCAAACTGAAGCGGGTCAAGAAGATGATCAGTAATGGACTGATCCAATAAAAACACAGTCATTATCTGATTACAATTTGAGTAGGCGTGGAGATTAGGACTGTCCAGAAGAGAATGATGCCCTAGATTGCTCAGTGTTTGCTGATTTTTAAACTCTGAGATTGAACAACTTAAGACCAAAGGCTGATGACACTGCATGTAGTTGGTGTTCATGTTCCTCACTGCTATCTGCTGCACCACTAAAAGGCATAGTGGACATGTTAGCTAAGTTGAAGCAAATTAAACATCACAAAAAATTACATTAACTGTTTAAAAGATATGATTTCTGTTTAAGTATTGCCCAACCCTAACACTGAAACTGACAGTCAAATTTCTTCATATATGAATTCTGCTGGAGATACTTAAATTAATTCATTGAAAAAATTAAAGTGTTAACGTATCTCTTTACACAAGACACCTTTGCTTACACTTCTTATAACATCTGAAATTGGTTTTACATTACTTTTCAACTAGGCTCACTGGCCACTTTATTAGGTACTTCCTGTATCTAATAAAGTGGCCACTGAGTGTAATATTGTGATCTTCTGCTGCTGTAGGCCATCACCTTCAAAATACACACTAATGTAACTTGTTGGACAGGAGTACTCCTGAAACAAATCAAACAGCCTTTTCATTCTTTTGTCATCTGCCTATAGAAAACCCATTGCAATGGTGTCAAAAGATAAACATGCTGATTATCAAAGAATCTGACTTAAATATACTTAAATGCAAAAAAAAATGCAAAAGAGGAAATCTTGCTGGTGTTAATTGTTCCTACTAAGTGACTTTGCTTCCTCTTCAGATTCCGAGTCAGGCAAGAAATAGCAGAACATTGACAATCCGTGGTAAGTCTGACTTTATATTTCAAAGTTACGCAGTGTTAGCAATTCTGTTGCATGCTGGTAGAAATACCTATGAAAATAATTAACAGTTAACGTAATAGCATTAAAAACGATTACAATGGAACAATCACAGGATAAAAGGCTAACAAACTTAAATTTGTAAAGGCAGAGTGCACTAATCTGACATTGCATTCAATGACAATAGTGTCACCTACAGGATGATCACTACCATAGACAAAATCTTTGTTACTTTTACTTGTGTTTTTGCCCTCAGCGATGTTAAGTATTTATACCTTACCTTCATGGAAACCATCTCAAATCGCCATGGGAACACTAGAAATGATATACAGCACAGTAACAGGCTATTTGGCCGCCTTAGTTCATCTGAGCCTTTATCCCTGAATAGATCCTCCTAACACAGAATGGTCATAGAACAGAGAATGTCCATTTGGTACATCAGCTCTGTCTAATCCAAGTATATAAAATCTCTTTCTACTCCAGGGAAAAAATTTCCAGCTTCTCTATTCTATCCATATTAACTAAAGATCCTCATCCCTGGACTTGTTTTGTTAAATCTCCTTCCAAAGCACTCATATCTTTACTAAAGAGTAGAATCCCAAACTGCACATTATACTCAAGTTGGACTGAACTGTTATTTTTCAATGATTCTCTTTCTTTGTTGTATTCTGTCCAGTTTCCCATTTGCTTTTTGAATTAATACTCAACCAGCCTTTCCACTATCCACATAAACTATCGGATCCCTCTCCGTGTGCACCCCTTTTCTAGCTGTGACTGCATGGTGATGTAGTGTTTGGCACAACACTTTTCAGTAGCAGCGACCCAGGTTCATTTCCACCCTCTGCCTGTAAGGAGCTTGTAGGTTCTCCCTGTGACCGCATGGGTTTTCTCCAGGTCCTCCAGTTTTTTCCCACATTCCAAAGACATGCCGGTTGATAGATTCTTGTTAGATACCGGTTGGTCATTGTAAATTGTCCTGTGCTTAGTCTAGGGAAGAATCGGGGGATTGTTGGGTAGCATGGTTCAAAGGGCCATAAGGACCTATTCTGTGCTCTACATCAATAAATAAATAAATTGCCTCTTCTCACTCTTCCTACCAAAATATAATTCTTTATTATTTCAAAGTTTCATATTACATCTGTCACCCCTTCATTCATTCCACTAGGAAGTACTGCTGCTCAGGAGTTCACCTCACCAAGTTTTGTGCGATCTGCATATTCAGAACTTTCATCCGGTACACCCAGATCCAAATGATTCATATTTACATATTAAGAAAAGCAGTAGATTGAGTAACCATGCCCGGGGAGCTGCACTGTCCACTTCTCTCTATTCTGAAAAACAACATTCTGCTACTCCCTTGTGGCACTACAGTCCCAGTTATTTTATGAGGTTAGGTTTTAATGACAAGTCTACCATATGGTGCCTTATCAAACTTTGAAATCCATATACACCACATCAACCTCATTGGCTTGCTCTTCTCTTACATACCTTTTCCTGTTCACATTGAAGTAGATATTTTTAGACTTCTTATTACGCTTGTTCTCAGAATTTACTAATGGTCTCTCTTTGCTGCTCTCTAAGGGGCTTTGCCCTCACTAATGATAGCAGGCTGGCATCTGTCACGTGCCCTTTATTCAGGACAGCAGATGCTGGAAATGGAAACAAAAGCAGATCTGTTCGAAGAACTTAATCAGTCAAGCAGACTCTGTACAAGGGAAAACCAGTTAATATTCTGGGTTGGGGACCCTTCCCCGAACTGAAAGAAGAGTCGTGGGGTGTCAATGTTCAAAGCAGAGTGGGCTGGGGGTGGCAGATATAGTGAGGTGTAATTTCGAAAGGTGGTATCTTTCTGTAGTCTTTTGTTTTATACCTCACTTCTTCCTCAGCCCTACTATGAAAACTGACACCTTTCCGCACTTCCCTAATTCGAGAAAAGATCATTGACCCAACTGGTTTCTCATTTCAAAGTTCCTTCTAGCATGTCTGCATTTGCTGCTGATTTCTGTTTTCCTTGGTGCTTTTCCATGTAACACTGGCTTTAATTTCCCAACTCTTCTCCCACATGGAATGCACCCAGCATATAGCTGAATTGTTAGATTATAGCTGAACCCCCTTTAAAGCTTCTAACTGTTGAGTGTTTGCTTGTTCTCTTCCTTGTACCATACTTGTTTTTATTCTATTGATATTGGTCATACTCCAATGTACAATTCTTCCCTTGAAATGTAGCTATTCTAAATTGTATGATAATATGATCACTGCTTCCTGGATGCTTCCCCGCTGAATCTTGCTCCATTTACTTCTAGCTAATTATCCAGAATGAATTTCAACAATGTCGCCTTCCCTATTGTGCTAGAAACATCCTGATCATGAAATTCTTCCTAAAGACACTTGAAGTGAAGAATTCCTCACTTTTTTTCCCCTTATCGTCGTCCGATCTTTCTTTATCTGAAGTTAAACCAGTCAGTGTAGCCAACAAAATTTGATACCAGATCACATAAGGTGATAGGAAGGTAAATAATTAACAGCTAAGGCACTCCTTCTTTAACAAGAGTTCTGAATGAAGAGAAGGGGAAAGTGGCAAATTAAGATTAGGAGTAACAAAGGAAGCAGTTATGTAGAAGGGAGGGGCTCAAGAAAAATCGAAGACCAGTATGAGAATTTTTACCTTGGGTCTTTATTCAGCTGGGGTTAATGGGTGAATTGGATTACATTAGATACGGCAAAGAAACAAAATCTTAGACAATTTCAAACTTATGGAGGGCAAAACAAATGATGTTTGACAAAAACGTCTTGCAATGAAGTACAAAGAGGGCATTGTTGAGGATTTCAGAAAATGAATTAAAACATGGTTAAAATTAGATTGTGTTATGGTGATGGGAAAAGAAAGTTCCTACTCCTGATAATCTCACTTTGTTGGGAATCAGCACCGCACTGATGCAGCACCTATCTTCATTATGTTGTGAGCAATGCAGCATGCAAACATACATGTGGAAATCCATGCTCCTCAAGTGAGCACTATTGTTGGGAATTTACTGATGCAATCAATGCTGAATTACCTGATAACTTATGAATATTAACTTTATGCAAATTAGTCCCACTCAAGATAAGTGATCTGAAATGATGAGCCTTATTGAATAATGGTTTATACAATTTTGAATAATACCCTTTGGTTACTGTTGAACATCACCATCTCTAAACATCTAACTTTTTAAATTTTGCATCTGATTTCCTAAGAAAACCCATTAAAACCGGTTAATAATTCAGTTTATTTAAGCTTTGGTGTTTTCATCATCAGAGATGGAGAGGGTCACCAACTTTAAATTCATCGGTGTTATTATTTCGGAAGACTTCCTGGGCCCAGCGCGTAAATGAAATTATGAAGAAAGCACGGCAGCGCCTCTACCTCCTTAGGAGTTTGTAGAGATTCGGAATGACATCTAAAGTTTTGACGAACTTCCTTAGGTGTGTGGTGGAGAGTATATTGACTGGCTGCAATACAGCCTGGTATGGAAACACCAATGCCCTTAAATGGAAGATCTTATAAAATATAGTGGATATGGCCAGTCCATCACAGGTAAAAACCTCCCAACCTTTGAGCACATCTACATGAAACGCTGTCACAGGAAAGCAGCACTCATCATTGGGGACCCTCACTACCCAGAACATGCTCTCTTGTCGTTGCTGCCAACAGGAAAAAGATAGAGGAGCCTCAGGACTCACACCACCAGATTCAGGAACTGTTACTACCTCTAGACCATTAGGCTCCTGAATCAAGGGGGATAACTATACTCAACTTCACTTGCCCAGTCATTGAAATGTTCCCACAACCAATGGATTTACTTTCAAAAACTTGTCTTCTCATATTCTCAATATTTATTTCTGACTTATTTATAATTATGATCTCTTTCATTTTGTGTATGCACAGTTTGTTGTTTTCCATACTCTGGTGAAACGCCCAAGTTGGACTACCTTCACTGATTCTGTTATGGTTATTATCCTAAAGATTTACTGTGTATGCCTGCAAGAAAATGAATCTCAGGGTTGTACATAGTGACATATATGTACTTAGATTAAAAAAATTACTCTGAACTTTGAACTTTTTCAGCTTCTACAGTACCTTGCTCCATGTATAATCTTGCAATCGAGAAAAGTGTTTAAATAATTATTTAAAATTTGGCTTCTTTCTTTGCTCTCTGATGATTCTTTACTTTGATTGGCTGCTCAGCCAACTTGATGTCATCACTGTATCTGGGTGCCACAGCTTTTAGTCATAGTATAAGGAAGTTAGTAGTACAAAAAAATTCTCCAAACCTCACTGTGTCTCTCTGCGCAGGTGTTTCAGATGTCAGATAAGAGGCATATCTTTTTCCCAGCCAGAAAACCTAGCCCAATACTTATATCAAGAGCGGCTTAAGCACTATGATTTGTTCCCCACTGGTTAGGAAAGGGAAAATTATCTAAGGCGAATTAACAAAATGCTAGAGGAACTCAGCAGGTTAGGCAGCATGAAGGAGAATACAACAAGTCAATAGTTTTGGGCTGAATCCCTTCATCAGTCTGATGAACCAAGGTTAATGCTTCCAATAAAAAGTTAAGTTCAAAGTACATTTATTATCGAAGTATGTATACTATATACAGCTTTGAGCTTTGTCTCCTTACAGGCAGCTGCAAAACAAAGAAACACAATAGAATGCATTAAAAAAAGACCATCAAACCCCCAATGTGCAAAAAAAAGAACAAATTGTGAAAATAATAAGAAGTAAGCAAGTAACATTCAGAACTAAAGTTTACAAAGGTGAGCCCACAGCCACAAAACCAGTCAACACTGCAGCTGTTCCAGGGTCCTATTAGTCGCAGACCACAGCCTCAGTTCAGTGCGGAAATGAGTAAGCCTCAACAAGCAGAGAGCCTAGCACCATCTCAACCTTCACTTCTGGCCTTGACACCCTGATCTTTTCAATCTGGCCCAGCACTTAAATTGGCCAAACATCAGGTTGTTCCTCATTCTCAAACCCGGGGCCTGATGCTGTGATACACTCTCATGCCCAGGCCCAGCTGCCTCAATGCAGCCTGTACCCAACCTTTCCAAACTGGCCCAGCATTTTAATCATTCAAACATTGACTTGTTCCTCGCTCTCGAGTCCAGGTCCTACTGCCTCGACTCTACCTTGCCTCGGTTCTGCTGCTTCGAACCTGCTCCAAATACTGTATACCCCAGCAATGGCCAAACATTGGTCCATTCCTTACTCTCGGGCCTGGCCCCACCTCCTCGATTCAGCCTGTGCATGCCATGCCACAACCATTCTGCACCTTTGAGGCTTTCGTTCAAACCGCAAAAAATGCCAGATCATTTAGGCAGTTCAACGGCAAAGCTCTGAAAGAAAAGTTACGGGCAGCTGGCTGTAGTAATATTTTTCCAGAAAAAGTGTGATTAACAGAGAATTTAGTAGTTTTATTTGCTACCACCAAGACACCGTTATGTTTCATCAGCACCATTTTAAACCGGAATAGCCTCCAGCAACAAATACCGAGAATCTCTCCTTAAGATAGAGTAGCTAAATCAATCATGTGCTGACACACAACAAAAATATTTTCATCTGCATGCATCAGAACAAATCATTTCATCACATCAGTTCCTCATTATAGTTTCTAAAGCCATCTTTGTCTTTTCTACTTCTAAACTCATCCTTCTTACCAAACCTCCTAACCTTTGGTGCGTTGTTCTGTTCCCTGGAATATCTTCCATGCATTCGCAAGCTTGCAAGCGGGGAGCTTGAGAAAAATGAGAAAAAAAAAGTAATGGAACAATGTTGCAGAAGTATAAGAACAAAGTTGATCAAGTGAATTATTTCTAGAGACTGCCTACAGTATTTCATTTTTCAGTTCACTCGTTGCTATTTAAGGTTTTAAATACAAATGTACATTTACGATCATTACTATGTCATGGAAGATGAGTCACAGCACAACCAGTGTTGTTTATTCTGAGTGCCCCAACATGGAGACCTGCTTGTAGGCAACATGAGAGCACCTCTCAGACAGGCAAGTATATTTATTACAAGGTAACTGCTGTAATTCCAGGGCTGTTGACTGAAGACACAGTGTTGAATTCTTCATTTGGGTTCGGGAACTTAAATGCGTAATTAAACTTATAATCAGCAGCTAGTATCAGTGATGGTAACCACAAAAATAGTGGATTACAGTCATAGAGTCAAACAGCATGAAAACAGGCCTTACAGCCCAAATTGTCCATGCTGAACAGGTTCCCATCTAAGCTGCGTTTGGCTCCATGTCCTAATACACCTTTCCTATCAGGTGCTAGTCCAAGTGGTTTTTACTTGTTGTTAATGTACCTGTCTCAACCACTACTGAAAGTGCATTCTGTATGTCTGCCCTCAGGGTGAAAATGGCAATCACACAAAATGCTGAAAGAACTCAGCAGGTCAGGTAGCATCCATGGAAAGGAATGAACAGTCGATGTTTCAGGCTGAGACCCTTCTCTATTGAAATGAGGTTGGTCATGGGTCAAATGAATTCCTGCCTCAGAAAGGACCTGGACCTATTGCAATTTGCCTCTCGCCACAATAGGTCAATGGCAGATGCAATCTCAATGGCTCTTCAAGGGCTCAGATCACCTGGACAACACAAACACCTAGGTCAGGATGCTGTTCACCAACTATAGCTCAGCATTTAACACGATCATTCCCACAGTCCTGATTGAGAAGCTACAGAACCGAAGCCTCTGTACCTCCCTCTGCAACTGGATCCTTGGCTTCCCAACCAGAAGTCCACAATCTCTGTAGGTTGGTACTAACATCTCCTCTACACTGACAATCAACACTTGCACATCACAGAATGTGTGCTTAGCCCACTGTTCTATTCTCTCCCTACTCATGGCTGTGGGGCAAGGTGCAGCTCAAATGCTACTTATAAATTTGCTGACGATGCAACTATTGTGGGTAGAATTTCAGATGGAGATGAGAGGGTGTACATGAGTGAGATATACCAGCTAGTTGAGTGGTCACAGCAACAACCTCGCACTCAGTGTCAGTAAGATGGAAGAGCTGATTGTGGACATCAGGAAGGGTAAGGAGGGAAATCAAACCAATCCTCATAGAGGGATCAGAAGTGGAGAGAGTGAGCAATTTCAGGTTCCGGGGTGTCAATATCTCTGAGGATCTAATCTGGTCCCAAAATATTGATGCCGCTGTCTATATTTCATTAGGAGTTTGAAGAGATTTGGTTTGTCACCTAAAACACCCAAAAACCTCTATAGATGTACCATGGAGAGCATTCTGACAGGCTGCATCACTGTCTGGTATGGTGGGGAGGTGGGGGGGGGGGGCTTCTGCATAGGACCAAAAGTTGTAAAATTATTCAGCTCTATCTTGAGTACTCGCCTCCATAGTATCTAAGACATCTTGAAGGAGCGGTGCTTCAGAAAGGCTGCATCCTTTATTAAGGACCTCCATCACACAAGACATGCCATCTTCTCATTGTTACCATCAGGAAAGAGGTACAGAACCCTGAAGGCATACATTCAATGATTCAGGAACAGATTTTTCCCCTCTGCCATATGATTCCTAAATGGACATTGAACCCATGAACCCAACCTCTCTTTTTTTCATATATATAATTCCTGTTTTGCACTATTTAAAATCTAACTTCAATATACATATATATACTTATATTGATCTACTTATTTTTCCTTCTATGTTATCAGGTATTGAATTGTACTGCTGCTGCTCAGTTAACAAATTTCAAAGCACATGCCCGTGTTAATAAATCTGATTCTGAATAAACCATTAATGTTTCAGACCCAGACTCTTCCCAATGGAAATGAATTTTCAGTCTACGTTTTAGGCCAAGACCTTTCACTATGAAATGAATAAGCAGTCGATGTTCAAGGCCGGGATCCTTCCACCTATAAATCATCATCTTTAAAATGCTGGAGGAACTCAGCAGGTCAGGCAGCATCTAGTGGAATAAACAGTCGACATTTTAAGCAGAGACCCTTCAAGCCCTGACCTTTTGAGTTCCTCCAGCATTTGTGTGCATTACTCTGGACTTACACCTGCTTATTCCTTGTAAGTTCATTGCTGGGAATCTCGAAGTAGTTTACAGTTCATTTGATCTTTGGAAGTGGAGGTCAAAGTGATGATATCAGAACACTTCTTTGCACTAATAAGAACTTAACTAGTCATGTTGATTGACTGACAGGTATTAGCAGGCACGTTGGGCACAATGCCATTTTCCTACTTTGAACTACCTTTGTGGGACTTGTTACAAGAGTGATCAGATAGTTGAGTCAATCCTTTAGATAGCAGGATACCAGATAAGCAGGAGACAAGACATATTTGAATCTGAAGCAGTCCCAGGACAGACTGCTGAGCGTCCAGTGGACTTTTGGACAACGGGCCTCTGAATTCCCTGGTGGACACCAGACTTGTAGAGCCAGAACTTCAGCTGTTGGGCTTTGACCTGCGGACTTGTATTCAACCTTTAGGAGCAGCTGACGATAGGACTCCACACGGAAGGACTTGGTTTTGCCATCTTGTGTAACTAGGTGTCACCGGCCCTCATGTCCTCTGCTTGCATAGACCTCCAATCCTGGGACCCACCAAACCTAGGGGAATTTCTGACTGGGTAGGCCACCAATCCTTATCCACGGCACCTGCCAGAGGTCTTTCATCAGACATCCATGATGTTAGCCTTCAAGTGCAATCCAAAATGCTAGACTCCAGATGTCCTTCGACCCCATGTCCACATCAAGCATGGAGCAAAAGCCTAGACTACGGATGTCCTTCTTCACACATCCACGTAATTGGCCTTCCAAAGCAGACCACAGAGAGGAAGTCTAGACTCCGGCCTGACCTCTAACGCCTCCTCATCGCTGCCCCCAAGCCCTAACCTGGTGCCTAACTCACCACCCTAAAACTAGCCCTATGAACTTAAAAAGCCACGACCTCGATGGACAGCACTGCTCAGTGCTACTTTGACTGGAAGCTGCATGGACTGCTTGCGTTCATTGTTCAATCGCACTTAATTGTGCACAAGCAGAACAGCATAGCCACTGTCACCAAACTGTTCTAAATTTGAAAAAAGAAATACTACTTTTATATAGAAATTCATTAATTGGATACAGAAACTGACCAGTTGGTAAACTTGTAGATGTACAACTTCCTTATTTGCAGAATCAATCATCAATCACACTACAACAATACAGGTATCAGTATCAATTAGAGTTTACATGTAAATACTTAAGAATTAGTAAAGTAACTTACTAATAGGAAGTGTTGCCCTTGAAGCCTTCTTTGCACCTCTTTCTTATCTTGATATGCCAGATGACTCTGACCCATTCTGGGGAGCTATGTTCTTCATGGACCTTTCTTGTCTGGGTTAACTGTAAACTATCCTTGCCTAGGTAGTTAATGCTTGCCTTGTCATAACGTCCACATTTAAGTACAATTATATGTAAGTACTGTGGAAACCTCTTGGCTACTGTATGATTTCCAGCATCAGCATATCTTCTCTTGATTATGATTACTCTATTTGGTTTGACTGGTCTTGCATACTTCCACTGAAATTATCTTAAGTGACCTTCAAGTTTGTGTTGCATAAGAGATGGGCAAACCGAGCATGCCATGCACCATTGGGGTGCTGCCATGGACCAGGTCTGTTCTCATGGTCAGATCCAATGTTAGCACCCATTAGACTATAAAAGTAAGGATGTGATGCTAAAGCTTTACATGACATTGTTCAGACTGCATTTGAAATATTGGCCCACTTCTAAGATAAACCACTTCGCAGTTATTTTGTAAATTACACTATTCTTTGCTTTTCTGGTTAGATGCTAACTGCATTTCATTGGCTTTGTATCTGTACTCGGCACAATGACAATAAAGTTGAATTTAATCTAATCTAATAAAATGTACTGCCATTGACGAGGGTCCAGAGAATCATTCTTGGAATGAAAGGGTTAATGTATGAGGAAAGTTTGATAGCTCTGGGCCTGAATTTGGTGAAGTTTAGAAGAATGAGGAGGGATCTAAATGAAGCCTGCTGAATATTGAACTACCTAGACAGAGTGGACGTGGAGAGAATGTTTCCACTAGTGAGTGAGTCCATGAGCGGAGGGCGCAGTCTCAGAAAAGAGATAAGGAGGAATTACTTTAGCCAGAGGGTGGAGAATCTATCAAATTCATTGTCACAGATGTCTGTGGAGGCCAAATTCTTGGATATATAGAAACAGGAGGTTGAAGGCTCCTGATCAATAAGGATGTCAGAGGTTATAAGGAGAAGACAAGAGAATAGGGTTGAAAGGGAAAATACATCAGCCTTGACGGAATAGCGAAGCAGACTCAAATGATCTAATTCTGCTCCTGTGTCTTATGGTCCTTTGGTGCCCAGCACAGTAATTGAGCATTGTGCCAAAGGAAAGGAGCCATGATCTTCATGTAAATTAAGCCCCAGGTCATCTGAATGAAGAAGACATTCCAGGTTGGGAGAAGAGATTGGGTTGGGTCGGGGGTGGGGGGGGGGGGTTGTTAGTGGTGGCAGTTGTGAAGGCTTAAAACAAGAATCTTAAATAATGAAGTGATAATCTACAAGGTATTGTTTTGAAGAAGGGAACACAAAAGAATACTTTCAATTGAATCAACTAGCTGGGATTTTACTTGTGCTCATTTCCACTGCATGTAGCTGGATGATGTTGAAGTGTCTTCATATTTAAATAGTTTTTCCAACTCAAGTGACACATGTACCATTTCCAACCAAGCCTGTTCCAACCTCCCAGAGAGTACCAGCAGAGAGTCACTCAAGCTTTTATTTTCTCTTTGAATACTAAACAGTACGGGACCGTGTCAACAAATCATTGTAAAACTAAAGTTACATAGAAGTAACAAACAATGAACCATTAAAAGGCGATAACTCCACAAATGTAATTGCTTTATAACCATAACATTATTGCCTTTTAAAATCTTTATTGCCCCTTTCCAATTGTTTTATTGCTTTGGTCCATTTCCCTGTTAAGCTTGTTCAGCTGTGACACACCAGAGTGCAGATGCTGAAATCTGAAGCAACACACAGATATACTGGGGGAAGTCAGTGTATTGAGCAGCATCCATGGGAGGAAAGAAACTCAACGTATGGGTTGAAACCCTGCATCGTGTCTAAGAGTAGAGAGGTGAGATGGCCAGTACAGAGAGCAGAAGGGGAGGGGCAAAACAGGATTATGAGGGAACAATTGGACTTGTTCAATTGTTTGATACTACTTCCTTTCCCTAAAGGAATTTTCCACACACACAGACAAATACTACATTCCTCGTTGATGAGGAAGCTGTTTAACTCATCGCGTGCTGGTTCCACAAGCTACCCAGCTCTCTGGAGATACTTTCGTCCTTCTCCTATCTTTACTCAAGATAAACGGATTCCTAAATTACAACAGAGTTCTGGTTTCTTTTGTCATGCATGTTGCCTGCTCAACCTTTGTCGTGTTAACCCACTCTTAGATACAAAACACATCACACCACATTGGCTCAAAGTATTGGCTTCATACTTCAAGGCACACAGAGATGAAACTGTCACGGAGAATGCTGACAAGCGACTGAGCCCAGTTGCAGAAGAAGAATAAACTCCCATGCTGAGCGAGGAACAAGGAATTATTCATCAGAACTACAATTGAACTTTGATGGCTTGACCAAACAATACTGTGAGACAAATCATTCTCAAAACACACACAGAGACCCAGCGATAAGTGCTAATTGGGAGTTCACTTTAAATTATCACTGCAGGCTGAGAACCCGTGCCAGTCAAAATAAACTTGGCAAGATTAAACAAAAAGCACAAAGGCCTAATGGCTCTAGATATGAGCGATGGCAAAGCCAGCACGGCTCATGACGGTACCTCCCTCCCTAAGGCCAACACCTGATGGCCCAGAGAGTCCTGGGGAACTTGAGACATGGTTGGTAAATTCAAAAAAGACATGTTCTCAGGACAGGGCTGGAAAAGTCAGGAACATTGCATCAAACTCGGGAACATAGTATCAAGCTTGGGAACATAGTATCAAACTCAAAAATGTGGTGTAGTCCTTGGAAACCTAGAGGGCCATGGGAAACTCAAGAATCCTTGAGAATCTTGAATGTTGGCTAGAGAAGCTTGGAACGTAGCCTCAGGAAGCTCGGAACATGGCCTCGGGACAAGCACTGAGAATAGAAGGTAGCCTCACCTCCAGTCGATTGAACCTCTGCCGGGTCCTTCTGTCACGGTGTGCATTGACAAATGACTGAACCCAGATGCCGAGAAGCAACAAGCTCCCTTGTAGAGCCAGAAACAAGAGTTTATTTATCGGAATTCCAACCGAACTTCACTGAATTGAATTGAATTGAATTGACTTTATTACTTGCATCCTTCATATACCAGGAATAAAAATCTTTATGTTGCGTCTCTGTCTAAATGTGCAATGTGCAATTTATAGTAATTCATAATAAATAGTATGCACAACAGGACAGTCAATATAGCATAGAAATACAGTTGTATCAGCATGAATTAATCAGTCTGATGGCCTGGTGGAAGAAGCTGTCCTGGAACCTGTTGGTCCTGGCTTTTATGCTGTGGTACCGTTTCCTGGATAACAGCAGCTGGAACAGTTTGTGGTTGGGGTGACTCGGGTCCCCCGTGGCCCATTTACACACCTGTCTCTGTAAATGTCCTGAATAGTGGGACGTTTACATCTACAAATGTGCTGGGCTGTCTGCACCACTCTCTGCAGAGTCCTACAGTTGAAGAAAGTACAGGTCCCATACCAGGCTGTGATGCAGCCAGTCAGGATTCTCTCAATTGCGCACCTATAGAAAGGTCTTAGGATTGGGGGCCCATACCAAACTTCCTCAACCGTCTGAAGTGATAGAGGTGCCATTTCTGCCTTTTTCACCACACAGCCGGCATATACGGATCTGGTGAGATCCTCGGAGACGTCTGTGCCAAGGAACTGAAAGCTTTTCACCCTCTCAACCCCAGACCCATTGATGTCAATAGGGACTGGCCTGTCTCCATTCCTCCTGTAATCCACAACCAGCTCCTTTGTTTTTGTGACATTGAGGGAGAGGTTGTTTTCTTGACACCACCGCGTCAGAGTGATGACTTCTTCTCTGTAGGCTGCCTAATTATTATTTCAGATTAGGCCAATCAGTGTAGTGCCATCAGCAAATTTAATTAGCAGATTGGAGCTGTGGTGAAGACACAGTCATGGGTATATAGAGAGTAAAGGAGGGGGCTTAATACACAGCCCCGAGGGGCACCTGTGTTGAGGGTTAGAGGTGCAGAATTGAGGGAGCCCTCTCTTACCACCTGCTAGCGATCTGACAGGAAGTCCAGAATCCAGCTGCACAAGACAGGGTGAAGGCCAAGGTCTCTAAGCTTCTTGTCGAGCCTGGATGGAATTATGGTGTTGAATGCTGAACTGTAGTCCAAGAACAGCCTTCTCACATAAGGATCCCACTTCTCCAGCTGTGCGAGGATGGTATGTAGAGCTGTGGCTATTGCATCATCTATCAATCGGCTGTGTCGATAGGCGAATTGTAGGGGATCCAGTGTAGGTGGTAGCAAGCTGCAGGTGTAATCCTTGACCAGCCTCTCAAAGCATTTGTTTATTATTGAAGTGAGTGCTTATTTTTAACTGAGTAACACCACAAGACGAATCATTCTCAAAACATATACAAGGACCCCACAATAAGCTCTAATTGGGAGTCCACTTTAAATAAATATAGTAGGCTGAATACCTGTGCCAGTCAAAATAAACTTGGCAAGATTAAACAAAAAGCGCAAGGTCTTAACAACTCAATATAAGACAACAGTTAACAAATACAGATGGACAGGCCCACAGGGCTCATGACATGAAGCCATACGTGGGAGTGAAAGGATGTAGCGGGGACAAAATGTCGAGTATCCTGTCGGGCTTAGGGAGGACATCCTGAGATGCAGGAAACCATGAACAAAGAAGCACAAAAGAGGAATGTCATATAACCAGTCATTCCGTCTCAGCATGAGGAGGCTGAGTTGAGCTGACCGTCTTGTGGACTAAACCACTGTGAATTACTCCCCTCTGAACGATCCAGAGAACAGGTCAAATAAATAGGAATGGTTTGAGAACTGTCATTCTGCAGAAGGAGCAGTCAGATTGCATTGTCCAAGCACCCTAATGATGAAAGAACTCTATAGACTGATAACAATACAAATGCACCTAGTTTATCATGCCGCGGAATATCTGAGCCATGATTCTTGTGATTTTAATGTAACAAGTGATAAAAAATTAAGACAATGAAAACAGTGGAATTATTGAAAACTATCTACGTGGACGTACTAGGGTAACTTGAGCATCAATAAGGCTAAGTTGTACTAAAGTTTAGTTTGAGAGTCTCTTTGTATTTATTGAGATACAGTGCAGATTAGGCCCTACGAGCTGTGCTGCCCTGATTTAATCCTAGTCTAATCACAGGACAATTTACAATGGCCAACTAACCTATCAAGTAGTATGTCTTTGGACTGTGGGAGGAAGCTGGAGCACCCAGAGGAAATCCACACGGTCACAGGGAGAATGTACAAACTCATTACATGCAGCGGTGGGGGTTGATCCCGGGTGGCTGGTTCAATAAAGTGTTGTGCTAACCACCACACTTGCATATACTAGAGACACCAGGACAAAGAAGTAACCGAGTTGTTTAAGGGTGCAGTCTCACATCGTGAGTAGCTGAACTTTTGAGAATTTGATTCATGTTCTCCATCCGCCCACCTTCCGGGGGTTTTGACCTGAAATTACAGCAGGGTTTTCAGATATTCAGTTAACCACTTCAATACTTTCCTTTCCATCTACAACGATAAACACCGTACAAAGTTTTCTGCTTGAGTACCCAAGCAGTTGGCACTCTTCTGGACATGTTACCCAATAACAATCTGCTAGAGGAGCTCAGTGGATCAAGCAACACCTGTAGAGGGAAAACGACATTTGATGTTTCAGGTTGTGATGCAGTGTCTCAAGCTAAAGCATCGACTATTTCTTTGCCTCCACAGAAAGTGGATTGACCCAGAGTTATTACAGCAGATTGTTCCCCATTCCAGATTCCAGCATCTACAGTGTCTGGTGTCTCTCAATTCTGGAAGTTAAGAGCCAACTTTATACCAGACAGAACTGCAGAACTACCTCTCTCAAGTAGTTGTAAAATATTGCATGGTTTTATTCTGATGGTGGACAGAACCAATGAATTCTTTTGATTTGTACGCACTTCTATAACACAAAAAACAAGGGCCAATTTTCCTCTGCAAACTTCAGCACTACTGGTGTTCTCTCTATGTCACTGAGAGGTAGCTAACTGGCCCATACATTGAAATAACGCCCCTGCTTTTGAAAGCAGTGCCAGGGAGTAGAACTAATTTTTTTTTTGCCCAACGAGTTGGCATGGTCATGATGTTAGAATGCAGAAAAATAAAAGCATTATATATCTCATAATCAGTTGACAAACAAAATCAGATTCCAGATAGAAAGTGCCAGAGATGCACAAGAGGCCAGGCAGCAACTGTGGAGAAAGGAGCCACATTTTAATGAAGAGTTGTCAACCTGAAATGTGCGTCTGCAGTTTTTGCTCATGAGGCTACCCTGCCCTGCATCCCAATATTCTCAACTATTTACAGCATTGATTTAAGAGCATCTGTCTTTATCTTATTGTGTTGGGTGACCCCAATCAACAGTTTGAATGTGGTGACCCAAACAGATCTGCTGCCAGGGTTAAGGAGGAAGGTGGAGATGAGTTGACAAGGTGGTCTTTGGAGAAGAGAGAGTGTGATTCTATTAAACATGTTAGGAACAACATAACAACAGATGAATCAAACTAAACCTTGAATCTTCACCTCTTTACTTCCCAGCATCCAGCAACACAAAGAGGTGTAGCAGCAACTCATGCTCATGCACTGCAGTCACTGTGCTTTCCTCTACAGTGCAGAAACCAAGGACTGGCTGGCCAATTAGGTGGAAGAAACCAGCATCCAGTCCACAAGGGCAATCCCATTCAACTCCTCAACTCACTCCAACTCTGTCCTAGCAGTCTGTGGCCTACTACACTGTCATTGTAAGGCCCAATGCAAACTTGATGAACGGTAACTTATCTTTCTGTCTGAGCACAGTGCAGCCTTCTGGACTCAATATTCAATCCTATAGATTCAGATGAGGCAACACTTCACCTGCAGAACTGTTGGGGTCAGTTACTGTATCCAGCTCTCCTGGCGTGGCCTCCTCTACATTCTTGAGACCTGGCATTGTTTGGAGGGCTGCTTTTGAGCATCTTTGCTCCATCCACCACCCCTGGTCGGATTTCCCACTGCCCACCCATCTTAATACCACTTTCCATTCCCACATTAACATTTTGGTTCACGGCTTCCTCTATTGACACAATGTAGCCACTCTCAGCTTGGAGGAGCAGCACCTCATACTCGTCTGGGTAGTCTCCACCCTGATGGCATGAACAATGACTTCTCTAACTTCAAGTAATTTCTCCCTTCTCCTTCTCCCTTTTTTATAACCACAGTTTGCCCTCTTACCATTTCCCTTATCCTCCCCTGCCTATCACCGCCCTCCGTGCCCCACTTCCTTCTTTTTCTCCCATGGTCCATTCTGCTCTGCTTTAAGATTCTTCTGTGCTTCAGCCCTTTACCTCTTTCACTTGCCACCTCCCCACCCCCACACACTCACCTTCCCCCACACCTGCTTCACCTATATCACCTTGTACTCCTTCCCCCATCCCCCTCCACCATATTCTGTCTTCTTTCCCCTTCCTTCCCACTCCTCTTGCATGATCTTGGCCCGAAACATTGACTGTATATTCCCCTCTATAGATTTTGCCTGACCTGCTGAGTTCCTCCAGCATTTTGTGTGTAACTGCAGGTAACTTGATTTCTCAGTATGTAGCGGTTGTCCATCTCTGATATTGGCTCAGCTTGTTCTGTTTCTTACATTTGAGATTGAACTGCGTAGCTTGGCTTACAGCCCAAAGCGATGACTCTTTATTCCCCTCCATAGATGCTGTCTGACCTTCTGAGGTACTCCAGCATTTTGTGTGTTGTTATACATTTCACTACTCCCAAATTCTTTTGTTGATGTCCTTTTGTCTATGTTCCTGCCCTCTGACAGCTTCTATTCACACCTAGGCCAGATCAGCATGTTACAGCATGGTTACCCATTTTCACCCTATCATAGACACTTCTTTCCCACACCACACCCTTCCTGCAATTCTAAAAAAGGATCTTTGACATAAAGTATTAGATCTGTTTCCCTACAATACACACACAATGCTGGAGAAATTCAGAAGACCAGGCAACATCTATGGAAGGGAATGTCTCAGGCCAAGACCCTTCATCAAGACTGGAAGGGAATGGGGAAGGTGGGGATGGGAGGGCAAAGAGTACAAGCTGGCAGGTGATAGGTGAGAGCAGGTGAATGGGAAGGGGGGTGAAGTATAGCACTGGAAAGGGATGGGTGGAAGAGGTAACAGGTTGGAGAAGATTGATTCTAATGGGAGAGGATCGTGGAGCATGGACAAAAGGGGAATCAGAATCATCTACGTGCTATCCTATCAAATCCCTTCTTCAACACATTACCTCTTCTACCTATCTCTTCCCAGCTTCTGACATCATCCTGCCTCCCCCACCCACCCACCCACCCCTTCAGCTGCCATCTTGTACTGAGGTTCATTTCCTTGCAAGCAGACAAAGACTGACAAACAGCCAATGTACTAAAGAAGACAAACTGGGAAGATAAAAATAATGCTGAGAACATGAGTTCTGGAGATTCTGGAAATCCGGAGTGTCCTCAGTAGATTGGGAGCTTGATGGTTGCAGGTTGATGATAACTGTTCCTGACCTTGGTGGGCGGGATCAATTGAAGTAATGAGAAGAGGACATGGCCTGGATGGTGGGGGTCTTTGATGATAGATGCTACTTTCTAGTGGTGGTACTCCATGTAAATAAAAGTCAATGCTGGGGAGGCTTTTGCCTGTGATGGACTCTGCTGTATTCACCAGCTTCTGTAGCCCTTTTTACAGTCTTTCTGTGTGACTATAACCAACTTTTATAACTGCTTTTCATAATCCAGTTCTAATAATAACCCTCATTCTAATAATTGCTTTCAGTAGCTCTAAAATAATTTCTATGCAGCAACCTACACAATGCATATTGCTGCAAATGTAGATGTGTCATTTATTTAACAATAATTTCTGTTTATTTGGTTTCCGCGTGGTAGGTATTGACTGGGTCTCTCTCCAAGCTGCAGTGACCTCTACCTTTTCTCTTGGATACATGGGAATTCATCCTTCTTGCCTCTGGGAAACTGCATTCGCAGCTCATTGGTACCTTCAGGATTTCTCAATGCAAATACTGCAGGAAATGAGCCAGCCAGTTTGGAAGCAATGTCCCACAAAAGGCAGTGTGACAATTACTGGATAATTGTTGATTCTGGGATAAGGTTTGGTCAGGACACGCTTTGAAATAGGTATGGCAGGACATTTCTCATCCACCTGAGCATGTACATATTTATCACATGTACTGTACATCAGCACATACAGTGCAATGTGCCACTTGCATTAACAACCAACACATCTAATAGGGCAAATATTCTGAACAACACACAAAATGCTGGAAGAACTCAGCAAGTCAGGCAACATCTGCGAAAAGGAATAAACAGTCAATGTTTCAGGCTTCAGGACTATCTAAGGGGCCTTGGATTGTCCAGATTATTGCATCTCTTACAGTGCTGGGTATCAGTGCAGATTTCTGTTCGGATCTTTGGAGTAAAGATCCTTAAAGCAATAGCTGGGCTTTGATTTGCTTCCACATTACACACACATCTGCTGTTCTACTTCAGCAGTTCACTAGAATATTTTGTAAAATTTTATATAACATTTTAAGGTTTCATTCTTGGAAATGTTGCTGGTTTAAAACCTTGAACCCAAGGAATGGCATAAATCAAAATTTCATTCAGGAAAACATTGTTAAAAATGTTTTTTCTAATACTGATGGATTAACAACGGTTCGCTGGGAAACAGACATTGACTTGTGTACTGGAGGCTCAAGAGATTATGCAGATGCTGGAAATCTCAAGCAACACACACAAATGTTCAGCAAGTCAGGCAGCATCTATAGAGCCAAATAAACTGTCAACATTGCAGGGTCTCAACCTGTTCATTTCCTTCCATAGGTGCTGTCTGACTCCCTAAGATCCTCCAGCATTTTATCTGTGTTGACTTCCATAACATATTGGCAAAATTAAAAGGCTTGACATTGAAGAAACAATATATCTATTTTTCAGAAATTTATTCTATTATAACTGACATATGTATGAATTGTGTTGTTTTGTGACAGCAGTACAATGCAAGACATAACAAATTAGTTCCAGTATAAAGAAATAAATAATACAAAGAAGTATAATGAAGTAGTGTAAGGAATAAGGAGGTAGTGGTTTGGGGTTCATGGACCATCCAAAAATCTGATGGCAGGGGAAAGAAGCTTTTCATGCAATGTTGAGTGTGGGTCTTCAGACCCCTGTACCACCTCCTTGTTGCTAATAATGAGAAGAGAGCATGTTCCAGGTGATGAGGACCATTAGTGATAGATGCCACCTTCTTGAGTGAGATCTTGCAGCAGTGTATCTTGGAAGTGTTCCTAATGGTAGTTTAATACAATCGAATACATTTCAGTATTGATTGAACCCTTAGAGTCACAGGCAAGCGCTGAGCAGAATTTAGATTTTGATTTGTTGACAGTATGTCTTGTATCCCCATCATCATGTTCCAGGCAATGATGATTTATGATATTTCATATTTTTCTGGCATTGCTGAATGCAGCCTTTTGGTAAATCAAATCTGTACTCTTGTCAGAGCAATCCAAATCATCCCAGTCTCCAGTCAATTTCCAACAATCTGTTCTCTCTCATAATCCATCAACATCTCTATGGCCTGCTGATACCAGAGGTGATTTAGAATATCCAGTTAACAATGTCTTGGGATGTGGGAGGAAACTGGAGAGGTGGAAAAAACCCCACTCAGTCAAACAGACAGCAGTGAAGGCTTGGATTGGAGCCAAGTAACTGGGGCTTGGACGCAGTGGCCACTTTGGGTTTAATCCCAGGTGCGTTTGTTCATCCTGTACATCTTTTTTATGATCATAAGGCGGTGCTGGATACTAAGAACATCATGCACTGCATGACTATCCCATCAACAAATTGCTCAATAACAATGGAGCAGGACTTATTGTGTACCATTTTGGTGTTGTCACCTGGACATGTTGAATACTGTTGTGATGAGATGGTGCATAGTCCAATTGTCTTGGACATTTTTATTGTGATTGCAAGACCCTGTTGGACATTGGGAACATATAATAGTTCAAACACGAGGAAATCTGCAGATGCTGGAATTTCAAGCAACACACACAAAATACTGCTGGAAAGCAGCAGGCCAGGCAGCATCTATAGGAAGAAGTGCATTCGACGTTTCGGGCCGAGACCCTTCATCAGGATAGAATAGTACAAGTCCCTTTCACTGGTTCATTAGTGAGTCTAATGACGGGGGAGCTGCTTTGCCTCAATTGCGGCCAGGATTAGGTAGGTCCCTGCCATGGGGTCTCCGGTTGCAGTCATCCAGGGGTGGAGAAGCCAGAGGCAGTATGTGGGAGAGAAGCAGCCTCTGTGGGTGCTCTGGTATCCCTGCTGGGTTGGGAGCATCCACCACCTTCCCCCACCCCCCCAATCACCCAGTGTTCGCTCGGTGAAAGATCAAGTTGGACCAGGAGAACTCATCATCAATTCACAGTCCTGCCACTCAGGGACGTGGACTATACTGTTTATTTTCTTTGTGACTGGTTGCTTTTCCGAAATCATAACTGTATGTGCTCTTTGTGCTCCGTGCTGTGTGCTGTTGGTAAGGTGTTTTGCACCTTGGCCCAGAGGAATGCTATTTTATTTGGCTATATTCATGTATGGCTCAATTTAAACTTGAACTTATTTCTACCCCAACATAATAGAAGTCTGACTTCATTAGTTTATGGTGAAAGTACATCAGCATAACTATGCAACAACTTAAATTATATCCTTTATTTAAGTTACAAAGGCAGGAAAAGTCAAGTCAAGTTGCTTTTTATTGTCATTTCGACCATAAACTGCTGGTACAGTACACAGTAAAAATGAAACAACGTTCCTCCAGGACCCTGGTGCTACATGAAACAACACAAAACTACACTCAACTCTGTGAGACAACTCAAGGCTACACTAGACTACGTAAAACAACACAAAAACTACACTAGAATACAGACCTACACAGGACTACATAAAGTGCACAAAACAGAGCAGGGCAGTACAATAATTAATTAATAAATAAATACTGAATAAACAGGACAATAGGCACAAGTAGAGGACAAATCGATATAATGAGTTATGTAGATGTCAGTCTAAACTCTGGGTATTGAGGAGTCGAGTCTGATGGCTTGGGGGAAGAAACTGTTGCACAGTCTGGTTGTGAGAGCCCGGATGCTTTGGTACCTTTTGTTAGATGGCAGGAGGGAGAAGAGTTTGTATGACGGGTGCATGGGGTCCTTCACAATGCTGTTAGCTTTGCAGGTGCAGCGTGTGGTGTAAATGTCTGTATGGTGGGAAGAGGGACCCAGATGATCTTTTCAGCTGACCTCACTATCCGCTGCAGAATCTTGCGATCCGAGATGGTGGAATTCTCAAACCAGGCAGCGATGTAGCTGCTCATGATACTCTCGATACATCCTCTGTAGAACATGGTGAGGATGGGAAGTGGGAGATGGACTGTCCTCAGCCTTTGCAGAAAGTAAAGACGCTACTGGGCTTTCTTGGCTATGGAGCTGGTGTTGAGGGACCAGGTGAGATTCTCCGCCAGGTGAACAGCAAGAAATTTAGTGCTCTTAACGATCTCAATGGAGGAACCGTCAATGTTCAGCGGAGAGTGGTCACTCCCTGCTCCCCTGAAGTCAACAACCATCTCTTTCGTTTTGTTCACAATCAGAGACAGGTTGTTGGCTCTGCACCAGTCCATTGGCTGCTGCACCTCCTCTCTGTATGCTGACTCATTGTTCTTGCAGATGAGACCCACCACGGTCATGTCATTGTCGAACTTGATGATGTGGTTTGAGCTGTGTGTTGCTGCAGTCGTGGGTCAGCAGAGTGAACAGCAGTGGACTGAGCACACAGCCCTGGGGGGACCCCCGTACTCGGTGTGATGGTGTTGAAGATGCTGCTCCCGATGCGGACTAACTGAGGTCTCCCAGTCAGGAAGTCTAGGATCCAGTTGCAGAGGGAGGTGTTCAGGAAGCTCTGTTAATTGAGCATACTTGTGATATTGGTTGTGTTGGACTTGTAGATTTTCCAGATAACCAGATCTTATTGTGTTGATGCTCCAACAAACTTTTAATTCACATTTTTTTGTTATTGATAGGTAAACCATTTCAGAAAATAAACTAATATAGTTAAGTAAATCAGTCTTTTGAATATAACTCGATACTGTATAATCTCATTTAAGTGAGGGTACTAGTAGACATGACTCAGGACACGTTTAAGACTCTAAAATGGGTACATTATTGAAATTATATCTGATCCATGTGATCTCTGATGTAACCCAGTCTTTAAATCAGGAAGTGCCAAACTTGTAAATCTCCAATTTCCCATGTCTGAACAGAAGAACAGATGGCATCACTGATTTTGATTAATTTTTAATATTTTTCTGATTATGTGAGTGGCTGCTAGTTAATCCTAATGGCTCTGTGCTTATGATTACATGTAACTTTGAATATAAAGGATAACAACAGCTCTTTTGGATAACTAACTGCAATCTGCCTATAGTTTGCTTCCCTTGTCTTCAGGCTTTTACAGTATGTCATTGCAACAGTTCAACTAGTTTATAGATGATTGTTTTGCCTTAAACTTACCTTTTTCTAAACATCCTCAAGACCCATCTGCTTTCCAATAGTGCATTGTTCTCAAAAGCTAATCTTGGATTTTGCAGGCTTCCTCGTGTTTAGAGTAAACACAAAACACTCTGCAGATGCTGGGGTCAAAGCAACACACACAACACGCTGGAGGAACTCAGCAGATCGGGCAGCATCCGTGGAAACAAACAGTCAACGTTTTGAGCCTAGACCCTTCATCAGGACTGAAGAGGGAGGGGGCAGGGGCCCCATAAAGAAGGTGGGCGGAGGGTGGGAAGGAGACTGGTAGGTGCCAGGTGAAAATCCAATCAAAGGAAAGATCAAGGGGTGGGGGGAGGGGAAGCATGGAGGGGATAGGCAGGAAAGGTGAAGGAATGTAAGGGGAAAACACTATGGGCAGTAGAAGGAGGCAGAACCATGAGGGAGGTGATAGGCAGCTGGAGGAGGAGGCAGGGTGAAAGTGGGATGGGGGGAGGGAGGGAATTACCGGAAGTTGGAGAATTCAATGTTCATGCCAAGGGGCTGGAGACTACCCAGACGGTATGTGAGGTGTTGCTCCTCCAACCTGAGTTTGGCCTCATCATGGCAGTAGAGGAGGCCATGTATGGGCATATCCGAATGGGAATGTGAAGCAGAGTTGAAGTGGGTGACAACCAGGAGATCCTGTCTGTTGTGGCAGACGGAGTGGAGGTGCTCAACAAAGCGGTCCCCCAATCTGAGACGGGTCTCACTGATGTAGAGGAAGCCGCACCGGGAGCACCAGATGCAATAGATGACCCCAACAGACTCACAAGTGAAGTGTTGCCTCACCTGGAAGGACTGTTTGGGGCCCTGAATGGTGGTAAGAGAGGAGGTGTAGGGACAGGTGTAGCACTTACTCTTGCAGGGATAAGTGCCAGGTGGGAGATCCGTGGGGAGGGATGTGTGGACCAGGGAGTTGCGGAGATAACGATCCCTCAACCCTCATTATAGGGTCCCTGCCCCTCCCTCTTCAGTCTTTATGAAGGGTCTTGGCCCAAAACATTGACCGTTCATCTCCACGGATGCTGCCCGACCTGCTGAGTTCCTCCAGCGTGTTGCTTCCTCATGTTTGTGATTTGCTGCTGCAAAGTCTCTTCAAAGGATACCTACCCTGAAGAAGTTTAAATCTCTTTAACGGGAGTTTGGTGTGACCCCCTCTCACTGATCCCCGTCTATGATCTCTGCTGCGCTCTGACTCTTCAACCATGTACTCACTCAAAACCATTATCACATCCATGTATCCTTCCTGGGAGCTCGTCTTCACTGCCATCTTGTTTCACTGAGCTCATCAATTTCTCCTTCCGGTAAACAAAATATTCCCCTCCCCTCTTCTTTTATTCCCAGCATTCGCCTCTTACCTCTTTTCATCTGCCTATCATCTCCCCCTGGGCCACCTCCTCCTTCCCTTTCACCTACAGTCCACTCACATCTCCTATCAGATTCATCCTCTCCAGACCTTTACCTTTCCTACCTACCTGGCTTCACCTATCAACTTCTAGCTCCCCTCCTCCTCCCCCCATCCTGTTATTCTGACAACTTCCTCCTTCCTTTCCAGTGCTGAAGATGGATATCGGCCCGAAACATCAACTGCTTATTCATGTCCACAGACGCTGCTCTGCCTGACCTCAAGCATTTTGTATGTATTGCTTTGTATTTTCAGCGTCTGCAGACTTTCTCATGTTTAAGTATCAATATCTACTTGTTTGAAGCCTTTTTCACATCACTTTCTTCCTTATCCTGTGGTAATTTGCCACAATAGAAAGTTTTGCATCCAAGATAATAGATATCTTGATGCCACTACACCACCATCCGGCTTTACGTTATTGTGGCACTTCTAATTTTCATCTTTCAGTGGGTTAATATTTTGCCTTTCTGTAAGTCAAAGTCATCTGCACAAGTACACAATGCACATGTGAAATGTAAAACTTTAGCAGCATCATAGGTGGATAAGCAACATTCACAAGAAAAACAGAAATAGAAAGTGTTAACAATTTTTACAAGAAAGAATGAATTTAGAACCAAAAAAGCACGAAGTCCATTTTAGTGCAAAGTGATCAACATGGTTATACCGTTGTAAAACTGTAACGATGATCAGGGTTGTGCTGCTTCGAGAACTGAATAGTGAGGTCCTTGTTAAAGTCTAATTGGAAGCAATATAATCACAATTCATATTTAATTTTTATTTCAGTTTATGACCATATTAACAATGTAATTATTTATTGATTGAGAGATACAGCAATGTAACAGGTCCTTCAGGACCAACAAGCCCACATCACTCTATGTGACCAATTAACCAAATACATATTTGGAGTGTGGGAGGAAATCAGAGCACCCAGAAGAAACCCAGGCAGTCATGGGGAGAATGCACCAATTCCTTACAGACAGCCGTGAGAATTGAACCTGGGTCACTGAATCAGGCAGCGACTTTGTTGTTTCTTTATCAGTTTTACAAGGCTGAGTTGTTAGCTTGACTCTCAACCCAGCACAGACAGAAAGCGTGAGAGCAGCTAGCCGGATTCGAACCCTAGGACCACTTACCTCGAAGTCCGGTGCAGATGCCACTACACCACCAGTTTACATTATTGTGCCACTTCTAATTTTGGTTAGCATTAAGCAAATATCTAATGCAGGTAAACAAACTGAAAGATGATAATTCCTTCTGAAATTTATAAGACAAATGAAACATCCATGCCAGGTATGAAATACTATGCCTATGTCAATATATCAATGCATACAGTACATGAAACTTAATGATGATACTGTATGCTTTAAGACTAAGCATAGCTAGTTGCATTAGAGAAAGGATTTGCATCATTTAGCATCATCCTCAGTCTGTACATCTCAAAGTTCTTTAAAGTGAATTGTCTTTTTAAATAGTAAACATTATTGTTGTTAATAAACAAACATGACAGCTAATTGTACACAGCAAACAGGAAAGGATCTCTATATTGGAGTGCAATTACTAGATGTGTGGCCCATAATGGACAGACGGTGATCATCTCCAACAACAACTTGTCCTTGACATTCAAAGATATCACCTTCATCAAGTCTGAGTTCAATGTGACAATGTGTTACATCTCTGCATATAATTTATGAGAGGAGAGCACGAGTCATAATGATGCCATCCTTGCATTCCTTACAAACACATGAAAAGCTGCAGATGCTGGAAATCCAAGCAACACTCAAAAAATGCTGGAGGAACTCAGTGAGCCACGGAGTGCCTATGGAAAAGATTAACCAGCCAACGATTTGGACTGAGACCCTTCATCAGTATTTGCATTCCTAGCCTAGCCAGCAGAGAGGTGGTGAAACCTATATACCAACTGCTAAAAGTAAATGAGATTCACAAAGTGTTTTAATGTGCTCCACATTGTTTGTTTCCAATAGACTTTTGTCTACCCATTGTTTGGAGAAATGCTGCCTGGAATGACTTTCATGGGTTTTAATCTGCTAAATGTAAAAGTAAGTTTACTTTACAAAAAAAAAGGGCTTTTCATATTAGTATCTTAAAATGATGAACATGGATAGTACTTAGTAAGAAGCTGACTTTCCAAGACTTATCCTTCAAGCAGAAAGAAATTACTTTAATTAAAAGGCCCAAAACGCTGACTGTACTCTTTTTCTATAGATGCTGCCTTACCTGCTGAGTTCCTCCAGCATTTTGTGCTTGTTGCTTGAATTTCCAGCATCTGCAGATTTTCTCTTCTCTGTGACTATAATTAATAACTCAGGTTAATGAATTGATTAATAAGGTTAAATGCTCCTAAACTAGTAACATTGGTGTTGATTTGCATGCATGAATTGGAAACTATTAGTTATCCTCAGTTTCATGCAAAATCATTTTTGAAAGCAACTTCATGATAACTCTAAATTAGACAAAGGAAGCCTGGTAAAGGAAGCCATTGGGCTAAAGCTAGAGGAAAAGAATTTTAACAAAAATGAAGGTCTCACTCTAAGAAAGAACTGGAATTTGATTGTGAACAAGGTGGGAGAGTGGAAACCTGATTGGACAAGGACCAACTAACCAGGAGGGATGGATGATGGGGGTATAAATACAATCAGACTAAACATGCCCAATAAAGATGGCAGAGTTTGTCATTGAAACATCAGTTATAATTGATACCTGTACCCAACTAGAAGCCCGAGAAAAGTTTATTCATCACCGGGAAAGGACTAGATCCTTTTCCCTAAATTGGATATTTTGTTTAATTCCATTCAAACGTCAATATTAGATTCCTAATGGTCAGTGAGGAGAGTTGATTTTGGTTCTTATGTAATTACATTCTCTATTTAAGGAACAATATACTATTGCTTCATTCTAGTCAAAGATGTTATTGACTCGGTGGCATTTTTGTTTAACTGACGTCATTCAGTCAAAGAAATACACAGTTTCCAGAGGTATGTTAATATTTTGCATGGTGTTCCCAAGATTGATGATTGAAAAGCAAGTATGTTTTGAGGTTTACAATGCCTACATTTTGGCTGTGTTGTAATTGGCAAACAAGTTAGTTTACATTTAAAAAATACCCAACTCTAAACTGATAACCATTGACAACACAGTTCTTTGAACTATTTCATTGAGAAAGGTTTGAAGTGTTAGCTTCTGCATATATGGATAAACATCAGTTCAAGGTCTTGTAAATAATCAATCACAAATCAATGTATTCTGCTTCTTGTAATACCAATAACAAAACCAATGTTTGTTAGTTGCAAGTTAGTAACATCTGTACAGCCATAGATATAAATTGTCTATTCCATAAGGTGTTGACCTTTTCAGGATTTCATATAATTCTATTAAAGAGTTGAAATGAGCTTTGAAAGCTTTGGTTTTTAACCACACATACATAGTATAAAAGGCAGGCACATCCCTCACATGATTGGCAGTATCTACTGGAGGGGCAACTCTTACCATCTAAAATCCCTTCCATCTGGGTTATGCCTTCTTTTCACAGTTACCATCAGGCAGGAGATCCAGAAGCCTGAAGTCCCAAACCAGCAAGTTCAAGAATAGCTGCTTCCCTTCAAATTTTCCATTCTTGAACCAACCTGCACAAACTTAATCACTACCACTGGTTAGCAAGCAACACAATGACCATTTTGCACCACAATGAACCTTGTGTGTTATTATTTTTGTCTCATTGTGATCATTCTTGGAAAGCATTAGCAAGAAAGAGGAAAGGTAGGTAGGGAACATGGACAAAAATCACATCAGATATGATCTTATTGCAGGGTGATTTGGCATAAGGTGGTACACATGGACACCTGCTGTTCTGTCAGGTTTTCATGATTCTTTTTCCAATCATCAAGCTGTTTGATTGGCACAATCATGCAGTCGATTTAGAGCCATGCTTCCCATCTGTTTACTTATTCTTTATAATTGACATGCATCTCTCCAATTTCCACTTTCTTTAAATGTCCAATGCCATGATTACTTTTGTATTGATCTGGGACTGTCACAAGGATTTCCTTCTCTGGGAAGTTAGCACAATGGTTATCTTTTTTACTTGTGTTGTGAACTTTCTAACTAAATTATCTCAATATCAATAAAACCCCATGAACTCCTGAAATCTAGACCACTGCAATCATTATTCTCTCTACCTGACAGCAAGTCAGTTTGGAAATCACTGCTTTAGAGGAATGTTTAAAGGAACATTAAATAGTCAGTATCTCTGAAGAAATTATATTTAGCCAACAACTTCTGCCATGCAGAAGTGTGGCACTCCATGCCTTCAGAAACTGGCAAATCTATTTCATTTTTATTCAATGTGTCTGTCAATAAATACAGCAGTTCCTTAACAACATAAACATTTTAACCAGAGTTTGATAGACTAATGGACAGATACTATATCACACAATTACAGATAGGTAATTGTTAATCCAAAAAGTCACATTATCTTCAAGGACATCAGCACACTCTGAGCATAGTATTCAAAGCTGCATAGTAGAGGACAAGGTCCATTGCAACTTGCATTGTGAAAGAGAAATCCACAAATTTTGCAAGATTACAGAAGTGGTTCTTACATACCTTTGCCAATAGCCCATTGAATCTTCTTTAGACATCTCCATAAAGCAAACAATTAACAATTACATTTAGTTACATATTAAATTCTATTATGTTAGTGATAGTTTTGGACTTTCTTAAATAACTATAGTGATTATGCTTCAAAGTGCATTTCATTATCTGTGCGGAGATAAAGGACAATCTGATGCCACTTGTAACATCAGTCTTCATGGTCCTCAGATTATGCCTTAAAGAACTTGCAAGCATGAGACCATCATCAGTTTTAGGCCAGCATAGCAGTTATTACAGCAACAGCATACTGGGTTTAGTTCCCACTGCTGTCTGTAAGAAGCTTGTACGTTCTCCCTATGACAGCGTGATGACCCTAGGTTACATCTCTGATGATGTGTCTCAGATCTATGTAGAATCTTAAATCCCTTCATTTAAGGATTCTACGTCTATTTCTTGTGATGTCCTCGGGTAGGCAGCTCCCTCCGGGAGTGGGTGGGTACGAAAGTTAGAAAACACCGAGCTGTCTCCCCGCAGGCAGAGCGGATAGATACCCTCGGCAGCGTTACCCTGCAGGAAGCTCCTCCCGGCCGCGAAGAAGATAGTGATTGTGTCTGTTCCACTCGAGCGCACTGTCGACCTCGCAGTTAGCTCTGACAGGAACCACCGCTCCCGCGCGGCTTTATTACCACAATCTCTACCTCCTGCAACCGTGCTCACCGCTCTCGACTGAGCGCCTCGCTGCTGGTCGGCTATTTATAGAGAGCGTGGAGCCACACCCCTCCGCCTGCCCCGCCCACCCCGCGCGTCGCCCCGCCCACTTCGCCACTCCCTCTTCTCTCCTCGCGCCTGTTTTCCCTCCAGTCACCCAGCCCTCCCGCCACGTAGTCGGCGCACGTGACCTCCGAGGAGGCGAGGGGGAGGAGGCGGTGGCAGCGTGGGTTCCCGCCCAGCCCTGTAGCGCTGCCATTCACAAAAAAATAGCGGAGCGCGACTGCGTTCGCTGACCATCAGCGGTGTGTCCCTGGACTGGATGGAGTTGGGGAACGGCACTGAGGTGAGTTCCTTCCTCAGGGGTAGGGTGGAACCTGGGCAGGAAGCCCTTCCAGCATCCGTGTAGTATTGCTGAATCCCCAGCCGCAACTTTGCTCCAACTTTGCCGGAACGTTTGCATGTGAGCCTGCTTCCTTCCATGGCTATAGATTAGGGGCGCTGCTCTCACCTTCGCATAGCCGCGTGTCACGGGGGTGGGGTGGGGTGGGGTGGGGTGGGGAACTACTGGTGGAGGCTATGACCAGCTGGATTGTCTGATATGGTGGATGGTGGCTGCCTGCATTGCTGTGCTGAAGATATGTACTCCTGGTGCCCCAAAAGTGTGTGTGTGTGTGTTGATGGGTGGGGTGTTATGCTGCGATGGGACAGGGTGGTCATTCGATGTGGTCAGGGTCCTATTTTTGCGGTAGGTGGGTGAGGGGTGTGGTGGTTCTTGGTGCCGGTGGGATGCGCTACTGTGATGAGATGGGGGGGGGGAGTGGAGAGGAATAGGGGGGGCTACAGGTGCACTAAGGAAGGAGGGGGTGTAATGGTGTAGGACTTGCTTTTCGAACTGATGTGGGGAGGTGGTATTGGGTGACTGCTTGTCATGCTGATACGTGCATTTCATGCTGTTATAGAATTATAAGCCTTTATAGAATTTTATGATACTGGCTTCCATCTAAACCCTCGCCCCTTGTTATAAATTAATCTAGTTTCAACGTCTGCCGTTCCCTTTAAAAGTCCGTCTCCTGACCCACCACCTTGTATCTATTCTCTTTTCCCCAGTTGTTATAGGGTACCTGTCACTTTACAAGGCTCATAAAGGGGTTCCTTGTAGACAACACTGCAGATACGTGCATCTGGAATAGTAACAATCTACTGCAGAAACCCAGCGATCAGCATGTGGTTGGGGGGGGGGGGGGGTGGCGGAATTGGACAGCCGACATTTCGTGTCTAGATTTTGCATCGGTCCCCTTTCTGTGTCTTCGACCTGATCCGTTCCTCGTTCCACAAATGCTGCCTAACCTGAGTTTTTTTTCCCCCACATTGTATTTTAATCGTTTTGTTCCCCTTTTCCCGCCTTGATTTTAAGTATTGTATCGTTTCTCCCTGGGATTTCCTTTTTCCTGATAGTTTCTCTGAAGGTTTTCTTTAACTAAATAAGTTCAACTAATTGGTTCCGCATTTCGAGTTGGTATTTGGTAGTTTTATATTTGGTATTTGGTAGTTTTAGCTCTGTACTAAAGTTAATAATTACATTGAAATAAAACAGAATGCTATGCGTGCAAATGCAGAAATCGCTGGAAATTCTCGGTTGTTTGAAAGGGTGTCTGTGGTAAGTGAAACAGTCACTGAGTGTACTGTAAGTTCCAGCCCTGGGATTTGCTCCGTAAATCACCTTTCTACCGAGCCGACTTGTTGCTCTTCGCGCCTCAGCTTAAACAGGAACACACCCCTCGGGAGACACGTCAGTGCAGGAGCAAAATATCAACCCGATACACGGAATGCCTTCAAATTTGTTCTCGGTTAATAACGTCTGATAAACGCATCATTGGGAAGTTCCCTTCCCCCTCTTCTGAAGATGCATAATAAATGAAATTCTCGCAGTTGCTTAAAAACCTCAATCCCCCCCCCCATTTCTGGGCATCACCGCCAGGTTTGAGAGTTTTCATCTGGTCGCTTGTCCCTCTCTACATTTCCAGACTAATAACCCAGACAGACACCCAGTGCTCGTTTATCGCCGTTTCAGCTTTACGTAATCTTTAGAGGTTAGGGTGGGAGGTTGGAGGCCTATGTGGCAACACGGCCAATTTTAGGTTTTCGAGAAAAAAAAAGGCGTTTTAACCGCAGAAAAGGAAGTTAACTTGCACTGACATTGTGCAGATATCATTACTGTTGAGATATGACTTGTTACAGGTCAGTGCTGCTGCCATTTTAAAGTTTTAGTTTTAAAGAGACTATAGTTAACTCTTAATAATTCCCCGTCTTTTCCACTGGCTCTGGAGGCATTTCGCAGACCATGTTTTCCAGATAAAAGAATTTTCCTGCATACGGTGTTTTATTGTGTTATCAGGATGGCCCTGAGCAGTTACATCTGTAAGTATTTTTTTGAAGTTTTGAAGTGAAGTCATTGTCTGGCTGATGTTATGCATGAACAGTGTGGACACCCTGCTACCCTGCAAATGAGATGAATCATAACATTGAGCAGGTCAGGAAGCATCTGTTGGTAAGAGTTGATGTCAGGTCAGCAACTGTTTCATCGTAACCAGAAACTGTTAGGATATGTTTTAAGTAAAACCAGATGCATTAGCTAAGAGAGGCAAGGGCATTTGAGAATATATCCATGTAAAGGAAGACTTAATAGGCAAAATGTAAGGAAAGTACCCATTGTATAATGTTCTGCTTTGCAGAAAGGATGTAGAGCAGCAGTTCCCAAACGTTTTTGGTTTCTTCCCCCCTTGGCTCCCAGACCACATCCCCAGCCATTTCAGCCATTACATACAAATTATAAAGAAGCTTGATTTACAATATACAGTGAAGGAAAATAAGAATAATTGCAGATTCAAAGCAGTGACAGATTATTGTAAAAATTATTTGGAGTGGAAACTATTTTTCATCATCAAGTTTACGGCGTGCACTAGTAGTCCAACTGTTCTCCCCTTTCAGTGAACTTGATTTTACTTAACAGTGTAATTACGGTATTTAATTTGTGCGACCAACCTCTCGTATGAGGACGAGATATTATCATAATTACACAGTAAGTGGTAAGTATGTTAGATATAGCTTTTTTCAAGAAGGTAATGAGCCCACAGTCGCATCTTTGCATTAATGGTGACTCATCTCTTGCACAAGCAAGAAATTTGGTGAGCGGAATGTCTTTCTCTTTGAAAACTTGCTCAACAACCCAAAATATTGACTTACCCCTTTGTATCTGTTTCTAGTCCCTTTGTAAATACCAACTCTTGAACCATGCTTTCTTGTTTATGAAGCGTACGTAACCAAGAAGCAAAGATTCATTGCTTGGCAAAGTTGACACATCCAACTGCAATGCAAATTCTGTTGTCCTAAGAAGGTTGCACGTTCTTAGACATTTCATCTATTCATCTTTGAGCAGAGTTCTCACTGATCAGAATCACTTTAATTATTTGGTCTTGAACTTCCAGTAATGTGCTGTCCCTTCCCCCCCCCCCCCACTGTTCACCATTCCTATCTCCTTTTCCCTCTCTCACCTTATCTCCTTGCCTGCCTGTCACCTCCCTCTGGTGCTCCTCTCCCCTTTTCTCTCTTCTGTGGGCCTATTGGACTGCTCCTTCTCCAGCCCTGTATTTCTTTCACCAATCAATTTCCCAACTGTTAACTTCATTCCCCCCCTTCCCCGTTTCACCTATCACCTTGTATTTCTCTCTCCCCTCCCCACCTTTTAAATCTGCTCCTCATCTTTTTTTCTTCAGTCCTGCCGAAGAGTCTTGGCCCAAAACGTCGATTATACCCTTTGCCATAGATGCTGCCTGGCCTGCTGAGTTCCTCCAGCTCTTTGTGTGTGTTGCTGGGATATCCAGCATCTGCAGATTTTTTTCTTGTTTGTTAATTATTTAGTCTGCTGACTTGTGCAAAACGGTACTCAGAGCCTCCCTTACTGCTGGCAGAATCAGTTTTCTAATGGTGTGGTAGCAATGAAATGTTCTATGAACCATGCAAACCATCACTTGTTGTGAAGTACTGGTAAACGTGTTTTGGAGACTTTCTCATTGCTGGAAGTTTTCACAAAGTGACTGAAAATAAGCCAAGTTCTTGTTGTTTTTATCAGTGTATTCAAATGTTCAAGTAGTCCGGACAGTGTTATTGCCTCATTTAAAAAAAACTTTTTCACAACCGGCACATTGGCTGTTGTTAGTTGCTTAATGCTGGAATAAATCCTTATTTCAGATGCTCCACACTATACCCTGTACATTTTTTCATTCGATCACCTTCTGCCATTTTTATGACCACAATTGCCTATTGTTTAAGTCCAACCTCAAGCGCTGCAACCAATAAAGGGGAAAGTTCTGATGTCAGCATAGCTCAGGCAAAACTTGGCTCTGACTGAAGGTACATAAAATTGGGTAGCATTATATCAGTTAAGCCGTGGGCTAGAGAAATTTGGTCAAGTACTTTCTGATCGGTAGATTCTGAACTTTACTTCCATTGACTGCCTAATTCACAGGAATTCCGTCATTGTATGATTAGAGAATGGGAATTGTCCTAACACTGTACTACAGTAGTGGACAGTAATAAATAACGTGAGCCTGACCCAGAAATAACACAATTTTTTCAGTCCAGTTATCTCATGATATGCCAGATATAGAAGACTTGTATTGCTTTTCAACCAACTATAATGTACTTGGAGCAAATTCTGAGAACAGTGGGTTACCAAGGGATCAGGTGATTATGTGATCATTGTAATCAATTATGAGCTACTGAGGATCAAATGCTTGTAATATTATTTCATTTCTTAAATTAAGCTTGTAATCCCTCAGCTGCCTCTTGCTATTTAGTACCCCCTTTATCTTTATCATCCCCTTAGAAACTCCCACCACCCCTAGGCGTGGGGCAATATTGCTCAGTTTGGGAACCACTAGTCTATTGAAAGGGTGCAAAAAAGTTTTAACAGACTGCTGTCTGTGTTCGAGGGAATGAGCTATAATGAATGGTTGGGCAAACTTGGGTGATTTAATCTCTAGAGCAGGGGTGTCAAACTCATTTTAGGTCACGGGCCGGATTAGGCAAAATGCAGCTTCATGCGGGCCGGATCAGTCGGGCGCGTGCGAACACAGCTTTCATTGCCTCCGTTTTTTCAGCCTGTTCTCATGTATCTCAGTCTCTGCTATAACTACAAAGTGTTTCACTTAACAAATTCCGTTTCTTATGAAGAAGACTGCTGAGCAAGCATTATTTTTATGATTGGTATTAACTTACAATCGTAGGCTTCATATCGCTGGGCCATTAATAATTAAAATAATAGATCTATCTAAAAGTTGGACACCTATGCTCTAGAGTGTCAGAAACTGAGGGGAGTTCATCAAATTGTGAAAGGCATAGATATCATAGACAACAGAGTCTTTTTTCCCAGGGTAGTAATATCAAATAGAGGACGTGAACAGTGTGAATAAAGTGCTATCCTGCAAATGAGACGAATGGAAACAAACTTCGAAACAATGAGCAAGTCAGGAAGTAGCTGTGGGTGAGAGGATGAACAGGAGCCTTGGGTTCCACACTACCACATTCAGGAACAGATATGCTTCAGCCATCAGGCCCCTGAATCAGAGAGGCTAACTTCACCCACCTCAACACAGAACTGATCACTGTACACAACCTATGGACTCACTGTCAAAGATTCGTGTTCTTCCTTCTACTTCATTACTTTATGTGATTGTTGTTTATTTTTTCTCAGCTCAAGCTGGAAAAAATCTGAGTTATGGGATAAATGTCACTGAGCTGGAATGGGTGCAGAAATTATTCTCAATGATGTTACTGGGACATCACTGTAAGGCGAGGCAGGGACTGTTTACCTCCAGAATACTGAGAGATGACCTAGAGGTTTATGTCAATTGCTGGGATCTTTCAGACTCTCCTAGTGGTGCCTAGTATTGTGGTCTTCTGACGATTTACATAGATATTGTTGTGTAGCCCTAATTGTTTAATGCTATTGAGCTTGTATTTTAAAGCAAGATTCTGCTGAATAATGTTTACCACCTGATCATCCCTATGTAAGTAATCGGATTGTGTTAAAGTGCTACAGGATCCTGTAATGTGGGGAAATGGGGTAGCACTTCTGTGTATGTGGAACTCTGGCAAATGCTATGTGATATGAAGTGGGTAGACAGGGTTACTTTCATTGATCAGAGCACTGACTACAAGAATTGTGATGCCGTTACAACTGTTCAAGAGAGCGAGACAATGCCTGGCATATTGTGGGCATTTCTGGTTACCCTGTTACAGGATAAATGTCACTGATCTGGAATGCGTGCAGAAGTGATTCTCAATGATGTTACTGGGACATCATTGTAAGGCGAGTCTGGGACTGTTTACCTCCAGAATACTGAGAGATGACCTAGAGGTTTATGAAATCATGAGGGGAATAGATGAGCTGAATAGCCAGTCTTTATGGTAGGATCATCATTATCATGTGCTGCATCATATGATGTGGGCGATCGTGATCTTGACCGTGATTATTCTTGGTAAATTTTTCTACAGAAGCGACTTGCCGTTGCCGTCTTCTGGGCAGTGTCTTTACATGATGGGTGACCCAGACCATTCAGAGATTGTCTGCGTGACGTCAGTGGTTGCATAACTGGTACTTGCAAAATGTACCAGCTGCTCATATGACCATCCACCACCTGCTCCCTGGACTTCACGTGACCCCAGTTGGTGGGGGTTGTAGACTGAGGGGTAGAGGAGTGGCTGAGCAGGTGCTTCACCTTGCCAAAAGATGACCTGCAGTCTATTGGAGGGAAGGAGCACCTACACATCCTTTGGTAGAGATGTATCACCACCCCACAACTCATATAATCCCAGGAGAGTGGAGTCTAAAGTCAAAAGTCATAACGTAAAGGGGGAAAGTTGTAAAAAGGGGGGACCTGAGGGCAGGGTTTTCCAGTCTTTGGTGAAGGGAATGAACAGAAAGGAAAGTGGTAGAGGTGGTACAATTACTAAAGACCTGGGAACACAAATGGATAGAAAAGATTGAGGTGAATATGGGCCAAACTCATGGGATCAGCACAGTTGGGCAACATGGTCAGCACGGAGGAAATGAAGCAAAGAGTTGTGCTTCTCCCCTTTTGTGATGGATGAAGCTTCTTTAAAATATACTCCAGTAACTAAAGGTTTTGGGAAGCAGCAGTATAAAATGTTGTGCTGTAATATTTGTGATTTGTAAACAATGATTGTCTTGTCAGTTCGAATGAAAACTTAAGTCTTTCTGATCTCGTATCATGTGAGGTCTGTAAACACCATAGCTGTGTTATGACTAACTTAAGTGGTTTGATTAGTGAATCCTTTCAGAACTCTGCCTTGTTGCTTATATGTTAAGCAGTAATGTACTCTGTAAGCTCAAAGAATGTTGTATGTCTGGACATTGAGGGACGAATGACTGAGGAATGGCCATTAAAATATCTAATTCATCTGAGGCAATGCTGAATGTTAAAGGACACAATGTGTGTTTGACTAAAAAAAAATCAGCCTGGTTATGTTATTACAAGATGAAAAAGTTTGTCTTGTGGCTACTCTGTGCATTGAAATTTGTGTATATAATGAGCTTTTTGGGCTTTCTTTGGAATTTCACCATAGAGCGAGATCAAAATCGGTGTTTGGGACCCAGGAGTGACTTCATGAGTCGGAATGAATGAGACTTCCCAGAAATCTTTGTGACTTGCTACGTAGTATCTTGTGGTTATTTGTGCTTTTTAATGACAAATTAAACTTCACTTACTTTGTTTGTGCTTGTTTCTCTTGAATACTTGAATAGTTTGGTCTGATCAACCCAGCCCATTACATGTGCAAGTGGAGATAGTTTATTTTTGAGCAGGAGTCAAAATGAGCCCTCATTTAAAATAAGTGTTATTACACAAAGTAGTTATGGCATAGGAGGAGGAGGCCATGTAGTGTTTTGGGTCAATGTAGAAAGCAAATACATGAATAAAAAGATAAAATACAAAATTGGTTATCCTACAGAGACCGGTATCCACTGACCATTAACTTCTCAAAGCCAGAGAGGTTGTTCTGTAGTTGTGACCTTGTGAGCTACTTTAAACGTCAAGTGTTAAACCTCTGATTCAACAAGGGTTGATAGTTTTTTTCAACAGCAGATTTTAAAAAAATACAAGGCTGTGCATGCCTATGGGTTGAATGCATATTTAAAGACTGCAGCAGCAATCATGGTGGTGAAAGTTTACTGTTGATTGGGCTTCTTGATTGTTTATCTTTAGATGTATGGATATCAGTAATTATGGCTGCTTCAATGCAGTAAGGAAGGCAACTGTTGATAATTGTGCTATTTTGACAACTTTAAATACGTGGGACCCTCTGAATGTTTTAGTTGCTACAGTAATCGGACATGAGTTAATCACAGCATCAATGAGAGAATGGTCCTTTCAAAAAAAGCAGTAATACTGTTAGGCATAGCAATTTTGAACACTGAAATAATTGTTGATAACTCAGATAATTGTTGTATTAAATTTTGTAAAATACAGGATGAAAGTCTAAACAGTTCCAAGTGATGCTTTAATTCTTGAGAGCTTGCAGCATGTATGATGTCTGTACAAGTTAAACGCTATAGGTTTGTTATGTGTAATGTTTGCTGATTGTGACTGGATTCTTTCTTGGCCTCAGACACCAGCGGCATGAGGATTTCTGTTAATGAACACAAGTTATTTGAATGGGAGAAACCATGCTGAGTTAACAGCATGAGCACAGAAGACCTACGAGCTTGACTGTCTCTGCGTGTCTCTCAAGGCTTGTGGAACTCCTATCACAGCACGCTGGGTTACTGGCATGAGCACAGAAGATCAAAGTTTGGCTCTGTGTGTTTTGCTTTCCATGCTTGGGGAACAGCTATTTATTGGGGCATCCTTCCCTTGGTCCTTGAGATTTCACGTAGACCGAAGAAATCAACATAGGTGCCAAGGACCTGGAGTCGCTTTAGGAGTCGGAATCCCGCGACGCAGCTACAATCAAATGACGTCAAAGAATTGTGAGCCTGGAAATCTTTGTAACTTACTACGTGGTTTATTTGTGAAAGTTACGGTTAAAGTCTGCCCCGAACCTTATAGGCTCATCAGCCCGGTGCTTATGCTGGTTTCTGTGGCATGAAGTGACTGAGAGTACGAGACTCCCTCCCTCCCCCCCCCCCCCCCCCATATAGGACACCAGTCTGTCACGAGGATAACCCCCAGCATTTTGCCAGTACCCATTTTCAGCTGGGTGGACTGGAGCAGTGTGTGGTTGAGTGACTTGCTCAAGGACACAACACAGTGCCTCGGCTGGGGCTCAAACTCACGACTTTCAGATCACTAGTCCAACGCCTTAACCACTTGGCCACGCGCCACGGTTTATTTGTGCTTTATATTTTACGATAGATTACTTTGTTGTGCTTGTACACTTGTACTCTCCTGGGTATTTTGGGTCTGATAACCTAGCCTATTAAAAGGTAATGCAATGTTAGAAAGTATCGGTGTGGTGTGAGAAGATGCAAGTCTTACACTTCATAGGAAATGTGTTCTGGCAACTGGAATCCATGAAATTCCAGAATAGCATCCAGCAAAAATAAAGAAAATAGAACAGTATCACATGGTACAGACCCTTCTGCCCACAATGTTGTGCTGACATTTCACCCTACTCCAGGATCAATATAACCTTTCTCTCCCAACTTCCGTCTGTCTATCTAAGAGTCTGTTAAATTTTCCTGTATAACTGCTTCTACCACCAACCACCCTGGCAAACCCAGGAAGGCATCCTCATAAATCGAAGTTTAACAAGCACAGAGTCATCAAAACACAGACAAATCCTTTGTTCTCTGTCATTAGCAGTCTGGTGTCTTTCGTTCAAATAAACACATTGTTTCCATCAATACAGTCTCATAAATCAGTTAGACTTTTTAACAGTCACTCCTTGTGACCTCATTCCTTAATCTCGGTGCCCATGACACATAACATTCCTTGGGGTTTCACAGTACATTAATGTTCACAGATAGGCAATAGTCCTAAATTCCAAAAGAATCCAACTTTAATTCTACAAGGCAAACGTGCTACATTGCACCCCTCAATATCTGGTCAGGTTAGAGACACATAGAACTTTCTCTTCTGCCTAAAGCATTTAATATGCTGTCAAAGAATAGATATCAATGTCCTTTGAATGATTAAAATTTAATATTAAAATAATGTGAAATTAATACAGATCCAGTGATTAACCTCAACATTCACATTAAAATGTATGTCCTCATGCTTGTGGGAACAACAGCTCATCGCCAATTCAAATTGGGCAAGTAAGATTTACAAACGAAGCACTACTTTGTGGTTGGGAATGCAAGAATCAAATTACAATCAACTGATCACACAAACAGAAGTCATATGGTGCAAGTCACCCTAGGTGTGGCCCACCATACTCCTAATTAGCCTATCACATTATGTGCATCTTTTCCTGGAACAATAATGTTTCCACAGATCACAAGATTATCAGTGGCTTGACAGGCCTCAACAGAAGTCCAACAAAACACAAGACCAATATTAAAACAGGACAAAGCATCGTTGCTGTAGAAACCTTTTTAAAAAAAAATGAAAGGGAAGAGATAGTTAGAAGCGTGTTCATTTTCTCTTAGTTTATCCTTATCCCTACACACACATTTTCACACACACACACACACACACACACACACACACACACGATGGGTGTACCATTACCCAGTATGTAGTTCCTTGTCCTTCAGCTAAAATCTCACCCTCCACTGGAGGGGTAGACATACTTTTCCCCCTTTGCACGACTGAATCTTTATCAGTGCGTTCATTCATGCTATCAGGAACAAAAGGAATAGATTGTTCTGTCCTTAATAAAAAGGGAGTGTCTGCATTATACAAAGCATGAGCAAGAGAAGATCATCACCCAGATAAGGTGCAGACAGGTGTAAGTAAGTGAAGTTCCTGTTTTATTAGGCCATTCATTCATTCTGGCCTGAGGGTAACATGGGACTTGGAAGTTTAGGAAGCTGTCGGACCTTAATTGGTAAACATTTCCCTACTGCTGTACTAGCCCTCAATGGGAAGGAGCAATCCACTGTACCGAGACCACCCCATGGTACCTTGTACCCCAAAATGACCTGAAGACTCGTTGGCCCACCGAGCAAGTGGCAGTAATGCTTTCTGAGTCTGGGGGGTAGATGTCACCTCGTCAACACAAGTGTTTTTCTCAGGAATGTTGTTAAATCTTGTCTTTGACGAATTGTCTTCCAAATGGGCACCAACATGATAAGCTGTAATGGTAATGTGAGGAGAAGGAATTTCTTTAGCCAGCGAGTGGATTGATTGGCACAGATGATTGTGGAGGTCAAATCATTGGGTATATTTAAGCGGAAGGTGATAGGTTCTTGATTAATGAGTCAGGCATGATCGAATGATGTAGAAGACTCAATGGGCCAATTGGTCCCATTCTACTCCTATGTCTTATGGTGGAAAAATTCAGCAGGCAGCATCTATGGAGGGACATTAACAGTCGAATTGCACTTGGAAGTTTGGAAGAAGTAATTTCTAAAGAAATTTTAGATATTCCATCTTCTGCCTACAAAATTAACGTAACAGGTAAGTATTTTTAACTTTATCCTTTGTACGGGCAGGATGCAGTGCACAGACTGTGTATTTAGCACTAATATTTTTTCAGAGAGATCACAAGATCTCTGCAATGATTGAATGCAGTCAAGCAGCAACCATCTGATGTCATGGTCCCATGATACTACATATGGTGTTTGTTGACGCCCAGCCCAACAAGTTAACCATTTAACCAGCATTGGAGTCAGAGACACCCTCACCCACAGACACACCTACCAAGCCCAGAACACTGCACAAACATCTTACCTCCCTGCTGTTGTGTTTATGGAATTTATAATTTCAGGTGCCCAACACCTGAAATTGCAGTGGCGTATTTGTATGCAAGAACCGTATACACAATTTCCACTTGAACAATAATTTATACACTCTAATAGAAAAGCTCAGCAGAAATTACGTCTTTCAGCCCATTGTCTGTGGCAGAACTTTGAACAGGTTGTACAGTTCCTCAGGGCTACCTCTCAGTAATTTCATAAATATTTCTCTTTCACTATCTCTTAAATTCCCCTTTGGAGTATAGTATCAGGTCTTTTACCATCATTCTCTGGTTATAGAGTAAAACCCGAACTTTAATGGGGCTCCAAAGTAGAACATTGCAAGTGCTTGGAATGTCAGAAGTGCTTCATAGGTCAGGCATGTCTGTGGAGAGAGAAATAGTTAGCATCTCAGATTAAAACACTGAAACGCTGGAGGAGCTCAGCAGGGCAGGCAGCAACCTTAGAAGAACAAATCATAAACAAGAAGTTCTGCAGCTGCTTTAAATCTAAAGCAGCACACAAAGTGCGGGAGGAACTCAGCAGGTCAGGCGACTTCCATGGAAATGAATAAACAGTTGTCTTTTCGTGGAATAAAAAGGTGGGGGAGGGGAAGGAGGATAGCTAGATGACGATGGGTGAAGCCAGGTGAGTAAGAAAGATAGAGGACTGGAGGAGAATCTAATAGAAGAGAATACTGGGCCATACGAGAAAAGGAAAGAGGAGGGCAGCCAGTGAGAGGTGAAAAGAGATAAGATGGTGGAAGTTCCTCCATAGATGCTGCCTGACCCACTTCCTACAGCATTTTGCATGTGTTGATCCCCATTTATAGAATTTGCAATCTACATTTGTGTCTACATTGCTGATCAATGACTTAAGATGGATGTGTTTAGTTTCAAGTAACAACAGAGTGATTAGGCCCTAAAAAAAAGGAGAAATGGTGCAGCAATGGGGAAGACAGGTGTAATTAAACAACAAATGGTAAAGATAAAAGGACACCAAGACTAAGGACATTTAGAGATGGTATAAACATTTAGACAGGGGTTCACAACCTTGGTGTCCATAAACCCCTGAGTTAATTGTAAGGGTCTATGGCATAAAAAAGGTTGGGAACCCCCTGATTTAGAGAATAGCAGGGAGGACGTTGTGGAAAATTGGACATAAGGTGGAAAGATTTGTAGACTAGTAAGGTTGTGTGGACTTCCTTCTGTTTCTCTTGTGGGGATGGGATCTTCACCCTAACTTTTTTGCCACATCACATCAGTCATTTGTTACAGTGTGGTTATCATTCCTCAGTCTTAAACTGAGTTGATTCCAGTTAATTTCTAGAAGTCTTGAGTGTGGACGGGCAGCCGGAGGGTAGAGTTAGAGATGTTAGGTGATACATGGAAATGAGATTGGAAACTTGGGTCTGTTTCATAATAAAGTTTCAGACAGTCTAGTTCAATCCAAAACTGTGATCAGATGAGAGTTATGGCTTGTGTATTCACTCTTCCCAATGTTCACCTGGACCTTCTGGGATTCGTGTCAAGAAAATCCAACGACGATGAGTGAGGTGGCGGTGACGTAGGGAATAAGTGTCCAAAGTATATGTGATCTGCAAGGAACATCGCCTTGGTGAGAAATGGAAGTCAGTCAAGGGTTAACCTTTGACAAATTTTGGAGCTAATGTTAGGCCGGAATGGAAAGCAGTCACAATGAGGTTCTTACCTGCAGTTGGCACATGAGTGGAAATGGGTAAAGGCAACCTCATCCAGCAGGACAATGGAGCAGGATGTTGTGATGAGCTGTTCATGCTTTCACTGAATGGAGAGCTGGCAGTACACTGAAAAACAATTATTGGGTGCTTTTCAGGAGATAATTAACTGCAAAATCGAGAGAACAATTGGGATCTTTGCCGCTTTGAAAATGTTTCAAGTCCTGATTGTCCTCAGAATTGCATCATTGTCTTGATGATTTAAGGAAAAGAACTTTGATTGAGAAGGGATTTATTTTAATCTGCATTTTCAAGATTGACCAACAAGTGATTTAAAAATAACTGTTTAACAGCAGATAAGGTAGTTAATTATTTTAAAGAATAGGTTTCAGTGTTATTTTTGAAATAAAACTTAAAAGAAAATACAGTGCTCGATGTTCTTCAGAAGCCTGTAACTAGAACAGGCAGCTTGTCTAATTTAGTTTAGACACCGGTAATCCCTTTCATGTGCCTTCCTTGTGTTGCAGTTTGTGGGAGCTTGCTTTGCATAAGTTGACTGCCTCAATTCCTACGTTTTGTGAAGTACTACATTTAAAATATCATGAACACAGACATGCTTTATTGATCCCGAGGGAAACTGGGTTTCGTTACAGTCGCACCAACCAAGAATGGTGTAGAAATATAGCAATATAAAAACCATAAATTAAATAATAATAAGTAAATTATTTACCTATTTGCTTTAGAGTACCCTGAGATAATGAAAGGGGCAAATATTTTATTAATAATCATGTCCTACTTATTTAGTTATTGCAGTTTAACGCAGAATAGGCCCTTTGAGCCGCACCTCCCAGCAATGTCAAATAAATTGACTGTATGCCGATGATTTTGATGACATCATTTGTGGACAATACGAAAATAGATAGTGTTAAGGAAGCAGAGAGGCTGCAGAAGGATTTAGATTAGGAGAATGGGCAAAGAAGTGGTGGATGGAATACAGTGTAGGGAAGTGTATGGTCATAAACTGGTAGAAGGAATAAATGCATAGTCTATTTTCTAAATGGGGAGAAAATTCAAAAACCTGAGGTACAAAGGGACTCTGGAGTCCTTGTGCAGGGTTTCCTAAAGGTTAACTTGCAGGTTGAGTAGATGAGGAAGGCAAATGCAAAGTTAGCATTCATATCGAGAGGACTAGAGTATAAAAATCATGGAAGTGATGCTGAGTCTTTATAAGGCACTGGTGAGGCTCCACTTAGAGTATTGTGAACAGCTTTGGGCCCTTTATCTGAGAAAGGTTGTTCTGACATTGTGTTCAAAGGAGTTTCAGGGAAATGATTCCTGGATTGAAAGGCTTATCATATGAGGAGTGTTTGATGGCCCTGGGCCTGTACTTCAATATAGAAGATTAAAAGGGGGGGATGTTGAAAGGCCTCCACAGAGTGGATATGGATTCCCTATAGTAGGGGAATCTAGGACCAGTGCACCACCTCAGAGTAGAGGGACGTCTATCTAGAATGGAGATGAGGAGGAATTTCTTTAGCCTGAGGGTAGTGAATCTGTGAAACTAATTGCCACAGGTGGCTATGGTGGCCTGGTCATTGAGCATTTATCATGGAAGTTGATTGATTCTTGATTAAGTCAGGGTGTGAATGGGGAGAAGGCAGGAGGATTCTGCTCCATTGTCCTGCGGTTTTATCCCCAGCCTAATCACAGGACAATTCACAATGATGAATTAATCCCAAACTTTGGACTGTGGAAGAAAACTGGAGCTCCAGGAGGAAATCAATGCATTCACAGGGAGAACAAACTGCTTATAGACCACAGTGGGAATTTAATTTGGGTTGCTGGTACTATAAAGCAGTCTGCTAACCACCACATGACCATTGGAAGTACACTTCTCTCAGGATGGCAGCAATGGGTAGAAATTCCACTTGCAAGCATGAATGTGTGTCCTACACAAAGACAAAACTTCACTGGAAATTGCATTGTACATGGAGGACAGGTTGGTGACAATTTTGACAAACGGTGGGGGGGGGGGGTTTCCATTTGTGCCATGGATTCAGTGGAAGTATAGCTCCAGTTTTCTGTCTGTCAAGCAGCTGGCAACATGAGATGGGTGCTAGCACTTACCGGCCGCAAAGTGAAAAGGGAGCTGTGGGGTGGAAATCTTCACTTGGAACACAGAGTTTCTGAGCTGATTAATGATTTGCTGCCTTGTCAATTTTTCACTCAAGCCATTGTGGTTTGTCTGTCCTTTCTCCATTTGTTCCCTAACGCCTTTTGTTCTCTGTTTATTCAGTCACTTATTCTCCACCAGCCACTTTCTGTTGTCCTTACTTTCTTTAAATCTTTAACTGAACGATTTAGTGTAAATAAAAGCATTTTCTGTTCTTAGTAGATTTTGCAGTGGGGGCTATTGTGAAAAAGGGGGCTTAGGCACCAGATGTCATGAATGGTGTCTGATCCATCTTTCTTTCTTTGCCTCCCAGCAGCCCCCTCCCAACTCCTGAAATTAAGGGTAAATCTTTTTTTAAAAAAAAATAAACTTTTTGAATAATTAATGCCCGTGATTTCATATTAGTCCAGTGTTGACTAATTTGTTTGATCAATTTATGATCTAAGCACAAGAGATTCTGCAAATGCTGGAAATTCAGAGTAACACACAGAATGAGGGATGAACTCAGCAGGTCTGGCAGTATCTACGGAGAGGAATAAAGAGGGTCCAGGTGAAGGTGCTTGGCTCAAAAAGTTGACTCTTTATTCCTCTCCATAGATCAGGGTGTCTCAACCTGGGATGCACACACCCTTTGCTTCATGGCATTAAGAAGGTTGTGTACCCCTGTATACTGCCTGACCTGCTGAGTTTATCCAACATTTGTGTGTGTTACCTGTTACCTTAGACTTTGTTATGACTGGGAAATATATTGGTCTTTATTCGTGCAGTGAGCCTGCAGGAGAATCCAAGGGAATCTCACTCTTCTGGTACAGTATTATACTTCAACACAAAGGTGACAATAAGCAAAGAACAACAGTATAATCATCTACTTTAAAGTCAGATAAATGTAGAGAATTACAGTCGGCCCTCCTTATCCGCGAATTCCGCATGCGCGAATTCAACCAACCGCAAATCACGAAAACCTGGAAATGCTCTTCTAGCACTCGTTGTTCGAGCATGTACAGACTTTCTTTCTTGTCATTGTTCCCTAAACAGTGTAGTATAACAACTATTTTACATAGCAGTTACATTGTATTAGGTACTATAAGTAATCTAGAGATGATTTAAAGTATACGGGAGGATGTGCGTGGGTTATCGTGGATCGGGATCGAAAAAAATCAGAAGTTCTTTCACTAAGTAAGTTGGAATAGGTACATCCGGTATTATTTAGCGTCAGTCAAACGTTATATATTTTACCTTTCTATGCATACAAAACACTTAGGAACGTATGTTTCAGCGCCGGGTTCGATCCAGTGACAGACAGCTATCGAGTGTGCTCTCCACCGTGCTGGGTTGATGCGGAGGATCAAAAACCCAAAACCCAATAATTAAACCACTGTGTTGCTTGGTAATAATTGTAGCTTTCATCAGGTCAGAGCCATTTTCACTTTATCCTTTAAAATTGTTCTGATCGTTGACCATAGCCTAAAGCTTTTCCAATGACCGATAGCATTTTACCTGTTTCCGATCGCTTTATTTATTTTCAATCGTGATTATTTGTGTGAACAGAAACACTGCGGATTCAGAGCTCCGGCGCCAGGTCCTAAGGTCCACCACATTGAGACTGGCTGGATAAGAGACTTGAGCATCCGCGAGGGGTCCCGGAACCAATCCCTCACGGATAAGGAGGGCCGACTGTACATATTTGCAATGGTGGCACATCATGATTCTAATGCCCTTCCCTTGGACAACATTGGTGGCGTGGAGAAGGGAGACTTGCAGCTTGGGCAACTGCCGGTCTTCCATATTTAAAAAAAACCTTGCCCAGGCTTGCGCCCTGGAAACTTTCCAAGATGCAAATGCATGGTCTGTCGAGACTAACAAGACTAACTGGAGGCCTACATACATACATCATGACTAATAGAACCTCTTTGAATATTCAAGTTAAGCCCCTTTTGTTCATGTTGAAGGAGGCCGTCATGAATATACAACTAGCCAGAAGGTTCAGTGACAAAACAGATCTGTCCTGAACTGTGCATTAACTGGCAGGGAAAACACCTTTAATAATGTTCAAATACCTGTAGCATTCATCCCGAACAAGGGAAAATCTGCAAATGCCGGAATTCCCGGCGACACACAAAATGCTGTAGGAACTCAGCAGGCCAGGCGGCATTTAAAGTCCACATTTTGACAGTCCTGCTGAAAGGTCTCAGCTCAAAACATCTCTTTTTCATAGATGCTGTCTGGTCTGCTAAATTCCTCTAGCATTTTGTGTGTGTTGCATAGCATTCATTCTCGAATTAGGGCCAGAATCCATTGTGATTCTGGCCCTACTTAGAGGAAGACAATGTCTTAAAAGTCAGTGATGCATTTCACTAGCCACAAAATCAGTTGTACAGGTTTTATTTCCTGACGACTGGTTCATTTTAGTTAATACTGTACATAATGCAGCTATCCAGAATGTCATTTATTCACTTCCATAGATGATGCCTGAACTGCTGAGCTCCAGCATTTTGTGTGCGCGTTACAGGGCATAAGTTGCCCTAACTGTAGCAGTTAGAGGAGAACTGGGAACAGAAGAATTGACGTGCATTTGGTTGAGAGTAAGCATGCTGGCATAGATTCAGTGGGATGAATGGTTTGCTGTCTACTAAGAAACACATAAGTGATATAGGAAAAGATTTCTTTTTTGAGTGAAAAATTCAAGTGGTCAACATCAAGAACAACCAGAACGATGTCAATAAGTGCACTATAATTAGAAGGCACCACAGATTACACTGGAGAGAAGATTGATGTTGGTCCAACAGAAATAATGTACAAATAAGGGAAACCATTCTGGAGCGAAGGCAAATATTTAGGGAAAAATATGGTAAGTGAGGTTATGAAAATAAAAGTAAATTTATGTTGGATTTCCGGATTTAAAATGTTTATATTGGTGGAATTGCTCGTGGATTAAATGATGGCCATAGAATGAGAAAGGAACCAAGGTCATTGACCTGAAGTATTCACTTTCTCAGGATTCTGTCTGACTGTCTGAAGGACACAAGCGCACACGACAGGGTCATCTTTGCGTTTGCTTGGTGGTATTACAATGTCAGCGACATCGCTTCAATTCCACTGCTGTCTGTGTGTTCTCCCCGTGATTACGTGGCTTTTTTTTCCTGAGTGGTCCAGTTTCCCTCCCATATTCCACAGGTGTGTTTGGATTCTTCTGATTGGCCACATGGAGTGTAATTGGGCTGTGGACCCATTGGGTCAGAGGGACCTGTTACAGTGCTGTGTCTTTAAATACAATTAAAATATGTCAGGATTGGGCGAATGGAAGGAATGTTATAGTTAGATATTAACCGGAGCAGCATCTTCACTGTACAGGAGGGTCGTTAAGGGGAAATATGTCAAATGTGGCTGAAAGTGAACATGTGTTTTCACATTGGTTAAGAGATAACTGAACATCCACTTTGGAATTTTATATTCCTCCAAATATGTACAAAATACTGTGAGAAAGCATTGAACCGTACTGTGATCTTGCCTCTGGCCACACAAAAGATTAATGGGTTCAACAGGTATGTTTAATGTCAGAGAAATGTATACAATATACTCCCTGAAATTCATTTTCTTCATAAACATCCACAAAAACAGAGGAGTGCCCCAACGAATGAATGACAGTTAAATGTCAGAACCGCACAGCCGTACATAAGTAGCAGCAAAGCAGTAATGCCCCCCAACGCAAAATAAAAATCTGCACCCTCCACCAAGCACTCAAGCATGCAACAAAGCATCAATAAAGCCACAGACCTGCAGTACCACAAAGACTACTCGTTCACCCGGTAATTCGACATACCACAGGCTCTCTCTCTCTCCCTGATAAGGGAAAAAACAGTGTCTCTGTTGTAAGATGAATACGGAAGTTATCTGGTTGACTTTAAGTACAATCAGAGATGAATTCTGATGGGAACATGTGCTAGTAGTTGTGCATTGGCTGAGTTCTGATTATATAAACTGAGGCAAAATCAATTCTTTTTTAAACTTTGTTAACAATTTTGAGGTTACCAAAATTAATTCAGAATTGTGTGGAGTAGGTGGTAAAATGGTTCACAGATTATCCTGTGGATTATACTTTTATTCAAGGGTACACATCAAAAGGATTTCCATTGGTATTTTGATATCTTGCCTTTCTTCTACAAGGCTTCAAGATTTGTTGCAATTGTTGACTTAAAATTGCAGTTCAAGTACTTGGGAATTATTAACCTGTTCTGCAAATCTAAGATCCGAGTAGAATAATCATAACGGGTGGTTGCTACAACTGTTTGGTTTCGCTTGAACAAATGGACCCAAACTCAGTAATTCCTTCTAAACCCACTTTATTGTTAATACAGAGAAGAAAATAGAGAGTTGTGGGAAATGCTTTATATTGTACACTACCTTCACCACTAATAGGTAGGGCAACCCCTAGTTGTCTACGTCTGCGTGGTCCCTGAAGCAGGCGATCGACCGTGAACTGGCTAGGGTGGAGATCCTTGGCACCGGTTCAGCTGCTCGGCCCGAAGGTGGGAGTCAGGCGAGTGGTCTGTCCAAGAAGGGACTTGCCCACCTTTATAGCACTATTGCCACCTCCCAGTCCAGCTGGAAGAGAGTAGGCATTCAATCCAACATTTATACGACCCCAACTTAGCCAATCCAAGTCCTGGTCATGTATTAAGTCAACATACATTCTCCATACCTGCAAGTACCAAGGTCGATGTGACCTTCAACAATTGGCCTCTGCCTCCCCAGGAACATTAAATCCTATTAAGCTTACAACCAAACAATGTAAAAAAAAACATTTTTAGAGACAAGGTAATTGATTACTTTTACACAAATCCTCACTTTTAGCTTGCTCTCAGGCATGTTATCCTGTAGACCAGAGTCACATATTGTTCTCCCCTTATCTAGTATCAAGGGTCAATCTGCCCAACAACATAACAGGCCCCCAAGTTCCTAATTGTAAACCCATTTCCCTGCCGTGCCAATTTTCATACCCACACGCCTACCCATACACCATACACTTATCTATCATGCACAACCATGATCATACTGAATGGCGGTGCAGGCTCGAAGGGCTGAATAGCCTACTCCTGCACCTATTTTCTATGTTTCTATACATAACCATAAATTAGTTTTAGCATTTAGTTGAACTGACTTGTATGTACTACTTTGAAAGGTACAACAGGAACTATTGGTAGAGCTGTCTTTTCAGATAGCAAAAGACCCCCATGTACTTGAGACAATATTATTAGAGGTTGAAACAAGTGCATTGTGAGGTAGATGAAAGCTTTTGGACTCTCTTGATGTAGATAGGAGGGTTCAGGGAGGGTGTTTCAGAGATTGGGAACTTGGTTAGATAGAAACATATGCAAAACACTGGAGGACCCGGTAGGCTAGGCAGCATCTGTAGAGGAATAAACAGTTGATGGTTTGGACCTGGAACTCTTGGGGGGAGGTGGATAATAACATTTGGAACATGAGACACAGTGTAATCTGGCCATTCAGCCCATTTAATGTGCTCTGCTGTTGCATCATTGCATTCATTATTCCTCAAAACCCCATTGTCCTGTCTTCTCCCTGCAACCTTTGATGCCCTGACTAATCAAGAACCTATCGCACCCTGCTTTAAATATGCCGGATAACATGGCCTCCACAGACATATGTGGCAATGAATTCCACACATTCACCATACTCAGGGCAAAGAGATTCCTCATCTCTTTTTGAAAGGGGTGTCCTTTAATGTGAGCAAGAGAAAATCTGCAAATGCTGGAAATCAAAGTAACACCTACAAAATGCTGGAAGAACTCGGCAGGCCAGGTAGCATCTATGGAAAGAGTTTTGTCGAGTGTCGGGCCGAGACCCTTCATCAGTACTCTCAGTCCAAAATGTCGACTGTTTACTCTTTTCCTGATGAGTTCCTCCAGCGTTTTGTGTCCTTTAATATGACTTGGGAAAAACAAAACTCATGAAGTTTAAAAATGCTTTAAGAAATTGTGAAAATACTTTAATTAGTGGTAATTAATTCATTTCTTTCTATGAGCCTGTCACCTCCCCTGCACAGATTGGCGGCTTAACGCTTTAATAATTTGAGTAAGTTGGACTGAAGATGCATAGGGAATTATGTTTCTAAACTCTTTTGTTTTTTGCTTTTGTCTTTTGCTTTTGTCATTGTTCTGGCTTTATTAGTTTCTACATTGCGGAGTTGATATAATCCCAATAATTAGTGTGGTGAATTAGGGAATCTTGACATTTACCCTTGGGAGTTTTTATCCAAGTTAATATTTGTGTTAAGTCAACTGTTTATCCATTTCTGTGAAAACAGTCCTTATGAGTATTGGCATCAATGATTGTTGAATTTAGACGTCTTACAAACGAAAATAACTTTGAAATCATTTCAACAATGACTACTTTTTAAAACCCAGTGAGTGGACTACATTCTTTATGTGGATTTGAGGTATTTGCGGAATTTGGTGTGTACAAGAGAGAGCAATCAAGTTTTGAGTTGTACACCTGGCAAGCATAGAAAATTAAGCATGTTTTTTTCAGCGCTGCAGGATAACATCTATCAGCTAAAAGTGAAAGTTAGCTCGAAGTGATCAGAATAATATTCTCTGCTTTGTGACAGCTTAAAGTCAAAGCTGATTTCATCAGCCATTATATATCTAGATTGTATTATCATAAATCCATAAATGCTTGTTGGTACATGATTGAAACACTGTAGTTAGATTAATAGGGATATGTAGATAAAAACTATTTGCAATCTCTGATTGCTGTTCTTCAAAGCGTGTACCTGGCAGCTGGTTATTGGCTGTCGCCGCAGTGATTGTCACAAGCCTGTTTCCTTTGTCAAACAGCAACACACAGCACCCGAGACTTTCCGTTCGTTATTGCTTCAGCTGCAGTGTACACAGGATGTAGGTCAAGTCCCGTAAAGTTTCTAATGAACTGATGTCTTGTGTGTAACTTTCATTTGGGGAATTAATGATGGACCGTGTCAGTCAAGAACTATAATGGTACGTGGTAGTATATTTTAAGGATTTGTACTAGTAGTTAGTCATTTTGTAATTCTCATTGCAACATATTTATCAAAGATTGTTGTAAACAAGGAAGATCAAAGAATGCAAAATGTGTCTAAACATAAGCAATTCTTAAATATTTCCAAATCTTAAGTGGCTTAGCATTTTTTCAGTATAGCTTCAATCTTTTTATTTGTATTTTTGCCTTAAATGGGTTTGTTATTTGTTCTGAATCCATTGCAAGAGAGGAGAAACTTTTGCACATGATTTATGCCATGATATATGAATATATGAACATAAATATACCTGTTGTGATGTAGTGCTTCTGTAGCTGCAAATCAATGCCAATGCTGCTGGTTGTAATAAATATTGTAAATTTTGTATATACTTGTGGATAAGTATGCTTAATAGATAAATTCCACATTTTCTATTGATAGTGCAACTTAAAACCACCGATTGTACTAAGCTGACAAGTCACTTGGTGAATTGCTTCTATTGTGAGAGGGCGTTATATTGTGATTAGCAAATATCCTGGGGTACAAATCTGCCACCTAGTGATAGTTAAAAACATTCTATATACATTACAGCATAATCATCGAGAATGCTTGAGTTTACAACAGCCTTAAGCACGCTTAAGCGTACAATTAAGTAGCAAAAAGATCACTACAGTCAACAGTGGTACATCTGTTGACTAGCTTTTTTTATGCCATTAACTATCTTTCTGCCATTACTTTTTTATCAATTATATTTGTCATGTAGATGTAAGTATGCAAAAGGCAAATAATTTATTCAAGGTAGTGAACCAGAATTTCAATATCAGACTGCAAGCGGAGATTGAGTGAACCTTAGTAAAACCCCTTCCTTAATGGGGCTCTGTAACCCAAAGGTACACATATCAAATAGAATAAAAATGACTGACAAAAATAATAGTTCCTGTAACTTGTTAAAGTTCTGGTTTCTGTACAATTTTTGATTTGCAAATAGCCTAACTAGTACAAGATTTTTACAATATGGTTTTCAATTTTCAGCTTAAGTAATTCTTTTTTGGGAGTCCTTGTTTCTCTGCATCAGTAGTATATTTCTGATTTAAATTAATGACGGGAAGTTTGGATATTGCCTCCATAAAAAGTTTTTGACATGCCTGAAACATACTGATAATTCCATTCCTTTTGGCTTTAATTAAACTTGAATGTCATTAATGTCAATTGTCTGTATAGTGCTAATAATCCAGGTTCAGAGGCAGTTAAGTGTGACTCATAATAACACATTCCTGAGATATCATCTGAGCAGGTTTTGTTCACTGGTGTGTATTCAGGTTGAAACATGCACTCAATGACCTCTTTATTAGGTACACCTGCTCCTTAATGTAAATATCTCATCACCTAATCATGAGGCGGCAGCAGCTCAATGCATAAAAGTATGCAGACATAGTCAAGAAGTTCAGTCGTTGTTCAGCCAAACATCAGAATGTGGAGGAAATGTGATGTAAGTGACTCACACAGTGGAATGATTGTTGGTGCCAGACGGGGTGGCTTGAGTTTTTCAGAAACCACTGATTTCCTGGAATTTTCATGCACAACAGTGTTTAGAGTTTACAGAAACAGGTGCAAAAAAAAATACAGTGAGTGGCAGTTCTATGTGTGAAAATGCCTTGTGACTGAGAGAGGACCGAGGAGAATTGCCAGACTGGTTCAAGCTGAAAAGAAGGCGATAGTAACTGGAATAACCACACATTATAACAGTAGTGTGCAGAAGAGCGTCTTTTAATGCACGGCATGTCAAACCTGGAAGTGGATGAGCTACAACAGCAGAAGACCACGAGCAGGAGGTACCTAATGAAGTGGCCTCTGAGTGTACCTGTTGCTTTCATGTTCCTGGTTCCTGTATTACAAGATACTAGAGTTTATATCAAATCTTCATTTAAGCAAATATAGGCACCCCTAATCATGGGAATTTTGATGGTGCAAGTATAAAGTCGAGCTTCTGACTTTCCCTAAATGGATAAGTGAAATTGGCAAAGTTGCAGTTTGGTTTGATCTCTACACTGACTGTAATTATCTGGTCTTTCAGAGCATTGAACTCATTAATTTCAGAGATCGGCATGTTTTCAGTGTTATTTATTGTTCTGATTTCACTTTTCAATCACCTCACCGTTTAAGTTTCCTACAAAGATAGTGCTCTCTGCTATTTGCTCCCCTTTATCTTTTCAGCTGGCACCACCACCCGTCTCATGCATCTGGTATTTCCTCTGTTCTTTGCTTTATTACTAACTTCTGGCAGTTGTGAAGAAAGGCCTTCAGCTTGGAGCAATATTTGTTTCTTCCTCTCCTCAAGACTTGGGAATCCCTAGATTGTTACTGCCAAGTGAAGAAGGGGCACTTGCAATGGCCTTGCTCCATGAAATATTTCCAGCAATTCTGTATACGTGTTTTCAGTTCTTTGGTCCTGACATAAACACAGTGTGATATTAAAGGGCCGGCAGTTACTGGACCCTTCGTCAACTGAATTGATCTAACAAAACAAAGTGGATAAAGGTGAGAACCACAAACTCTTAATGCAGAAGGGACATGCGCCCAACTCTGAGCCATCATGTTCCTTCTGTCACTTATTTCAGGTTGTCTGGTGCTCATAGTACACTGACTCAAAGGCTCCAAAGCCATCGCAAACGTTCCTTCTCCGTGGCAGTAATGATGTAGGGATTCCTAAGCATCAGTGGGGAAGTTGCATTCCGCCCCCCCCCCCCCCCCCACCGGCTTCGCTCCTGTGAGAAGTTTGTTTGGGAATGATGTAGAGCATTCCAGCAAGAGAGTTTTAGCTAAGGTGTTGCCAATGACGCAACCTTCTTTCTTGATGGTCTTCACTGAGATTCGCTCTTGTGGAGACCTAGATAAGAATCACATCTTGGGATGCTGTCATGAAGTAATTGCATCCAAATTTGAGTGTACTCCTTGGTCCTTCTGGAGATAGCACATGGTGAAGATCATGTCTGTTGTACCTAGGATAGACAGAAGTCATGCTGGAATCCAAGAGGTTGTTCTTTGTCCACTGAGAGGAGATGGTAAAGGAAAACTTGCAGTTGTCCTTTACAGTTAGTCAGAATACCCCTCTTATTACCTTTGGATTTGTCTCTTGTGTTGAAGATGATCATGGTCTGCAGTTCATCATAATTGACACCTGCAAAGAGACATTTGGTTTCTCTACCAAGAAGTTTCAGCAGTAGGTTTACTAGAATGACTCGGAGTAAAACTAGTTTTACTAGAATGACTAGGAGACCTACAAATCTGAGATGTTCTAGAATTAGAAGTCAGGCTGTTCTGAAAGGGACGAAGACAGAAAACCCAGTCCTTAAAAGAATGGACAGTAGATGGAAAGAGTGCAAAACGCTCAACAACATCAGCCATGATGTTCTTCAGCATTTCAAGGTCATCTTTGATCCAGAATCCAGGGGCCTATCAATTAGCTACAGGAAGAAATACTTAATTTCCACCCCAGCTCTATCCTTAATGTGAGCAGCCTTAATTCCATCCCACTTGATCAGATGAAGCCCAACTAGAACTCACTCTGTAAGTAACTTTTCTGAAGATGAAAAGAAACTCAAAAGTGAGAAAATATTTTCACTTTTGGAGTGGATGTTTAATAATTTATTATTGAAGAGGAATTAGGAGGGCATTTGATCATATACTCAGCCAATATGGTTATCTGTAAGGGAAATTGAATTTGAGACCGTTGACAGAATTTATCTTGGTAGACATGACAATACCAAATTGATTAAGGAAAACCAGTAGATGTGCATTTGTATTTCCAGAAGGCATTCAGTGAGGTGCAAGGAAAGATTGTTACATCGGGTATAGGCTAACATTGGTGAAGAGAGGTCAATGGCTAACTAACAGGAAATAGTTGCGATAACTCTGAATTCAAATTGGCCATCAATAACAAATAGAGTATAATCTGAATTAGTACTGAGGTTTATAACAAAACTATTGAATTGGGTGGGCATGTTGATCAGCAGGGAGCAGTTGGTCTGAAGGCCTTGTGTATACAGAGGAACAGTGCTTACTGAGAACAAATTTGCTGATTACACACATAACAGGTGGGCTACAGGTAATGCGAAGAGGTCAAAGAGCCTCTAAAGGATATGTGAGTGGCGGATGAAAAGTAATGTGGGGAATATGTGGAGTTGCCCACTTCAGAGGAAGGAGTGAAAAAGTGATTTATTTTCCTCAGTGAGACTACACAAAATGTCATACAAGGTGATTTATGAGAGCATGATAATGGGTGAAAAGATGGTACAGGGGCCTAGCAAGTAATTAGGAAGCTAATAGTATTTAACAGCTTGTAGCAAGCTGAAGTTTGCTTTGGAAGGGAAAAAACAAGAGAAGAACTGGAGTTGCCATTAGGCAGATATTTCTCAACAGCTTTTGCGTTGAAAGGTTCATGTAATAGGAAGGGAGGGGAAGCCCAGAGGAATTGTAATCTCTGGGCAAGTGTTACAGAGAGAATTGTTTGAGCTGTGGGCTGACAAAGCCTTCAGGTTGTGAAAACCTTTGTACCCAGGTCTTTAATGAATGGTGACATTTCTGAGTATGGAAAGCATATGGATTACAAGCATAGGAAAGTTTTGATAGCTGCTTTATAGGGTACAGGAGAGCCTGCACCTGGAGTTCTGCATATTGTTAGAGTCTCCATACTTAAGGGATGATCTACTAACAGCCTCTTGTACAAAACTGTTAATTAGGTTAATTTCTGGAAAGAAGAGTTGGACAGAAAAAAGGTTATATGTGTTGAAAAAGCAGAGGTGGTCTTATAGAAACATACGAGGTTCAGAGCAGATATTGTTCCTAGTGTAGGCATCTGGCATTATGGGATGCAGTTCCAGAATGAGGCTTTCCAGGGAATGTTTTCTGAACTGTGAATCTTTGGAGCTCTCTGCACTGGAGAGCAAAGGAGGAGGAGTCATTGGGTGTATTGAAGGCAGAGATCGACGGATATAAACCTTGAAGGATGTGGGAAAGGAAAACAAACATGGTGTTGAAGCTTAGATTGGATCAGCCACAATCTTTGTGAATGATGGAGCATCTTGAGAGGGCGATTGCTCTACCCTTGCACCTGTTGGTATGCTCCGGTGTTAATTATTAGGATCTTTGTTCAGAATCTGCAAACAGTTTAAAGCATTTTATCAAAGACTGACCTTGGTATGTAATTCTCAATATAAACTGACAACTTTCCCCAGTAAAAACGCCTGTCTTTAATTGTGATAATCTAATTTAAATATAGTCATTATAATCTAATTTAAATATAGTCATTTAAATATAGAAAATGGGTATATCACATCATTTGGAAGGAGGTTTGAAAATACTTAAGGAGATCAGAGGCAAACCTAATATTTGATTCATAATTTACCATGTTGAAAAATGACCAAATTCTATACTTTTGTAGATGCCTGTCATATTCAGTGGTAATAGGTGAAGAATTGTCCTATCGTCTGGACAGAGTTCTATTTTATCTGTTTTCTGTTGATTCTTAATGACAGGAAAGTCACAATAATAAAGAGAATAATATGCCTATAATTTCATTAAGCAGGCATTCTTGTAATTGATTCTTTAATTGATTCTTGCACAATAGCAAATGTGAACTTCATCAATTGTGTACATTACAATAAGATGTATGCATTTGTTGAAATGTGTTCATATTGACATTGTTGTAAATTAAACATTGATTTAATTTTATCTGTGCACATTTGCATGTATTCTGCATTGTTAACCATGATACAATATTGCTTGATTTTTAAAAAAAATGTTCTTTTCTCTTTTTTTCCCCCTCTGGTTAAGGCCCTTTTCCTCTTTCTGGAGCAAATAAAAGACCTGAAGCATCATGATGGCCAGTAAAAGAAATCTTGATTGCATAGATTCCCTGACTTGTAGCAAGATGCCTCGACTGGAGAATGAACACAATGAGTTATCAACAGCGATTTGTAAATCCAGCACCCAGCCGAGTTACATGCAAGCAAATTCCCTTAAATACACCGGATCTTATTTAGCATATCATCTTAGAAATCGAGACGGAACTGACCCCTCAGGATTCTGGAACCAGTCACATCCCTATATGCAAACCACAAGTAGTCCATCTGTCCAGTCACAACCTATTGAAGACGGTCGCCTCAGCAGCCATTTGTATCAGACAGAAAGTGAAACTCCTTCTTCAACACTTCAACGAACTGTAAATGAGAAAGATAAGCTTGATTTGGTCAAAGATCTGATAAACGTTCGGTCAAAGTGGGTCACTTTTGTGGAACGACAGAAGAGCCTGAGAAACGGTCAGAATATTTCTTCTGCAGCTGGGAAACTTAACTTGCTTCCACCTGCAGTCCACAACTGCGGAAATGTAGCATTTCCACAACCTGTGTATAGAAGTAGCATTTGTTGTTCCGGGGCTGGCTGCTCCTTGGAGAATTCAGCGGATCATCTTCATAGAAGGGGACAGGACACTGAATGGAGAATGGCAGCTCCGGTTACTTCAGCTTGTCCAATTGCAAACAGCGATCACTTGATGAGAACTCAGCAGTATTGTAATCCTCTTTTGAAAAATAAATCACTGCACCATGGATCTAGTCATACACCGATTAGCTCCATGCCCAGAATGCCCAAGGAAACTAGAAGACTGCCTGGAGTGCCATCACCCCTGTGCCAAGGGTATGGTTCTTACAATAGTAATGTTCTGCAAGACCTCAGGTATTCCATGCTGCCATACGAAAACTCCAACGGAAATGTGCCAAATCATGCATCCATGCACGGCCTCCAAAACCTCCAGAAGCATCCTTTGCAGCTGTATTCGGCGAGTGAAGGACCACAGGTACAGCCGCCTTTTTATTGTGACAAGTCGTCACCCCCAAAGTTCCCCATTCCCATTCAGCCAAAAGCTGTACACTCACAAAACACTATCTTAAATCAGCAGACTGCAGGTCCCTACTCGCTGTTGCACTCTCGTGGCCTCCGAGCACAGGTGAGCAGGTGTCCGTACCCAGTTCAGGGCACAGGAGGCCGGTTGCCTGATTCCAGTTCCACGTTCGTAGGGCAGCTAAGCCCAGGGACTCCTTACCCCCACTACTCCGAATCTCTCGGATATCCTGTTCCTCACCCTCCATTGCAGAAAGGTATCCCCATACCAGGTCCTTTGATTCATCCCGGGGTAGAATCCGGAGGGCAGCTGGAATTGCAGAGTCCCTCCAGGAAAAGCTCATCCATATCTCGCCAAGACCCAGCAAGTGGAAAGCTGCCTCCATCTGAGACCTTGCACCTCAGGTCACAGGCTACTGTTGACACACAAACAGAGAAGCGATGTTACAACTCATTGAACTCGCTTTCCAGTCATCAGCAGTTGATAAGTAAACATAGTGCCTTCCAGCCAGTTATCTCTGGGAAGCACTTGAAGGGGACATATGACAGACCAACCATCTCCCCTGCAGATCAAAGACCAAATGATATTTATGTACACGAACATATACCAAGCATAGATATTTTGTCCAATAGCAATCACGGTATATCAACATTCAGTAAGGAGAACGAAGGCATCAAAGCCAAACTGGTCGACTCTGGCCTGGGTAGCCCATCAAAGTGTTATAATAATAGTCCAAATAGGAAAGCATCAGAGATTAATTTCCTATCTGCCTCTTCCTCTCGGGAAGGCAGGAGACTCTCTGCTCCTTCCCCACCTATGCCGGTTATTAATAACGTATTCAGTTTGGCTCCTTATAGATCTTACCTGGAAGCCACGGGTCTGTTTTTCTCCAGATGTCAGAAATGTCAGTCAGATTGCAATAAATCTGTGAACTGTTCATGTTCTTCAGAAAGTAAAACTAAACATAATCGCAATGCTGGAGTCATCGATCCAGATCTGCACAAGCAAAGCCCTGCGAAGCTTTCAAAGGGCATCACTGAATTACAATACAAGGATGCTGAGTTGATGCAAAGCAGCTCTCCTCTCTGCACGGGAGCCAGTCAGAAAGAGGGCTCGTCAGGAACGGAACTGAAGAAAGCAGAAAGTGAGAAGAATCCTGATACTCAGCATCAAGACATTAATTTGTCTCCTAACCTCAGGATTCACAATGTTCCACATCAGCCAAGTAGCAACTCTGCAGCGGGTGACGAGCCTGATCATAACGCTAGAAAAACCGAGGTGACTAAAATGCACTCTGAGTCAGTGTTAGACCTCAGTATTAAGAACAAGAATCAGCCTGTGGCTGTCACTCGGCCCAAGATCTCATCTGCTTCTGGATTGGGGGAAGATCGAGAAAGTCCTGGAGGAACCATAAAAGAGAAAGAAGAGAGAGTGGTGTCCACAAGCAATGCAGAGGGACGAGAAAGTACAGCAGATGCCACTCAGCGGGCTCCATCTTCAGTTCCCTGTGATTTCAGGGAAGAATTGAACGACAAAGAAGTACCAAGTGAAAAGGAGGAGAATACTACAGCAGAATCTCAGAGTAATAAGAGAAGACAAAGCCCCGGAGCACCATCTGAGAGTAATGGGAAAGGAGCATTGAAAACCTCTGAGACCAGCAATGTGGTAAACAATACTGCCCTCACAATGGAACTGAGTAAATATAAAATACTGAGACCAGCCCCGGCTCGAGTGGATGGATCCAATCCTATTCAGGCAGCTGGAGACTCTGATGCCAAAAAGTTAAGTTTGCTTGGATCAGTTAATCCATTGCGATTAGTTCTGAGACCACTGAAGTTAGTCATTCCTGATGAGCTAAAATTGCCAGTGAGTCCTGTTACACAATCCAAAATGTCCCCCTGTGAAACTGAAGTTGGCATTCCCAGTAATAACGAATTAGTGCAGAGTGAGAGTAACACTTACTTCTCCTTTCTGCATCTTCATCAGTCCCTGTGTAACATGATTGTGCGGTCTGTGGCCGAAACGTCTGAAGAAGTTTTGCGTGGATGCTTGCAGGACATTGAGATACAGAACCATGGCAAGGAAAATCCAAAGATGAGACCTTCACTAAAATCGAAGAATACTACTAGAAACGTTGAGGTATTAAAGATGTCAAAGTCACAGGACATTTGGCTCAATTATGGACAAATTCAACCAACTATGCAAAAGCTGCTCTCCCATCTGAGAGCCTACCATTTTACCAGAAGGTGCCCGTTCCCCCATGTAATAAGAGCTGGCACAATTTTCATTCCAATATATTTAGTGAAGGAGAAACTGTTTTCCAGCGTCAAAGGTGCAATGATTGATCAAGTTTTTCAGGAGCACAAAATAGAACTGCGGCCAACAACTCTCTCGGAGGAGAAGATACTGCAGAGTGAGTTGCATCTTCAGAGATGTTCCTCCAGATTAATCAAGCTGCTCTCCCTGAAGCAGCTGCCCGAAATCTATCCAGATTTGTTGAATGTTCTGTGGCATTCTTGTGCAAAAGTCCGCCTCGGTAAGTAACTTACATACCTTAGGTGAGAGCTGTTTCTCTGGCAAGTCCAACAACAACTTAATATTGTCAAGCTTTTTAGCTTCAAACCATTTAAAACTTGTTAGCCGGAGAAGTCCAAATCACAGGGTCCTACTGTAATTTCATAAATGAGCTATTATTAGTCAATGTGTCACTTGGAAAGCTTCACTTTTTTCCCTCCCTTTTCTCACATTTTCATCTCCCAGTTAGCCTTAACTGCTATGATTGAAATGAATTAACAATTTGACCTACTTGCTAAATAATTGCTACTTTCAAAATATACATGCCTTCTGTTCTTTGTATTAAATACTAATGGTTCAGTCTTGTAGAATAAGTATATTGAACCCCAAAATCTCTAAATGAAATAAACTCAACTTTTTAGTTTTGATGCATAGTTCTGTAACAGTTGTCAAACAGTTGACTGTATGGAATCTGGAACTGTTCATCCTTTCTGAAAACATCCCATTATAGAAGTTTTCCACAAATATCCCACCTTGTAGCTTGAAAGCTTGATTCATGCTTTTTATACAGGTTATTTCTGAAAAGACAGTATTAAGTTAACCCTGGTTTTTACAGTTGACTTTGGACAATCCCATAAGACTGAAGACAACAGAATTGGTTGTGGTATGACTTAAGTGATTAACAGCTTTTACTTGGGCAATGGGAAGGGGTATAATAAGAAAATGTATGCCAGATCTGTTGATGTTACCAAACTGAAATTCTATTTCAATGAGTAATAATTAAGAAAGTACAAAATTGAGTGTTTGAATTTGTTGACTCCGTTAGCTTTTCTAGACTTTTTTTAAAATCAGTGATTGCCATTCTCCAGTGGTTTGGTTTACCTTACTGTTTCCTGTCCACATACAACCAGGAGGGGTTAATAATCACCAAAGAATGCATGTAGTCTTGAAGAGGTGAAATTCCACCCTTGCTGTTGCTCGCCCTCCCCTAGCCTCTACCAACTCCTAATTTTGTCACCATCCCTAGTCGGTGTAAAAAAAAATTAAAATACCATTTAACTATTAGGTGAATATTCTCCAAGAAAGAAATTTGAGTTGATCAGTTTATTCAATAAGGACAATGTATCACAGTGCAACACACACATACACAATACTGGAAGAATTCAGCAGGGCAGGCAGCATCTCTGGAGAGGAATAAACAGTCCACGTTTCAGGCCAAGACCCCACATCAGCGCCAGTCTGACCATCAAGCACCTATTTGACCGTATCCTATCCTAACCCATTTTATTTTCCACTTTCTCCTGTCCCCTTGATTTGACCACTCTCCCACGCACTAGAAACAATATACAGTGCCTGTAATTCTTCAAATCTACACATGCTTGGGATGTTGGAATAAAGCAGAGCAGCCGGGGAAAGTTTCACAATTGTAGGGAGAACATTACAAACTCCACACAGCAGAGGAGGTCCAGATTGAACCAGCTCACTGCTGTTTAATGGATTCACTCTTAGCTGGACCTCCCTTGTGTTAACCAAGTTGTGGTATGTTTAAAGTGGCTGAGTGTCAACTCCAAACGGGAATAACTCCATGTTATAAGCTGATATTTGTTGTTCTTATGTTCATCTTCAATTCTCAGGAATCTGCTACAACTAGAGTCAACATTCAAAGAAAAACATTCCTGATTTATGTTCAAAAATACCTGGAAATAAGCACGATAGCCAAGAATACAGGCTTCAGAAGAACATAGCATAATAAATACTTTAATGTTTGGGGGTTAAAAAGGACAAACTTAAAGCAAGAAGGTGTAGGATTTAAATGAATTGGTGGTCATGGTTGGGTATTCTGGGAAAGGTGGCTTTTAATTTAAACTTCTTGCCAAGCTGCTTGTAACCCTAAACTTGAATGAACATTTCTATCAACACACCTGACACTAGTTATCTGTTTGGCTTCGCTCTGCCATTTTGATGCTATTTTCTGTTGGATATCTATAAGCATTGCTGAAACTCCCCAATTTCATTTACAAAAAGTATTAAAGATGGCAAACAAAGGCATCAACAATAGCCTATTCCATCTTCCAGGTGGGAGTCATTTGGCTTAATAATACCATCCTTATTCTGAAGTCCATTTCACCATAAGTACTCTGAAACAAATTTGAGCTAAAATTGCACATTTCACCATTTTGATTTCTTGCATTACCCTCTGCTTCCTCTTTTTCTCATCCCAATGTGATTAGTGATTACATTTCCATTTGCTAATCATTGCTCAACATGTTCCTTCATCTTTCTAAGTTTGATTTCTAGCATTCATTGTTTCTTAATGTCTTTTGTGTACATTGGACATAACCAGATTTATTACCATTGAAGCTGGAGTCTTTCTGGTTTGTATTGTTCAATTATTTAGTCATTGAGGTACAATGAAAATTTATTTTACCCTTTAGGCAGAGGTTCCCAACCTTTTTTAATGCCATGGAGCCTTCGTATGAACTGAAAGGGGTTACGGACACCAGCTTGGGAAACTCTGCATTAGGGAAAGTGTTCCCTGGTATTCTATTCTCCTGTAGTGAGTCTACCACATAATACAGCATCATGGAAAAATATGCAACAGATTGCAGGGAAGGAATTTCTTGTTTAGTCCTTGAATTGTACCTCTTGTGTGGAATACTGAATTAATCCTGGCTTCTGATTTCCCCTGGGTTTACTCTAATGAAAAGTATCACTTGCATTTCATGAGGTATATTGAAAGTTTTCTTAATGCCAAGCTTAGAATGCATGACCTTGCAGCATCTGCAAATGGTCAAATGAAGTAAATTGCTCATTAGTATTACATCTACTTTCATTGCTGAGTCTAACTTATAGAAACTCTCTTCCTGATCTGCCCAGCTTTCTTTCTCCATTCAGCGCCTGGTCTAATTTGAAAAATGACAAGTGGCTCTTCATCAGCCAGCCTTTCTATCCATTGTAAACTATATTCTCAACTCTTAATATTAAACTTGCAGACTGTGAATTAAAATACAGTCAGAGAGCAAGATGACTTCAAGTAAGGCCAATAACAAGATTTGTAATGTTAAAAACGTGCAGAAAAATAAAGCATGCATGATTGGAGATAGAGGAAGCAAACTTCATGCTGAATACAAAATATAAGATTTGGAAAATAATATGCATATATTTATTCAATGTTTGGTTTAAAGGACCTGCATACTTTGTCTTTTATCTTGTTAAACATGCTTGAAATCAAATTTAGTTTGGAAGTTTTGATAAGTTGTGTGTTGTCACTAAAACTCTGCTTTTCAGATAAATCTCTCCCTGATGTTCTAAATTGCACCCTAGGTCTCCACTGCCTTTGCCATGGAGGAAATCACTTAGCCCTTTGCAGAGCTAGGAGGGTAGTTCACTGCACATTTACAAACAGGGATAATGTGGGTGAAGAAGAGGCAAATCTTATCACTACGAGATGCACTTTAAATAGTTTCTGTGCAAAAAATAGTAGATGTAATCTGCAATATGAAGCTCTTGAAATTCTCAGCAACATAATAGAAACTGATTTTTGTACCAATCTTAAAATGTATATGAGGCTTAAATCTTGCATTAATAGTTAAAGATCGATGTAAATAAATTTTTATTTTGCAGATCTACCTACACATGTTGATCTAGATGCTCCAGTGCAGGTATATTTTAACCAGTGTTTTGAATCCTGTAGCGTTTTCTTTTTGTTTACTTTCTTTAATCAATAATGATTTAATTCGCTTTTCTGAAATACTGATTGGATGTGATTCTTGCCTTTCACAGGTGGAGAAAATGAGAACACCCTGAAGAAGACTGCCATCACCCCAAGTCCGGCTGAAATGGGTGGTAGAAAAAATAAGTCAGATCCTGGTTCTGCTAAAAAGAAAAAAGTAGTAAGCAAAACACCAGGAGAAAACCCTCCTCCCATTAAAGAAAAGCCCAATGATGGCGTTACTGTAGCCAAACTTGGTGTAAAACTAAGAAAAAGGCAAAGAAATGATAATATTTCTTCATGCACAAATTCCAGTCCTGTATGTACTAACTCTAGCATTGGTACATCGTCTGGACACAAAGTAAGCCCATCATCAGTTGACCAGTCAGAAGAACCTTGCTCCACAGAACCTGATCAAGATGCTTCTGCGGCAAAGTTATCAAAGGAGTCCCAGCCAGCTCCTCGAAAGTTACGCAAAACTACCAGAGAGCTTTTGGACGAAAAGGCTATTGTGAAAAGTAACTTTGACAAAAAAGGCAGCACTTTGGTAGTTAAGTTGAATAGAGTAGTTATTAAAAATGATGACAAGGGACCAGACATTCCCCGCTCTGTAAAGATCAAAGAATTACAACCACCAGTAAAGAAAAACAACACTGCACTGAGGCCAACTAGAAGCACATCTAAAGTGCTCCACCTTCGTGGCTCTATTGTGCGGCTAAAATTTCAGAAATCTGTGAAAGCCCCTCCACCCAGAAACATAGTATTGAAACCATTTACCACTAGAAAGCCTTTAGTGACTCGGAATTCTCAACGGTTGAATCAGAAGAAAAGTTTGAAACCTCTACACTTCAAAGAACGTCAGGAGAAAGAGTACCCCAATTTAGTGGGCAAACGTATCAGACATCTGTATGAGGAAAATGATAAAACTGAGTCTTGGTATAAAGGTGTAGTACTTCGAGTGCATGAAAAGCACCAGAATCCTCTAAAGACTGTGTATGAAGTCAAGTATGACACTGAACCTGATTGGCAGTACTACCTTGAACTCTTGCAGGATTATGAGAAAGGATGGCTGAGAGTTGATGACTGACTTCTTTTAAAAGTAAAATTAAGAATTGTCTTTTAATATTTGGGGTGACCACTATAGAAATTGAAACAAACAACTTGTAAAGGAATAGCAATTTTGCATTTTGTAAGAGATCTACAACAAGTCTTTTGAGTTTACCTGCAGAAAATGATACCTCTACAGCCATTCATTCCTTCCTGGCAAAGTAATGTGTGCTTTGATTTTAGTTACAACTAAAGCTGTTGGTGTGAGTCTGGGCAAATAAGATGTAATGTCAAATGTGGATGATATGGTATACATGTTTCAAGTTCAAATTCCTGAACCAAATTATATGAGTAGAATTACATGTACATTAGATTCTCCTTGTTTTCAAAAGCACAAAGTGCAGAAACAGCCCTTGATGTGTGCCCCTTGTCTCTGGTGTTTGGTGTGAATTCTCTTCTCTAGGATCATGCAGCCAGAATCC